>NC_058044.1:27627205-28342205 GCF_020085105.1 Siniperca chuatsi | reverse complement strand
CCAACTCAGAGGCTGATAAAAGCCCCTCTACTTCATATCCCAGCACCCCCTCTTCTGTCTCTCAGACACACACATATACACACACCCATACACGCAGCTCTCTGAAGAGAATCTCTTCAAGCTTTGTGCGCGTGCAGCTGAGCGACAGATCGCCAGGGTGTGACAACGATGACGGTTTCAAGCTGAGGAGACGTCTTGAAACAGAGTCACGGCAGTGTCACATCCTGATCGTGGCATGATGAAAGTAGAGTAAACATGGTAAATATGCCAGGAAATTCTGGTCAAAACTGTGAAAGTGAGCAATACAATAGGAGGATGCGAGTGTCTGAAAAGTGAAACAGTCTCTATCCACAGTTGGGTTGACAGTGGACTAACTGCACACTGTCTCTGAGGCACAGTTTGTGGGTGAATAGCAGTGTGATTCCTTTGGAATGGAATGTAAGATGAAGCAAAAACGTATCTGTAAATAGTGCAGAAGCATAAACTGGTACGTTACAAAAAGGCTATTCTCTGCTCGTACTATACGTACATAGAGAAGTCAAAAAAGTGAAGAAAAACTTTTTTTTCAGACATCTCATGTCAAACATGTACTACTTGCAAAACAAAATCAAGAAAAATACTTTTCTACACCACCAGGGCCGTAGCCAGGACTTTAGAAATACTGAGGTCATGAGTCCTAGCCCCACTAGGGGGGGTTCAGGGTCCTGCCCCCCCCCAAGAACATTTTAAAGACTGTAGTATAAATCTATACATTTCAATGCATTTGGAGAGTAACAATAATCACTTAGGAAATAATGTCAGTGCCAACACACATGAAAATTGGACTAGAATCCTACACAAGGTAAGTCACAAATATGGCCAATTTTGAAATTACTCTTTTTCAGTTCAGTTTCTTATTGCATTGAAATCACTTTCATTTTCCAGAGTGTCAGCTGAGTGCACATGGACATGAAGCTGAATGTAATTCGTTACGTCCGCCCCTGCTAGCAAGAAGACACAACATGTAAATAAGACAATTTAGGATTTACCAGGAGGCCCATTTCTTCTGTTTTAGCAGAGGCTAGCACTTCCCCAACCTAAAATGTCCAACAGACGGTTTTCACAGAGACTCCCTTTTCTCCTAAAATGTCTGATTGTGTGATAGTGTGATGTGCAACTTGTTAGCGTGTTTCATGTGCCTGGTGCCTGAGACTGTATTCAGTGCCTGCACTTCATGCTGTTGCTGAAGAACTTTCTCTCTTCATATCTGTCTCGGTTCCCTCCTTCTGAACCATGTTGAGAGAGGGAAGCTAATTAGAGTTGCACAGCCTTGGAAGTTGAGGAGTAGGGGGGATAGTTAGCTGGCGGACTCATGGCGACTCCCTGTGACATGATTGATTTGGACTGTCACAGCGCTCAGCTGGGTGTCATTGCATGGCGACAAATAAAGGATTACATCGTCTCACGGTAACGCCCCCCGCCAACGCTGCCACCATTGTTCATCCCACATCAAAGCACAAAGGAGGAACATTAGCATATTTAATCAGAAGCGAGGCTGGGCGCTGTGCAGGCACCCAGCGCTGGATTTTTACTTTAATCTCTGGGCGCCCCCCCACTTCTCCCCTTAAAATGATCTTACCCAAAACACTGGATGCACACACACAGACCATCACTATACACACATTTAGACATAGACACACATTCGCTCATAGAAATGGCCGTGCCGGGGGTTACAGTGTGACCCGGTGGTGGAAAATTAACGAGACACATCTGCAGTCAGACTTCAATTAGCACTTGAGAGTTTGCCCTCATTTCGCTGGACAAAAGTCTGCGCTTTTTTCTAAATCTTTTTTTTCAGCTCAGCAAACGAGGGCCAGCAGAAGGGCCATAATGCAATTGTCCTCCTCTGCCTTGTGTATGGCCTCCCTTGGAACATGCAGATGGATAATTAGGGCTATACTCCTGGTGAGAGGACAAAGATGATGCTAATTTCATTCATAAAGGGGTCTTCCGCTAATTACACACAGAGTTGCTCTCTCTACTGAGTGAACAATTGCACAGCTGAGTGGTTAAGGTTAAAGGGAGCAGCGTTCATGTTTGGAATCAAACGAGATTAGCTCTGATTGGTGTGTCCCTTCAGCCCTCTCAGGAATAATTTACCTAATAAAGTACCTGGACTACCTCTTTTTTTGGAGCCCGCCTGGAAGGGAAAAAATGAAATAAACTCTCTGTTGACAATTTAGATGTTCAGGCACATTATCTTTTTTCTAAACCTAGATTTAAGCAACATAGCACAATCTGAAAGATTTTATTTTTAATTTGGTGCAAATGAAATGGCTCACAGCCTCTCTTTTGTCAGTGTTTGGGCCTAAATAACGAGTGACTCATCAATCAGGAGTTGGAAGAATAAAAGAGCGAAGCACAGAGCAAAAGAGAGATTGGAGACAAAGGAGGAAGTGAGAAGAGAACTGTTCTGAGGCAGTTTATACAACCTTTCTCGTTCTTAAACTGTGGTTTTACATGTTTAACCCATTAACTACAAATTATGTATATTAATGCCCACCAGTTTCCAGGACGGATCGTGGGTTTGTGGAATGATTTCCTACCGTCTAGAGGGGCATCAATCCATTCTGTTCACTACGGTCTGAAAATGTACTTGCAAAGACAACTTGCTTGAGATTAGTAATATGTCCCATGCTATCGTGTGATGATACGACTGCAAACATACTATTTCAAAACTCTTCATGGTGATGCACCTGAGGACACTCTGACATCCAACAATTGCTAGTCTGCTGGTACAAGCACTGCATGCATGTGTGATGTTGTCACAAAATCAAAAACAAACCATAAGTAAACGTGGACGTTTCAAAAGTATGAAAAGAATTGGATCGTTTATTGCAGTATTCAGGCTGCTGACTCTCCAATCTTGTCTTTGAAGGCACTGACATGGGCAATTTTCAAAACAGTCCCACTTTACAGCGGCATTACACAGTATAACAAAAATGAAATGAAATGAATGCAATTCATTTTATTTAACCTTTATTTAACCAGGAGGTCTCTTGAGCAAACCTCGAGATTAACAGCGTCCCGTCATCCCAGGGATGACGGGACGCATTTACATGATGGTAGGAAATGTGTTTGGGACGCACAGAGATCTTCCCCGGGACGCCTCCGGGACGAAATGTATGTATAACTGCTACTTAGTAAATGACAAACTGAACCGAGCGCTGAGTACAACGGAGCTTGTCTTCTCGTGCTGTACTTTCACCTACCAGAAATATGAAGAATCTGAAATGTTCCTGCGGTACCGGTCCATCTATCCCCTCAGTCACAAAGGGCTTGCTGGAAAGGACCTCGCAAATATGTTGCGCTGGTTACAGACCGAGCACATCATTTGATTCAAACAGTCGAGGCAGCTGCTTGCTATTAGCTAGCTAACTTTAGCCAGGCGCTACCCTGGTGGGTGTGTGAGTATATTGTTTTTCCATGATAATGCTACACTGTGGACAACAAATCGGTGGTGAAATTGACAGTAGGAGAGCTTGTTAGCTGTTAGCTGTTAGCAGCCGGTGGGCAGCAGAGTCCTGCGGTGTGTTTACAGCTAACAGAGCTAACAGCTCTAACAGCTAACAGAGCTAAACACTGGGTCTGCTCTATTTCAGTGCGCCGGTGCACCGCTTAATGCGTAACGGCGAGGGCCCGGGAAAACTGTTTAAATGGAGTGTAATCTGTCAGCCAGCGGCAGCAACCAAGTAACTGTCAGCTGACAAAACAAACAACAATGTCGGCCTACAGGGTAAAAGCCAAGGTAGCATTCCTAGTTGACAAATAATTGCCAGCATAATGTTCATGATTTTATGTGACACTGAATGACATTTATCAGTTCTCTGTCTTATCAATCTCCCTTGACTTGTTTGTGTTTGTATGGGCCATGGTGACATAAACGCCATTGCTGTATTATAAATTCTGTGTCCTATTTATTTTTTTCTTAATTGTGTTTATGACAGTTTACAGATAACTTTTCAGGTTTTGTTTTAAACCTATTTATTTGAATGGAGCAAAATAAATAGAATTATTTATTTCCTCAACATTTTAATGGTGTTTTTATTACGCCACTAATACCTAACAACTATAGGTATACTAACAAAGTAAAGAAACAACATTTTGATTTTGGGACGGTTTACATTCACTTCGGGACGGTTAAAATTGTTTTTCAGGACGGTTCTGGGACAGTCTGGAGCCCTGCTCTTGAGATAAACTTTCTCTTTTACATGACAGACTTGGCCAAATTGGCAACATAAAATTGTTAACACACAGTCACATGAGAACACACATGGTCAATTTTCAACATTTACATTTAGCACAATAACACAGGACCTGAAATGAATGAAATAAATGATATCCTTGTCTATTTGAAACAATTCCTCATGAAACAGTGTTTGAATGCGTTGTCTGAATATGTGATACAAAGGCAGCATTTCCAAATGAAGTGTATTTTGTAGAGTATTCCCAGGGTGCATAATATAAAAAGGCAGTTTTGCTAAATTCTAAATATACTCTGGGGACATAGAATATTATCCATCTAGATCATCTGGCATGTCATTACTTAAAATATTCGTGATTCATGATGCAGTTTTACATGTTGCTTTACTTACTGATGTGTTGCCTACAAGCAGCAACCTCAGAGGTTGAAAAATGAAGCAAGTGTCAAAAACTGCAGTTCCGCGAATGGCCACTTGAGGCTGGCCCCAAACGCGAGTCGATCTCCAAAGAGCCTCATTTGTCAGTAGCTGTTTATAAACACACGATTCAAAGTTGGCCCCTCCTCCCGGCTAGACCTAGAGAGAGAGAGAGAGAGAGAGAGCAGCAGTGGTCGAGGGAGCAAGAGAGTGAATGATGAGAGGGAGCGGCATTACTGAGAACAAAGCACTGAAACAGCTAAATAAAACTTTATTTCCTGATTGTTTCACAGCGGTTATGTTCTAAAGCACAAATGAACATGCCCACACCTCTGCCCAACCCTGTGGGAAGGATTTTGAGCGGAGAGCAGAGGAGAGAGACAGCGATGTAACCTGGTCCCTACGTTTTTATGGCGTCCCGACCTCACAGCCTGCGCGCTGTTATTGGCTGGAGGCTACACACCACTGCCCAAAGGTTGACGCTCAGAAAAGTCCCGAACGCAGCAAAATAAGAAGAAAATAAGAAAATACAGGCAGAGGGCAGGGTCTCTGCAGATACAGACACCGCCACACACTTCATGGGCCATAAGTGATGTCTGAGAGGGATTATTTTTGTCTATACATTGTTTTTTGAAAAATCCTACTCATTCTACCTTTAAAGTTAGGTGCCGTCGTAGGCGGCTGGTTTCAGCAACCAGGCTGCATTCAGCCCGCCTCAGCTCCACCCACGCTCCACATCTTTGCCCATTTTTGGATTAGCCGGGAGCCGGCGGAGTAAGGCACTGCCAAGATGGCGTCGGCCGGAGCCACCACACTGAGCTTCACGCTGGCTCTTCAAAAACCTATGGGCGACATCACGGAGACTACGTCCATATCTTATACAGTCTATGGTTGCTACCTAATGACCTACAGTGTCAACCTTCCTTTGGGAACAAATCATTCTTGAAATCACCACTTTGAGTCATAACAACATTTGCAGGAGAGGCAAAAATGAAGATCCCAAAGCAATAAAAGCAAAGGAGTTTATTGGGGCGGCTGAAAAAACAGGCCTAATCTGCATGATCATCACTTTGGCACGCACTTGTGATCAAATACGGAGGGGGCTAAATAATAGATCACAATGGGGCTGTCACTGCCTTTTGTTTTGATGTGTGTACTGTGATGAGGCAGAGAGTGTGCCTTGCAGTTTAACTTACACACTACTGCTCATCTACAGTAGTGTGGCACATTTGCCCTGTCACCCACCGCACATGACTCGATTTGGGAAGAGAAAAGAGCGGGATAAGAGAGAGCTGTCGCACAGAGAGACGATATGATCGCTACTAAAATTAGACAGTGGCAACATTTTCTGGAGAGAGACTGAATGAAAGTGAACAAACTGAAGCAAAGGTTGTCTCACCCCACCGCAACTGGTAAGACGACTTTGAAACAGTGACTGTGATGCGCGGAAATGAAAGAGACAAAAATACAGGAGGGACCAAACGGGTGCTGATTACAATGTTGAGGAAGAAAGAGAGAAGAGGGGAGGGGAGAAAACAAACTCGAGTCATCATCGCTAATCGTGTTATCATACTTTGATGTGTCAGTGGCGTACACAATATATTTCTATCATTTATGACTTTTAGTGAACACATCATGACAGAGGATTACATTTGTCAGTTGGGGGGTGGGGACATTGAAAGAGATATGCTAATTTGGCCAAGGAGCAAAAGAACAACATCAAATATGTACCAATGAATAGCCAAGGGACCTTCAAGTCTTAATATCCTTCAGAAGTGCTTTATCTTCGCACCACAACCTGCATTTACAGCACAAGCAGGAAAAGAGCCAGTTGTAGCTTCAAAGCACCGCTGGTCCATGAGTTTAATTCCAGATCAGGCTTAATAAAGGTTATCAGCTGGACCACTAATGAAACAAAGGCGAGTGCACATATGCAAACGGTGTTAGTATGTTTCGCACCGCCCCCTCTTTCTCTTCTCCTCTCCCTCTCTTCTCCTTTTCCTCTCTCCTTCTTTCATGGTAGACGTTTGATTATTATTTTTTTGTACCAGCGTTTTAAGTTCTGCATCAAAGTGACTGGAAACAATATGCGACCCGCCTGACTCTAACTCTCTTCTTGCTCTCCCGCAGTCAGCGTTTGGAATCATAGCAGGGTGGTGCTTGTTTGATAGCTTGATAGTCATTTGTTTTGATCTGCGACTCCTTTGTCTCTGTTTGGGTCTGAAACAATAAGAGATTAGAACCCTAGACTGAGGGTGCAAGCGCAGAGAGAGAACAAATGCTTTCTTTGTTGTTTTGCTTTCAAGTTTGCTTCTTTTTCGCCATAAATCTTGCAATCTTTTTTCGCCTCCAAGTGACTTGCTTTGCTCTTAAACCCCCCCCCCCCCCCAAAAAGCCTCTCTCAGAGGCTTGTTATGAGCTCGAGCAATAATGATTTTGAGCTGTTGCGTGCGCAAAAGGTTGCCTCGCT
Source organism: Siniperca chuatsi (assembly GCF_020085105.1). Lineage (NCBI taxonomy): Eukaryota > Metazoa > Chordata > Actinopteri > Centrarchiformes > Sinipercidae > Siniperca > Siniperca chuatsi. The sequence continues at coordinate 28,335,077 of NC_058044.1, read as the reverse complement.
AACTTTCTAGCACACACTGACAACAGGCAAAATTGGTTCCTGTGGTTCAGTGATGGTATCCCAATTATGAAACCATGAACACAGGGAGAAGGGATGCGTGATGTGAGCATCGCAGTGAGGAGAGTGGTAGTCAAATGGGGACCATATTAAAGATCTTTTTCTCCGTCTCCGTCACCATCAAACATCAAGGCAAGAGACAAAGAACGGGAAGAGAGAAAGTGCAGTCTACCAGTAGAGGCCTTGACTGAAGATGAAAGCTTTAGGAATCAAAGAAGCCCCTTCACTCATTATTCCTTGGTGGGGTACCTTCAATCCCCCTTCGCCAGCGCAGGATGCCACACTAGAGGTGGACAGAGGATTCAAGGTGAAGGTCAGACTTATTACAGTCCTTTCTTGGAATGACAATGGTCAAACACAAAGGCTGGACATCTCAAATAATTGTTTTTCCAGGTTGAAGTACCAGGAATTCCAGCCTCACTGGGATGGGAATGGTCAAAATGGGAATTACAATGTCCTAAAGTGACTAAAAAACATTTGGCCAATACACAGTACGGCTGAGACTGGAGGCTTCCCCACATATGAAAGAATTCAGACACAGATATCTCTGTCTCTTTACTCAGAGAGGCCACAAATAAGGCTGCACGGAAAGACAGAGGGCTACAGTGAAGAGAGCAGGAGTTATGGCGGGGTTGGCAGGGAGGTCAGCGATTTTAATAAGCAGGACACACAATCTGATAAGGATATGACTCAACATTGACACACTTTGTCTCTCCGGCAATGTGAGGCTCGTCCCGGGCAGACACCTACCCTGCCTCATTTCCTCCCATCATGCCCCCCCCCCCGTTCCCTCCCATCCCTCTGTTGTTTCGTTTTATCTCTGTGAAAAATAATGAAAGCAAGCACTTGCAACCGCGTCTCCATTGATGTTCGAATACACAACCAGCAGATTCAAAAACACATTCTGGGATCAAAGTAAAAAGGGGAAGGGGGGGGTCTTCTTCTTTCCAATGAAATTATGAGCGCAGAGGAGTCTAGGGTGCAGAGCTCATTTGCTAAGACTGTGAGGCAAATAGTCGTTAAAGAATGGCCTATAAGTAGGCATTAAATGGAAATGCCTGCGATTCCTGTGGATTAGCATAAGAACCTTTTCTTGCCAGGCCAGCTAATAATATTCATTTAAAATAAATACATGAGAAACGAATCTGTTTGAAAAGCGGGCGATTGCACATATTTACTGAAGGGGCCGTCGAAATGAAAGAATGGAGATTCACGGAGTGCTCGGAGGGATGTGGACTCGCGAATCGTCAGTTCTTTGAAGTTCCAGAGACTAGAAAATTAAAGTCTTTACAAAAAATTAGAGGAGGAGAAAGGTTTTATGATTCAGTAGGCTTGCGAGGGAACACGAGGCTGAAGATGTCAAGTGCTTATATTGACGTTAAATGAATTTATTAATCTTGTTTGTCATAATCGTGCCACACAGCAGATGGTAACCTTTGATCTTTTACCTATGGCAGCAGTGACTTCCTGTTGAACTTAGCCAAACTGCCGTGTGTTTTTGTCCTTGATTCACCATGTAACGGTAACAAGAGATGTGAAAGTTTTATTTTGTTAGCAAAGTCTTCTATCTTTGACATTAAAAAAGTGACTTCTCAGTAGTCCAAACACATCAGGCCTCTGTTGCTCATAGGTTCTCTGTTGCTCGTAAGTTCGTAGGCCAAGCCAATTAAAATGACCCCCCTACCCCCCTAAAAACAAACACACCCGCACACACACACTTCCGCGTGGCCTTGTTTATATACTGTGTCAGCAAATGTGTCAATGTGTGTCCTGTGTGCGCTGGCTTCTAATGATGCTGGCCCATCATGATGGCCCAGTCAGACACTGACAGCCAAGCGCTAAAGTGGAAGAACTCCAGCCGTTTCTATAGCTACTGTGGAGTTCAAAGGCAGCCATCTTTTTCTGAGCATAACAAGAGAAGAAAGAGGCCATCACAGAGCAAGAGACCAAAGACGACCTCCGGGGTTACACGTCAAACCTAGCCTCCTCGACCCACAGACCCTCGCAGCCCCCCTTACCCCATGGTGTGAAGGCATGGTCCCAGGATCTGTGGCTGGACTGTCAGAAGCCTCAGACGAGGTCAACAGAGCCAGGTAAAGATTCTCCTATCAGTATTATATTAGCCCACTTTCTTAAAGTCAAGGCTTTGAAGTGACACCAAAGTCTGTTGCAAGTATCTCTCATCTTATGTCCTTTTTTCTAAAACACTGCAGTGTCGACATTTCAAGCATCTTTCAGCGTTTAATGTTGAGCCTTTGATTTTTTTTAAGACACTAATTTTAACATCTTCAAGGGAGAAGTGAAGTCTCTGCATTTGGGTTCTTTTGTCTGCTGTCTTCTGCCCTTTCTCTCTTTATGATATGAAAAGATCTTAAAAAGAGAACTTGTTAAAAGGCGGATCTCCATCAAACGTAATGCAGAATGTGCTTTTTGGTGACATTTTTGCTACTTGGCCATTTTAACATGATGCCTGTCATCCCAGGGCTACTTCTTCTGCTCTCAAAAAGAAATTTTACAAAGCACACAGACAAAGACTGCATTTCAAGAGGCAAACAAACTCAGATTGGGAAACCTTTGATATATTATCACACAAAGTTGAACAGCAACCAACGCAGACTACGGCCAAAAAACATTCAAAACTCAATATGTGTTGTGAAATTTTGGTTATTCAGCATTGAATGTTAAGGCATTCGCCACACATCTGGTAGAGAAATCATCTCAGTATCTGCTGTGTGAAACTGAAGACATATGGATATACAAATGGCTACTTATGAGGGAGAGGAATAGAGGAGTGAGTGTTGAAAGAGGGAAAAGCACATCAGTTTCCATCATTCTATCCAGTTGCAATGCGAAGACCGGATACTTAAAGGATAGGTTCAGATTCTTTTCAGGTTTGTTTTATTACATTAGACATATGCCATATGGATGCTGAAAGAGTCACTAGTCACTGTAATCATTCCTTCTATCCATATGGGCTGTGCAAAGCTCCTTCATAATGCGTCTACACCGTAAAGGTGTGTTCAGACAGCATGTGAAGCGATTATGGGACATGATAACATACAAACTCAATGGAAAGATTTCAACAGATGCAATTCGCTCTACGTGGCACAAGTTGAGCCAAAGATGTGTCTGCACGAGCTGAAAATGTTTCAACTTGAGGAATATGTTTGCACTGATTGGGTTGCTTTTTGAATCTAATTCATAAACGTACAGAAACAAGTGGAAATCAGTGAAAGACAGACCAGAGAAAACTGGTGAGTTCTGGATCCTGTATTTATATATATATACAATATATATATATATATAGAGCTGTAAAATTCTGTCTCACAGTATATAAACCGTCATGCAGCGTTTTGGCATCTGATAAGCCTGTTCTCGTTCCCAGCGCCTTTTTGTCACGCCCCCCTGCGTCCTGTAAACATGGACAAGGTACCCTTTAGTGCCTGTATTGGACGCACAGGGCTGCCAGAAAGCCTTTATGAAATCAGAGCGACAAAGTCCACTTGAGAAGGCAGTAGGGTGGTTGTGTCTCATGTGAAACAAAATGTTAATGTTGACTTTTAAGTTTTAAGTTACGTTATATGTCACGTGACTTACGTGACTTTTGTCACGTGACATCATACTGACTAACCAAGTGTTTTTTTCCCTAAACCTAACCACACTGTTAAGTAACATTAGATCGTTTCTGAAGGGATCTCCTACTAACGCTAAAGGGTACCTTGTGTGTGTTTATACGACACTGAGGGGCGTGACAAAAGGTCGATATTTGAAGGCCAGTATGGAAAGAGGGACTGGTTACTGCGACCAATAACTCTTTCAACATACATATATTATGTGAGTGTTGTATTACAACTCACATGAAAAAAATCTAAACCTTTCCCTTAAATCTTGTTTGCCTTCCTCTCTTGGCTCAACCTCACCAACACACTCTGTAACAGGTGTGGTGCAGTTATAATGTCAGTCTTGTTTTTGTTTTGTTTTTTTGCATCTTCTCTTCCCCTCTCTGCTCCTTTTTCTCACTCTTTTCCAGCCAAGGATACCAGTTTGTATCTATGTATGGAATCATCAAACAAAAGTGAGCTGCACATCACATCAGGTAAAGAAGGCATGCCCGGGCACTTCTAACAGCCTCCCAAAGATGCCTGTTTTAAGTCCTCACAAGAAGGCTGCCTCTCATTGAAGTTCAAATGGATAGCTCTTGGGCACAAGCTTTCCAGGGGGGAGGGAGGGAAGCTTGCTCACCTCTGTACCAAACTCACATCCTACTAGGGAGCTATGTGAGGGGGGGAAAAAAATTAAAAGTGCAGCTCATGGGCAAAGCAACTGATTCCTTCTTTTCTGTCTCTCAAGCCCCCCCATACCCTTTTATCACCCCCCTCACCGCCCCCATCCCCTCGAGCCACTATTGCAATGTCAACAAAATTGGGGCTGGGAATGTGGCCGTCTGATGAAAATCAGCTTGCTCAATGGGATCCTCACATGAAAAGAACAGTGCCTCAGCACAGATTTCCGTATCTATCATTATGAGCCCCATCTATAGTGAAAATGAACTAATTGTCTAGTTATTGGTGCCTTGTTATCCACAGTATGCCCTAGCTGAATGGTCTTTCGCCATGAGGACCTACCATTGAATAAAGACAATTAAACTACAAAGGGCTCGATTACAACTCTGCCACTTTGATGAGGGAACAATGATTCCACCAATACCAATCCTTATGAGTTCCTCAGGGTTAAACATTTTGGGGAAACAGTGTTAAGCTGTATCAAATTAAGTCAGAAGGGGGAAGTTCATTTAATAGCTTGGAACTCCCGATCTCAGACTAAATATCTTTTCCCATGAGCCTTTGCCTGCTGTGCTCCTCCTCCATCCCTGCAGTGAGGCCTAATTTTCCTGTTTTCACCGAGAAGATTTCACGGTTCACAAGATCAAAAGCTTGCATAAGCTCTGCGTTTGTTTACAGCCTACACCCAGGCAAATAAAGCAACACTGACTATCTTTCTCTTTCCTGGCTTTCGCTCGGCCGCCATCACACATGACCTCCCACCTCTGTTCACGGCACATGCTCTGCTTTTTTTCTCCTTTAAACACTCCCAGGTGGATGACAGGATGAAGAAACCCATTCCTTTCCCTAACTTGGTCCATATTCATGAAGTGATTCCAAAGAGTTTACAGCTAAAGCTAACACTAAACTTGGATCCTCCGAAACTCTCAGCTTGTGGGAGCAGTGAGGACTTCGTCTCTGTCTCAACGTGGTGCATTTTGACACAGCTCAAATGAGGTCCTTTGACATTTAATATGGAAGTGTTACAAGAGGGACAAAAACAACCACCAAATCAACACATGAATAAATAATCTGTTTGCATTTTCGGTGTCCCATTTCGACAAACCACAAGCCATCCTTCCTGAAAGATGTCTGTGACTCATTTAGTGCTGAAGCGTTTTGAGCGAACACGTCTCTTTGATGTTTGGCTGAGGTTTGACATGTCTTTATAGTTCTATTGTTTTAGAATTTCTCCCTGATTGGAGTCTCTTAAACAATAAAAATCAAATATCATGCAAGGAAACATCTTGATCAAACTGCTTGAATATTACATATTGCAATAATTAGTTTGTGTTAAAATCAGTAACTTTCCACACATTATTGCCCTCTGCCCTCTGATGGAGGAGTTGTTGTGGAAGGTTGTGCAGAGGCCTCCTCCTTAAGTGAGTGATTTTTAAAGAGCAATCCAAGTGAAAGTTATGAAGTTGGAGAAAAGGTTTGTTAGGCCACCACAGTTGCCTGTATCTTGTTGTTAAAGTACCCCTCCACTAAAAAATTGAGTTTTGTTTGTTTTTTACCATGTTAAAAAATGATTAATCATAGCAGAGTATTTTTTACATACGTGTCTGGAGGGGAACTTTAAGTGTAAAAATCGCATTTTCATTGCATTTATCACCAAGCCAATATATCGCCACAAAATCTTTACTTCAAAATTCACACAACATAATGAAAATGAAATTGCTCTTTGACATGAATTTGAACACATTTAATCCAAACAAAGGCAACAATGATTTAAGGAGTATTGGTGAGGTCACATATTGTCAGTGGGAAGTTCAAGAGCCAGACTTTTCACAACTGTTGGTACCACACCTGTTAGCACGAGATACGTTCGTCTGTCATCACTCACGGTGGTCACTTTCTCCTAGCTAGCATCCCTCCTGCTCCACTTGCTATGTATTTAGCATTGTCAAGATGCCCAAACCAAATATTCATACAAAAACTCTAGTCAGTCAGGGGCACATAGGCAAATTGTGGCAGCATCATGTTCCACAAGTGATTGTTGCGTGCAGATTGCAGATATATTTGTGAGTCCTACAGGGCTTAGGCTCACAAGTGCAGCGTTTGTTTCGATTTGTGAAATGTGTCAAAGTGAGCGACAGGAAATGATCTCATGTTGCAAATTTGGTGAAATGGGCCCCAGGCTGGTTCCAAATCTGTTTCATACCATTTCACTGTTATAGAAAAACAAGTCGAAACTATTGTACATTTTGAGGATTTTAGAATTGTTGATTGTAGAAATGCTGTAATTATGGTACACCTGGCAACAATATATTGCTAATCAGCACTGACCCACTGATCCTACACCAGCAACACCTGGCACATTCATTGATAAGAGAAACAGGTAATTTGTGTACTGATTTTCAAATAAAGCTTTACAATAACACTGATACATTTCTGAATCAAAAAACAACCATTTCACTGAAGGAATGTTGAGTAGTGACCAGGAAGACACAGTGTGACAGAGACACTGTCATACACAATGTATACCCTTGTGTGGAAAGGCTGTCATTTATTTCAGTGCAATGCAAAACTTATAATGGCTTATCCTTCATTTCAGTATGTGAAAATACACACATAGTGAAATGCATCACTTGTAAGTGTACTAGCTCTCTTTTTTAACGGTCTTTACTGACACTGTCAAGAAGGACAAGTGCAACCTGACACACCAGGACAAGCCAATCAACAGTGTCCAGAAACAACACATGTTCCACATATATGAATGATTTGTTCATTCTAAACACTTGTTTGCGTGCATCCAAAAACATGACAGACCTGCTGAGATATTTCCACTTCATCTACAAGCAACTTGGACAACTGAAAGCTTTTCAGACATCACAACCTTCTGCAGTAAAATTATTTGGAGAACAAGTGCTTCTTTTTGACCTTCTGCTTTGTGCTTTGATGTTTAACAATCACACAGGGAGAAATCAATTTCAAAACAGCTACAAGACAGGTAACATTTTAATTAAGAGGTCTGGTTTGGTTTAAGGGTCTTGACCCTTAAATCATTAACCAAAGTACTGCAAATGAAGTACAGTAGGTGAAGGGAAAGTGACTACACCAAAAAAAAAAGTAAATCACACAAACTTCAAACTGCTGTTGCATCACAAAATAACACCTGGAATTACTGATTGATGATATTTTACAGTGGAAGAGTCCAGGCCAACAAGTCCAATAAATTAACACAAAACCTTTACCTCCCACAATCTGAAGAAATTACAAGGATCTCAGACAATAATACTTCCCACAGTGTATGTAAAGTCTGGTCTTGAGCAGATTACAAGCCAAAGGTGTACAAAGGAAAATGGAATTGCCCCCCCCCAATTCCCACTCCCACCCCTACAAGGCAATTGGACAACCACTGACTCATGTGGGTAGGGGCTCAGAGACAGAAGAGGAAGAAGGGGGAGCAAAGTACCTGGTTCTGGTTCTCATGAAGGCTTTATAATGGCGAGGCCAGTGCCAGCAGTTGAGGTGCCCAAGGCGTACAGAGTGAAAGAGTTACAGCAGGGGAGTGTGCACCGTTGAGCCTCTGCAAGAGAGAGAAACAGAGAATGTGAAATAGGGAAAGTTTGAATTAAAATAAGATTTTCACTTTACAAAACCTTCAATCAAACTTAGTGAATGTAATTCAGAAGACCAAAACTACAACTTCTCTGCTTCAAACGAGAGAAAATAGTTCTTTTTAGTTTTTATGTACTGTATATTTGTGTACATGAAAACGATGTATTGTGTATATATTTATGTAAATATCTCATTTCAAGGAAAAGCCTAACCTAACCACTGCCTGGGGAGGAGTCAAATTTGAAGATGATTACGAGAACATATTTCCCTCTGCTCATCGCAGGAAACAAACAGTCCAACTCTGAATTTAACTTAACAAACAAGGACCATATGCTTGTCTTTCCTCTCCCGTCATTCGCTTCCACCACCCTCTTTTCCATGAGAAACATGTAAATACAAAGACCCAGAAACACATGTGGTTAGTCATAAAGCTGCAAATGGAACCCCCCTCCCTGGTTTTTCTTCTTCTCTCTGTTCCGCCCCCAGCCTCGACCTCCTACCCGAGAAACAAACCCGCAAGAAGGAGGGAGAAAAACTAAGGAACAGGAAAACAACAAAAAACAAGAACAAAGAATGTTGGAGGGGATCACAGCATTGGGAAACTGACTTAATTGCCTGTGTGTGAAAAGCAAATGAGAAGAGGGACAAGCTGGCGACAGGGAGCCAGTAGAAAAAACCCCGACAGAGCTGCTGTGGGCTCCTGCAGACTGCAAAGCCATTTCCTCACAATAGTGGCCTCTTGTTGTGCCAGGGGGGCCATGTTGGCCCATCAGTAAGTGGCATGTGAGATGAAGAACACAAACATGGAAAGACAGGGCCACTACAGTCCTCATTAAGACAGGACTGAATTGTGCGGTTGTCCATTAGCTTGTTTGGAGACGGACAGATTACCTCGGAAGGCTGCCATTTTGCACCAGCAACTTTCTACCTTCTCATCCAACTTAGTCCCTTCCCATCATCAAGGCCGATTAGCCTAATCGTTTGTGCTTCAGGGGTAGTTATCTTCTTGGGTGTTAGATGAAAATGGCTTGCAGCTGGGTTGTGTACAGCTCAATCTCTAACAGGTGCTGGGCTCTGTGGGTAAAGAGTAAACAATGGCGGCTAAGCCGCGAGCTTTGCCAGGCAGAGTGACTACGATGGGAAACAGTCAGGCTCGAGGGCTCACCCACCCACAACCCAGGTGGTGTTCAGAGGTTCATTTAGGCATGTGTAAGTGTGTAAGTCTCGGTGTGGTTTAACTTGTTTTGGATGGTGAAAATCTGTGAAAAAAAATAAAAGGAAGGTTTAGATCATTTTAGCCACTAAATGATCTGGTTTCCATCTTAGCTGCCAGGCAAAAGACATGAGAAAGAAGATGGTAGCATTATGGAATCATTAAACAAGATATATGACATATGCACAGTAAAATTTCTCGTATATCGTCATATTGACCGAGTTGATGAAAATCTCTCCTCTTCATAGGACTCCTGTGCCGCGAGAGTCACATGACCGTGTCACATGACAGAGGCTAGTTTTTATCCCTGTGGTGCCTGGGAGGCCTCCAAACCCAGAGTGGCCTCACCACATTTCCCACAGCCGCCTGGGGAATGGACTGCGGACCTGAAGGTATGTGTGAGGCACAACACTGAAGCAATAAGGCTGTCTTAGGATAAAAGTGCAGAGAAATTCCCCAGTTTCTAAAAAAGAGCTCAGTTCAATATTGTCTGTGGCAGCCACACCCAAGCAAGACATGTATGGATGACAATGACTGGTCGCTGCTACAGGTTCTTTGTGGTTCAGGTTGGGGTCTTGGAGCATAAACTGCTTTTTGTATCGGGTTGAGCTGTAATTTGGGACATATATTGTATACATAAAAAATGTTACTTTATCAATGCTCAGTTTGTACTGTGCTGCTTATCATTACATTCTGGTCATCTTAAACTGCTAAACAAAACATACATAGGGTCATTTGCAGCACCAGAACATGTAGGTGTACATATGCACAGCAAGAGCAATACTGAAACAATTTCATTGTGCACTTTTGCAATTTGGGTTGAGTCGAGATAAACTGAAGTGATAATATGAAAATAATAAAACTAAATCATAGATTGGATAGCCAGCTCCATATTATACATCCGCACCCAACAACAGAAAGAACAACCACAACAGCAGAAATGTAACAAATCTTGTTCTAGCAAAACACAATCTGACTGCTCCTTGATTATAATGGCTTCCTCTTGTTGACGCCTGAATGAGAATTGTGTTCTACCTTAATCCCAGTTAGCTTTTACACTACTGACAGCGAAGTAATATTTTTTTAAAGGAACTGCTTGTAGCCAAAAAGGCTACCAACATTGTAGAAGCAGCCTTATCTGAAGTGGATGTTCGTTTTCCCACTTGTCTATGCCACCAACTCATGACTGGACTTCCAGAGCTTCAGTGTGGTGCTGGTTAAATGGTCTCATCTGTCCCAGATATAATTTTATGACAGGAGTATGTTTAGCTTCAAAGCCTTTTCTGACCCCAAACTCCAAACCAGTTCTCTGTTTGCATACCAAGCTGCCCACAACGTAATGTGGGCCAACGTGTTAACAAGACTCAAGGTTGCCATATCTCGACACATTAACATACTTTGTATGTGTACAATGGCCTGAATGGAGTTTGGTTTGAGCATTCATGTGAAAAACCACAACGCCTTAATCATTGTATTTTTAGAAATGCCGCTCCCAATATTCAGGATCGTACAAGAAAAGACAAGACTCTGATGGATTCAAAATACACCACACACCATCTAAACTGAGGCCACAGGCGAAGCCTTTCGAGGGACTGCATTCCGTTGGGCCACTGAGGAATGTGGACGAAGTTGCGTGCCACGACAAACTTGTGTTATCGGATCATTTGGCCGTTCTGAAGTTCTAAACAAAGGCGGTCCGAGCGGTGGTCGGCATAGACCAACTTTGGGCCGCATGGCATAATTCTATCTCTGTTCCTCTTCTTGAGATCTGAGACAGATACCGTCCTGCGGTGTTTACTGACGAAAGAACACTGCTAAATGGAGCTGTGGTTCACCGATCTGTAAATATGGCCCTTGCCAGCCAAATTGTTCCCCTTGTTGACAGTGGTTTGGGCCCAAAGCTCTATCTTGCCCAAAGAACACAGGCTTCCCTCGGGGGTGGTTTGAGACCCGACAGGGGGTAGTTAGACAAAATAGATAATGCCTATCCACTGCTGACACAGAGTTGGCAGAGGTAGAGAGAAAGGGAAAGAGACGGATGGATACTCCCAAAATAAATGAACAAAAGTTGTCCAAAGAGAGTGCTCTTAAATCAGAGCAGAGAGGGCCAGAAAGCTACTATATGCTTCTTCTCCTCTGAGTGGACAGTCGTATAGTTTGTGATTCCCATAGGCATGGAGCTACTATCCACGAGAGAATCAGTGTTATCCACAAGTTCTCAAGAAATCTGCTCACAATTTAAGTGGAAGAGTTCATGCTTGACCTCGACAAAAAATTAAATAAAACCAGGGTTCACTTACTAGATCTTTTGAGAGCTTTCTGGAGATGCAAAAGACCATCTTTAATAAACCGACGGGGATTATGATTCCATACATATGTCGCGTGATGACAACTGAGGCACTGAAGGCTACTGAAGAATGTCAGATGCGGTTCAAAGCTCCAAAAAAAGCTGATAAGTAGACCTAGAGTTTTAGTTTTTTATTTATTTGTCAAATTGCTCATAATTTGCTGTCTTCTGGTTGTCTTGAAGATGCATTTTATTTTCTTAGATCAGAAGGTGAGTCTTTTCTGAACAACACATTTCTTCCATATTTTGTCATCGCCACAGACCAACAGTTCGGACAGGTAGAACAGGTTATACAGACGTGCAACACAACAGCCCTGTGAAACTGAGATCTGGCATCTCCGCCTTCTTTAAGCCCTCTGCATTTTCCTGGAAATGTGTATATTTGCAGTTGCATAATGGTTAATCACCCAATATCCCAGTGTCATTTGGCTATCAATTTACCATGCATACATAATGGAAAAATAAGCAGTTCCCAATAACAAGGTGATGGAAAATGGACTTTTATAGACAGCGCAGACAAGGCCCTTATCTTTTAACCTCATATCTTGTGCACATAATTTTACAATGCCGGATTTGTTTTCGGGGAAAGTCAGTCAGAGGAGCAGAGTTATGTACTTGCTCAACAGGCATGCCATGCTACTATGTTGAATCTAGATGTTCCCTCCAGATTACAGGTACCCCCACGACACCCTCACACCCACATACACATCACCCTCACAACGGAATGACAGAGTAACAAGATAGTTCAGGGAATCTGGAAAGATAAGTAAACTTGACAACACAAGAGAAGGGGAGAGTGGATGAGAGAGACAGAGAGAGAGCGAGAGATCTCCAGCAGTGCAGCCGAAAGAGGATCAAGGTGGTTTTGGATGAGTTTCAGAGGTAAGCTGCAGTTAAAGCCCCTAGCTTGGACCGTTCACACGCAAATGCCGAGCCCCATCGCACACATCATGAAACACGAGACAGCATTCAGGTGTTTGGTGACAGGAGAGAGGACAGCATCCACCGTTCGGGGTTCGTTTCAAGAATGCAAATGCCGTATCATATGCAGTATCCTTCCATCCTCAGTATTCTCATATTGTACTTCGTGTCTTTCCATCATGAAACTACAAAATAACTCATGTGCATGTTAACAGATGATTTCCAATGAGTTGCCTGTGGTGACAAAATGCTCCTATATGAAGAACATAATGGTTAGATGTATAAAGAGACATGCTATTATTTGCACTGGATATGCTAAGGTTAAAAATGTTATTTATTTAGGAATTGTATGTGAATGATTGAATGAATAATGGATGAAAAAAATTATAACACAAAATCCATTTGAGCAGTAGTTTTCCAGCAGTGAAAACTTTTGTTTCAACTTATCTGTTCTGATAATTCTTTGGTGAAAATGTATATAAACACCCTTATAGCTGCTATAATCAATACTTTTACATTAACGATGGATCAAATGACTTGTGTAATGTGAAAGGTGTTGCTCGTAATGATGAACCCACTGAGAATTATCCCCCAACTCTCAAGTTCCCTTCAGGTCTACGCAGCATTTTATCGTCTTTCAGCTCATTTTTTTGGTTTCACGGCCCACAACTTTACTGTTTTGTTTCAGCAGCAACAGGCAGCTGTTTTTTTTTGTGGAAGAGCTCTGATAAATCAACTGTACGCTACCTGCCCAGCACCAAACAGCAGGTGGCAATTTAGCGACTAGCTGGTAAACATTGCGGAGCATTTAGCAGCTAATGAACCAACAATTGGCCAAAAGAGAGGTTGAAACAGAGTAAATATTGGACTTACATTCATCAGGTGAACAGAAACAAGACTCAAAATGAATGCTATTGTTGCTCTGTGTTTGCCGGATGTTTGAATAGGCAACTGTTTGCTGCCACGTTCGCAATCAACTTCTTAAGATCACTGTTATGTTTACAGCTTGTTGCGCTGCCCCCAAGTGGTCAAAAAAACCAATTAATTCAGGTTTAGGTACACTACACCTGCTAAACTATTTTGATAAGACATCTGAATTGAATCACTTGAGTCATTTTAGCACTATCTCACGTTTGTATAATTTTACTAAGCATTATGGGATGCTATGAGTAACATCAAGCCTGGACTTTGCTTATGCTTTAAATTACTGATTGCATTAGGATGCAGTGTAACCTCAATGATCCAATATTTGGATAAAAAGAAGTTAAAATTCTGCTCAGTGCTTCCTCAGAAGATTCCCTGCATGTACAGAGTTGCAAAATCAGGACATGCTCATAGGTGTGAGGATGACCTACAACCTGGTGTACTGTTCTTTGATGTCTTTGTGACTTCAGGTGAGTTAACAGACATTGGCTGGAATCTTCTGGTCTTCTAACCTAAATGTTTAACATGGCGACAGCCTCCTAATCACTGCCAGCCTCCAATCAGGCCATTTGACCCCTCTCCTCTCTGTTACTCACCCTTCGGTCATTACGGGAAATGAAAGTGAACAATCCAACTAGCTCCTCTCACTCTCACTTTCTTTCTCTGTTCAAGCCCTCTGTCTGGCACCGGGTTCCAATGTTTATGCATTTACTGAGATTGCTGGCGGGATTGTCAGAGAAAAAGGAGGGTTTATTTTTTTTTTTTTCTCTCTTTTTTTTCCTGTGCAATCTCTTGCCTTCAGAAACCATTAATGCCCATTCAACATCAACATCAAGGCACAGCTTTGATGTCTATTCTGGCAACAGACCTCTTTCTTTCTCTGCTGCCTGCTGCTCTCTCTCTGTCTCTCTTCTTCTCTCTATCCCCCTTTATCCCTTCCTCTTCCCTTCACTCACTCTTTACGGTTACTGTACAATCAAATAATTAAACGGATTGTCGACAAAATGATTTTACCTGGCAATTAAATATGCAAAGCGAGTCGGCAAGCGGTGTATGAGAAGGCGATTAAAAAGGGGCCCACTGCAAATCTACAAAGGCTTCACCAGCACAATAGGCAGCAGCCCCTGCCTGCCTTGCACACTAGCTTAGCCTGGGGAGTGACTGGTGCCTCTTTATACCAGTCTCACACAGCCATGTTTACAATAGCCCCAACCATGCTATGCCAATTACCACAATGCAAGGAGAAATGAATGCCAGTGTTTGGAGAAAAGACAGGGATGAAGGTGGCGGCATATGAGACACATGTACAGGGCGGCGGGAAAGAAAAGCATAAGCTGCCAATGAAATCAAAGTTACACCACAGAAACGTTCACCCTTGATGAAAAGACACTGTGAAAGAACAATGTGCTTCAAATTAAAACTGAAGTTTAAGGAGTCAAAAGTTAAGTTTCCGTGAAAGCAGGAACTTCAGAACCTGTGTATAACCTGCGTTGCACTTCAACAAAGCACCTATTAGGACTGGAATGCCACAGAAAGGCTGAGAGAAGATAGTGGGGGGGTGGGGGGTGGGGGGAAGAAGTCCGAGCTCCTGATGTGCAAGAGAGGGAATGCGACAGTCAATGTCCGTCTATCAACGCTTCAGTGGGGAAAAATGCAAGCAATTTTCCTGGATAGGTTTCCCTTCAAAGCCGGAGCCCCAAGAGGCTGTAAAAATAGAGTTGGGGAGAGGCGGGGAGGGTGGGGGTAGAAGGGTGGAGGGTTACACCTGCCCCGTTCCAGACAGTTCAACAGAAACTAGCTGGTTCAGCCTGATTAAACCCTCCTCATTGTAAAGTTAAAACCATGGAGGAATTGATTTTAGGGTTTGGAGAGTATGTAATGGATTGATTATGTGTTGAAGTTTCACCGCACTGTGCCTTTGATGAAAGGAGTCTGGGAAATTAATCTGCTATTTGTGGTGTTGAAAATACAAACTGTTCAGGGATGGCTAGAATAATTTTTTAAGGCAAAAAAGAGTGTGTATGTGCCGTAAGAAAGAGAAAAACCTACTGTATCTCACAGATGTGACAAGCATTGGCGGCTTGTCTGTTTTTCTTCCTTCTTTTTTTTTTTTTTTTTTTTTTTTTTTTTTTTTTTTGCCATATTGCCAGGAACAGCTACCAGGGGAGAAAGAAATGAGAAAATCATTTTGTGGGAAGTGAAAGCTTGTCAGTAATGACTGTTGTTATCTTTGTTACGTGGCTACCTCTGCTTTTTGCCAGTTGCAAGTCTCTTTATGTCAACAATTTGAATTGAGCCGTACAAGTGAGCGAGTCTGCACGACTGCAGCAGACAGCACGCGCTCCCCCACCACTGAATTATTTCCTTGTATTAAACGATCCCCCCCCCCCACTGCTGAAATAAAGCCAGATAATTGGGCAAACATGGCTAGGCTCTCTGATAGGGGATGCAGGGTGCTTCATTAATGTTTGTGTTGACTGTCAGAGAGTAGCGCTGGTCCTCATTGCTCTTTAATAGGACCAATTAGCCCATGCCCCCATTTCCACGCTTAATGTCTCCCATTTAAGTGCTGAATACAGAACGTGCACATTCATCCGCTGAGGGGCTATAACGCATCAAAAGGTTACAGGCTTTAGTGATTCCTGTTTACGCGATGAATTAACAGCTTGCATTCATGATTTTAAACTTCTGCTATTTTTTCAGCAGTGATCATCTGCGTTTTTCGGGTTTTCAGTCCAGCTGTCTGTGAAACTCCTGGCAATAATGACGTGACTGGAAGAATGGATTTTATTAATCATTTGGTTCAAATGAAGGGTCACCTCTCCACCTTCAACCTGCATTGTGATGTGATCACAGCACTACGCTACTGAGTCTCTTTAATGGTGACTAGAACAATATTTTATGTTCTTCATTACTGAGAGAGACATGAGGGTAATACAGAAGGCAGGTACCCGTCAAGAATAATTCTTGCGAGTCTTTAACATGTTCCATAGACCTGTCCTACTTTGCAAATTCTGTCATTTTCAGTATATATCCTTTCACTATAGCATGGTGTGGAGTGGGGTTTAGCATTATATTCGCTTGCATTGCTTTTACAGCATTCCTTAAAAATGGAATATTACCAGGCCAAGCCCGATATTTTTGGGGGCTTTTTGCCCAGCATGAGGGGGTATGACATGCAACAAAGGTCTCTGGCCAGAACCATACCGGGGACGTTCCAATTATATGGTACGTGTCTTGAACCACTAGGCCACGCCGAGAGGCTCCTGAGGCTTGGTGTTAAACACTTGACTGGTTAAATAATACCCGAGGTGCTGAATCCATAATTTTTGCTTTTCTGGATTTGCACGACTGCAAGAACCCCCTGTATCTAACATATACATGTGTTTATACATTAGCAGGTGTCCCAGGCCAACTTTGCTTTAACTTAGCTTTGTAAGCACAAAACCACAAGTCCACTCTTGTCACCTCAAATAACTGTCAGGGGGGAAAAATGA
This sequence comes from Siniperca chuatsi, assembly GCF_020085105.1. Classification (NCBI taxonomy): domain Eukaryota; kingdom Metazoa; phylum Chordata; class Actinopteri; order Centrarchiformes; family Sinipercidae; genus Siniperca; species Siniperca chuatsi. The sequence goes on along the minus strand of NC_058044.1, from coordinate 28,318,232 downwards.
ACCGGTTGCAATATGAAAAGATATCGTGCTGACATTAGAGATGCAGTGAAAGCAAGTTAACATGTTAGTCATGAAAGAAGCAAATCCAGGCACAACATCTTTCATTTGAAAAATATAAAACTTTAATAAAGGCTACATCTCTCAATAATTACAATAATTATAGGTCCATGTAAATCTTTAAATGAAACTCTTTATATAATGTATATTTTACAGTTTAGATAGAATGAAACAAAACCAAAAAAAAAAAGGCTGTGGTGTAAAAACAAAACAAAACAAACATGATTACAGGATATTATTAAAAGCATAAAAATATCTTTTCAACATAAAACCCTTCTGAAAACCAAGGGATATATATTAAAACCCTGAAACAGGGTAGCACATGGTATGGCATCCATGTAGGCACAGGTGCTGTAAAACACCAGCGATAGTGTGTGTGTGTATTGTTTATGTGTGTGTGTATACTTTATGTGTGCAGCACATGTGTCAGTATCCATAGTTCAGAATGCATAATTACAATGTATACAGGAGCTCTGCTATATACGATGTTACTGTAACAACATTCAAAGGATATCGGAGCCATAATTCTTCTATGTTCACTTGTTTCCTTTTTTGTCTTTTGACACGCTAGCTGACTTCCTCGAGAAGTCGTTCTCAGTGACCCAAACTGGTTCTTGTTAGCACAAGTTATTTTGGTGCGCGGGCTGTAAACACTGCCATTATTAGATGGTACAACTTGTGCTCCAGGTCTCCTCTCTGAGTGTATCTGCAACTGTTTTCACCCCCTACCCCGGTGCAATGCCTGGTTTACAAACAAAGGCACAACAAAAAAGATTGAGCTCTGTCGCCGGACTGAGAGAAGAAGAGAGGAAGGGGGCGAACGAGGGAGAGGAAATACTAGTGTGACAAACTTAACATTACAAACTATCAGCAGCATAGTGCGCCTCGGACAAGACCACTGCTAAGGTTGTTAGTTTGGGTCAGACGGGGCTACAAGGCTATGGGAGGTGCTAGGCTAGTGCCACGTCCTTTTGTGTAAAGTAAAAACAAACAAAAACAAACACGAAACAATATCACCACAGTATTCTCCCAACATTCAAAGCAGCTTGCCCATTGGCTGGAAATAGGGAGGGGGAGGGACACAGGTTTAAGAAGAATTAGGAAGGGAGAACGGGGAAAGGAGTGGGTTGTTTTTTCAATAAATACTTAATAAAAACTTTCAACTCATGACAAAAAGCATCTATATATATAATACATGTATATATACATATATGCATGTATGTATATGCACATGTACAGACGTTTTTGTAACGATGTTGGAGTGGAACGTTAAGAGCAGGTTGGTGGCACTGTGTCTTCAGCGCCTGCTAGTCCGTTGCACTCGGCCGGGAAGCCGGTGTGAACGCACCATCAGTCTCTCATTACATCACAACAAAACAGTCATCTACATCTTCAGTGGTTATATTCAAGAAGAGGCGGGGTCTCCCCCCCCACTGGCCTCCAATCATCATCCTCATCCTTGTATTGGTCTTTTAAAGTCTCTTGTGTCATTCCCTTGTGTTTCTAAGGCTGATTGGTTGATAAAGTCAGGGAGGGGCGGCACCTCCTCTGGGTTCGGCATACTTCATTGGCTCGTCTTCCTTCAATCACTCCTCTTGTGCTGGATATATTAACTCTGTTTAGCTTAATATTAAGAAATATAAAAAAAACAAAAAACAAAAAAGGAGTCCAGAGTGTTTTTCGTTAATTACAAAGAGTCTCTTGCTCAAGTTTTTTAGGGACAGTTTAGCTTTTGGTTGGGCGGGGAAGGGCATTGGTTGGTTGGCAACAAAGTGGCTTTTAGTCCATCCTCTCCACCTTGCCCAGGACCTTGCCCTCATACATGGGCAACACGGTGGCATCCTCCCACACCTCCTCGAACACAGCTCCACACTCAAACTCATCACTGGCTTTCTTGAAGTAGTACCTGAGGAGGAAAAACAAAGAGACAGACTGTGATTAGAAAATGTTGAGCGTAGGTGTACGTCAAGAAAACAAAAATTGAACTCAAACGAAAACTGACAGAGTGGCAGCTGGAGTGCATCTGATACATTTCATCGTGTTTTAAATCGCTTTGAGGCACCTACACGACTACTTCCATATACAGGCTCGCGCACAACTCCCTTTAGTCCAAATCAAACACAAACACACACACACACACTCTGAGAGCCAGAAATGGATCCTGCTCAAAACAACTTAGTCATAGCCTTCAATGCCATCCCTGCACACTTCAAAGGCAGAGCCTGACTCCACATCACACTGCTGCACAAACAGAGCTGAACCCTCCGTTTAAACACTCCCTGTGATAATTCAAGCTGCTAGAAACAGCCTGTTTGTGTGTGTGTTCATCCATGTGTGCTTGTCTCCTCATCCACTTGTTCATCTTGACTGCTGGCCATTCTACAGATGCCTATCTGTCCTGCAAGGTCTTATTAAAGTTGAAGGGTTAATTAGAGGCTGTCTTAAGGCACCCCCCCCCCCCTCCTCTCTCTCTCTTCAGCAGTGCCCCCCCCTCTCTCTGTGTCTCCATGACTTCTAATTGGGCTGGCTGTCAAATGAAGGGCCTTTCTGTCACACAGGTTGACATTTCAGGTGCCTGAGAGTCTGCCTATGACTGCGAGAGCACACTTCACTGCTTGCACATAAACACGCACATGCCGTATGTTCCTCTCTTACACACACTTGCTGTCACAGACACACACACACACACACACACACACACTTTGGGCAGCTTTCCGATCACCAGCGGAGAACAGAGGAAAAAAGAGGGAGCAGGAAGGGAAGAAAGCATGGGGGGAGCGGAGAGCAGGCCTTCCCTGGCTCGGTGAGTGGGTGTGATAGGTCGGATGCGAGCCGAGCCTGAGGGGCTTTACCCTGGGAGGGGGGAGAGGGGGCGACCGCTCAGACGGTCTCCTGGAGGTCACAGGTCACCTGCCTAGCCCACTCTTCTTCTTCTCTCAAGCAGAGATAACTCCCAGGGTTAGCTTGGTCCCAGTGACTGTGAAGTCTCCTGGAGCTCCTAATGATTTCTCCTCTCTACTTTAAACCCGGCAAAAGATCAGCGGGAGGGGATTTAATGATAAGCTTTGTAATGGAAAAATGCCTCATTTTGCCCATGTGTGCCTGCGTTCAGAATACAAAAAAAAAGAAGAAAAAAAGGGGGGGAAAGCTCTGTGTTTTATGAGCAATCGCTCAGCTTAGAGTCATTCAAACAACACATGTAAGGAGGGGCGTAAAAAATGTACACATACAGTTTTAGGAGGAGGACGTTGTGTTACCACAGCTGCAAGACTTTCTACTCGAGTGTGCAGGGATGTGACACGGGGGTGATGGCTTTGTTTAATGATATGGCATTTCAGCAAAGTTTCCCTCTGTTGTCTAAGCTTTGCTGGGCAGGATTTAGCCTTTTCATCTTCATTAGTAGAAACCAAATAAATGCATTAACCTCAATTTAATTGGCTGGATTTTTTTTTTTAATTCAGAAAAAAAAAAAGAGCTACATTTTCACTCACAAATAGTTCAAAGTCGTCACTTTGTTTCAGAGAGTGAGACAGGGAGAGACAGAAGGAGTCTTTCCACTGGAACATGTTTTATGTGGCAGGATTTTTCTCTCTTCGCAACATCTGGCACCAATATCGTCTGGCAGAGCCACGGCGTACTGTTCTCCACTGTACCGCTGCCATGTCCAAATTAACCAACTCCACACATTCTGCTGCCATTGAAGCCAGACGCTTCATCCCTACCTCCCCCTTCTCTTTCGCTCGCTGAAGAGTTATGGGATAGCAGGGGTGCAGTGACTTGTTTGCAGGCCTTCTTCTCTCTTGCCTAACAAGCAGATGTGGCGGTAACCTACTGTTGATGTCATGGGCATGCAGGCTTTGTGTCTTTTCAGTGGCATACAACCTACGCAGTACTGGAACAGTTACTTGATAAAGCAAGCCTGGACTTCCTGACTTAAATGTCTTAAAACTGATTGGCCAATATATTTCAAATTGCTTAATAAGTCCTCACATTGTTTAGGAATTCCCCTCATCATCTGACATTGACAGGAGGTATTTTTGCTGCGTTAACTGCTATCAGTCATTGACAGAAGAAGGTGCTTGCGGCACTTGATTTTAAAGCCTGATGCAATAGTGTGGAGGAGGAATTTGAAGGCCTTGCAATGGTCTTTGTGCGCAAAATAAAATGTCCCAGGCTTCAAAGCCATATTTATTAAGGCTGCCTTACCATGGAAATCAGTACCAGATGTGAGAAAAAATTCGCTCCAGAACCCCCCCCCTCTCTCTGTAAGCCCTGAATACAGTGGATCAGCCCAGTTTCTTTTCAACTATCGGGCTCCAGTATTTCACACTCCCACTCAGCAGGCAAGCATATACAAGTACAATAACAAATGCACATACATACACAAATAACTAACCTTGCTACAGCACCAACCCCATCCAAACAGGTGTGAATACACATCTACGCGCAAGTTTACTGTGATCTGTGTGCTGTTGTCAGTGGTTCATATTTACCGGTAGTTGCCTTTCTTGCTAAGCTGTTCCTTGAAGTGTCCCAGGGTGAGGCAGTGGGTCTTCATCATGCTGCGATAAGGAATCTCCTCACCACAGAAAAAGTAGGTGACCACTAGCTCCTTTGACCTGAAAATGCAAAATGAAAACTGGTTTTAAACAGCTGCACTTGTAGGAGAAGCGGTCGCATTGTTGAATGTAGACAAAGAATCTTTAGAGTATTATTAATTAAGTATGCCAATAGACAGCTGGCTCACTGACCAATTAAAATGAAAAGAGGCCTCACAGTCAAGCTGTAGCTTAACATCACCCAACCCATTCAACAACAAATGTATGAAGGGGGGGCGATAAATTGGAGTTACCAGGGGCTACTTAACACATCTTTGTTGGGTTCCAGTGGTGAGTGTGTGTGTCTGTGTGTGTTGGGAGACGGGTGGGTAGTTAGGATTCTGTATTAAAGCATGTTTAATCTTAAATGATTAAAAAGCGAGAGAAGAGGAGTTCAAAGACATAGCTATGCTGACTCACAACATCTCTCTTTGAAGGGAAGAGCGAGAAAATCTGTGAGGAAGAGGGTGAAAATACAAGCTTGGAGAGAAGGGAATGCTCGAAAAAGCGTGTATGAGAAATGAAATCTGGAAAACTAGAAAGCTAGAAAGCAATTAAGAAAGAAATTCAGAAAACATTTGCTATAGAAACAAAGACAAGATCGTGTCTTAGATTCAAACGTACTCGTCTGCTTGGAGTCCGGGGCTGGCTACAGGGCTGCCTCCAGTGGGGAAGGCAGCTGCTGGGTGGCTCCTGTCTCTCTGAAGGCTGCTGGCTGCTGTTGAATGCCTGTCAAAATCACAGAGATCAATGACCAATTAATACTTACATTAATATGAAGAGAAACCACTGGACACCATTTACATTGTATTCTGATGTGGTCAATCAAATGTGGAAGATTGGGAATATGTATAATTGGCTATAATTGGTTTTGGTTTCATGTGTAAAGCTGAATGTGTGTCCTAAGTGTGTCTGAGGTTGCCTACCTCTGTTTCGGCGGCTTGGAGACCTCTTCTAGTCGGCGGCAGGCCTCCTCTAGCTGTGCCAGGGTGTTGGGCGGGGGCATGGGTGGCATGGCCGGGTCCTGGATGAACGGGTGGCCTGGGTGATGGCCACGGAGGTGAGCCCCACTGCCAATGCCGCCTCCACCCCAAGAGGAGTGAGTCCGACTGGGCAGAGTCTTGGTGTCAAGTGGGTTGGACTTCTTTAGGCCTTGAGTGCTGTTAGGATAAAATGGGTCAATATATAACATGAGCTGGGAACTCGAGACACAAGCGTTCTGTGGTACAGACGATGTTGTGGCAATCCCTGACTGACACTTACCTGTGTGGCTTGTGCTTGCCCTGCCTCTCACTCTCTAGGATCCACTGCCAAACATTCTGAGAGCGGTCGGTGGCATCTAGGGGAAGGCGCGGTGAAGACACACCCTCATCGGTGGCCTTGACTGGCCGTCTGGACAAAGTGCTGCAGCGACTGGAGTCAGAAGGAGAGGCAAGTTAGGACCAGAAACAGCAGCTTTACCACTGGCAAAACTGAAGAAATCAGGTACTAAGGGCTAATGTACAATGCTGACTGATGACTGGTTTCAGCACAGCTCAGAAGTCACACTTACGCAGGGGTGAAGTCGGAATAATTGGCGCCCCCTGGAGGGCAGAGGCACTGCACGCGCTGAGCCGCCTCGGCCTCGATCTGCTCCTTGGTCTTGGGCCCAGCGTGGTGATGGTGGATGTAGTGGTGGTGGATGTGCTTTGTGGACTGCCTGCCTGTCATCAGAACCTTGGCGGCCCCAGGATAAGCACCAAAAAAGGGCCCGTGGCCAGAGGACACCATTGCACCTGTCCGATCTGGGGAGCTTGAGCGCGGTGAGTGCCGAACCACACCTGGTGACTGGCAGCCCGGTGTCTTCAGGACACGAGATAGGTGCTCGTCCAGGATAGCTTGGGGGTCTTCCTCGCATTGGCTGCCAGACGGGAGCAGAGGGTGATGGAGGGAGGTGCTGCTGACAAGGTCGCCACTCTCCTCCCTTTCCTCTTCCTGGACAAAGAAAAAAAAAACTTAAGGCAATTGACAAAACATTCATACAGTCACATGTGGGAAAAGCAGCAAGCAGAGGAACTTACACCAACTTATATCTATCGTCCTCTGAAGTCAGTGAGAGCAAATGCCTGGATAACTTGATTTGAGTTTCCTTTTTGCCGCACTGTTATCTTCGCTAACAGGCTTTGGGTGCGCTTCATCTATAATGCAGAGTGTGCCTGTGCTTCACAAAGAGACTGGCACTACACATACTCAGCAAACGTGCCACTGGAGAGTAGCTAAGTGCTAACTATTTGAAGGAACTTCAAGTGTGCCTAGAAACATAAGTTTGAAAGTTCCTCCAGATGAAGTAGTGGAGGACAGAGGAAAAGTAGACGCTAAACCAAGACAGACTTTCAAATCCCTTGGTCTTTTCCCTGTTCTTCGACATGCTAAAGCTGACATAAAGGCTTTTGTACAGCAATAGGGAACCATCGTCCCGAGTTAACCTGGCAGCCATGCCTGATGTTGGTGAAAGTGTCAGACTGTTTAGAACAGGTTTGTGTGCAGTCGTACCTCCTGGATCTGCTGCAGCCTCTCCTCCAATGAGCTCATGGTGTCCTGCTCTCGCTTCAGCTTCTCCAGCCGGGCTATGAGTTGGGCAGCAAAGGCTGAGGGCTCAACAGGGGTCATCTCCTTAGGCAGCCGGTGTGTCCTCTACAAGATAATCAACACAGGGGAGAAGGACACTTCAGTGTGTGTGCGAGTGTAACTGCGTAGTGTTTCTGACGGATGCAATATGTTGCATTAATCCACTGCCCTTGCCCTAATCCTATCTTGTTCCAAAAAGCCGGCTACTATTCCAAAATGCCTAATCCAGATGCCCTTGCCCTCGAGCTAACCTGAACCTTCTCCGCTGCCCATCCCTTCCCAGATTTTCTCATGCCCAGTGCCCTTGGCAGTGCCAGGCTGCTGGGCAAGGGGGAGAGAAGGGGGTAGCAATGGCGGGGTAGCAGTTGGTCTCGCTCGGAGGGGAGGCCCCCTGCCTGCACCCTCTGTAGCCCGACCAAGCCATCAGCTAGGCAGCCTCTGAAGTCAGCACACTTCAAAGGGCCCTTGTCAAACATCAAACGCACACTAGGGGTGGGAGGGACACGCAGCTTTAAATCTCCGAATAAAAGCCAGATATCGACAGAGAAGAGAGAGTGAGGAGAGGAGAGGGGAAGAAAAAAGGGAGAGGGGGACAAAATTAACAGCATGAAAAAAGAGGAAGAGGATTGAGATGTGCGTTAGTGAAGTGGCAATGGTGGCAGAGTGAGAGCGAGACAGAGAAGGAGGGAAAAGAGGGAGGGAGAGGATAGAGGAGTCAAATACTGGGAAGATCTGAGGGGAAGTAGTAATTTATTTCCCGGCTGCATGCAGGGCAGCTCAGAGGTACTCTAGTCACATTATCCTCCTTTTTCTTTAACTATATGCGCCGGCTTTTCTCTCTCCCTTTCTTACTTTTTTGTTATTTGGCACACTGGCTTTCTTGATTTTGACTCTTTTTTTGTTGTTCCTCTCATCTCTTTGTAGACACGATGAAGGGAGGAAGAAGAAAGGCAAGCAGAGCTGCTGGCAAAGGAGCGCCAGCCCTGCACGGGGCCCCCGCTGCCTGGGGCTGGTGCATCATGGGAGACAGAGCCATCTCCAAATCAGGAGGGAGACATTAAAGGAGTGCAAGTGGGAAAGGAAAAGAGAGAGAGAGAGAGAGATTGAGAGAGAGAAAAGACAGAGAGGAAGAGAGAAAAGGGGGGGGGGAACACTGTCAAATGCATGCACAAACACACACACACACACACAACTCTTCCACAAACACATACTTGTGTTTGGATATGAAGACAAAAAAATTCTCTTTTCTTGCCTCACACACACCTCCTAACCTGTGTCAATCTGTTCTAACCCACTTCCTTTAACCTTACTACTACAGCTTAAGCAGGTCAACAAAATCTTGAATTCAAAGCACATACACGTATAACCCAAATATTAAGGGGACCTGATATCAGGGTGGGAGTAGAGGAAAGTGGAATTGAATAGTGATGTGGCTCCTATTCATCTGCTGGGATGTAAACTGTAGTTTTGCTGTTAATGTTGAATTTCATCATTACCATTAACACTGTTGTGATGTATATTACCTATGCTATAACCACAGCTATCATTGATGCATAAGACACATGAAGCTATGACGCTTTGAGACATACTACAGTTACTGAGATAGAAATACAAAGATGAACACAAGTTTATATTTACAGCCCTACTGAAGCTACTGGGATGGGGGAACGAGGGGGGTTTGAAACAGCAGAAGAAGTGAAGTGGTATGCAAATCCTGCCTTTCATTTACCCCGACTTTTATATGAAAACGAGCGGGGGAATGAAATATAGTATTCTGTCACAACATGAGCTCTGAAAAAATAAAATAAAATAAAGCACGACTCCTCGAGGGAATCAGGACCCAGTTGTCTGTCAGCGTGTAAAAGTTTGAGTTTAGCAGATTACAAAAAAGGAAACACTGAGACAGGAAGTAGAACTTAAGGAAGTAGGACTTACAGGAAAGTGGGGTAGTGTTATCTGGCCATTGATCTTGACACTGCGATGCATCTCTCGCTGGAGCTGCTTCTTGGTGCCCAGCTTGTATGGAGGGATTCCATCTCTGTAAAAAAACAAAGATATTACACATTTACATTTTGTAAAAAAAAAAACAGAGACCACTTATTTACAATTGATTTGGCCTGTTATAACCAACTATCCAGTGGATGTTACTTTTGATGCTACTCATCATGCAGGTCACTCAACTGTTGGTGCATTAGCGCCATTAGCCAGTCTTTGTGGAGAAAGAGCCCTTAGGAGGCAGTTCATCATTGAAGTGACCGACACAACACCACCCAGTAACCACCCACTAGGCACATTACAGCTAAATCAAAAGGCCGGGGAGCCCTTGAAGCCAAGGCAACAAAAACACACATAACAAAACACACCAGGACAATGGGAGAGATATGCTAAACATCCCACTGTGGGCTTCAAAAGAAGAGCCCCACTGATAAGATTACATCAGTCCTTGTCAACTCTGACAGTGGTTGTTTAAAAAGCAGAAGAATGAGCGCTAACCTCAGTAGCTGGTCAGAGTCGTCGACTGCAACAGGCTAAAGTAGGCTAGCAAATGCTGCTTAAGTGCTGCCGGTTTGTAGCTCTGATATTTTAATATGAAAATAGAGCTTTAGCTAGGAATACCAGTAGTCTCTGGACAATTAAGCATTTATTCTGGGAATCCTATTCTCCATTTTTCATTCTGTGTCTGCTAGCTTTTCCAGTCAGCTGCCACTTAAGCTGGGCCAATTATCTTGGCCGTTTTGGCTGCTCAGAAGTGTATGACCTAGCCCAAACGCTACTTTTTCTGCTGCCTCTTTGAAATCTCACACTCATGCACATATGCACCCGCTGCCATCTTCGTTTGGCAAGCGCTGTGCTGTGAGCCTCTGATCTCAGCAACATCAAAAGGCTGGTTTGTAAGATAAGGTAATGTTTGAAGTTGGTGCAGCAGCATTCCCCAGCGTCCAAGTAAATCCATAAATAAGATATAAGCAAAAAGAGAAAAAAATCCCCCCACCCTTTCTTCCACCCCCCCTTCCCAAATCCTCCTCTTCTTGTTCTTTATCTGGGAAATGAGATTCAAATTTGCAGTGTGCCTTTTAACCACTGTAGAAAGACACACTAATCAAATTGTTCCCTCGAATGAGAGAGGAAGAAGCTGAGTTTTTTATTAAAATCAGTTAGGGGTGGAGAGAGACGAGAGCTGGGGACAGGGACAGGAGAGATCTCTGTGTCAAAGACCTTGGTGAGAACAATTAAAAGAATATGACTTTGACACATGATGCTGTTCAACAATTAATCTGTTTTGTTATTTTTTTATTCATCGCAACAAGTTCTGCAAGTCACATTTCAGAGCGACATTGTCAAGAAAAATCTGACAATTGAGCCAAGCTGCCGATATCACCCGTGTTGCAGCAAGCTTCTTGCAAGTGGGGCCTTCTACCAAAATCAATGCTTCACAAACTGTACCCTTGAGACTACAAGCCATCATCCCTCAAGGCGCAGGAAGAAACACAGGAAACTCTTCAAAAGTAAAACCCAACAGCCCAGAGGAACATGTGCGCTAACAAGAACCCCAAACTTTGTGGCAAAACATCATTCTCACATAAAGCTCGCCAACCTCCCTATGACTAACTATGTTTTTATCAATCTAAACTGTCCTCACCCTGGTGAACCATGTGACGGCTGGGCGCTTTGTCCAGGTTGGGGAAGAGAAAACAGCGGTGGACTCTTTCATGGTTTCATGGGCCTTTACTTTATGGGGATCTCCTATTCAGTTGTGCAAGTCATTTTCAAAGCAGCCAGCCACCCTCTTATCCCCCTAAGCTCCCCTCACCTAACAATAGGCTGAAAGCGATTCAGTTAAGCCCTTTATACTCCATGCACTTTATTTTCTCACTCCCCTGCACTTCGTGCCTAACCACTCCTGCTATTGGCTCTGGAGGGTGGAAGAAAGGAGCTGTGGAGGGTTGGGTGGGTGGAGGTGATTTTTTGGGGGTGCCCTAGTCTGGCCAGGGGGAGTTCCTCATGCCTCGTCCCAAGGTCTAGAAATGAGTAACCCCTGTGAAAGCCTCACAGACACATGATCTCAGCACGCCGCAGAGGCCAGTGGCAGGAAACCGACCCACCATGTGAGTAAGCCTCCTTTCATTTGGTGCCAACATTTTTCAATGAGTTTGTCTTGAGGCCCGAATGGCCATTTCCCTCCCCCTCTCCTCCAGCTCTTCAAAGGGAAAAAGCGATTAGATAATATAAAAAAAACAAGTCTGTTGTGGCAGAAGGGTGGGTGGGATGGATACATTTCAACTTTGAGGAAAATGAGGCAACGCCCCCACCCACATCAAGACGTTCTCATTTTTTTTCTCCCTTCTCTCCAGCCTGTAACGCATCAGAATAAACTTCAAAAGGTCTTCAGACATAATGACTTTCCCAGAGTTATCTCCCTGGAGGCCACGGTAACAACTACACGTTAATAGAATTACCTGGAGTCAATCATAGAGGATAATTAAAATACATTACGGACCATTATTTCGCAACAGTGCAGTCCCCTGGCCCCAAGAAAAGCTGAGTCTGTTGAACTACAAGGCCAAATATTTTTCTTCACACCCCAAGACTTTTTTCCTGGAAAGGTGTTGACTGAACTCCGGACCAGGCACGTTTACATACTAGGGAAACAATAAAATTCACAGAGCTTTGGCCAGGGTCAGATAAATGGAAATGAGCCTTTTGAAGTTGCTACATTATCTCCAGAGCAAGCTGGGTTGAAATGAAAATGACCAAACCAACTTTTTAATTTCAATAAAAACTCAAACCACTTACACGCTACTGTCCGTCATGGACATGGAATCGTCTGTTGTGGCATCACTGGAGATCTCGCTGTCGTTGGCACTGGTGGCAGGGGCAAAAATGTAGCCGGAGTTGACAAAGTAGGGGCTGGCAGGCTCTCCTCGACGGTGGGACCTGCGAAAGACCCAGGGAAACATTTTCCGACTTTTAATGTGATGTCTCTTCATGCTGTGGTGTGAAGTGAAGACAGTGGAGAATGTGACACAGTTTTGGTAAAGTTTATTTGCTCTGCGTTTCCTTCTGTTTATTTTATCAGATGTTAAAAGCAAACGTGACAGCTTGGAGTTTGTTTGTGGATGTTCTCTGCAGTTTTCTGCAATTAGAGTCACTTTCATGAGACTTTGGGGCCTGAGGAATGTGACAACAATGTTAGAGATGGAGGTATGGGTTCTCTTTTTCATGTCCCTCCTCCCTAACATACAGGGGGTGTGTGTTTGGGGGTGATGTTTGGAGTGGGTGAAGTGAGCAGCCTTGCTGTGTGTGAATGAACAACAGCATTTCCCATCTTTTTCTCTCTTCTGCTATCTCTCCACCCTTTTGTTTGAGCCAGGCCCACACTCCTCCACTTTTTCACTCTGAAACTGCACTCTCTCTTTCCTTGGAGTGCTCTCCCACTTCTATCTCTCCCGCTCTCTATCATTCAGTCTGGGGCCCCTCCTTTACCCGCTCTCCCCGGTTTTCCTTTCTAAAGTCTCTCTCTGTCTTTCTACTCTCTCCTGCTGTGTTGCATTCCTGTTTCAGTAGTGAAGGGGGTGGACAAGGAAGGGGGAGGGAAAAAGAGGAAGGGGGAACTTGAGCTTTAGAGAGAGAGGGAGAGGGTGAGAGGGAAAGGGGGAAGGAGGGCCCCTTTCTTTATGAGAATGCCTTCTGCCGGGAGTGCTGAGAGGAGAACCCCAGCATGACTAAAGCCCCAAGCACAAACCTGACCTTTGGAAGGTCCGCGCAAAGAGTCAGGTATTTAGCACAGCTGGGCTCTCTGCACCCCCCTCTCTTTCTCCATCTCTTTTCTTTCTCTCATGATCCCCCCTTCCTGTCTTTCCCCCTTCCCCTCCTCTTGTCTCTCCCTGTCTCCCTCCAAAGCATGCTTAGTCTCTGTCAAAAAGGAGAGATAAAAGTGCTGGATAGAAAAGAAAGAGGAAGGAAAAGACTGAGACACACAATCTATGGCAAAGTGGGATCGGTGGTTGAAGCTGCGGAACTGAGCTGAGGATGTTTTGTTGTTGTGTGTTTCTATGACTTTGGAGTTGAGTATTGGAGGTTTCTGAAAAGGGGGGGGGAGATCTGTGCAGTGGCAAAATTAGTTCCACATGTTTGAGATGGAAATTGGTTGACCTAAAGAGATGGTGAGGGGCAGGGGGAAAGGGGGAGAGCGCGGGTGACGGAAGCGAGAAAGAGGGGGCTCTCTCCCTCCCGCTTTTCTTTTAGAGAAAAACAAGAATGCAGGGGATCGCACCAGGAAACCAGGAGATGCCCACATGTCAACAAACCCTGTGCTTATTGGTTCCTAACTCAGCATGGCCACTTTCAAGCAAATGAGTAACTGTTCTGTGATGCTATCTGACATGTGCTAACATGAAGGATAAAATCCTCAAGGGAGTGTTTAAGTTGAGTTATTAGACTTAATCAATTAGTTATTACTGTTATTAAAAATCATGCTGGAGACAATTTCTAATTGCTAGTCTCACTAAACGTTTAGTTAACTTGACAGGGAAAGTACGGATTATCTATAAATTGCATGTTTCCTGCCAAACCAAAGTATCAAGATATTGTCAAACCTCTGAGTAACAATTTCATCCAGATGTGAGGACAAAGTAGTTGAGTGAAAAACTTTTTAAATGCCCTTTGATGCAGGCTCATGCATAAAATCCAGTTTTTGAAAATGTTCCTGGCTTGAAAAGATTTCAGCTGTTGGACAATGTGTGGGATGAGCTCTTAAGATAAAGGCTCAAATGTTTTCCACTAACACTTCTGCTTTCATCTCTGACCAAGAGAACAATATCTCCGCTTGGCATACGACTGATTGCACAAGTTCTTTTAACTCTGTGTTAGCATTTCTTGGGGTTAGGGAGATTTTGTGACAGTATACAATAACTATATGGCTTAGTGAGAAGAAAGAAAAAAAAGAGAGAAAATACAGCATAACTTTACAATAGGATCATACTGTTTCATGTAGTTGTAACTGTCATAAGGCTTGGTGTCTGAATTTGTGCCTGAACCGGAGGAAGGGTTTCAAAGCACAGGAAACTTGAGCAAGCCAGCAGAGGGCTGCCTGCAAGACACCATTTACTTAAAAGGAAGGCTCAGATCCATTGATGTTTTCTACCCACCCCACCCCTCCAACCCCTTGACTAACTGCAAGGCAGGAGGGCACAAATATACAGGCATGTTCCTCTGAGACCCTTTGATCAAGTGCCTTTATCTCTCTCTCAGGCATTTGTGGGGAAAAAAACTGCCAACTGCCACATATTCACTGTAGTTTAACTAATGAAAGAATGGCGGGAGAGTAAGCAATACTAAAAAGAATCCACATGCACTAAGATGGACTAACACAGGCGTGCGTGCTCTAGGTGAGCGCAGCTCTTACCTGCAGCTGTTCTCTAGCACTTCAGCTGCTGTCCGGATGGTAGCAGTAGCCCTCAGGGTTTTCGCAGACAGTCCAACCACAGACCCTAACGTTTTTGCCTTCAGGTCATTACAACTCCACTCCTCTTCCTCCATGAGAGGAGGAAGGTATCCGCACATCAGCTTGAGGCTGCCGAGACCGCCGTGGCTCATGTACGCCGCGTTCTCGCAGCCGGTGCGCACGTATTCGAGGTATATGTCAGAGGTCAAAAACATCTGGTATGCGTTCTCTTCCATGTTGGACTGAATTTCCGTCTGTGCCTGGTCAAACATGGCAGAGTCTATTTGTTGTTTCTTAATACTATCCCTTATGAAGGTCTTGGTGGCGGGTTTCAGCTGCTTGGCGACAATGCTGTTGTTCTCGATGTACCGCTTGAAAATAACTTTGGCAACTCGCAGCGTTTTGGTATCCTTTAAGTCCATTTGCCTGAAGCCGTTGCAGGCGAACCAAAAGTCCAAAGTGTCCACGCAATTCTCCCGCTCCAAAAAGGTCCTGAAGAGGTGAGCGCCGTCTTGGTCGCCCAGGAGAAAATGCAGAGACTTTGTCCACCGGACTAGGGGCGAGTCCGGGGACGCGCTGCCCTCTGGCTCCCCGAGACCATCCTCGTTCCTCCGCGGTGTGGAGCCGGGAGGCGCGGCGACGGTATCTTTAACCTTGCTCTGGGCTCTCATTTTGGCAGATCGGCTGGGGTTGCAGCATGACGCCTCTCCCTCCTCCCCCGGTACCGGAGGACGAGGAGCATCTTCTCGGAAGCTACTGCTGATGTGCTCCGTAAGCGCCCTGCTCATGGCTCCAGCTCCGGTTGCCGTGTGAGAGTGCCGTCGTGCCTCCACTGAGCTCCAGCCTAATCCTCCTCACTCTCTAAAAGCAGCGGGGGAGCTTCTCAGCTCCTCTTCACTCTGAAACACAAAGTATTGATCTAATCAAAGCCAGATCCTGCTGAACTTCAAAGAAAGACATCAAGTAAACAGTCCCTTTCAAAAAAAAAAACCCTGGCCGGGTTCACAGAGAAAGGAAATATGAAAGGCTATTTTTTTCGTTTCATTTATCTATTTATAATCTAAATGAGAGATCAACTGCAGCCTACATTCTCAACGTGCATTGATCTGTCACATCAAAAACCGTTTTACGAGAATAATCATATCACACCGCCTCACTCTTCACCAAAACCGTATTCTCACAACTGTGGCTTACACGTGTTCTCCTAACGAGTCCGTGTCACAGGCTTCAACTCCAATTAATTCCCAATCTGTTTCGGACGACCGTTCCCTTCCCCTGTCTGCATCGCACGCACACACACACACACACACACACACTCGCATCCACTCGGATCGCACACTTGTCCTCACCATCCCAGAAAGGTACAGACGAGTGGATACGCATCTAATCTGCACCACAATGACCTTAAACGTTGTAATGGACGAGGGGGGGAAAAGCCTCGCGGGAAAAGCCAGTCGCTCATGCGTAAATGGAAGCGATCAATCCCCTTAATATCTGCCCGAGAAGGCTATTACAGCACATTATTAGAGCCACAGCCCCGGCAACGTGTCGGAACTACCAACACTTGATATATTTGGAGTAAAACCTCATTCAGACGCTGAGTGACTTCAATCGGAGCCTCAGCGCCAAATCTAGAGAGACGCGTTACCTTAAACGGCACGCAGTTAAAATGACTGTGTGGTTACAAGTGCTACATAATAATCCATACAGTCTCAACAGGCAGGCAGTGCAACTCTACAGCATAACACAGCCGATTCTAAAAGCCAGCGCATGAAGGCTGAATAAACGTGCGTAAAACATACCATCGCAGAGCAGATCCAACCAGAGTGAAACCCGTTAAAAAAAAAAAAGTTGATGAATTACTCCATTTATAGTAGAGCTGGATACAGTCCAAAACTCTCCAAACAGTAATCCAGAACAAAAAGCGACGACGGACTATTTAAAGCCTGTGTCGTGCCACATGTGTTATATCTCGCTGTAAAACAACTGCTGTAGTTTGCTGTACCCTGTCCCATTCAACAACTGACCTCAGAGTAGGCAGGCTCAGTCCCTATGTAGATCACTGGGGGTGTCAAAATCTGGAGGAGGTAAAAGGGGAGGGGAGGGGGGGGGCTCTGATTGAAGAATACATCCCACTTTTTCCCAGCTAGAAGACGCACCACCCGACAAATATTCGGCTTTTATCTGGGCTACACATTCATACGCACGCACACACACACACACACACACACACACACACACACACACACACACATAAGCTTCTTATCTATCTCACCGTATTTCTCGCCCACAAACAAGAAACATAGCCCGCTTTTCTCAACTTCAAAGCTCAGCAGCAGCACATCAAAGCGACCAAGAGAGGGGGCCTGTGGAACAGCTTTCCTACAACTTACCATCCATGTACCCGAGTAGCCTCCCTTTTTTGAAAACGTGAAAGTAAAGTAGTCCAACAACAGGCTGTGCCTACAACCGCTCCGGCGCTGCTCTCTGTCCTGTAATGTCCTATCACATTTGACAATTTTAATGCAGCCGCGAATACAAGAGAGACGTGTTTTCCCCTCGACTTTTCTCCCCAAGTAGTGTTTCAAGGAGCCATAGCAGGCGGCAGAACTCCTCCGGGCTGTGTCTAAACCAACTGGGCTGTAGGTTTAACTGCGGACTTCAAAGTAAGGAACCGCCGGCCTGGTCCCGGAAGATACATAAAAACACAGCGGCTCATCTTCGCAACAACCGATGAAATAAAACAAACTAAAATCAACTAGAATAAAGATAAAATAATAGAAACGGCTACAAATCACCGAATTATCTTCCGTTCAACTGTTTCTCGTTGGCAAACCATTGCGTTTTGGCGTTCGTTAACGTTTAATAAACTTTTCTAGACAGGGAAAGGATTTACATGTATGCCAGGACCTTATCAAAGACAGGCAATCTAGAGCCAACTCCCAGAGGCTTCGGAGCGTCAGAAGTAAGTGATCTGCCGCGCCAATAGCTCTATTATATGAAGTTCGTCTGTTACTACACAAAGTTTCAACTTCAAGTGACCGGAGTGACTTTACTGTGTTCCCCTAGCTGAAAAGAAGCCATTATGATAGGGGTTACAATACTTTTACAGTTAATGGTGGTTATGTATCCCCTGTTGTACAGAAAGCTATATTATATCTTCATCATTTCTGTGTTGGTTTACAATGTGCTGGGAGTTTGGGCGCATTATCCTCATGTAATTCCAGTAATATTACCTTATATAGACTCATCCCCCCAAAATGCACCACAGAGCGCCACAGGAAGTCATTCCTGCCTGTGGCCATCAAACTCCTCCTTCTAAGTGTCAGTCTGTATGACCCTAAGTCATTAAACTGGACATAATTAACATCACTGCGATACTTGACATAATTGTGCAATATTCTCTGTTTAATACTGCTGTGCAATATACTCTTTTCAGTTTAAAACTCCCTTTTTATTGATATTTATTCATACTTCTGTTACTGCTGTGTAATATCCACCTTTTCATAATCATCTTAATAAGCTACACTTAACTTGACAGTACTCATTATTGCACTATTACTTATTACTTACTACTTGGTACTTACACTTATTTTAGCTTTTATACTTATATCCACTTTGTACTTAATTTATCTTGCCTGTATTATAGCGTATTGTATTTTGATTTGCTTAGTACTTCTGTTCCGTCTATCCCTGTGTGCACTGACGTGACAGTGAGCAGCTGTAACAAAGAGTTCCCCCTCGGGGATCAATAAAGTATTTCTGATTCTGATAATTACAGAATTTCCAGAGAAAGGGGAGTGACAGTAAATCATTTGTGGTTAAATAGAATTTTTAAAAAAATAAATAATTAAATATTTTTGTCCACAATGATTTAGAACATGCTCTTTAAGTTATTGCCCTGATTTGATAATCCTATAGAGTGTAACTGTCAAATAATTTATATATTAGTCACAGGCTTTTAGCCACAAAGATGTCAACCTAACACACTTGCCAGTTCCACATTCAGGGGAAATGGCACAGCATGACATTTTGATTGAAATTGGACAGAGAGCAAAGGCAAGAGCTGTTCTCTAGTCTTTTAATTCACATGACTTCCCTAATGTCATTGTGACAGAATCTTAAAGAGTGGGTTAGACAGTGATCCAATCCCATGGTACTTCAAAGGCTATATTGTCCCTTTGATGTTGAAAATCAACTTTAAAGGAGAATATAATTTTATAAGTCAGAGGATTCAAATTCACAAAACTCTCATGTACAGGACAAGGGAGCTAATGAAATCCAACTTCTCCGAGGTCCCCAAGTTGTGACTAATTCATGTTGAGTTATGCATAGATAAATAAGCATGCTGTGCAGCAGTTCCCATGTGGATTTTTAGTTGTGTCAGTATCTTTGTCCGTTTGTCCAAATCTTTACACTCGGCCACATGGTTTAGGTTGACATGTCATCTCGTGCGGTCTGGATCCAGCATGGAGTAAGAATATTCAGGGACCACAGACCCTTATTATTTTCAATTTAGATGCACAGTATTTTCTCACTGCATCCTGCAGCCACACCGGATACAAGTTTCCAACTTGTACATTTCAGTACTAACATATGCTTCTGAGTAATTTAAACATAACCCAGCTTTTTTTTTTTTTTTTTTTTTTACAAATGTGTGCAATAGCGAGCCTTTCTTGTTTTCTTGGTAAAGCAGAGGAGTCCAGTAGATTACACTGACATCCTGCCAGCCGCTTCCGCACGCTGTGAGCTTGTCGGATGATTGAGTCCAGCTTCTTTCAAATGTAATCTTTTTAAGAAATTTTTACTGCTAAGGTGTTATCACAAAGCCGTATGATAGCAGACAGTACGGTCTCTTTCTCTGTTTGTCTGTCCCTGTTTGTGTGCAAATGTGTGCGTGTGACAGTGTGAATATGAAGAGGTCATTCATAGCCGCTGTTTATACTGGAGGGCTCTGTAAAACAAACATCGCTGCCACAAATCCAAACAATCCAGCACCCAAAATGCACAAAAAGCTTCCAACACGCCGCAGTGGGAAGTGCCCGCTGTCTGCGAGGTGGAACACGAAATCACAAAATGGGTCAGCAGCGTTGGCACCGTGACGTCCGAGGGGCACTTTGCTGTTCAGCGAATCCCAAATTAAAGCCATGAAATATGTAGCCATACTGTTATCTATGCACGAACTTCTTTAAAGTCCGCTTTGAAAGGAGAATTGAGATATGGAGGGGTTATAAAATGTAATTTTTGAAGTGTAGGACAATCTTAAAAGTGGGATATTTCACATTTGGGATAAGATGTTATCTTCACTCAAATTAAATTAGGCTGCACATATCACTGCAAAAGAAAAAAAAGAGAGAGTCCACAGACAGTTGAATTTTTGCTGACAGACAGGAAGCTTCGTTCATGCTTTGCTCAGTTAATGACATGTAAAGTTCAGGATGTGTTTGTTTTCCATGCATTTCTACAAACAAAACCGCTGTGCGTCACCAGAGATGCAGCCAAAATGCCAAGTTGCCGTCTTTTTAAATTCATTCGGGAAGTGTCATGAGACGCTAAACCCACGAGACCACACCTGTTGACCCTTGAATGCCCATTCTTGTGTTTAACAGTGACAAAAGAGAGAGGGTGCTGTAAAGTAGCCACAAGAAGCCCCTTTTTGATGTTGACCCTGCCCTGACCCCTTTGTTGGGGCCCTAACCATTTCACAGGAAGACCCAAACGCTTTAAAAGCACAATACGGGACGAGAGTGCCGCCACTGACTTGCTATGAAGCCCCAATAAAACAGGGTGACCTGGAGGCTAATTGAGAGCTCGTGGTTGAGAAGAAATTAAAGGCATCTGGTGTATCACCACAGGTTGGAAATTAAGCTCCTCTTTAATTAGAGCCTGCATTAAAGGCACAGCGAAAGTATGCATTTCACTGCTGTCAGTACAGGTGTCGCATCGGGATACATGGAAATAGACACAGGACTTTAATTATAGTAGTCTGTAGGAATGGTTTGTTAGAAAAAAAAACAGCTTTCTTTTCTTTCTTTTTTTTTCTGTTAGTACTGTACTGCAGAAGTCTTTGATGGTGTATCATTAGTTGCATCAGTCAAACAGTAGGCCTGTGTTCTCCCTTTTTTGTCGTTTTTTTCATAAGAACTTTTGGATTTGCATCATATCGCAGCCCACAGTATATGTTCCCACAATGTGAACAATAAACTCTGTACAGCCCGTTTTATCGCCCTTCCCTCCGCTCAAATCCTCCACTTGGGCTAAAATAGCACAGAAAAACAGAGGAGAGGGTGGCTAATTGCAAATAACCCAATATTTTGGAGTTCAAAGGCTGTGGTGGGTTTGAGTGATAATTTTGGCTGAAGCATCACCATAAACAAATTAAGTGCGTCGGAGGGAGGAGGGGGCGTGGCCAGGCGTCCCTTTGAACAGACCCTGTGATCAGTTCCCCCTCTCAATTAGCGTATTGTCCACTTGTCCTTTCAGCTGGGAGGGAGGGGGCAGTCTCCCCCCTAGCTTCCCTTTGAAGTGATTATCCCTTTATCTCAAGCCTGAGCGAGGAATATCTTGGGGGACAATGGCAAATTAAAGCCCATATGGAGAGAAGCGTGAATGTCTGTTTGTAGGCTCAGAGAGAAATAGAAAAAAAGGGAGCGTTAGAGAAATAAATAGAGTGGGGAGAGAGAGAGAGAGAGAGAGAGAGAGAGAGAGAGAGAGGGGGAAAGAGGGGCAAACAGCATCATTCTGTTTGCATGAGCTGAAGGGTGAGTGGTAGATGTCAACATTCATCCAAAAAAGTAATTTAGGCCTCGTGCCTGAGTTGACACTTGTAGCAAAGTGACTAGAAGAGCTAAAGGAAAGAAGGGGGGGAATCTGTCATGACAGATGGAGAAAGAGGGAGGAATGGAGAGATAGAAGGATGAGCATGAAGAAGAGAGAGGAGTGCAGTTGTCAGCAGAATCAGATGGCGGTCAGGCAGACAGGCTTGAAGAAGATACAATTAAAGTGTGGAGTTAAGACGGGCTTTGAAGTTGGACATGGTGCATAACACCCTTAAAGTTTAAGAAGCCAGCCATTCATCCGCTTGTTATGGCTTGTTAAGACCATTCCTTTTAAAAGGCCCAATTTGAGAAAATAAACTTTAATTTCAACTTTGGGGAAAGTCTAAATAAATCAAGAGTGACAACAAGCAGGTATGGTTTTCAACAAGGTTAAAAAATAAAAAATAAAACCCCCTGAATGGTCATCTTTTGAAACTTGAGTGAGGGATTTGCTAAAGAAGGTGTGGGGGTGCATGTGAGCACCAAGGATGAATAATTACTTTCTCTTCCCACTCTCCCTCTTTTTTCTTACAATCCTCTTTTTTTTCGCTGGCTTAAAAGTTTAATAATGTATAGAAACAATGCCTGCGATGCTTGGCCTAATCCGTTTTGGCTTGGCAAGCCTTTGTGGTAACCGAAACCTTATCTGATGTGAGCAAATGTTTGCCAAGCTAGCATGTACAGACAGCGTGTGTGTGTGTGTGTGTGTGTGTGTCTGCATTTCCTCAGTGCAAGATAATATTTGGAGCTGAATATAAAACAACCTTCTGCACATCACACTACCTCATTGCATGAATGCACAGAACAATAGAAAACTTTATATGATAATAATATTTATAGTGTAATGACTGTTGTTAGCACACTATACATACTCTAATGTACACTGTCCTCCTGCACTGAATGCTCTGTATAACAGTGTCAGTCGTTCCTGCAGTAAAACCATTTCATGTGTATTAATTATGTTTGTCAATTTATCAAGTGATTCTTCTTCTGATTGTGAAAGCAGGAGAAATGTGTGTGTTCGCTGCGAGCTCAGTTAGTGCTCCTTAATGAGCATCAGACAAATGATGTAGAAAAATGCTCGAAACGACGCAACAGTCAGGCCTATTAGAGGCTGAACAAAACTTGTTATAGACCGGTGCCGGTTTAAACTGACAACGGCTGACTGGCCGAGGCTCAGCCTGACAGCAAATCCATGCACTGATAAGGCAAATGAAATGGCCCTATTGATCAAATGATCCAGTGTTCGGCTGTTTGACTTCTGGACAAGACGGCAGCAAGAGACAACATTGACATAAGACCAACAGACGGACGTGACAACGGCTCATTGTTGCAATCTTTACAGCCAGCCGTTGTGATATCAACATATCCACATCCTGCGATTTCAGACACAAAAAATGTGGGTGATTGCTATGTCCACACACACACACACACACGGTGTCATATTCTGTGGCAGTGATAAAGTATTTCATCACCTGTGTGAATTGATACACAGGATTTGTTGTCATTGTCATTGTAAACCCTGTTTTCTAGCCGTATGTAGCCCTGCTCGCCCGGAGCTGCTTCCAACTGTTTGTCACAAAGCATTTCACAGGGCACAATAACAAAACGGACAGTCATAGGATTTGAGGTCGATGGGAGCATAAATACCAAAGGGCGGACAAAATAATGCAAATAGCGCATGAAAAGGGACGCCAACTTTGAAGTATGTGGACCGCAATCACAGAGGCAGCTACACAGGCAAATTAAGCTGAATGCCAGTTAGCAGTATGTGTTAGCTTTAAAAGAGGACTGACACTCTTACATGTGAATTTTTAAAGCAGCTATCAGTTCCAACGGGGAAAATAGTTGGCCTGCAACTGTTAAAGCAGTAGAAATGTACAAAATAAAAAGAAAGAGGCTGAAAGAGTCTCAACTGTATTGCCAAAATATTCCAAAATTAGACAAACTGCTTCTTTGAGGGACAGTGGTCACAAGTCTCAGTGACAGAAACTTAAGGAGGTAGTACTATGCAACCCTATCGCCAGACAACAGTGTTGACATTGGATGATTATGTTGAGCAACAGTGTTTTCAACATCTAATGCGAAGGCATGGCAACTACAGTAACCTATGTTTGAGGTTAGGGAAAAATCGTGGTTAGGGCAAATAAGTCATTGTTAAGGTTAGGTAACTGAAACACTTAGTTAAGATCAGGATAGGATTGTGGTTATGGTTAAAAAAGGAACATCAGTTGCAGTTCTGTGACAGAACGCGAACTCTGGTGTCCCACATGAAAGCTGGACTCGCTACACGCCATCCACCAATCCAACCTGCACAACTCTTACCAAAGGGCAGACTGCTTCCTGCAGTGGCACTAAACATGGCATTGGACATAAATCGTGAGGTGCAGAATCACCTAATAAGAATGGATTTCTGGGGATGCTTGCTGAAACACCAAAACTTCGAACTGAAACTTTTCCAAAGTTAAAAGAAGTGTTCTTGGTATGTTCTACACCGCCTGATTTCAGGGCTGATAAAGCAGGAAACATGGGAATGAGTAATAATCTTATATCCCCCAACAGCTGCTGTCGAGCCCTTGAGCAAGGAATTAATTCCCTAATTCTTTCAATTAATTAGATCAATGGCAGACGTCTGTAGTTTACTGGGCAAATTCCACTTTGTGTATTGCTGTACAAAAGAGTATTTTTGTGTGTGTGTTCAGTAAAGTTCTTCGGGATAAAAAAAAGAAAATCTGAAAAATAAAATTGCCGTATCAGAGCTCTGATGTGTAGAAACACGAGTCTCTAATTATCATACATACAAATGCAAATTGCCTCAATGAAACAAGAGGGAACAAATATGCTTGTCATAAAAATCCATAATAATTATAGCTGTCAACTGCATGTTTTGGATATCAGATGATTACCTGCCAATCATGTGTGGTGATGGTGGATTGTGTTAATTTATCCTAAATTTTACAGTGTATGACTCGCTCCGCTCCACCAGCTCCTAATTGATTAGATTTGAGAACGGCTCTCCTATTGATTGTTTAACGCATGCTTCACTTACATAAACATGCTTGTTCATACACATTACACATACACTCGTTCTCATTGTTTCCCGATGCTTTTGCTGAGTGTACGTCTGTAGGCGTAAGTGCATGAAAGTAACATGTGCACGTCTAAAAAAACGCATATAACCTATTTCTGTTTGCTTTTATGAAGTTCAAAACATATATGTGTGTGTGTGTGTGTTCTTGAATTTATTCGGTGAGGTTCTGATATTTTTTACTAGATGAAGAGTTAAACCCACCTACTATGAATAAAGGAAGTCCCGGATACAGCAAAAGAGAGCAATCACCCTCAGCTCTGACCAGCTGCATATCGTCCGTTTATTCCTGAGAGAGTTTCTAAATCCATAACTAAAACTAAGATAAAAGTGTTTTGACCCTATGGTGAGATGTTTCCCAGTGTCATGCAGCGACTCAGCAGGTGTGCAGAGGGAGGGTGAGTTTCAAAACACACTGCACAGCAGATAGGCAAAGAGGAACATCAACAAAGTAATGCTGCTATGCACCTCACTGACTGCTCTGACAACCGACGGGGAAAACATTCACACAGAGAGAAAAAAAATAAAAGATGGAGAGAGAGCGTAGTGAAAGAGAAGAGAGATGCAAAGTGAAAGACAGACAAAGGAGAGGGTCAAAGAAGAGAGAGGAAGATGGATGAGAACGAGAAAGAAGAACCATATCTACTTCTTTTATTCGTGTATTATTTCTTGTCTATATGCTTTAACAACACTGAATCTACGATCACAATTTACATGTCATGCCTGAAACAAGACAAGTGAAATTTGAGGTTTCGTAAGAAGGGAACAGCAGAGAAAGGGAGGAGAAATACCGGCACAGACACAAAGACAAGGGGTGGAACAATAATGGAAACACAGGTACAATCTATTGTTATCAGGTACAGCAGCCGTACAACAAACACTACATTTGTGAAGCCTGTGTGTTCCGTTTTTGCTAAGCCTGTGTCAGACGTGTTGATTTAGCTTAACTTGACAACTTTTGATGCAGCAGTTTGCGCTTTTCATTTGGATCGCCTCGTACTGTAAGTGTACTCACTGATTACTCATTACAGTAATACAACTTAAAGCCCCTGAAAACTTTGCTTCAAATATTAAAGGAGCTGTATGCGACATTCGCTGCCACTAAATGGCGCACTAGAGCACCAGCGTCTCAGACCAAAACAAAAGGGTGCTACGGCTCACCAGACCCCACTGAGAAAAACAGTAATTTTATCTCGCAGATCATCGTAAAACACACTTCATTCTAACTGGTCCGAAACAAAATATAACTCACCTTTCTTAGTCTTTTCACTGTTCCGAAAATCACCAACTCTGGTTTGGCCCTTAATTCAGAGTTAGATGTGCCCGACAAAGTACACTAAACGTGCTTGTTTTTGCCACTGACAGGCTCAGATTGTTATTCTAAGTGTCTGACAACATTATAGAAAGGATTGCTAAAGAGCTAGACCTTTCTGTTAAACCGTAAGATCCTTTTTGTTTAACCAGAAATAGCCGTTATATCACTCTCGCTCGCCACCAGACTCCACTGATAAAAACAAGAATTTTACCGCTCTGCTCATCTTAAAACACACACTTCATTCGAGCTGGACGGAAAGAAAATAAAACTCACCAAAACCGTCTTTGTTAGTCTTGGTCGAAATAAATACTTTATTCAGCGCGTTAGATGAGAAAAGAACCAGCCGTTATATCGCTCTCCTCAAGTTAACAGTTTCACACGGAGAGACTCACATGCACTAACATGCATGCGCGGCCGGATTGGCTACCAAAACAAAGAACAGAGAAGCTTGGATGACAACAGCAGCGGAGGGAGTGTGAAGTCATTCTCTGCTCAGGACGCCATTCCTCCACTATATCTTTACAAAGCAAATAGTTGTTTGCTGCTATATTAAATTCTTGTATACAGAACCTTTAAGTATTTCTTTGTAACATTAAATATTCATGACTAAGAAAGAAACATCAAAGTTAATCAAACATCTTTAGGTATTTATTAAGAGTTTAACGCTCAAAAACTCTAATCTGCCTCATCAGGACAGTGTGGGTGTGGTTTTGATCATATTTTATTGACAGTGACCGAACAACACGCCAACTCTTATCAGATTCTGATTCAAATGCTGCTAAATCCTGATTGGTGCTCAGAAGAGCGTGACATCACATTCTTCCAACCGAGCCCTGCCCACTTCAAAGCAGTGAGAAGAGGACAGAGACAAAAAGAAACACAGCAATCTCACAAGTGAAATGATGAAACCTGTTCTAACGTTGTGTTCGTTGTGTTCATGTAGCACCCCATCACTCACAGCTAGAGGCTGACTGCTGAAATAGGTTTTCATGGCCTTCAAATACAAAAACACCACGATCGATGGCCTCAAACATTTCTGTAGAGGTGAATCAACACCTCTGACACACTTGAAGTGAAAATTAACTTGAAACTTTTGCAATCTACAAAGGTAGTATTTGTTGCACGGTTGCTGTGATGCCCTGTTCACAAATAAGGTATCCAAAACTGGTGACAGGATCTCATTTATTGTGAATTGAACCTCGCAAAGCATGCAAGTGCAACACACTGCTCAAAGAATCAAAGGTCATCCAGCAGTGGGACTTGGGGAGTTGAGAAGGGTTCAACCTTTTTGCAAATGTTTGCTGAAACGCAGGAGCGACAACCTGGATGCAACCAATCACGCTTGAAGGAACGAAAGAAGGTTTGTTGTTTTCTACTCCACTCACAGAAGAAAAACAAACAAAATGGAGGAAAATGCTGATCGTCGTAGTCAGTGGCTTCATAATTCTTTACAATATCGCTGAAATGAGCTACCAGGACTTGAATAAAAAAAATGATGCTTGGAAATACATCGCTCAGTAAATTAACTACTTCATGCTGCGACGGTAGTGGCAATGTGAGTAAATAACTGCCCAATCAAAGGTGAGCATGTACATTTGTTCAACTTTGAGTGGACGTGCTCGGCCGGCCAATAGAAACGCTGATGCATGGAGAAGTTGTTATTCTAGCGTGTTTCTTAACCATTTTTAGTTGATTTTCACACTACTAGACTACAAAATGTAGCGTAGCTCCCAAACACTGTTTACACTTTGTGATCGCTCGGATAAATGTTTTTTTTATTACCACATCAGATATGTGATACCACTTCCTTTTTCTGGGCCCAGTGTGGGTACATTTTGCTGAACGTAAACCAAATGTGACTATACCTTTATGCGAGACATGACACCGCCCCCTCCTGTTTGTATCTGTATTTGTGAACATAAAAGTAAGGGACTGAATTATACTGTACTGCTGTTTCCATTATTTTGTCCTATTCCTGTAACCACACCAGAAAAAAAAAATTACCCAAAACCTCTGACAGAAAAGAGGAAGGAATCATTTTCGGTCCAATTCTTGAAAAACAAAATAAATTCATGGACTTGTTCCCTGTTCAGCACATTTGGAAACTCTACTAAAACCTTCCTTCTACTACTATCAGCCAATAATGCCACATCTAGTCCAAAGATGCGAGTGTTTCAACTATTGGGAAGTCCTAACAGTGGGGCAGGAGAATAACAGACTGTGGGAGTGAAGAGGTCAGCATAGTTCACCAGGCCTCGTATTAATCAGTAGCGCCGCCGTGGAGCGGAGCAGAGGGAAAGGCCGCCAATCATCGCCTCTCCGCCAGCGCCGCTGAAATGTGTAGACAAAGCAGTGTGAGAGGAGCGTGCTCCACTGTTTGCCCTCCCACACCTGAAGATGATGGGATAGGTGGAAGAAAAGAAAAAGAGCGTAGAAGGAGAGGGGTGACATAAAGCAGGAGTGGGAGCCCCCCCACCCACCCCCACCCACCCTCCCACCACTCCTCCTCCCTCTCTGAATAAAATCTGGTGCCATAAAATGTAAGAGCGGGCAAACAGCTCCTCCCCAGCTTGTCGGGGAGTTTGTTTTAAAGTGGAAATGAGGCTGATGGCGCACTTGGCGATTAGCCCCGCGGCTAACATGAAAGGAGAGGAAAAGACAGCTGCTAATTTTCTCCTTTGACCTTTGGCTCCCGCTGGTATTTCACACAAACGCTGATTTATGGAGGAGCCTAACAGCTCACTGCTACTGGAGGGATTACCGTAAGAGAAAGAGGGAGAGGAGGGGAAAGAGAAAAAGGAGCTGACCCCTAGAACTCATAGTATCTAAATTCATTCATTTCATCTTTTTGTTTCTATCTCTGTCCTTTTTACTTCATATGTCCTTCTCCTCTCTCCCATATCTTACTGTCAATGTTCTTTTGTTTCTCCGTCTGTCTGCCTTAGTGGATTTCCAACTCTTTATCTTTTTCCATCTTTATTTGTAGTCTGTTTCTGTCTGCATGTGTCCTTCATCCTGTCCATCCTTTCCCCCCCTGCCTCTTTTGCTCGTTCTATATATCCACTATGAAATAACCATTTACGGCATATTAGGTATATGTATGAGACTCTTCTTTGCTCTGTCACACTCGCACACACACACACACACACACACACACACAAAACAAACCCAGACATCCTGACGCCCCGTGGTGCAAAAACGAGTAAGATGACACCCTTTTCTGAGCGGAAGCTCTTTCTCATCCACTCTGCAGTGCCCAGTTGTGAATATGAACACGCGCTGTGTCCCAGCACTGTAGCTGCAGGGAGATCCCATCAAAGTCTGTTTGATGCAAATCGCATGTACGGATGGTGCCCATGTGAGGAGGCCCTGAAATGCCTCTGGGGCAGCGGAGACCCAGGAAGTGCAGACCCGGCAGCACATTCCCTTCTTCCCCTCCTTTCTCCGTACTATTGCCCCTCTATTGTTCTCTCAGTTTGCCAAAGGGGGAGAGGGGTGCAGGGAACAAAAAGCAAATCACCGGGAAACCCCACTTCAAACATTCAGGTTGGATATTACTGTGTTTATATGAAGACCAATTCAGTTTTATTTACATAGCGCCAATTCATAACAGAAGTTATCTCATTGCACTTTTCCTACAGAGCAGGTCTAGACCGTACTCTTTAATATTATTATTTACAGAGACGCGACAAATCCCACCACGAGCAACCGACTGCTGCAGATCCATATAAGTGTTTCACTTGGAGCACGACGCTGAAAATGATCCCAACAAGTCATTTAGCTTTCATGGCTAATTTGTCTAAAAACAAGGAAAAAGTTTGTTAACACTGTGAAAGTGGCAAAAGTGGCTCATGCTGCTGCCACTTTGCCCTTTTTGGCTCAAAGTGCCCCTCTGGACCGAAAAATAAATAACACTTATTGTGTAATTATTGCTAGTTTTAGTGTCGTGTTATTCTAACACACGTCTAAACCCTTTTCATCCGCAGTTTTAGTCTTCTGTCTGTCGTAACAGTTATGCTTCATTTTCAACCATTTGTCCATTTATGAGCATAATGTACATCATTTTGTATTAGGTTGTTAGCACTGTCAAAAACGCTTCTGAGCATAAGGTTAGTGTATCTTTATAAATGTAGCTTCAGTTTGAAGGCTGCACGTCGATTACAGTGATAGTGCCCTCTAAACATCTCGCAGCCAGCTGTTGCACACTTTATCTCTTTTAATTGAGACACACTGCCTCTAATCTATATCTGTGCATGTCTCTGAATCAATGCAGTTTTGCTTGTTTTAGAAAAATGTCTATAAATGAGCATCCATACCTAGGAGCAAGACTGGATAAGGCAGAGCACAGCAAGAAAACCCCCCATGAGTGCTGAAAGCAGGGTTAATAATCTGATTTTCTTTACTTTCTTTAAGAGAACAATCACTTTAGAACTCAGTAACACAATTTAAAGTAGTAATGTAATAGCAATAGATGACTTGTTGAGGCAGTGGTTTATTTCTCATGCACAGAGAAATTCCTTAAACATTAAAATACAAAACAAAGCTCAATTTTCCAAGACAAAAGACATCAGCAACATAGAAAATAAATAATAGGGAAGTGAAAGAGTCACAACAAGAGCAGCTCGTCGCCAGCCAGACACGACAACCATGACGAAACTTGGAGGCAGATGTGTAGCACGTTGGATGCAAGTACTACCAGCTAAAGGAAGAACATTGTATTCCTGGACTTTAGGGCTAGAAATGTGAACATGAAGCGTACATGAATTTCCTAAAGCTGGTTAAAAGAGAGCCAAGACTGTGTCAGTGATGTTCTGAAGCTGCGTCATGTTCAGTGAACAGGAAAAACGGATTTAATGGACAGTGGTCAGAGTGATTCTGCAATGATATGCTACATTTCCTGGTTCTTGACTATCGCATTGCAAGGAAGTAACACAAATATTTTACAAATAAAACTTTTTTTCCCTGTCTGGTTTTGCTTTGGGAATTCTCCCGAATATCAACTGAACCGACAAATATCATGCTATTCATTGTGAATTTAGTTTTAGGGTGGAATCTGTTTCTTTAAGAGAAAACTGGCAGTGATAACCCCCAAACGAATACAATAAATACAATTTAAATCGGTTATGAAGCTTCTTACTATTACTAATAACCTCAGCACATTATAATCTATGTATCAGGGTAATAACAGTGTGCCAAAATCATGGTTTCAACTGTATCTCTCTCTCTCTCTCGCTCTCTCTCTCTCTCTCTCTCGACCTTTTGTTCTCACCCTCTGGGTTTCATTGAGAGTTCAAACAGGTCATTAGCCAAGTGATTACAGTCGGAGAGAGGGCATCCATCCATTAAGAAAATGCGAGTGTGTGTGCATGTGCACATGTGCCCGTTTGTGATCACCATGTGAATGTGTGCATGCATGTGTGTGCCTAACTGTGATCACAATGTGTGTGTGTGTGTGTGTGTGTGTGTGTGTGTGTGTATGTGTGTATCAATCACTTTAGTGTGGGTGACGACGAGGAGCTGTTTGTCTTTCTCATAAAAGGGAAAGGGATCAAAAGGGCTGGTCTACCAGCTGGACCTTCAATCACACTGGGACAACATGACTTTAGAGCCCTGGGCAGCTGGAGCTCTGGGGACTAATGGCGTGTGTGTGTGTGTGTGTGTGTGTGTGTGTGTTTTGAACCCTTTTAATCAAGGTCCCTGCACATTTTCCATCTCTAAATTCCTTGCCTATCCTATACTTTAAAGGATAATTCCAGTTTATTACAACTTGGGTCTTACATTCGTAGTTTTGGCCATCATTCCTATCAGTTATGATAACGTTGTACTTACCAAAGCAATTGCTGAGATCTGGGAACATGGAAACATCGCTACGACAGATCCAGAAGAGTCAAGAAATACGATGATCAGGTAGACAAATTGTTGCAGCTTTAGGTCAAAGCTGATCATCTGACAGTTTGTGGTTATTGCTCTGCCATGTTGTCACGCTCCCAGATCCCAGCAATGAACTTGGTGAGTACAACGTTGCTATAAGTGATAGAAATGATGACCAAAACTATGACCCAAGTGGAAATAAATTGAATTATCCTTTCATTTGATTCCGTATGATGTTTGAAGATAGTGGCTTGACAACAGGACTACAACACTAAAAGGGGATTATTCTTCACAACAGCAAATATGACTATGTAATCACAGCGTCCCAGGTTTGAGTCTGGCTAAAGACTATCCTCCATCTCTCTCTCCAATCAACTCGTGTCATCTCTCTACTGTGCGCTATCTAATGAAGGCAAAAGAAAGAATGACTATATTTCCAAACTTGAAATAGGGGTTTAACAATTCAGCGCAATTGAGTGAGAAGCGGGAAAGAGAAATGGATTGTTCAAGCTTTTCAAGGGAATCACAATGCAGACGAATTGTCTGCAAGCTGGAATGACGAATATTACATTCAAGTGACTACAAACTCAGCCCAAACATCAAAATGTTCATTTCAGTGCATTTTAAAGCCATAAACATGTACTTACCCACTGCTGCATGTAAGCTCTATTCTTATTATGTTTCCTCCAAAACATTAGCCGCCACCTGTAAGAAACAAACACAAAAGCTCAATTATTTCCAAGAAAACAAACAATAAATCACAAATCCTCGCCTGTTTTATAACTTTTAGCGAGTTGCATCATGTACTTGTGCCAGCACAGGCTGTTCCCACACTGAAGCTCATCTGTTGCTGGCTCTGTAACCCAGTGAGCTGTGGGATAATTTGTGATATGGCACGGAATGGAGTGTTTAAAAAAAAAATAAAAAATACTAGCTGCATGTTGTCAAATGAACAGGAATGCACAAGCTACTGCAACCAGAGCTCAGCAGCTACGCAGATGAGGTGAGAGCTCAAAATCCTTGCACATTCTTGCCAAGACATTCCACAGACATAACTTATCATATTTCCTTTCAAAGCCCCGTCCGAGCGCCAAAGTTCCAAAATGTCACCCTACTTGCTTTTCTGCCCGATATAAATCACCTCTCTGCTTCACAAAGGGGAGAGGAGTGTGTGGAAGTGCATGCATGTGTGTGCATATGTCGAGGCAGCAAGATCGAGGCTGCAGGAGAGGCATGACTGCAGAGTTTTAAGATCTTAACATACCTGTTGTACCTGCCGTGTTGACAGTTTTTGTCTGGGAGGCCTGTCCGGACCGTCCCTCGTTCTAAGAAGATCGATTTAGGCTCTGTGCTTGACATTTATGGTATGTTTATTAAACACAATGATTGTCTTTGTCAAGTACAAACCACGAATAGAAGTCCAGTGCTTCCCCCTGGTGCTGCTAGAACGGTGACCGTTCATATACAGCACATGAGAGCACATGGGCTGGTTTCTCACATTTTGTTAGCCAGAGCAGAAAACAGAAAAGGTAAAATCGCATGTGTTCCCACTGAAAAACTCAAAATGTGAATGGTAAAGGAGAGAGCCAAGTAACTGCCCTGCTATTTGAGCTATGTTGATACAGTAATGACACAATCCTCATTGGAGGTGATCATATTTCCACAGCAGCAATATTAAATTTATGTTCCGCTCGGGTCAGAAAAACCGGTGATACTGAACTGAATATTGAACAAATCAGCTGCAACAAATGCTTAAAGTCGAACTGTAATTAAAATTAATTTTAGAAAATCAGTTTATCTTTGGGCATATTAAAAAGACCAGTCGTCTCCGAGCAGTGCCGGCCCTCAGATGCCAGTCAAGGGGAATGCTCACCTAGCTCAGACGCTGTTTCCAGTTTCATCCTTCTTAAAAATGGGAAAATATGCGGCAATAGCTGCAGCGTCATTATAGTTTTTTCTCACCTTACACAAAAAGTAAGGAGAATTTAAATATCAGCTAAACTTTTATTTAACAGGGACTGTATCAGATTTCAAATATGAACTTATATCCATCCTCATTTGGTTATACTGCACGGGCCATTTGGGAGTCACTTGGAAAATGTTTAATGTTTGTGTATTTCAACAGAACTAATAAGTAAAGTACGCTCGGGGAGAGAAGTTACAAAGGAAAAAACAACAAATCTCTGAGCCATTTGTGTCTGTCTGTTTGAGCCTGTGACATACTGAAGGTAATACAACCAGTTGAGGATACAAGGAGTGGGTGCGTCTTTGTCTCTGTGTGTCATGGCATCACCCAGTCTGTTCCCAGTCTTTTTCGAGGACTCAGTGGGTAAACAGGTTGTGAGACAAGGTTTCAAAACCGTAGATCAAAGGAGGAGGTGTGTTACAAATCAGGTGAATTACAGTGTAGGAAAGAGATAACCGGTGTGGCGACTGCACTCCTGCCAAAAAGCTTTCTTATAAACTCCTTCAAAGGTGGAAGAGAGGTTGACGCAACATCTAAATATGTTCCACTGTGTGTTTATATAAGCAGCTCTGTTGTTACCTTGTATGTCCAGTTTTAGTGGAGGATTGAAGGATTATAATATGTCTTCTATGGATTTAGAACATTTTTGAAGTCAAGAGTCAGAAAAACCTTTCAAAGCCTGTTGTGTAATTTCAAAAATGCATGGTCACCAAAGCAAAACTTAGAATAGTGAGAAAGTTGGTGGAAGGTTTTTGACCCTGAAGCAGTGATAGCTAAATGCATGGAAGCAGCTTGGGAATGGTTTCAGACACATTCTTTAGGCAGCCTTTTTTTAGTCCCTTTGGAATCTGAATGATATTTCAGTCAAAAGGCGAGAGCAAAAGCCTGTGGTTGTGTGGGTGAAATTCGGATACCATCCAATGTTCAAAGCCTTGAAATACATATGCCACACAATGTTAAAGCATTCCTTTTCACAATTTACAATGCATAAACATGATGGTTTACAGAGGCCCAGGGTGATTATTTGCACAGAGGTCTAGTTTCAGCTATTTCAGGTTTTCTTGAGGTTGCCCCACGATGCCGCCCCACAAAGTGATTCTTGAAAGTGTTAAACCACTGGCCCCCCCAGCCTTGGTGAACACAAAACACTGACTGTTTAGACTTCAAATATCCAACACAGATTGTCCAGACAGCACAAGCTACAAAGAGCAACTCATGCCTGTATGAAAAGAAAATAAACTATTTAGGCCTTTATGTTGTTGTATTTTTTTTTTTTTTACCATAAATGCCCTCGCCCATTCCTCTAATATGCCAGCATTTCACACATTTCTGATTTTTATGAATGAGAGAGGTCTGCTTAATATATAAAGGTTAAGTACCACTTCTGTGATTTCGTGACAGCAATATATTGTTTCTCATAAAGGAGATGACATATAAATCACATACTGCGTGAGATAGAAAGTCTGACAAGTTGCACTTTAAAACTCGACGTTGCTCTGGGTCATGTATTCATGGCATCGTCTTTCTGCACATACAGAACATGAACTTACTGTCAGCAGCTCTGATAGCACAAGAGAGAATGCACCAATTTCTCATTTTTCAAAAGTTGTGAAAAACCTAAGCAGAGCAGCATCTCTACAAGGGCCCCCACTGATGTATCTTGAAAGACTGTGACTCCTCAGTTTGCATTTGATACCGTGTCTTTTTAGCAGCCACGCGAGAAAGCCAGTTATGGGAAAACTGCAAAAGGGAGAGACAGGACGAGCTCTTGGGCCTTCAGAAGTCTTGTCAAAAGCCTTTCCTTTCTATGCTTTGTCCCACCGATATTCATCTTGCCAGTTGAAAAGTGAAGACGGCAAAAACTTCGGGCTTGAAAAGAACTTTTCAACTTCTAAGAGACACCTCGCAACAGGACTGAGTATTTGAAAAAAGAAAAAGAAAAAAATCTGAAACAGTAGGAATGGAAGGGACTTCCAGACTGAGAGGCATGTTAAAGAATCACATACTGCGTTTGGAAAATGAAGCGGAGATGAATATGGCATTGTCCTCTGGTGAAAAGAGCAACCAGGCACGTACAGAGTGCGTTGATTCTGGCTTGCTTTGTGTGCCCACATCCCTAAAATCTATTTGACATATCCCGATAAACATATACTTAAGCTTTCTATATATTCTCAATCTGAATGTGCCTGTGTGTGTGTGTGTGTGTGTGTGTACGAGACAGACATAGATGTAATAGAAAGAGAGAGATTGTGTGTGTGTGTGTGTGTGTGTGGTGATGTGCATATGTTTATGTATTAGCTACACCCATCAGCAACACTTTGTTAGACAGAATTCTTCTCAGAACTGTCGTCCTGCGATGTGCTGTTAAAAGAAAAGTTTAATAAAGTTTGATCACCAGTTATTTTATCTCAAAGATCAGTGGGGCCTTTCAAAATTTGCAGAGCAAAAACTTTCACTCTACATCTTTTTGCCTCAACTCTACTCGTCTCTCAAAAGAAAGCTGACTTCATCACCGCACCTCGAGAGTTTGACGAAAATGAACGCTAAGCTCTTGAATCCTTTCTTTCTTTCACTCAATGGCAAAATGAATAAATGATATTCCCCCCTTTAATCGACGCACTCAGCGATAACAAAGAGACTTTGAGACACTTTGAGGACACCTAACGATGAGAAGCATCAGGAGGTGTTCTTCATTTTCGTTGACGGACAGGCAGATCAAAAAACAAGCCCCTTAAACGCTTCTTCCCACTTTAGAATAATCTCGCCTTTTCCCTCTTTCAAGCACAAAGTGGGAAGAAAGAATAATCGTTTCATCTTTACTCTCTTCTCCAGTTTCAAAGTTATTTTGCCCGTGATAAAGCGCTCTGTATTGACGACTTCGAAGGTGCCTTGTCTCTTGAAAGAAGTGACATTTTATCTATATATAGTGTTAGAGTGTGCTTCAATTTAACTTCGTCTGGCGCAGAGCGTGTCTAGTGTTGATGTGGCTGACAGCTGCTGGTTGAAAGACACGGGGAAAGTACTGAAGATTCAAATGAAGTTTTGCCATGACGACAGGGGCTTGATGTATGCTAATCAATCGATGGGGTAGAAAATATTCTTGCTGGTGGAGAGAGAAAAAGGAAAGAGTGTGAGTGACAGAAACTTGTCAGACAGCACTCACCGAGATATCAAAAAGTCACAAAGTTTGCGTCGCCACACAAGAGCCCAAATCGCATGTGGTGTATGCTACAAAAGGTTTGACTTGAAACACTTTGCATTTGATATAAAGGAAAAGAAATTGGGACAATTCTCCATATGCTGTGGCAGCAAGAAAGATTCTTCTCTTTTTTTTTTGACAAGGGAGGGGGGCAAGCTTTGTCTCTGTGACACCTACGGTGAAAATTCTCTGTCTAGGTCTGTCTGAGCCTCTTCAATCTTTCAAAGTACACAGGCCATAGGATGTTGAATTTCCATCGTATAAGACCCTGAACTGTCTCAGTAAGTAAAGGTAAAACAGATGATCAAACATCAATATCTAATAGAATCGACTGTGAAAGATGGATAAGACATCTGCTTTAAAAAACCCTCAGTTGAGGCTAAAAATATTATTTTGCTACAGTTTATCAGAGTTGTTTAAAAGCTTGGTAATATCAGAGCCAGATGCTTACAAGTTTACCACCGTGAGGCTGCTCTCTGGGCTACCTGACTCTGACTGAATTTGGGTAAAAACAACAACATCTGAGCTGCTGCTGTTCATTTTAACGTTCAACTCAGCAGCCGGAGCTTTCATAATGCAGTAAGAAATCCATTCCAGATGTGGATCCCTGTGGAATTCCAGGAAACACCAGGAAACACACACTATCTGTTCATCTACATGTATGTCTCATATGTGTCAAAAACAGCAAAATGACTGAGACAGCAAATTCAATCATCAGCGAATAAAGGCGAAGACACGCCACTCTTGACTTTTTTCTCGTTTCATCTCTTAAATGTGGATTTATCAAAGTATTTCTGGGCTCGACTGGGTCTTAATTGCATGTTGTTAAGCCGCTACATGCGAAGATTTAATCATGCGCCTCTGTGTTAACCAGAAGAGACCCACATCATTAAGACAAAACAAACATGGGAGTGTCTTAAAAATTTGAAGCCTAAGGAGATTCAGGAGGCACACTTGCCTTTTTTGTTGAACGTCAGAGCCACTAACTCGCTTCCGAACTCAACGTTAGAACGATTAAAGCTGCAAGCAGCGATGATCGGGCCCTCTCGCCTCCACGCACGATGGGTAGTGCTGCGGGCTGTTCGACACGCCTCTGGCTTGTGATGTGTTTTGGTCACCGCACGTGGGAGTTAAATATCACTTCCTGTGTCCACTGCGAGGCGCTAGACAACACACTTTATGCGTCATGTTGAAGGATTTCATGCGTAGACCAAACCACGAAACCTTCATGCAAATTTGATCATCTTTGCCATGGAAGGCATACTTCCTGTTGCCACTAGGTGGCGCTATGACTTTGGGGCATTATTGGCCCGTAGAAGTGATCAGGGTGGGACTCTTATCAAACATGTTAAATTAGAGGCAGATTGGACAACAACTTCCTGTTTAAAAATTACTGTTTGTGTCCACTAAGTGGCACTAGAGAACACACACTAATAACGCTTGCTGGATATCACGTGTAAACCACACCATGTTAATTTGATGTAAATCGATAAAGATGTTTGTCACAGAAGGCTGACATCCTGTTGCCAGTAGGTGGCGCTATGACAATAACAAAATATTGTCATATAGATGTGTTCAGGCCGGGACCCTTATCATAAATAAGAAGTTTGGTTGAGATTGGACCATGTACAGTCGTGTTACAAACCACTTCTTTTTATACATTGGTCTTTTAAATACGTTCCAAATTTCAAGTGGATCAGATTAACGACCCCTATAAATGGCAAGAAATATGAAAATGAATTCAAAGTGGCCGACTTCCTGTGGGGTTAAGGTCATGTCACTTTTGTGTTCATCTTGGCATCTTTCGTGTGCCTCCCAAATCTCGTACATGTGGGTGAAACTGCAAGGAGGGGCTGAATTTTTGAAAATTTCAAGGGGGCTCTATAGAGCCATTTTGCCTCACCCATTTCCAAACCCCATAAAATAACAAATTTTTCGCCGGTCCTGATGAGTGTGCAAGTTTCACAACTTTTCGTGCACCTTTAGGCCCAATAAAATATGATTCATTCGTAAAAAGTTGGAATCATAAAGAAAAAGAATAATAATTCCTTGCATTTCAACAGGGCCAGTTAGCGCTTGGGCCTTAATAAATCCTCACGTATTACCAATCATGCTCATGTATACAATGGCTGACTCATATTTACACATACAGAGGAGATGTGTTCCTGTTGGCACACACACAGACAGACACAAACAGACACACACACACACACACACAAGGAGCTATGTTATCACCAAATGTGATTAACGCTGTAAAACGATTAACATCAGGGTATTTATTCAAATCCAGACATCAAACACATTCTTTCTTCTTTTTTTTTTATCTCCACAGATCACAGAAGTTACTGTCAGCGGAGAAAGACGCCTTCCGATCAGCTCAGCGTCCAGCGCGGTCGGCCACACAAGGCCTGTGCTTTCAGCACAACTCTCTCGCTCTCTTTCATCATTTACAGAGGGAGCGTGCCGCGCCAGCGCCGTCCTCTGCGGGAACAAGGCCGCTCACTGTCGGGCGGACAATGGACAGTAGAGCTGGAGGTGGCAGTGGACTCATTGTGAAGGATGATGTCACCAGCAGCAGAACCTGACACTGCCGGGCGCCAAGCAGAGGGTCAGCTGGTCAAGAGTGAGGGCGGACGGCGAAATGGCAACAGTGACACGGGGGCTGTAGGGTGGCGGGGCCGGGGGGACGTGTGTGTGTGTGTGTGTGTGTGTGTGTGTGTGTGTGTGTTCAAGGTACAGCTGAAAGAAAAAAACACTCTCAGAAAAACATATACAGTCATGCACAGAAAGAGAAGGAATGAAGGTGATCCAGACCAGAGAGACAAAAGGTGAGCTTTTGATCTACTGCAGTGATCATGCGGCTGATGAACACATTCTCTCAGTGCACAGTGCTCAGTCAGTCTCAGATAACACAATTCAATTGGGATTTTGAGAGTTTAATTTCATAGTTTTGGAGATTTCAACCAAGAGCAGGGGTAAAATGAAAGTGTGAGATACTCGCGAGGGCCACAAAAAGCATTTTAAATCAGTCTATTAGGGGCCTAGCCTCAGATGTGGGCTCCCTAGTGGCATTTAACTGTACTTTAGCTGTAATTTTGAGGGGCAGTGAAGCTACTGACCTAAAATCGTTAACATTTTAACAATAACAATAACATTTTGGATGTCTTTCTCAAAGTTACAGGAGCGATTATGAGCGCTTTCCTAGTCACCTTTAGCAGCTGAAGAAGTTGCATACATATAAAAGCAAAAATACGACATAGTTGCTATGCTGCACAGGGTATTGCAGCTATGGAGACATCACTTGTGTGTATGTGTGGGAACATCAAAACCATTTTTATTGTGGCTAATCCTGGACTAAGATTATTTCTAATGGGAAATCTTCAGCGGAGATGCTCCGACTCAATTTCCATCTGGGATTATTGAACTCTTTCATTCACAGGCTTATATCTCAGTGTGGATAATCAGCCTTTAGTGTCTTGGCTTGCCATTAAAAAACATGGAAATATGATATGTATGGTGTAAACACACATGCTGGTGTGCACCCCCACATGCACACTCACACATGCACTTTGTTTATCTACTGTAATGCGGTGATACTGTAACCTTGCTGGATGTACCCTAGTGTGAATTTGAGATGTGTTCTTTGCTTTTTTGCTTTTGGAAGGGAACATGAGGCCTACGACGCCCATGTAGGTCAAAAACAAATCCTGCGCCTCAAGCTGGGAAGCCAGAAACTTCTTTGAGCATCTGAGGGAAAGGAGCTGGAGCACCGAGTTTCTTCCAGGTGCTGCTTTTCACAGTGGTAATCCTGCCACGGCGTGACTGTGATTTTTACAGAAAATCTCTCCAAACAGGGCACAGATGGTGGGAGGTAGAAGCACACACATAACACAGAAAACACATTCATTCACAGACGCACACACACACACACACACAGGACTGTATACAGACACAGGCGTACACTGGTGCTTATAAAGTACAAAGCTGGCGCGCACACACAGTCAGACTAAAGGTGAGGACTGACTTGTTGCTCCTGGGTGGTCTCTGTGTAAAGATAAGCGCGGGCAGGAATAAAGCCTGTTGGTTACGTTGAGGCACAAGTTTGGGACTGTTTCGTTATGTTCCTCTTTTATACACATGAGGAATGTCTGTGGCAGAGTAAGCGCTCGTTCCTTTCTAAGTTTAGCTCCGATTACAGGGGGGCTTTCTTCGTGACAATGAGTCAGGACTGAAGCTATATAAACCTCCTCCTCAGCTCTATTTCTACTCTCATCAGCTCCGTTTGTGGAGGAGTTACATGTGTCCTAAATTAATACAGGAGACACCTCTGCTTTGTAGTGGTGTTGGTCAGGCATGAAGATCCTGACAGTGGTTAGCATGTGGAGGATGTGGATATGGAGGACGTTTGAAATGAAGAGATAAAAGAGTTAATCTTCTACCGTTTCTAAACCAATTCCCTCCATAGCTCCCGATTTATGTACAAGGAAAGAAAGGAAAAAAAAAAAAACTTGCTCCATCTCTCCCAGCCTTTCTCCATCTCTCCCTCTCTGTTTCATGTGGTTACTGGAACAACAATGTACATTCTGAGTGCTTGGCCTTTGATGTTGTTGCATTCACCGAGCCGTCTTAAACCGGAGGAGAAAAGAGAGGGCGAAAAAGACGCAGGAGAGATTCTGTGGTGTGCTTTCTGTCTCTCTCTCTCCCTCTTTCCATCTCTCTCTCTCTCTCTGGCAAGGCATCTGACATCTCCCGGCAAAAGACAAATTCGGTTTTGCCTGTTAAGTCGTCAGTCAAAGCTGCGCAAGAGTTTTTTTTTCTTTCTTTCTTGCTCTCTCTCTCTCTCTCTCTCTCTATGGCTCTCTCTCTCTCTCTCTGTCTTTGCTTCATTTCCGTGGATGCGGTGTTGTGAAGGCCGCTTACACGCTTTTCAAACAATAACAGTTCACCCCCCCACACACACACACACACACATACACACAGACACACACACACCGCAAGTTTCCTCTCTGCCAGAACCCTACACATGCCAGCACATCCTTTAGAGAGCCTTGAACCGACAACAAACACTAAGCATTTTCACCGCCGAGAGAAAAGAGGGGCCCATCCGCAAGCCCCTGTGTAATTAAACTAGATCTAATACTGTTATATGTTTCTCTTAGTGAGAAGGAGCGTTTCAGGGGCCTCTTTCTCACAGCACTGAATAGCTGTTTCCAGGTCAGCACAATGCCCTGCTCAGAGAGGAATAAAGCTATAGGAAAAGGACTTTACCGTGGCTTTGAGCTTCAATTGCCTGAGCTTACAATCACAGCATTAACATGCACTTAAATTGTAAAGCTGACAATATTATATACTTTCTTACTGTCAATAAATCCCACGATAACACTTAAACCAATGTGTAAGAAGACTTAAATCTTTAGAAATGGGTCACAAATTCATTAAAAAAAAGGCTAAATAAGTTCCTAAAACAGCTGGTCACTGTAGTTTTTAGCAAATGTTACTCAAACATTTGTTGGGGACTATTTTCAGCTGGATTTGGTACACTATGAGCATTTAAAGCACCAAAGCAGTGTATATGAGACTGACTCAGAATAAACTACAGTTCATGTTAATGAAGGGAACATGTCAGCCAGCGCAACAATGTGGCTCGTTTATATGTTTTTAATAGTTTTTGGACAACAATGGAGCTCTGTGACACACCTGCTTTGGGTAGATATTTGGTTTTGGAACAATACTTGTTAGTATATAGACTATCACCACACTTATCCTTTAATTCATCTGATTATTCCATTCTTTCAGCAGTAACCTCATGTCTGAAACATCATGAAAATGAGAAACTGGCTAATAATAGGTTAATGGTTTAAAGCTACTCACATTGAGCCGGCTCTTTTCTAGCACATACACTATCACTTCACAGCGAAAGATTCCTGCCATGATGCTAATTGTACTTGATGTAGTTTTACCACCAGGGCCTATTGCAACTCTCTGTTACATATAAGAGACAGCCTGAAGTGTCTGAAAACCAACACCCTTCCAGTGCCTCTGACCATCACCTTGGCAGAAACGCATCACATCTCAATCTCTCTCCGCTGCGGTAGCCCGCTCGCCATCGGTTCACCTCAGCCTCGCTGCTTATGCTGAGGGCAGGAGGAAAACATGAAAGAGACAATCAAACGCGAGGCATCAGAGCTGTCACCGGTGCCTGCAGAATGCAAAGTGTTATCAGAAATACAACCGAACCTGATCCTCTGGTGCTCTGTCCTTCCCACAGGCAAAGTTATCCTTTCAACTTACTGTGGCTTTCAATAACACACAAACAAAAAAAAAAATAACGCCGGCGTCGTCAACTTCAGAGATGGCTGGGTGTTTGAATATTCAGACAACATCCGAACACTGCTAATGGTGTGATATCAAATATCTCTTCTGAGTAAAGCTGTTAAGGGAAAAGAAAAACAGAAGCCGATAAAATAATGTATGTGGTTGTGTTTCTGCGTCCCTGCAGACCTGTATTTTTAGTATATCCTTGTTAATTTCACCTCACAGAAGCATCCAATAATATGACAATCGACTGAGCTGAAGTTGTTCACAGCGCAGTAGGCCCGTAGCCTCCTTGAAACGCTGAACACAGTGGCACTATTGTCACAATAAGGGGAGGTGTGAGGCTGTGCAGAGAGAATACCCAGAAACCTCAAATACCCCACTGTCGGTGCAGATGAAAGGACCCCACCAAGCCAAATCACTTTATCAGCCCAAACAGCCTCTCTTATTGTGGGATGCCTCTCAGACGTTGGGTGCTGAGATGTCACACCACTAATTGAGAGTCACAACAAGGACCCTTGTTTGGCCTGCTCCACCGGTTGTGTACAGCTACTGTAATCACCACAATAATTTGCCCCCACCCCCCACCCCACCCCCGAAACATCAAATGACGGTGTGGAAGCTGCAGGAATTTGCATTGCACCCTTTGATCTGGGAGATTTAAACAAAGCGAGCCCTCACCCTGCGAAGAGCGTGAAGGTTACAGTGTCCTGCCCTCCCTTGTCTGCCTGTCATATCTGCTTCCGTCTGAATCACCTCTATTGTCGTTATTATTTTGGCTACAAAAGCAACAGAGCGATAGAAATCACGCATTAAAGACAAACATAACCCAGGGTTGACCAAGGGGCTTGTTTATCTGTTACCCACAAATGGAGACAGACATCATTATGGTGACATACCAGCAACTGTCTAAAAGTCTGTGGTTTACATTTCACAGGAGGAACTTTTGGCTCTGTAAGTCATTTCTCAACATCAATGCATCAGCTGACTGAAGATAGTTATATATATATTCTTGGGTGGGTGAGGTTGGACTTATACGTGCTTGCAATACAACCATCTAACAAGACTAATCAACAGCCATGCTAGCAGCTTTAGGAGGCTATATTTAGGCACAGCAGTGCTTTAACAAAATGCATGCATTAACATGCTCACAATGATACATTTGCTAATTAGCACTAAACACAAAGTGCATCTGAAGGCGATGGGAATGTCTTTAGTTAGGTAGGTTTTTAGTCAGAAACCCAAGAGTTATACTAATTAAAATTGTGACGTGATGATGCCACTAAAATTGTCGGGGGATCACCAAAGTAACTACAATTCATCTTGAGGAGGACTGTGAATGTTTGTACCACATTCAATGACAATCCATCCAATAATTGTTTAGACATGTCACTAAAAACCACAAATGTGATC
Organism: Siniperca chuatsi; assembly: GCF_020085105.1. Classification (NCBI taxonomy): domain Eukaryota; kingdom Metazoa; phylum Chordata; class Actinopteri; order Centrarchiformes; family Sinipercidae; genus Siniperca; species Siniperca chuatsi. The sequence continues at coordinate 28,273,541 of NC_058044.1, read as the reverse complement.
ATGGTGGCGCTGGAGGAGAAGTCAGGGGAACACCAAAGTCTGGGATTCATCCCGTGGGAACCATGAATGACCGTGCTCAGTTTTGTGCCAATCCATTTGGTAGATGTTAAGATATTTCACAGGTTAACCGAAAACTTTGAGCTGGTGGACCAAAGTGGTGGACTACACGGGAGAGCCGCAGACCAACACCCCTAAAAAGCTATTGGTCTATAAATAAATGATTAACTGAGATACAGCACACAACAAAAATAATCCAGCCTGTTCGAGTATTATTGTATCACCGTGGTTACCTTCTTTTCTTCGTGGTAAATGATGAGCGCAACTCCTCATTTACGCAGATAAAATACATCTGGATGTTGCTTCATCTACATTCCTTATCTGCTTCCCAAGCAGCTAAACCCGCCGAGGAGGAACACTTGACACTGATTTCACATCATTGTCTGTGAGCGACCTCATCCTTTCCTCTTTTCCCTCTGCGGCCCCCTCAGTGAGATCTGTGAGCTCACTCAGCCATGCGTACTGACGTCTAATCAAGAGCAATTAACCCTGGCCTCGTTCACGGGCCGCGGAGCTGGGAGATAATGAAGACACCGCTGTGTTGTTTTTTTCACACCCTGCTTTTGTCACCCGGACGCTTCCCTCATGGCTGACTGACAACGGAATGTGATCGGCCGACTCGGGGAAAGAGGACCCTCGATATTGCTGCGGCTGCTGGGTCAGTGCCGTAAGGCTGTGATGTAGGAAATAAGATACTGTACAAAGTGGGAGGCTGTTTTGACTTTCAGAGTGGGTTTTGTGCAGCCTAAGATGTTATACACATGGGAAGACAGGAGCCGGTGCTGCTGATGTGTGACAGACCTTGTTTTGGGTGTTTTAATTCCATTTCTCATTCCTTGTTGCCGAGATAATGGAGTTCCTGGCCAATCCTTCCGCTGCATCTTTGGTCTCGCTCCAATCTCACTGCAAGACTGAAGGCTGACCTAGACAGCAAACAGGCACAGGACACATCCACACAGTGTTATGGTCTTTTGTTTGAGACAAAGGTATTTTGCATAACAGAGCTAGCGAGCAGATCTCAGATGGAGTTTTGGAAACCACCTTGTAATCTTGAGCAGAAGGACGATTCAAGTGTCAATCTCCCCTGTGAAAAGCAGACAGGCTGGTTGGAGCCTTCGATGCAAAAATAGCATGAGAGCTAGAGGACACCCCTGCTCTACCCCCACAACTGACCTTTGAAGAAAAATGTCTACATCAAATACCCTGAATTATCTATTCAAATGCCTGGAAACAATCTTTAGACAATGACACATCAATGAAATGCTCCCTGAACCGGGGATGGTTGTTTATATAAACGCTGTCCATCTGGGGGAGAGATCTCAGCAACGTTACATCTCTTTTTCTGTGGGGAGATGGCAGAAAAAAAGAAAGAAGGAAGTTCATAGAAAAACTTAAAATTCTGCTTTTTTTTCCTCTCTCCTCTCCTCTCCTTTTTTTTTTTTTTTTTTTTTCACAAATCCCAGCGTGAATGTGTCGGCGAGCTCGTGGTATGCACCAAGATGAAAAGTAGAGGCCATCCCTTTGAAATCCTCCTCAAGTCAAAATTACCATTTCATTTCAACTCCAGCCAGGAAACGGAGAGCGGGGCCACTGCTAACTGCTTTGGGCATATCGTTATTTATTGTGTGTAAACTTTGGAGGAACATTGTTGCCTGGGAAAATGTGTTGTGTGGGTGGTGGAAGTGAGCAGTTGGAGCAACCACAAAGGGAGAGATCAGGCCTATTTTCTCTGTAGGAGGAACACATAAAAGTGAAAATAATGCCCATTATTACAGAAAAACAACATAAGACTTCTTTTCTCATAATTCTCTAACAGCCAAGAAGTTACCACTGAAGCTAAACAACCAACCAGTTGACCCTATTTAGGTAACTGCATTATCATTTTTCTGCTCTTTTAATTAGTAAGCTTTCTGTGTTAAGTGGGCCATTATCTGAGTTGGAACTAACAGCTTTTTTCCATAATGGTCACATTAAGTTTGTCATCTTGTTTTATTTAGTTGGCTTTATTTACCTCTCCACGGCAGGGGGTTAGCATTACCTGAACTACATGCAGTAGTAGATACAGAAACCTATGCTTTTAACACAGTGATACTTTGATTTAGTCCTATGAAAGCAACTAGAATGATTTTCAAATCCATGTCCTTAATTTGAGCCAGATCAAGGATCGGGAACATGGCATCTTTCCAAATCTTCGCTATCTCCTAATGCTGTGATCACTTATTGGTTCTTTGTCTTTCACATTAGCTTCATGACATGAGGCATATTTGTTGCAGTTATGTAGCCTAGTAATGAGCAGATTATTTTAAAAAATGGTTAAATATAAAAAAATAATAACAGTGGAGAAGTAGATTATGCTGCTGGGGTGAAATCTTGGACGTTTTGATCATTTTTCTGCAGTGAAAACCTGTCTCTGTTGGAATCTATTGTAAGTGACTTAAAGCTAAGCTGACCACTGCCTAAACGCTCCACGACGGAGGAAACTAATACAAACCTTTCACAGCCATACGTCAAGTCTGCAGAGGGTGAGTGTTTGATACTTAAAAGACAGATTTGAGGCAACATGTGACATTAAAGCTGCACTAATGAACATTTTTATCTAAACAATGGATCAAGTGACTAAATGTAATGTGAAAGGATCGCTCATAGTTACAAACCCACAGATAATTGCCATAATTCCTGTCTTCTCCTCAACTCTACAGACTGTTTAAGCATCTTTTAGTTGGTCATTGTTTTGGTTTTTTGACCCATATTTTGCAGCAGCAGCAGGCAGCTGGTTGCAGCGAAAAAGCTTTTGATAAACCGACTGAACACTACCTGCCCAGCACCCTTCAGCAGACAGACAAAGTTAGCAACTAGCTGGTGAACATAGTGGAGCATCTAGCAGCATAAGAGCAAGATGTATTTTGCTGTTAATATAAATTGCTGGAAACCACATGAGAGTGAATATTTGATTCGTCATGTGGACGGAAACATGGCTTCAAATGAATGCTAATGTTGCTCTGTGGCTGTTGGATGTGTATGTAGCACCCATACAACCACTCTGTATGTTACATACGTGAGAATGAGGGTGCTTGGGTTCGTTGTAGTTCAGGTGGATACCACAAAGGTGCACCTAATGAGTTTCTACTCAATTGTAAAACCTTTTGACAGGAATATTTAACAATAATGAGACCCAGAGATGGTTTTTAGTTTAGAAAATAAATGGGTAAAACCCTTGTTTAATGAATCAAAAGGATTTGGCAAATGAAATATAAAACTTCCCCTAAAACACAATATAAAAGTCCCTAATTATGACAAAATGTACCTGAATTTACCACTGGGCTACATGTAAATAGGCAATTGTTTGCTAATATGTTAGCCATCAACTTTATAAGGTGATATGACAATATGTGTTTCCAGCTTGATCTGCTGCCCCCTGGTGGTCATCAGAATCAATGAATGCGGCATTAAAGTTGGGATGATTCAGTATCACTTTAATAATTTATAATTACTATTCCCAGAGGCTTCATATCAAACGAAAACCTCACTGCGGTTTGGCAGCTAGCATTGTGCTGCTTTAGTATTAAACAAGTGGTTAATGCAAGAAAAGAGAGAGCGAGAGCGAGAGATGTGCATGACACATATTGGCATTAAATTTGACCTCATCCTGTTCTTTTCAGGTGATCCACAGATTAAACCCATACATGCACATGTCCAGAAATGAACACACATACTGTATTTCAGTTAACATTAAGAAGATTAGGATTCATACCATCATTCATACCGTAAATGTGTTATTCTTCACACATGTGATGGCTGTTATCATAGTGTTTAATAGAATTAAGACCACAAGGAAAGGGTGTGGACAGAGCCCAGTTGATTCATGACCAGCGGGGAAGCAGCAGAACTTTGTTGACTGTGTTCTCGTCTAACAAAAAAGTACATCTAATCTTAAACATATGGCTGAAGCCGGAGATTCATGCTTGACAGCATGCAGAGTGTGGAAAAATACTGCTGTTGTCTTTTTTTCTCTCCCAAAACTTTACGTCTGCTCCTTTACGATGTGTTTGCTGGTTTCAGACATTTGGACGTTACGAAAACCTTTCTTAAGTTGAAGATTGTGCCATGTCATTTTTACTAAAATTATTTTAGTTTGTCTCACTTATTTCACTGTTGCACTTTTCTGTAAGTTGCTCAGGGTAGTAAGAGTGCTCAATACGTAAACTGCACATTTTATGTGACAAAACGAATGAAAAATGAGTGTTTGGTGGATTCCCAAGGCATCATAAAGAGAAAGACCGGTGTGTCCAACCAATACGGATCCAGGGACTCACAAGGCTGTATGGGTGTACACTTTGTGTTCTTATGGCAATACACTGCAACTTCCCCAACTATAACACAGGTGAAAACTGTATTGAAAATTTATGAGCAAGGTTCTGACGGAGGCTTGTTTTTTTACGTGCACAGTGAGCAAAGAAGGTTCTCACTATGGTCTTTTCACATCACTTGTTACAATTTAATGAAGTGAATCACAATTGGTCTGTAATTCAGGAGTCCAACAATCCTGTTCTGACTCAGTAACATCATCTTGGCCGTCCTCAGAGAAATTCTGCAAACGTGTCAGTTGAAGGAGTTGAAAAGCAAGCCTGGTGTTGCATATATATTTGGACTATGAGGGCTTGTTCATTTGTTTTATCTATCCCACTTTTTGTGTCCTCCACCTCAGTTTATTTGTACTGGCCTCAGAGACATTAGACTTGGCTGTAGCACATATATTTAAAGAAGGGCTGCTGAGGGTAAAGGGAAGTGTTCGACTAAACTCTAGTCGGGTCTTCTCAAACATTTAAACATGGTTCTGTCCGTGGGGGCAAGATGTTTACCTCAGCTGGTTCTTTTCCCGCTGCACAGGCCTCCAGTCGCTCTCGGATCTGCAGTCTGGAACGGCAAAGAAGAACACGGAAAGTCAGAGAAGAAGAGAGTGCAGAAAGAAGCAAAGACAGGGCTTTTGCAGGAAGTAAACAAACTGAGAGAAACACAGGCGTAAGGAAAAGACAGATGGGGAAAAAAAAGGGAGTCAGTCGCACAAGGGCAGATCATCTTACAGGAAGCACACGCTCTGATACTTTAGCCACTGACCTCTCGTACACAGGAGTGAGGGTGGAGGCGACAAGGGCTCTGCAGGCCCCATCTGCATGGCTTGTCCCTGGCTATGTGGCCATGTGCAGCACCTGGCCCCACGCCAGCGCCCAACGCCCCTTTGTGGTGGCCAGAGTGGCCAGTTGGGGTCTGCCTTTGATCCCGGGCCAAGTATTCATCTCTAAAGGAAGAGGAAGAGCAAAAAAAAAAAAAAAAAGAAAAGAAAAAGATAAACAGAAAAAGGGGTGGGGGTGGGGGTTGTCAACCTCTGCTGCCAATTATTGGAAAAACATCAAGGTCTTTTCTGTCTGTGTAAAGAGAAAGAAGAGAAAAGAGGGAAGAGGAGGTAGAAGAAGAGATAGCCATTTGATGGCTTGGCTCAGTGTTAGTTGCAGGATTGTGGCGAGGCGAAGTGAGGCAGAAGCTGACCTGCTGGAGGTGATTACAGGTGGAGCGAGGTATTTGTCTGGCTGCTAAGACTCTCTATCATTTTTTGGCGTTGTCTTTTTTTTTCCCTGTATGCCCTTTTTTTTTATCTTAGCCTCTGTCACTATCTCTCTCAGACTCCCTCTCTCCCTCTTCTTGTTGTTGCCATCCTTATCTGTGCCTTTCTTTCCGTTACCACCGTGTGCTGTTAAAGCGGTTCACAAGGACAAATAAAGGTCATTTCTTTGTCTCAGTTGAGGTGGGTCTGTCTCTGTCCATCTGTCTGTCTGCATCTTTCTCTTTCTAGCCTTGAACACTCACCACACACACACACACACACACACACACACACTGTATATATATACATACACACATTAACTGTGTCACCAAAGCAGGAAGCGACCGTGAATGACAGTATACTGAAGAAGCATGATGAGGATGTCATGACAACAAACAGAAGAGGGGATTACAGTGTTGTCAGTAAGCAAGACACATGTTAAAGCCCGTGAAGAGCAGAAATAATCACATAAATGATGCAGGTTACACTTCCACAGTAACTCTAACTTGGCCTAACAGGCTCAAGGCTCTTTCTTTTATTCATTTTTTTTTATTCAGGCAAGAGTTTGGCTCCGTGTACAGTACATGTTTTTTATTTTTTTCAGAATAAAAATCTGCTTCACATCACTAGTCAAAGCGCATTTGCTCAACATAACTATACTCTTTTACAACTGGCTATATAGGATCACAAAACAGGGTTAAATGACTTGTTTGGTGTAGTTTTTGTTACGGGAGTGGAGAGCGTTACTCTAGTCACAACCTTTGGCTGCCTTTTAGGCTGTCATCACCTCCAGCCAACACAAAGTTATACATGGGGGAATAGCATAAACTCTAGGATTTCAAGGATCGTTTTGGTTTATTACAATTTTGGTATTATTTTCTCTGTATCTGTATGTGTGCTCTGGTTCCCTTTATTCAGGGTCCCTGCACATTTACACCTCAAAATTCCAAGCTTATCTAATACCTCAAAGGATCATTATTACAAGCTCATTACAACTTGTCTCCTTTTTTGTAGTTTTGGCCATCATTTCTATTGCATATGATAATATTGTACTTACCAAAGTTATTGCTGAGATCCGGGAACACGGCAACGTCACAGGTGGGGTAAGAAACTATGAGACTGTAAACAAACCGATATTTTAGGTAGCCAGACTATCTAAACTAAAACCCCACCAATACTGGATATTTGAGGTGAAAACTGATATCAATATTTGAAAGTTAAACAAGCGCTGATGATATATTACGGCTGATATTTGTTTTTGAACACAACCGCATAATATAGAGGGAAAAAAAGAAATTATAAGGATTCCTTAAATTTGGTTTTTAAAGAATTGTGACAGGACATTTTACAATTTACATTACTGGAAGCACATCTTGTTTCTGCCCTGCAATTTCTTGTTATCAGCTGACATATACATATATACGGCAATACAAATGTACATATATATATATATCTATATATATAGATATATATATATATATATATATATATATATATATATATATATATACTAATTTTAGCTGAGCAATTTCTCCTTGAATCTAAACTACTTTATTTGGAAGTAAAACCAAAATTGAGTGCATCTGAAATGTCGACAATAATTCCAAATTGCACAGGAAAACTGTGCACAACTACAAGAAGTACAGCAGGTCAGAGTTGGGGTCGGTCTGTAAACTGGATGGTGTTTACAACGTGTTGTCACGTGTCACAGTTTGGGTAATAATGTAACCGTTTACCTTCATTTTTTTCTTCCAAATATGTATGGATAACCTCTGGGTTTGTTTAAAACTGGTCTGATTGTCTAACTGCTCATCTTTCTTGCACCCAAATTTGAAGTCTGCCAGCATATTCATACATACAGTATATAGCATGTCGTGTATACGTATGATACACAGACACACCAACATGCCAGCAGCAGTGCAGTTACTTTTAAACCCAGCTTGTGGTCAGGCATTTGGTATAAGGGGCCTAAACACTGTTCATATTCATCACTTTCCTCCTCTCCTCTGCCTTCGTCCTTGTGGACAAAGAAACAGAACAGACAATAGCACATGCATTGATCACCAAGGACGATTTTCTATCGCTGTCTCTCCCTCAGCCTCTCCCTCTCCCTCTGTCTCTCTCTGTAATTTTCCTTTCATGGCTGTTTTTCCTGCTGTCTCCCGAGACCTTCTCAGTCGACGAGAGAAAGCACAAACTGAACATTAAAACGCCCCGCAGCCCTTTAAACACTTGTCATTTGTCCTTTGTACAAATCATGGCGAGAGTTGCTATAGAGACTGCTCTTTTTCACTTTTTTTCCTCCAACAATTCTTGTTTCATTAAGTTTGCTGGTGAGACAGAGAGAAAGAGGGAAAGGAAAACAGACAGCGAAAGAGAAAACCACAGTCAATTATGAGTATGGGGGAATGATCAAAAACGAGCCGTTTAAAAATCCAATTTGCCACGGGGGTGTAAGATGAGAGATGAGTGAAGGACAGTCAGTGTACTGTGGATCTCTGTGGACATATTGACCAACATACAGCTTTTTTTTCTGAGAGAAGACAGATGAAAGGGATGAGAGTTTGCTTGGATCTTTAGTCCACAGTTTAATCATGAGGATGAATATTATTTTTCTGTAATTAGGCTGTGAGCATTTTCTTTGCGTCATGTTCTTTCTCTGTTTGTAACATGTAAGTATCTTTCCTGTGTCATGTTTCTGCACCTTTTTCTTCATTGTGTAAGTGTATGTACTGTGTATGAATGCCTGTGTGAGTGTGTGTTCATTAGACTCCCAGTACCTGCGCCCAGCCATGGGCGTTTAATTCAGCGAGCCGGCAGAGGCATTATCACACACTACCATCACTAATCCCCATGGAATGAAACACCGACACTTTGATGTCTGCCAAAGAACACTGCTGTAGAATTTGGAGGCAAGACCGCGCATCACGTACAAACCATAATTAACGATCTATAGCTGGACTGGAGCCAGGCAGAGCGGTGGAGGTGCATGGAAGGCGGGAGTAGTGAGAGAAAAAGGAGAAAAAAGTGAAAGAAAGAAAGACACTGGTGGTATAGAGCCAGAGGCAGGATGGTACAGCTTGAAAGGATGTGCTGTATATATGTGTGTGTGTGTGTGTGTGTGTGTGTATAAATGTACATATATGGGGGTTGAAGTCAGTGGTGGAATGTAACTAAGTACATATACTCAGGTGCTGTACTTAAGTACGGTTTTGAGGTACTTGTACTTTAATATTTCTATTTTATGCTACTTTATACTTGTACTCCACAACATTTTGGAAGACAATAGTGTACTTTTTACTCTCCAACATTTATTTGAAATCATTTGTTACTAGTTACTTTGCCGATTCAGATTATTAATACAAAATTAAATCAACTAATAAATGATGATGTATTGTTGTGGAATAAGATACCCTGCAGTATATAAAGTAGTTGAAATGAGCCCCAGCTTTACCAGCTGCAACATTAGTGATGCTTACACATTAATGCATCACTAATTATAATCCAGTGATTATATATATGATTCTGAAATGGGCCATAATGAGTACTTTATAATTATATAATTGGTACTTTAAGTATATTTTGATACTTTTGTACTTTTACTCAAGTAAGATATTGAATGCGATACTCTTACTTGTAACGGAGCATTTTTACACTGTATTATTGCTACCTTTACTTAAGTAAAAGATCTGAGTACTTCTTCCACCGCTGTTTGAGGTAGCTCGAAGACCTACCATCAGTCCCTACCGATGTGGAAGTGTTTCTTCGGTGATCAATGCGGGACTCACACTGACACAAACACATGCTGTAACAACCCTGTTGTTGTCTCAGTAACAACCGGCCCGGAGCTCAAAGAAAACAGGTTGGTGAAGTAAGTCCTGGACAACAAAATGAAGCTGAGCGGCCGGTGGGTAGAACACAAACCCCTGGACTTTTTGTATTTGACGAGGATGCAGAATGAAAAATTCAGGCCCTCCAACGCTAACTGGTGCAGAGAAAAGTCCCTCAAACACACACACACACACACACACACACACACAGATTCCTCATGCCACCTCCACACATTGTGATGAGAAAACTATATCACTGCATGCCAGTGTTCATCACAACACGTGTGAGTGCGCGCATATACACACACACACACACCATAATACATACACCTCGTGTAAGAGGATAAAACACCAAAAAACCAAAGACTTTCATCAAAGCAAGTGAGAGAGGATGTCAGAGATTTTTTCTAAAGATGAAAGCGAGGGATATTCTCTCATTTCGGCTCATCTCCCTCTCTCTCTTTGAAAATCCTTGAAGTATCATCCATGTTTCTACGACAAAGAGAGAGAGAGAGGGAGAGAGAGGGAGAGAGAGAGAGAGAGAGAGAGGGAGAGAGAGAGAGAGAGAGAGAGAGAGAGAGAGAGAGAGAGAGAGAGAGGAGAGAGAGAGAGAGCGAAAAAGGGGTAAAAGTTATTTACGTCCCACGCTGTGTTATGTGGTCTGTCACGTCTAATTTTCTCCCAGGGCTGTCCAACTGGAAGACTTCAGTCAACTCTCTCCAAGCCTGTATTTGCTGAGGTAATTACAAAGTGACAGCTTCAAATCCTCTGACACACAAAGACACACACACACACACACACACACACACACACACACACACACACACACACACACACACACACGCACACACATGCAGCTGAATATGGGTAAATATGGGAATACGGCTCTGTGAGCTCAGTTAGGTAAAACCTGAGACGTGCATCTCTCATTTCATTCAATCAACAGCTAACAGAACTGAATAGATGGCTTTTAAATGTTCCAAAGTGCACTCAGCAGAGTCCCCAAAAAAGTATTCAATGATTAATAATCCTGATAAGTGTATAACATGGGGATGAAAATTGAGTATGATGTCAATAAAGGCATTTTTGTTGGCTATCTGCATCCCCCATAAAACATATGTGGGACGCACACACACACACTCACACATACACACACAAACACGTCCACCTCCCATATTCACTTAGAGGTGATTGTAAGAACATCTTTGATCTTTTTTTCCTTTCTTCTTCAAGGAGACGCATTGCCTGTACACATAATCCATGACAGACATAATGTGATTTGGTAGTATCTCTAAATGGCAGGGGAAACCAGCTGACAGAAATTAATAAGTTACCGCGGCAATGAAGGAACTGGAGGAGGAGGGGTTGGGAGGAGATGGTGGAGGTGGTGGGCTAACCTGGCAGCAAAACACACAGATCATCAAATTATCTTTTGAGGCATATCGTCACGGTGAAAGTCGCACGCATGTGGAGCTCAACCTGCCCTATCTGCAGCTGCACACGACGCCGGTCTGTCGTCTCCAGTTTGGATCATTACTCCAAAAAATGAGGATGGTAGAAGTCGCAGGTTCGGCGTTATGAACAAGCTGGAGACCTGTGGGGACCTCTGTGCCTCAGTCCAGACCTACAGAGGGAGGGCTTCTGCTCGACACTTTGAGCTCAGCATGAGGCCTCATGATTGAATGGGAATGTTCACTTCTGTATGGACACTGCGTGCTGTCCATAGGCTCTCAGACAACTGGCACTTAGGGTCATGGCTATGCAAAGGTAGGAGTATGCTTGAATCGAGCTTGTTTGTACGACATGTCATTTAAATACATCTAAATACAAAAGTGACTTTGGTAGAGATGGTGCCTCCTGTACAAAGGATTGTGGAGCAGGTCGTCAAACTAATCACAGGGTTGGTGGTTTGAGCCCCAGCTGTCCACGTGTTGAAACCTCTCCTTTAAGTGAACCCAAATTGCTCCCGATGGTCACCTTGCTGCCACCGGTGTGTGAATGTGTATGCGAGTGAGTGAATGAGCAAAGCACTCCCATATAAAGGCATTTATCATCGTAGCTGTTGAACAGCCGCACTCGGAAGCGGACCTAAAAGGCTGCCACTTGTTTGTACACAAAGAAAGGGGCAAAAGTAGTTGTGTGTAGAATGAAAAAAGTGACCTGGCCTACGCTTACCTGGCCAGTTGCTGCCATGCTTGTCGTACTATTGGTATCAGAGAGTTACAAAAATTGTTGGACGCAGACCCCCACCAGGCTCTGGTGTGTACAGCATGTGCGGGCACATTTGCATGCATGCATGCGCACTTTATCTGCACTTTATCAACGTATACGTATGCACGTGTGTGCGTGTAGGTAAGCGCTAGTGTTAGATGAATGTCTCCTGCACAAGTCACAACATCTGGATTTGATTTGCAGGCTGATATGTATAAGACACACAAATAAATAAGCTAATGATATGCCAAACTTTATCCTAACCATATCAAAGTGCCGCAGATTGTCAAGGTGGCAGTGTTGTTCATGCTCAGAGGGGGAGAAGTGGGCCAGATGTGGCTTTATGCTGTTGGCTTGCATATTTGTGTGAGAGCATTAAGAGCATGAAAGAGAGACAGACAGACAGACAGAGAGAGGGATGGAAAGCAGAAAGAAAGAGTGTAAGGGAGGGAGGTATGTCATGCTCGCCAAACCACTCAGCAAGACTCTGATTTATTTGGCAACTGCTAGACGGTGGTCTGAGTACAAGAGGCCACCTACACCAGTGTCTGACCTCTGACCCGCTTCATCTTCTGAAATGAACTCAGCTGTCCTTGCTAAATCTACACCCAGACAGCAGGGAGTAGCTGTTATTGGGGAGAACACACTCGTACAAACATACCGACAAACACTCAAAGACATATTTGCTTGCGTTTAGGCCACGGCAAACACACGTACAGGGTGTGCATGTACCCAGCCACCCACACATGTGAATGCAACACATGGACATCGTAAACTGCGTGTCAAACCTTAAGTATTTATCTGTAACGTTAAATATTCATGACTAAATAAGCCAAATGAAGTTAAAGTTTGGAACAAAACATTCTCAGTCATTATTTATTAAGAGTTGAAAACTTAAAAACTTAATCAAGACTGCGTGGGTGCGGTTTCATCAGATTCGATTGACAGCGACAGCAACATAAGCAAACAACCCACCAACTGTCATCAGATTTTGATTCAAATTTCGCTTAACTCTGACTGGTGCACAGAAGTATGTGGAATCACCTTTTTCCAAATGAGCCCCGCTCACTTCAACTCAGTGAGAAAAGCAATGACAAAAGCACAAATACTGAAACCTGTCATGTGAAATCACCAGAACTATTCTAACTCTGGCAACGTGTGCTCATGTAGGATCCCATTGCTCGTAGCAAGACGCTGATTGAGAAAATAGGTTTTCGGGGCCTTCCAAAGGTTAGCTTACCAAATTACACAAAAACAAAAACTTATTTTCTCACCAACCCCAGTAGTATTTAGCCATGGAGACAGTTTTGGTTTTATTGGGACAGCTTTTGAGACATCTGTCGCTGAGATTTATGCATCCAATATAAAGATGTATGGTATTTCGTTTGTGGTTCTCACAGCACTGGACATTTTCATTTAAAAATACAACAGCAGCTTGTGTTTCCACAGAACCCAATGTCTACAGCTTTGATAGAGACTATTTCTTCAGTAAAACATCGTTCCTGTTCACAGTCCGGTCTGTGAGTCACAGGAACACTGCTTCTGATAAGAAAAGCTGCAGGGGAATTATTTTTTTTTATGTAAATTTTCAATGCTCACACCTCAGACTAAATTGCATTAATCTCAAGTCAAACATCTCAAAACCTGGACAAACAAAACCAAAACGATCTGCATGGATTCTGAAACGACCGTTTAATGTGTTTTAGGTCCTGTCCTCCTACTTTTACCCTCCATCCCTCATCCTCCCCTTTTCCCATACAGATGGCGCTGGGCTGTGACCTTGGACACGCACACTCATACGCACACACTCACACGTCCATCTGCTTACACTTAGACTGCCGTAACGCTCGTTCTCTCTCTCTCTCTCTCTCTCTCTCTCTCTCTCTCTCACTCACTCTTTCCCTCTCTCTCTCTCCCCAGTTCTCGTCTCTTCCTCCCTTTGTCATCCCTATTGTTGTTTCCATGCCTTTGAAACTTAAAAATATCCCACCCCGATTGTGTTCTGTACATTTTGTTACCATGGTGATTGCCATGTAGAGCAAGCAAAATCAGTGCGTGCGTGTGTGTGTGTGTATCTGCATGTACAATGTGTGTTTGTGTGCCAGTAACAGTGCTATCAGCGAAGCACAGAGTCTAAAGCTATTTTCTAAAGAAACAACAATAAAAGGAGAAACACCCACCATCCCCTTTCTTTGGTTTTTCTTCCCCTTATTTCTCTTCTTCTCATCTTTCTCATTCCCCATCTATTTTTTTGGCCCTCCTCACTCTCCTTCATCCCTATCTTTCTCCACTGCCACATTCTTTTCTCTCCATCTTCCAGCCCCTCCCTCTCTGCGCCAGCCTTCAAACGCCCTCCATCGCCCTCCTGCACCCCATGGCAACAGCCGAGAGAGGGAGCGAGAAGGAGAAAGACAGAGGGAGATTGACAAGAGGTGTCTCAGAAGGTCTTGTGGGAGTTGTACTGTATGTGGTAGTGATGCTGAGCGAATGGCTGGCCTCATCTGGCCTGCACATTGCAGCCCACTGTTGGACAGCAGCATCACGACATCAAGGTGTCGGCTTACGCCTCATCATCACCAGTGGGCTAAGAAACCATCGCACATCACACTGTGGAGTGTTTTGATGAGGGGTACCCCCTCTGCGTCTGTGTGTGTTGGTGTCTGTCATTCCTGCTCTAATTTCTGGCCTTTTCTGTGTTTATTTGTGTGCTGGTGTGTGTTTGGGATGAATGGGGATTCATATGTTATGTTTTGATGACGTCTCTCTGTGAAATACGCATGCACGTGTAACTATTTGGCAATGTATTCGCACACATGCCTCAGTAAATGTGTACACACATTCGGTGATGGATAGATATTTCAATTTGTGTGTATTCTTGTGTATCATCAAATTAGCTTCATATTATTCTGCCATATGATGTTCCCTCCTGTTTCTGTGTACATGTAATCATGCACATATGCAGTTCTCTGTGTGTTTGTGTATGTTTAGCAATAGGCTCTTTTAATCCAGGGGTGGTCCCCATGTGCATCCACCACCCTGGGCTGATCAAGGGCAGAGCAACCAGGGAGGAGCAGCCAAAAAGGCCTGGTGGGTCCGTTCATCTGATTGAGTCAGCTTGTAGAAAAAAGTGGATCTCAGCAGTCTATTACACTTAGGCGGGGATTACCGAAACCACAGAATGATATTGATTGATACATTTCTTCCTGGTTTCAGTCTGTTAGGTGATATTATACACCCTCTGGGAGTTTTTTGAGACAGATAACAAAGTGCTGAAACAGATAGGGAGAGAGATGTGTCCGCCAAAATACAGGCAGGATCTGATGCTACTGCCCTGTGGTGAAATGCCTACGTAGACACCTGGCTTAGGTGTTAAATGATAATTCTAGTTTATTACAACTTGGGTCTCATTTTTGTAGATTTGGCTGTAATTTTTGTCAGTTATTATAACATTGTGCTCACATAATTAATTGCTGAGATCTAGGAACATGGTGAAATCGCTACAACTGTCAAACGGGGCAAAAAACGGTGGTGAGACGATCAGACTTGTTAACAAGTCAACAGTTAAAACATATTTATTTGGAGGTAAAACTGAAATTTAAACTGTGATAAATGTTTATAACAGACAGTTAACAATAATTCCCCTGTTAGCCTTCATTTCCCCTTCCAAATAAGTTTGGCTCTCCTGGGGGTGTGATTAAAATCTGTCTGACTGTTGTGTTGTGTTTCTTTCCCTGTTGAACTTATTTTTAATGTCACAGATCTCAGTCATTACGTTGGTGAGTACAATCTTATTACTGACAAGAGTGATGGTCGAAACTGTGAAAATAAGACCCAAGTCAAAGTAAACCAGAATTATTCTTTAAACCTGTGTTAATTGATGCCTTAGCTGCTAAATGCTCCACTGTGTTTACCAGACAGCTGCTAACTTTGTCTGCTGTTTGGTGTTGGGCAGTTAGCATACAGTGGATTTACTGCTGGAAACAAGGTTGATGTGAGCGTTGAGACTGAACCAAAACAGTAAAGTTGTAAGCCGTAAAAACCAAAACAACACGCTCAAAGACGCTAAAATGCTTCATAGAGCTGAGGAGTCGGATTCGTCCCTCCGACACCTTTCATCGTGAAAGACTTAGTCGCTTTTCTCACTTACTCATCATAAAAACATTGACGTAGTGCAGCTTTAAGAGAAAAGGCCAGACAAGGTGGAGGAAAAACTGTCGCCATACCTTTTTTGTGTATATAAAGAGAGAAAACCAGGTACCCAACTGTAGGGGGTAGAGGGCGATAATGTAGCTCTGTGTTGTCAGTCCCAGCTTGCCAGTCCCATTTAAGACAGTGGATGGTGTGTGTATTCCGATAAGCTTCTTCCAGGAAGTCCTGTGTTTTCTTGGTTGGTAATTACCTCCTGGACACTGACCAGGGCGAGAAATAAATCTAGACGTGTGTGGACTGGATATTGGAAGATCTAGAGGGATGATGGCTTTAGCTACTGGTAGAAGTGACATACACACATGCACACACACATCAGCATGCACTCACATACATATAGAAACACTATTCCTCAATCTACCTAGCGACAAGCAGCGAATCAGGGATTTGAGACAGGAGCTTTCTCCTTAGATAACTAATAAACTCCTGTTAGCAAGTCCTGCAGCCAAATCAAGTCTCAAGTCTACAGAATATGTAATGTATCCTCATTCTCTGCTTCTCTAATACTTGTAGCACTGTGCAGCCATTGAGCTATTGGATCTGATCAGTACTGATACTGCCTCTCTCTCCTCCACCTTCCCAATCCCTTCAAACAAACTTGTTTTAATGAAAATACATTCCTGAGTTTGGCGGATTTAGTGGATTTTCCTCCCACTCTCATCTCTTCTTCTCTGTCCAGGATTTTGGAGGGGGAGAAAAGTGCTGGAGCTCCAGCTGGAGCAGCGGTGGCAGCAGCCCATTTTAAGAAGTGCTGATGCCAGAGCGCTGAGCATTTCTGTGTGCATTCAAGGAATGAGGAATGCATCTCCAACCGGCTTAGAGAGAGGCAGAAAGAGGGGTGAAGGTAGGGGATGGAGAGGCAGGTAGAAAGGATGGGGGAGAGAAAGAGAAAGGTAGAAATTAAAGGAGATAGAGGGTGGCAGAGAGAAGGAAATTAAGAAAAGGAAGACATGAGGAGCAAAAGAACCACCATCAATGCAATTGTTTTTTCTGCTTAATGTGGATTCAGAACTCCAATTATTGCAAGCATGTAGGGTGGCAGGTCATATTTTTTGTCATGAATTATTGGTGGTCAAGAAAAAATACTATGATTTCCACAGAATATATCATAGTTTTTTAAACGGATATAAGGGGTGACATATGGTGATAAAATGGTGGGGGCCGGATCAACCCATAGACAGTCCCATACCACAATAATCCACAGCAGATGATGCCTGACACACACATGTGCTCCATGAGGACAGTGGCTTTGATGGAAACCATCACGGCCACACAGCCATGATTATTATTTCCTGCACACTGATTTACCGTACATGCATCTGTGATGTATTTATAATTACTGATATCATGGACTGTGAGTGAATCCTTCCTAAATATGCCTAAAAAACCATGTGAATGCACCTAATGGGTATTTTGATTTAAAATAAAAAAAAATAAAACTTCACATAAGGCAACTGGCAACAACATGCGTTCTAGTCAGTTAATGTGAGGAGTGACAGCAGCTACGGAAACAGCAACACGTCGGGCCAAACCACAGCTTACTCCGTCACACGGCTGCTACACACAGTCCCTCACCCTCTACAAACTCCACAGCGCCCATCTATCCATCCATCCATGCATGCATGCATCTGCACTTGCCAAATCCTCAAAACCTCATTCGCAGGGTTTGACATGTTAAAGTGTTGACCTCCTACTTTCCAAGGATTACTGAGGTAAGCCTGACAGGCCAGAAGTCTGTCAGCAGCCACTGGCATGAAGATAAGACTGGCCGCACTAACTGAAAGCAAAAGGTTCACGAAAAGCGGAATACTGTGGAATCAATATTACAAATCACTATGAAATGAAAACATGAACGTGTACAGAAAAACATGAGCAGTTGGAGTGAAAAAAATACATTGAACAAATGAAGAGCCACATGCTTAAAAGAGGCACTTACATTATACACTGCATACATACAAAAAAACAACAAATGCAAACACAAACTTGCAATGAGTCCTGTGAGGTCTTGGTGACTGAACACATGGGAAAGGAGAGGACTGAACATCACTTGGTGTCTCTCACTGTTGACTGCAGTCCATAGTGTCTGCTCAGAGAGTGAAAAGTCCTCTGCTTCTCCAGCTGTCCCTTGTCATCCTTCAGCGTCCTTGACTCTCTACTTCAGGCAGCTCTCGGCCCCATGGGAGCCCTGGGCACTGCCAGCAGAGCCACCTTGTCCGCTGCTCTTTCCCATGGCTGGCCGTCGACGCCTCGCTTTGTACCCTGGAACAAACAGGAAGAACACATCACCCCTGAAGATAAGCATGGGGACATTTCATCATAGGGAGCACAGGTGACAACGGTGGTCGAAGACAGGTAGATATATTCTATTATTCACAGCCCAGCAAGGGCGTCAGATCTCCCTGGCGATCGCTACAGAGGCTGGTGTCAGAGGTGACATCAAAAAGACAAGGACTCGGTGACAGCCGCCGACTACACCACTGTCGAGGTAATTCCCAGGTGCCCCGGCAAGGGTCCCTACTCTGGAGGCACCAGTGGGATCAGGAAAGGTCACCTGGCAACACAGGTCAAAGCTTTGATCCAATCAGAGGGAAATCCAGCAGGGAAGGGCTTTTTATGAGTGAGGGGTAGAGGGAAATGGTTGGCTGTCATTTTGTATTTCAGAGGCAAAACATGGAGCCAAAAGGAGGCAGGCAGGCAGCAGCAGCAGCCCCATCATTATTTAATACACAGCTCGCTTTAGATGCTTCTAGACTAAAACACAGTGTGGAAATAAAGAAGGACCCATGATAACCGTTATTATTAAACTGCATATTTTATGAGGCCCCTCCCGATTAGAAAGTCAATTGCCGGTTATGTATTCACGCAGGCAGTGAAAAGGCACTGAGAGAGTGACCCTCAAGCTTGACCTCACACGCTTTGAACTTTTTCTCCTCAGCCCCCCGCCTGTCTCTCTCTTTCTCTCTTTCTCCCTCTCTTTCTGCGTGCACTTGGTCCCCAGGAATGAATGCTTTGATTTGGGCCGTCCAGCTGCATAAGTAAACCACATTACATTTTAGGAATGTAAATAGCAGAAAGTGCTTTTGTGAAAAATTCATTGGATGCTCCCGGCTGGACCACATAATTATTTAGAGAGCATATTTAAATACCTCTTACGATTATGGAGGAATGCACGCAATTTCCCTTTCAATGTCCTAACCGGTCATTTTTGTCTGGAGATAGGAGGTCATAGAGACAAAGTGGGAAACTATAGAAATGCTGTGCGCCGCTGCAATGAACCACGGTGAGGGAGGTGATCTGTTCAAGAGTTCCAACTGCTCTTTGGACCCCAAACAAGTCTATTACTGGAGTATCATATACATCCACAGAACACCCGAGCGCTCCAGGCCGACGCAGCTGCAGACATGCTATGATATCATTGCAACTGACTACCATTCGTCTGGGTTTTAAGACACAATTTGTCCGGACTGTCAGAAGAATGCAGCGTCATCCCCCTCACTGGCTAAACAGCCACGTTAAGCTGAGAAACATACATTTGTGCGTGTCAAATACGATTCCCGACAAGATAACTCTGATACACATATGAAATGCTGAGCTGTGTATATTTTCTCAAAGATCAAGTGTATGCTTTACACTGCACACCACATCTGCCATCTGTAGAAACATGGCTGAGCTCAGATCGGCTGCCATCGCTCATCACTTCCTCCTCTCTGCGAACTTCACACAGACAGGGCTGACTTCCTGTCTGTCTGGAAGATTGCCTCTCTCAGGGGGGAAGGGGACGTGTCTCTGGAATGACAGGACTGCTCTGTGTGTGTGTGTGTGTGTGTGTGTGTGTGTGAGAGAGAGAGAGAGAGTGTGTGCATTTGTCTATCTACAGTAAAATATACAATGATTCTGCTCTGCCAAATACAATCACTTTCAAACATCAAGCTGAATCTCTTCTCATGTCCTTCTCATGTCCTCTACCATATACTCTGTTGTTATGCAGACTTACAAAGGTACAGACTCTGAATCCTCCACCCTCATGATCAAATGCAACAACACTGACAACCAAACATTCCCTCAGCCAACACACAACATCCCCAAAGGTAGACTGATATGATATGAGTGAATATGTGGATAGCTGTGATCTCTTCCTCTGTCAAACATCAGTGTCTTCTCCCAAGACACAAAAACACACTCAAACAATAAACGGTGTTATTGAGGTGATTGAGGAATAATAATTAATGAGCGAGCATGCAGCAGGACAAAGATGCTCTCTAAAGACTAGCCTGCTGTCCCCCAAGGGACAGAATGGGGCTTCAATTAACTGACAGGCGGGCGTATTAGAATTTCTATCATGGGCCTTGGTGGGCTAGTGAGATGCAGGACTACAATGCTTTGAAAACCAGTGTGGTTTCCCCATCAAACACGTCCTCTAGGTCCTTTGATCTGCTGGGTGGTATGTGTCCTTGGAGATACGTGTCTACTTCCTCAAAGCTCTTTGTTGCCAGCACCTCATTTTCCTGCACTGAGTTTTAGTGCTACAGCAACAGCAGGCTCAGCTGCATTCATTCTCAGACAACAGAAACAACACATCCACATAATGTGACACCAGGTGATTTTAAACATGCATGATAAATACACCAGTGGCGCGTGCGTGTGTGTGTGCGCGCGCGTGCACTGCCAGAGCACGAAGCGTGCAGTAATACAGGCGATATGACCAGTAGGCGATTTGAGGGGGGAGAGGAGGGATGCCATCCTTAGCAAAATGACCAAAATCCGTCCCCCTTGTTAGCCTGCTCAGAAGATGCTCTGTCTCGTAGTGGCGCTTCACATTTCTGCTTTTAATAATCGCCGCTAGAGACATAGTTGTTTTGAACTGATTTAATGAGCCATTCGCAGTTTCACTGTACCAGCCGTGTGTACTTAGACTTGCATGGCTTAATCTTTGCTTTTAATCCATTCTTGATTAAAAGCTCTGTTTCCGTTGTCTACTTTTCTCTTTTTAGAGTACGCCATGTGAAATTATTTCTACCATTGGGCCATCCCCCCCTGTTAAAAATTAACAAATCGCCTACTGGATATGACCATCTCAGGACTGAACATACAGTAGCTACTTGTATGTGTTTTTGACTGTACGCACAAAAGCAGAATCTTCATTTGAAGGAGCCACATTCAAATAAAAATGCAGTTCACAATGTTTCCTGACCAGTTAGCTAGTTCTATAGCTTTGTTACTACCACTAACCTAGCCTGGTTCCAGACCTATGAATTGCCACCCACATCTCTGATTTGTTTAGCAATATATAGAGGTCTGCTGAAGGCTTTTCAGCCAGTAGCAGTCGGCCAATCAGAGCTTTGTATGTGGGATTAAGAATGGTGATGTCATCTTTCTTCATAGCTGCCTAGCTACATCCAAGAAAAATAGCAAAAGAAGAATTGCTACAAAATTGGCGACAAAAGTGGATGACACTGACAAAGCTGTACAGGTGGGGCAAAACAAAACAAAATAAGCCCCCCCCCCCAATGCAACGGCATTATTTATTTATAAAGGGGCACTCATTTCACGCATGAAGTTTAGTTTACTCATCACGAGGAGTACTACTCAGCTTGTGAAAACATTTGTATAATGTCCTCTGTGGCTCTGGAAGCACCTTTTCCAGTGTTTGAAACTTTTCACCAGATTTTGCGGCCACAGTTCAACTAAAATGAACAAGGACCCCAAATATGCTGCCATCCATGATGCAATCCAATGGCATTCCAGCATTGATAAGAGGCGAAAGTTGTGATGGTGCCAGATTCACCCAAGAGACGAATGGATGACGTAGTTATGTAACCCCACTCTACGTAAAAAAAAATCTCAAGAATGGCAAAAAAAAATATGAGAGAGGACAGAGATAACACGTCACAAAATTAATTTGTGATTGTTCACATTCCAATGTAATCCGTAGCATAGTTAGCTGCTTTGGAGGACGGGCATGCTTTACACATGGTGCTTTATTCTACACTCTGCATCGAGCAACTCATACATGCTTATGTATTTAATGGAAAACCAATGTTAGACCTGCTATAATCAACTGTAAAGTATCTGGAGTGATAGCTTATGGGGCAAAAGCCAAGCGGCCTCCTTGCCTCTGCCAGAAACCCCTCACATGATCACTGACGTCAGTAGGCGTTCTCACCAGCCGGCTCTCCCTTGAACTGCTGGGTCAATTTCCTGTGAGGCCCTGACACAATATGCATGAATGCTCCATCTCGCAGCGCTGCCTCCCTGTGAAGTGGTGTTCAGGTTACATTCCTCCCAGCTGAAGCCCATGGCCCTCCCCAGCCACAGCAGATCTGTAAACTGTTTACACTTCACTTCCCACACCTGGAAGAGGGCCAAGGCAAACCTGGAACAAGGCCCACAAGAAGGAACTAACAGATAGGCCCTTAGATTTAAGCAGGAGAGGAGTGATTGTGTCTTGGGCTGGAGTGGAGTATTGACTCACCACCAACACCACCCCACTCTTTTTCTCTCTCCTAAAGGGAGAGTGGAAGAGGAAATTTGAAATGGAAACAGATCCATATGCTCAACAGTCTGCTAAGATGCAGTGTGTTCTCATCACATAAATATCTCCTCACATTAAGTCTTCTCGTAAACTTCTTTTCGGATGTACAGTGCCTTAACACAGGTTGGATGTGGATGCTTCATTCATGCTTACTGTTTTATATTTATTTGGATGCTTTGAAATAAAAATATGCATGGGTCATATTTGTATATGATGGTTTTCCTCTCTCGCCTCTCTGTCTGAATGTGATTAATGGTTCCTTGAAATCATAGTAGCAAATCCGCCACTGATGCGCAGGCAATCCGGTGTACGTCACTGCTTGAGTCCCAGTGGGGATATCATAGCTAACTTGTGCTTAAGCCACACACCACTTCTGCCATGTCAGTTTTCATGCACGCTACACCTCATGTAAATGCATATCCAATCCCTGACATATTCTGCAAGCGTGATGTAAGTCTAAGACAGAAAGAAATCCTCAGTTCCCCTGGTGCTCACAGTGAAGCTCTTAGAATGAGGAAAACAGGCAACTGAAAGAATGAGGGAGGACCCGTGTACATGCTCTACAAAAAAAACTGAATCACTTAGTGGGGCAGGGGATCGGGATCAGAGAGTAGGACACAGATATACACTCAGGGCAAACACTCAAATAGAAACTATATTATGGAAAGATAATATGCAAAGTGTGCCATGTGAATAACAATTATTATGTTTGATGATTATATTTACTTCTGAAATTGAGAAGAGAGAGAGAGAGAGAGAGATGCACTAAATATACAGGGGGTGGGAAATTATAGAGACCTACATTTTGTGTTATACTGTACAATAAAGCTTCCATGTAGAGAGACGGGCCTCTTTTCTATAAAGTTTTCTCTAAAACATGCTATTACCAAGCAGCAAGGGGAGGGGGGTACATTCTAATGTAGTGGACTGTCTCAAAGTCATGCTACTTAATACAACAGAAATGTCAACCACATTTACAGTACAAGCCTGGTCCAGCCTATTAGTTGCCCCTGTGTCCAATTTGCTGTCTTCTTTGTAAGTGACAGTGGCAAAGAAAGGCATTTTCTATGGCTGGAATTAGGGAAGGGTGAGAGAGGAGACATAGAGACACAGAGCAAGCGAGAGAGTAAACCCATAGCCCCAAACTAGCATGTCCTGCAGTGACATGTATATTGAATACCAATCAGAGGCATGGGGCTTGCCAGCCCCAGCGCAGCACTCATTTCCAATGCACACACTGTAGCTCAATCAGTGCGGCCCTGGCGGATAAAAAGGGATCGCTTGCCTGACTCTGAATATTAGCTAATGCCACATTTGCAAGTCTTCAAGAGCAAAGGGAGAGTGGGTGAGTGGGGGGCAAAGAGAGAGATGAGGGAGATATGGAGGGATGGAGAAACAGAGGGATGTGGGAAGGGGAAGATAAAGATAGAAATAGAGTGAAAGCAAGAGAAAGAGGAAAGAAACATAAAAAACTACATTCTGTTTGGGGCTGTAAAAAAAACAGATTATTTCTTGCAATAGAAAAGCTGTGAATGGCTTTGTAGTGCACAAGTGATGGAAGTGATGCCTGGATGGGGATTATGCTCTTTTCATCATAAAGCCCCATCTGGTATACTAGCAAGACCACGTCTGCCCAGGCCTCTCGCCCTTTAAAGTGCCGGCTTGGGTTACACATCAATCCGGTACAACTGCAGCTGTGCCGGGAAAATAAGGCAGACCAATTCTGCACATACATAGCGAAGCACACGCTAACATGCACACACACATACACACAAAGAAATGCTCATCAATTACGAAAATGTGTGTGCACATGCAAATAGACAGATGGATGAACAGGGAGGCAGAAAGGAAGGAAAGACAGACAGAGAGATTTCATGCACACACAGAAACACACATATACACCCTTGCCTCCATACACAAAGTCCCACAGAAACAATGGTGGAATACAAAAAGGACAGATCTGTTTTTGAAGCGTGCCTATTTCTAACTTGAAAGAGTCAACCATAATTAAAACCAATGGCCAGAAATACGAGATAAATAAATAGCAGAGCGTTCACTAGACCCCTCCTCATCTTTTAACTAAACTGCTGGTCCGGTGTCTGACAGATGTTCCAGCCCTGTTTGATGTGTGCATGTGTATGCCCGTGTGTGTGTGTGTGTATGTCTATGAGTCTGTGTGTTTGCACTGACTGGCAGGACATTATCATTTGTCATTTCCTTCTACTCTTTCTTTGGAGATCCATCATGGCCGCTTACATAAATAAACCCATCATGGGCTCAGATTTTTATAAGAACCAGACTTGCTTTTACTACAGTGGCTGCATGTGCAACACATGCAAAAGGGGTCCAGTAAGATAGGCTCTACTACATTTGGTGCATTGCACTTTGCACCATTTGCATTTGGTTTAATGATATCATACCTACTGTAGAGTTGTAGTATCCACTATCGGGGGATCTAATTAAAATGCATACATATATAAAGTATGTTCTGTCTTTTATCATCTGAACATTTGCCAATACAACTCGCACTATGCTTCATGTACCAACAAATTTCTTTAGGCTGCTGGTGCATAAAGCCTTACGTTTTGGGAATCCACGAATAGGAATCATTAAATATTGAAACACTTGAAATATCCAACGAGCAACTAGATTATTTTACATTGATTAATACGATGTAAATAACTGAAAACTAAAGTAAATCATTAAAATGCTTTCACATCTTATTTCCAGACAATAATGAAGATGGATTTAAATCACACTACACCACCAAATCCTCTTTTCTTTTTTTTTACATACTAATTCTTTATATGAGATGAGATTTGACAGATGGGTCACATTTCTCCTGCAGATCTACAATTACTCTTTTTAGAAGAGACATCTGCCTTTCAGCCACAAATGATATTAGATGTCACACATTAACTTGAAGGACGTGATTCACTTTCTAGCTATGCAAGACCTTTAATTCTCCTGTCTAAATTGGCTGGGGAGGACGGTTCTTCATCTTTAGCCATCCTCACATTGGGCCTCATCACTAGAAGAAAGACCCACCAGCATTATCTCATCATCTGTCTATTCCGAGCCATTCCTAGACCAATAGGATATGAACAAAGAGGATAATATTACAACGACAAAGATAAATGGAACTCAATTTCACTGGAATTAAAACAAGCTTTTGATTCATTTGAAAAAAGAAACGATAATAAGGAATTCATTTTGATTTGCTTGGCATTAAAGGTAGTTTGGGCTCTCCTTTGACCATTCTGGATGAAGAAATTAGTGTAGCTTCTCTTTCAGTGCCTTCAAAATAATGAACAATGGAGTCAGAGAAACGGAGAGAGATTGAGATAGGGAGAGGGGCAACATTATGGCTCTATTGAAAATTGTGCTGTTAACAAATTGGTGGGTCTCAGCTGTTTTCCGAGACTTCAGCCTCCAGGTGCATTTGTCTGCCTGTTTGTCTGTCTCTTGCTTCATTGTAGTGCTTCTTTTAATGCCGGACTTTCAGTTGTATCCGGACAGCCCAAATGACAACGCTGCCGGCAAGAGAGAGGTAGTTGACGGGAGAGGAGTGAATAAAAGGAGCCCAAATCACCGCTCCCCCGCCTCCTCCCCTTCCCCCTCCTCCTCTGTCAGCCGGTCTGGACAGCCCCGGGGAGATCAAACCTGTTTGTAATCCCGCTCTTCCTCTTCATGTCTGTGTGTTTACAACCTGACCACATTGCTGCTGTACACTCTCTCACAGCTCTGTCTGTGGTCCACGTCTCTCTCTATTAAATCAGATGTAGCAAGGTGGGGAAGAAATGGGATGCATCCATTGTCCTTGGCTGACAGCTTCTCACAGAGGCTTGCACAGTGCTAGTTTTTCTGCACTGCACTGACAAGTGATGGGCAATTAATTTGCACCAACCACTCCCCCGATCTTCACATGGTCATAATAGACATTTGCAGACCGGGGTCTGAGTGAACGGTGAAGTGTCTGCTGTATGACTGTCATCAGATGGTTTGTTCTAGTTCTGGTTCCTTCTTGAGAGGAATGCAGGCTAACTGTTGGGAATGACATCTTCCTCTGGTGCAGTCTGGGGGCCTTGTTTCTTTTTCGTCCATGCTCGGGTTCTTTTCAAATGGAGTAATTTGTGGAAAGGGACCCCAGCCATAGATCACAGGATCTGGATCTGTGGGGTTGGTGGGCAGGGGGGAACGGCCTTTGGGGTGCAACCCTGGAACTTCTTCAATGAAAACCGCATGGCTTTTAATGGGTAACCTCTGGGTGGTCCAATCAACCTCAAGATGACATTTAGTGACACATGTGTCTCTGGCGATTGATTTCAGCCCATGAAATATCAGCTTATTTCCCTCTTTCTTACGATGTTTCAAATTGTGATTTATCTGGACGACAGCGGCAGTTGATTACATGATGCCATAAATAAATTCCAAGCAGGTTGCGTTGGGTTTCCCAAGGGCCTCTGTGGCTTCTTTGACATCTTCATCAAGCCAGCTTTTACAGCACTTTGGATCTTTGGAAAAAGGGACTTGTAAAGACAAAAACAAGAATCTATTAAACACTAAAGACATTTGTAAGAAAGGAACAATCCTGCATGTAAAAATGTCATTAGTTCTTTCCTTGCAACACATCATTCATGTTTAAACTACACCATTCACAGTGAACACAATGCTCTTAACAACTTCCCAAGCCTCAAGGTCAGAAAGTAAACAGGACGGTGCCGAGCTCACCACATCTGACCCCAGTCACCAAAATGTTACTAATCTGCATCACAAGAACAGCAATCACCTCACTTCAGCGGTTTTCCTGCTACAAACCCTCTCACCCTGCAACAATATGACATCGCTGGCTGTAGACTCTACAGAACATTTGTGGTGTGTAGTTTCAAAGCAATGGGAAAATCCCGTCCTTCCCTCTTGGAAGTGAGCATGAATAAGCAACTTTTCACTGGGTTTACTGGTTTCTTGTAAATAACTGTTTCTTGAACCAAATGATATCCACGCCCATTGAGGTGCTTTATGGGAGATGTTAATCATGGATGAATATATGTAGTACATAATAAAGCCCTAAACACATATATAATTCATATACAGTCCATTAAAATAATAAAAACACTGTCAGCATCTGGCAAACAAGTCTATGACTTTATAAAACTCTATTTTGGGTTACACTTTACTTGGATAGTCCGCCTACAGATAGTTGATAGAGTATTTGTAACATATCAAGAGCTTATTTGTTGAGATTCATCAATTCAACTGTTTAACAAATAAAGGTTTGGTTAGGTTTAGGCACAAAAATGTCTCGAATTGTCACATATAATTTATTGATTATCTGTTAAGCATCTACAGATAACAGTTACAGTGTTACAAATACTCAATAACTTATCTGTAGGCGGACTATCCGAGGAAAGCGGTACACCATTTTGAGTCTCTGCCTGAGTTAATTCTCAAGGTTACTATCAGCAGTTGATTCCACTATTTCTATCTTGGTTGCCATTAGCTTGGATTGTAGTTGACTTGGGGTTGCATGAAGGTTAAACAAGTAAAGCATGTTTTCCCTGTGCCCTGGGCCGTGCTGATTGCCATCGCAAATTACATAATAGTCCAGCAATCAGCTTGCAGTGATGAGCTACTTTTGGCATCTTTGCCTAAATCCAGTTTCCCGTTATTAAGCTGAAACATACAGTATCTGCTCAGACCAAACGGCTTCAAAATCTCATATCGAACTGGCTTACCAGGGCTCATATCGAATTCTTTCATGTAAGGTGAGAGTATGTTCACTTGGTTGGGTTGGATTGAAAATGCTGAGTTGGTGGAAAAAGTTACTGTCTGTGTCTTACTTTAAGCCTGGTATCACTGTGACTAGAAACAACTTTCAGACTCAACTCTGAATTCACTGGGCTTTTGCACCTTTATGCTGAAAACAGGACTGACTGACTTAGTATTACCGTCTAACGTGCTTTATCCCATTGTTAGTGGCTGAAATATCCATACACAACAGAATAACCATCATTGCATGAAAAATGTTGTCAGTTGTGCTCATTGTCAGTGAGGCCCATACTCACCACAGATTTCAATTTCTCTCTGTCATCTATGTTACCAATAAACTGGTATGAGACAACAACATAGGCAATATTTTGCAGATATGCAAAATGTCAAAGTCCTCCCAGTATTGAACATAGTTTGACATTATAAAATGGAACGGGTCTTTAAAATAACATAAACTAGTGGTTCACCAGTCTTTTGACAAACACAGTGACCCCAAAGCCATCCCACTGGCTGATCATCTCACTGTGGAGCTGTCATTTGCAGAAATATCCAACTAAAGAGAACATTTCAAAAAAGAAATACATGCTGATATCCAGCCAGGAGCTAATAAAGGTAGTTTTGCCATGCTGACAACCTACATTTGATTCTCAAGTTTGAGGAGTCAAAAACAACCACTATTGGGGGTCAGTCTGTCGAAAGGCGTCCCACAGAGACCCCATGATAGAGGGACTGGAGCTGAGCGAGGGAGGGGTAAGAATAGGGTAGAAGAGGTTTAGTGCTCAAATGAACTAAAAGAAAAGAAACAAAGCTAAAAGAAATAAATGCAAATCATAATCATCTTGTGAAAAGCCAAGCATTAAAAAAAAGTAATATTAATTGTAGACAGCCACAATTCGATAGGTTGAAATAATAAGCTTAAGAGGACGATGACCATAATGGCTACCTGCAGTGCTTGGAAAAAAACCAGAGTGCGCCCCCACCAAGCCCTCCATCTTTTCATAGAGCTACAAACAGCCCCGGCTTCTCCTGGTCAGCCAGCAGCAAAATGAAAAGAAAAATCCTCCCCTGGGTTTTTTAAATAAAAGGCCTGAATCAAACTAACACCAGGAGAGTTTTTCGTTCACTTTGCTACCTGCAGTTTCTGCATATTAGCCTCTTCTACTCCTGATCCACATCCCGCAGTGAAATGAATACAAAATTACCTTTAAGTTAATGCTACATGAAATTTCCCCTCTTTTCACATAATTTCTCTTGCTTTTTGTTGTGGTTCTTGCGGCTGTTGCACATTTGTAAAAACCACCTGCAGGAGTGATTTCACAATTTGGTAAAGTGCACCTGAAGCTGTCTGATAGCTACGACCAACATCCCGAAACACCATATAAGCCATATTAATGGTGATGTTCAATAACTGCATGCCAACAGTGAAAATAAATAATGTATTAATACTTTGTATTGATGGGAGCAAAGAATCACGGCTCTAACAGCATCAGACATGATGGAGACCCCCTACCTGGCAGCCCCTGTATCCACGACCCCCGCTGTTTGTGTATTGTCGAACCATGGCAGCCCATTGACAGCCTCCCCCGGATCGCCAATTTCCCGTTGGTGGTCCAGGGTTTCGCCTGTCCTTTCTCAGCATTGTGCAACTGGAATAGGTGCGTCCTCCCCTGTTCACGCTGCGGTTGTAGCTCCACGATCTGATTGGACAGCGCTATGCGAGACTTCATCAGGAGAACATCCCTGTCGTCATGACAATTTGCCAATATCCCAACAGGGGTGTGTTTGTGGGAGGGTGGGGTGGCGGGGCATGGTTGCTTTCTTGCCTCCGACTGGAACACGACAATGATTCATTTTACATCATCGTTACCTCACTGCGCGCTTCCTCCTTGTCAGTCTTAGAGGGCTAAACTAATCTGTCCAGTTTGCGATCTCGGAGAATGTTTGGGACAGTCTGCCACAATCTGTGAGTCTACAACCAGCTGTCCCATCAGGGTTTCTCAGGTCAATGTCTCGCACCACAGGATGCCAAATCAGCTTAAAACGATGGCCACAATCACTATTTCTTCACATGAGATTCAGGATGGCGATAGCACATACAAAGAGGGACTTCTAACTCTAACAAAAAAGTTTGCCCTTCAAATGTCTTTAGCCAGTGCTGCGTAATATCATGGTGCATCTATAAAAAAAGATTTTTACAAAGGGGACTGGAGTTTGGTCAGGTTTGTTTGAAACCATGGTAACTCGACAGAAACTTTAGAGAAAGACACTTTCACTTTCTATCCTCAAATGGCCTTTGTCATTTTACCCAACATTTCTCACCCACATCCTTCCCATGAAAATCTAAGGACAACTTATGCTAGACTAAAAAGACTATTGTACCAGTTTATCGCTCTGCTAACTCAGCATACAGTTTAGTTCAAAGAAAGAAAACCAAATCCCACAGAATTAGGCTGGAACAGAGCAAAAGAGATCAACAAAAGATGGAAAGGAGAGAAAAGAGGGGGAAAGTGAGAGGAAAGTAGAAGCAAGGCATTATCTTGTTGTCAGCCATGCTATCAGCGGCACAAACAGATGAATGTTTGGCGGGTAAGACACCTGCTGTGCTGCTAGCCTGCTAGCCGGTGATTAGCACAGAGCAGGCGGCTGGTTCCCAGGGTTCTTTCCCAGTTACCTCCTGCCGAGCTGGAGACGTTGACCTTGGCCACCGCTGGAGCTCTCCTCCCCTGCTAGGAGTGAATGGCGGGCTGGGACGGAGGGCCCTAGCCTCCGCACTCCTTTGATTGCTAATCCCCCAAACATTGTGCACCACCCGGCACCCTACCTGGTCTTCTAGCCGGAGGCGGCTTGGTGGTAGCCATTGAAAGCAGGTGATGAATGGGGTGTAGCTGCTGGAAGCCAGGCTCCCTGGGTAGCAGAGGAGCTCTGCAGGCCCACAAAGCTGCTTAAAACAGTCCAGTGTGGTTCTCATCTGTTCTGGTAGATTTCAGAAGAAAAAAGGATGGTCCCGCTTAGTCCTTGTTATTCTAAGTGTTGATGAGTGGACAGCATTTTCCAAAAATAGCCAATGAGTATTGGGTATTCACAAAATGTAAACAACGTCTCCCACAACCCTTGAAAGGGCAGAGTGTGCTACGAGATACCCGTCAATAGATTCATGTACAAAACTATTACATGGAAGAACAAGTACGGAAACACAAAGGCTGACAACTGAAAAAAAAAAAAATCATAATACTACTGCTAACCAGAAGCCGGCAAAAATTAGTCAAGCGTGGTTTGGGAGAGTACACAGACCTCTTAAAGCGATTTCATCCTTTTTTTTTCTGACCACCGCCAAGCATGGGTTA
Organism: Siniperca chuatsi; assembly: GCF_020085105.1. Taxonomy (NCBI): domain Eukaryota; kingdom Metazoa; phylum Chordata; class Actinopteri; order Centrarchiformes; family Sinipercidae; genus Siniperca; species Siniperca chuatsi. The sequence continues at coordinate 28,241,993 of NC_058044.1, read as the reverse complement.
AAGCTTGAGTGTAAACCTATGTCATTGTAGTGTCAGTCCATAGCCTTTTATTCTGTGTGTAAAGTCACTGACAGTGCTTTGACCATTTCGATGGTGACTATTGTAGGATATATCTACGGAAATTCCAAATGACATACATAAAGAAGCGATTTCCCATGAAAACTTTTCAAAAATATTCCTCAGGGCAGACTAACAAAAGCTTGATATTGTATAAAATTCACCATGACAAACAGAAGGCACCAATACAATTACACTTCTCACAGGGCAATGGCGGTGACACTCGAATCTGCCAATTCAGATTTTCGCCACAGTGACATAGAATCCCAAATCGTTCACAAATACATTTCGTAGGCAGCAGCAAAAAAAAAAAAAGAGGGAAAAAAAGAAGAGCAATGCCACGGAGGGAAAAAATGAAAACACAAACCTTCTCATTGTAACGTCAGCAGCATGTTCAGGAGAGACTGCTGGATGCCAGACTCTTAAGGGGACCGGAGCTGAATTCAATGCCTCTTGTCAGGAGAGCTTGATGTGATTATCGCCCCCTGCTAGGGCAGGGATAGTGAAGTTGTCTGGCGCTGGCAAGGACGCTCAAACAGCACTGCGGGATGCCCTCTCGCTGTCCCCACTCCAGGAACATCGCTCCGGACGCAACAGGGAGTGGGAAGCATCCACCATCATGGATGTGTGTACATGTGGCTGTGTGTGTGCATGTGCGCATGTGTGAATTCATGCTGTGTTGACATTATTTTTCTGCAATTCCTTAGTGTTGTTACTGCTGATGCTATAGAATCAAATGGGGTTGTCGAGACAAGATGGGCCCCTTCCAGAAACTTGTGTTCAAGGTCAAGGTGCTGCTGACTGGCCATTTATGGGCTTATTACTTTTAAATGCATTACGCCTCAATGTGTGAAGCAATTTTAAGGTGGTCTCTAGTGTGTGTACATATTTGTGTTTGCCTGAAAGTGAATAAAAATCATTGTTTGGTCCACCTAAGGAATATTCCCCTCCCCCTTCTCTCCACTGGAGAGTCCGCCGCTCCCGGCTTTTATCGACAGACCCTCTGCTGACTATTGATCTATGAATTTGTACAATATGATTATAACAATATGTCTTTTTCAGTAGTGGGATTGTGATGTGTCTGTTTAATTTTTTTGATCTCGTGTTTTTTTTAGATGCTTGTCCAACAGCAGTCAAATACAGCAGAGAATGCATCTAAATCGCAACTTTGTACTAAGAACTTGAGTCTTTTCTATACGCTGTAGTCTGTCTTGTACTGCTACATATATGAAAACACCACTCTAAGCTTCACAAGAATTACATTTGACTTAAATTATGAGTGCATTATGAGTACAATGCATAGATAAACAAGAGAATAATAAAGGCCTCAGGTTAATAAAACTGAGTCCTAAGGACATGTTTATGCATGCAGAATAGGAACAGGAGTACCACAGCTGGCATAAAAATACAAATCATGCCGCAAAAACAGGCTGTCCAGTATGTGACATACAATTCAGATCTGACTGATGATGCATTTCTATGTGCTTTGACCACCCAGTCACGAGATCAGGAGAGACCTGCCTTTTGGGTTATCAGGGAATTTCGGCAGATTTCTCCACATTGTACCACCCAGCCTCCGGTTTGCTTTCTGTGCTGTCCCCGTGGAGGCAAAGGGGGCAAAATAAGACTTCAAAGCAACTCCAAAATAGTCCTGACACAAACTTATTTCCTCATGTTACATGAAGAGGGCTGGCAGGCTCGCTAGACTGCTCCGACTCTGGTATGTCTCAGCCTCCTACTCTGCGCTACCTCATAACAAGCGGTGGTGACGGGATGCCATTTTGACAGAGCGATTATGGACACTCTGACATAGACTTAAAAGGAGCCAGATGGGGGGAGAATTTACAAGGGCCTATCTGTGGGTCATGCTGGGCTCAGATGAGATGAGGAAATGGGAGCTCATTTAAGAGGACGCTATTAGCAGTGAAGGACCACAAATGACTGCAGCTTGGAACTATATTAAGCTGAAGCAGCGAAGGGTGGGTTAGCCTGCACATTCAGCTGTTAAAACTTAGTCTTGACGTTTTGACCACAAAACGTGCTAGGCTTAGAGGAGTAGTGTTTGTACTAAAAACATAGGTTAAAAGGTCAGTTCATAAAAAAACATATTTTTCACTTACCTCCAGCGGTATCCAGCTGTGCAGATAGCTTTGGTTTTATGGACCCAGGTTTTGAAATATCTGCTTGTAAAAGTTCTGCTGCTGCACTAATATAATGGAGGTGAATGGAATTAATTTGTGCTGCTTAACAGGAAGTAGTTCCTGTAAAATCTGTTGACAGCTAGGCTTGTAGATTATCTACAGAAATTGGGAAATTTTGTTATTTTGTTTTGAGCCGCACAAATGAAATTTACATCCTCTTCATTGTATTATATGGAGCCCCCAAAGTACACTTGTCCACACAAGTGTTCTCCACCAATTTAGCATTTCACTGCTATAACATTGTCAGACTCACAATGGACAGTATCACAAGTATCAAAATCGATTCAGCATAACCAGAGATATCGTGTTTTTTATAGCACGCATTCTTCTTCCTTCCTCAAAACCTGCTGTCTACATTACCCATAATGCACCTCAACTGTCGACAGCTTGTTCGGAGATTCGGGGGCGGGATATGCTAGTAACAGCTAATGTGGCCTCAAGCCGGCAGCCTCAAGCAGGAATGAGGAGTGGGCTACAGAGGTCTGGTAAGCTCACTTTTTCCACACCACCAGATTTTTTTCAGTTTCAAAGTTGCAGTTTTCAGACCCAGCCGACACTAGTGTCCCTTTAACATCATATCTTCTTATCTTGATCATTATTTTGCTATTATCAGATTTTAAAGATCTCAAAACCTCACCAGATAAAACTGAAACTATCTATATGGCTCTCATACCGATTGGTGCAAATGGAGACTTCTTTTTTTGTATTTTGGGTTAAAAGATCCTTCAAATGAAGTACTAAAGTTTATTAGTGTCTTGACTTCATTTTACTTTTCTCTTTTAAAGAGTGCACTGTGATTTTGTCTCTCTAGCAAATGAAAAGTATCTACAAAAAGAGCCCAATGCGAAATTTCTGTGAAAACATTAATGTCTAAAACCTACATGAACCTGTATATGAATTCAGCACATGTGCAATGCTGTTGATTGATATTACATGAAAAATTGTTATCTTCTTCACATCATGTGAATTTAACCAGAACCGTATAGGAACAATGCCAACATTCAGTACCAGTGCAGGATATAGAGTGCCCTATATGTGGCGAGGTGCATTGTGCAGTAAGGGTGTGGAGCTCAAGGTGGTGAATGTGCATGTAGCTTTTTAAGTGTTTTAATTGCCAAACCATATAACCATTAAACCATAGTTTATTGTTTTTATAATGATGTTTCCCTATACTGTAGTTGCCATTCACCGATATTGTAGACAGCAAGAGTTGGCATTGGTCTTAAAAAAACAACATTGTCATTGAACGTAAACCAGGGTTTTGTAGAATCAACCAATACTATACTGATGTTATATTCTGGCAATAGGGTTGATTTTCCACATGTGAAGCACAAAATAAGCTTGAGATAAGGAAAGTGTGCTAAGTTACATACTGAACAATTAAAGAAGCCCGCACTTGATATTTTTATTTCATAATTATTATATAATTCATTCTGTTCCATTTAAAGTTACAAAAAATATTCTAAAAAAATGATAAAAAATAAGGGTGTGTGTGTGTGTGTGTGTGTGTGTGTATCTGTGGCATGGCCCAAAAAGCTGCACAGATGTACGTGGCCCTGAACTTGACTTGGCTGAAATTCAATCAAGAATTTGACACACTTATTACTAAGAAATTATAAACTGGATTCAGATCTGAAGTATAATTTGGAAGGGGACTACGCTTCCTGGACCTCTTTCCATCAAAGGGACTTCTTCATTTAAAAGTTTCTAAATGATTTTACTCTTTTTTTCCGCTGCGGCTGTAGCAGGCTCATGGTGCAGTGAGGAATACGTGATATTCTGTCAGACATGCTGTTTTTGATGGTTAGGAAGGAATCTGCGGCTTGAAATAGATGCCAACAGCACTATTTGGCCAACAGGTATCCAGCTGTTGCTAGGGACTCCCTCCTGATGGTGATTGGTTAATGCATTTTATCCAGTGCGGGTGGGACTGCTGCATTGTATACATGTCTAACCACACAGGCATTTGAGATAATGCTTGGGATAGGATTTTAATAGGGAGTTCTTCCTTCAAAAGAAACCATTTACCCCCAAACAATAGAACTGCTTTCTGCATATATTACACAGTCATCGGGATGATATATTTCAACCACAGAGCAAAATGATAAGAAGATTATTAATCAAGATTAGGTGACACTAATATTAGATAAGTCCAGGATGTAATATAGCTCATATAATGAAAGTAGAATGAACCTGGGAAAATTCCTAAGATAACAATTGGTACAAGCGCTCAATTGGCTCAGAAAATTGATACCATCACATTAGCATCAGCAGCACCACCTTCACCACCACTACCTCCTACACATAAACACACCCAGATCTATGCATATACATGCCTGAGTTGGATGGAAAATAAATGTATGATTCAGAAAGCGAGAGTTCAGGAAATAATGAATGATGAATAAATGAATGTGGAAAAATCTATCTTGCAAATTGCAGCCGGGCAGAACTGAGAACCTCTACATCACTCCGCACTAAATATAGATTCTATGAAAGCTATTGACTTTTTTATTGCTTGAGGATACATTGATTTTTCTCTTTGATTGTGTTTTCCACAGACACAGGAAGAGGAAAAGCAGCTTCAAACTGATGCGCAGATAGCACAGACATTTCCACAAAGAAAGGATCCAAAAACAGATACCTGGCAGGACAGAGCAGCCAAGGACACGCGGTGAAAAGCTGCAGAGTTAGAGAGAAGTGACACGAACCTGTTGAGCGACTCTTCCTCCCTCCTGCTCGGCTGCTGGGAGGAGGACACTTGTTTCTCGCACAGAGGGGTTTTGATCTTTTTGCATCGGCATCCGCTTCCTCTATCTACAAAGGCCATGAAAGAGAATGAGTAATTCATCTGTCTGTGTGCATGTGAGTGTGTACGTGTGTGTGTGTTTGGCTTGACCTATTTCTGCTGCAATGACATGAGGTTGGCATTTCAGCCTCACAAGTGTAACTGCAGACACAGGCGCACAGTTGCATGAGGCGCTTGTTTTCCCCACGCTGAAAAAGCTCCTGTTAATAGTCACTTTTCTGTGTTTCAGAATAAACTGAGCAAAGCTTTTCCATTTGAATGACAAAGTGTCTTATCTAACCAGTTTTTAAACCCGGAGAATCTGACGATTTCTAGTCTAAGAGTAGAAAGGTTGGCTGTGACCCTGTCCAGCATTAATGGTTGTTGGTGGCTATACAGAAAAGTCCTTGTCATGTCAGAATAGCCAGAGAGTGTGAAGAACAGATTAGGATAGCTTTCTGAACTGTTATGATTTGTTGACATTGCTTCCATCGTCATTGTTTGAGGTCTCACAGACTCCACTGCTGTGTGTGTAAAACTAATAATAATAATTCCAAAATCAACCTTTTTTTTCTTCTTTTCTTTTCTTCTGACCTTATTAAAACCCAATATGTAGAAAGTGGCAGTCCTTCAGTTTGCCACAAACTGGACTTATTGCACATTTGATGATGTTGGCAAAATGCAGAAATGAACATACATTGTTATTATACCAAATAAGGACATGTTTTCTATGTTAATTGGGCTATGCATGAGGACACACAGTATGTTATCCTGCATAGTGACTGAGAAGTTAACACCCTGTAAGACGTCTTTTGAACAAACTGTCATTAAACTAAATCCAAAAGACTTATATAAGATTGGGGGGGAGCATATGAAAATTGTATTTAACCATGTTTTACAGCTGGGGTGTGTGGCAGACATCTGAAATATGTCAACAATGTTTACAAGCAATTCTTTAAGTTAAGTTTAAGTTAAGTTTTTCCAAAAAATATATATTTATGTTAAAGGAGCTCCAGGGTCTCCAGGATCCCAAACTGAAAATTGGGGTAACCATAAAAAAAAACATTTGAATACTACCCAATTATCAATGGACAAGGACAGGACAAAACATAATTAAAATGAGAACGTGAGCTAGTTTACATCTGTCACAAAATGGTGATACTGACAGATTTTTTTCAATTTAGTTTTGGAATAGTGGAGTCTATGGACAACTAGCATTATTAACACCTGTATCACAATTATGAAGGGTCTAATGATTAATAATGGGCAGAAAGTAACATAATTCATGTTTTAGCCAGCTCTTCACCTTGAGAAGCAGAAAGTGGAAGCCTCTATCAAAGCTTTGATGTGGGACTGGAGACTGAGGGAAGTTCAAAGGGCATGTCAAGGAAGAAAGAAATGAGCGAGAGATGAGGAGGATGACATGGGAAGACTCTCACCAGGCTTCTCCAGGGGATAGCAAGGAGACTCTTAATAAGGACACGAGCTAATGAGGTCCAGGGACATCCGATACACACAAACACTCTCAACTGTTCTCTTTGTGCTGTTGATGTTCCTATTTCACCATCAAGAGCAAAACGACATGTTCTTCATGATCTTCATGAAAAACAGGTTCTGGACTTGATATAAAGACCTCTAATTGGAAAAGCTGGGCCATGTGAGAAGCATGTTGTTGTTTACCAGCGCACAGTTTCCTTCATAGCACAATGTTATTCAAAACAGGATGCTTTTTGAAATAATTACGCAGGGATGTTTGCAATTTCATCTGGCCATACAAAAACAGTCCCCCTTTGTAACCAGATGGAACATATCATTTCAGAAAGCTTAAGGATGGAAAATTCACTGTCCCACTTTTTTTTTTTGTAGTTATCACTGCAGTAGTGTGGAAGATCTGCGTAAAGGAACTGATTTGGGACGTTTGAAATGTCAGCAGGAATTTCTTTCTTTTTTGCACAGTTGTGTGGTTTGGCTCTGAGGTACCACGCTGGATCATCAGCTATTGCAGAAAGTATTAGAATTATTTATGATTTTGCTAATGATTGAGATTAAGTTGTGTATGAATTTCAGTTCACCACGAGGGATGGAAAATTATTTAAAGAAAACAGTGTTTCCTCCTTATCATTCTGAAAAAGCCCACGGGGAAAAGGTGTGGGGCGAGAACTGACATTCCTACATGCAGCCCTCATTAAGCCGAGTGTAGAGGGAAAGACTGGTTTAGATTCATGGCCATTCCCAACCTCGGCTCAATTGGTGCATCTGAAAAGACCTTGTGATAGAAACAGCATGCCGCAGGAAATTGAATGCAGCTGCATCCCTGTTGTTTGTTTCAGCATCATGGGTCTTTTTTCTTCTCTTGTTTTCTGCTTTTTCACACTTTTTTTCAGGAAATGAGGTAGAAGAATTGAGACGGTTTAGCCCTTACCATCGTGATCCGGGGCTAAAGTAAAGGTTCACTGCATAAATCCTGCGATGTTTTCATGGATCTGATTGGATGGCATCATCTGCCCTCCCCCCACCTTGAGCCCTCTGTGATTTTTGCAGAATGGCTTCGTCAGCCATTACAGGGAAAACCAGGAATGTCGCAATCGCAAGCGGGTGTTTGGAAGTGGATGTCAGGCACGCAGTCAGTCAGTGGTGCCTCAGTTTGATCTTCAGAGCAGTCTGAGGCAGCTTGACTAATACTGTTGACACATTTCCCCATTGCCCCCATTTTATCTCAACCAAACCGCTGGAAGTCAACTTGTTTATGTCAACTTTCACAAGTGGAATTTTTACATATATATATATATATATATATATATATATATATATATATCCTTCTAATGCTCTTTTTTACTGGAAACAGATGATGCTTGTAGAATGGCATATAGAGAAAAAATGCAAACAAGTCTATTTTTAAATGACCTTGTATTTTTAAAGTTCCCCTCCACTCAGCTTAATCTTACTTCACTTGTTTGACCTTCACTGTGCAGAGTGATGTATGTGCAGAGTTTGACGTTAGACAGCTGTTTTCACATTCATCTGTTGTATCCTACTGGCAGGTTTTTGTGACATCACAACTCGTTTTGAGGCCAATTGTGGTCCAATGTGTAACTGACGCAAGTGTAATGTGAAAACCTAGAGCCCCCAGCTCTTATACACTGAGAATGGGTATTTCAGTGAAGTAGACGATATTTTGTGTCCAGTGGTTAAACTTTTGAAACAGAAAACATTTGCATATTCATAGATTCTGGATTTTTCAGTGAGGCAGAAGGAGAATTTTTAACTACGTAATTTAACTTTTTTTTGTGGAAAAGCCATCTCAGACACAAATAACGAAAACGAATATTGAAAATCACAAAACATGTCATGGAGGAGACCTTTAAGTTTGATTTGTATTTTTTCTATCTGTTTGTTCTCTTCTTTTCTGTTTTTAGATACGTCTCAAGACAAAAATAAAGATGTCAAACACTGTAAATTCCCCAAGAAGAAAATCGTATGTTCAACATTGTTTGACTTTTTACACTGAAGTGGTCTCTGAATAGTGTTTCTGAAATGCAGGTTTAGCCCAAGCAAACAAATAAACACTATCAACATTTTCCCAATATTTTAGAAAGGGTATGTAAAAATGTATTTTCCCCTCCAGTAAACTCAATTAGAAGTTAGTTTGAAAAACATATTCATAATTAAATATTCAGGATTGCATTGCATCACACTGCGTGTCTTTATATAAATTTTGAATTTTGAACAAAAAGTCTATTTGCTGCGACTGTACACCCCTGCATTAACAGTGGTTACGGTTTTATACAGTGTTTTATCATCAAAGTGTAGCATAAACAGTCCGAGTTCTTTGTCTCAATGAATAGATTGAATACCAGCAGGATATTGAGGATAAATATATCTTATCTGGATTTGTCCATGAATGGACAGAAGTGGTCAAGGTGTGAGAGGTCGTGATGTAAAAATCGACCTCTCTGCGTCTGTCTGCACCCTCACAGTTAAGGCCTGGAACTTCTTCTTTCCCACCTGCTGCTGCTCATCAGCTCCCTCACCGCCCAGCACACACACCTGCTCCATGTGGTTTCACTGCGGCTCCTACCTGCTGAGTGAACAGCTGCCCACACTGCCTGTAAACCAGTTACTTCCCATCAACGCTGCTACCTAACGTCAGCCCTGTGACTGTGGGCGCCATCACACCAAGCACGTCTGGAGCGGTTTATTTGAGCTTTTATTTTTGGAATTTAGTCAGTTGAGTTGGAACAGTACCCCTGAAAGTCAGGTAAGCACCAAGTGACCACATCAATACTGGGTGAAAAATAAAAAATCGGGGCCTTTGTCCGTATTGGTTCAGTGGTGCAGCTTTGCAGGTTGTAGCAGAGCTTGGTGTGGATCCTAATTGAAAGGAAACAGCCACAATGACCTGCAATGCTATCCTGATAGTCCCTCCATCAACTAAGCTGTTTCCATGTCACAGTAATCTGAATGGCTCACTATTTAGATAAATGGAGAGAAGGCTTCATTTTTGAAAGATGTGATCAACTTTCAGGAACTGCTAAAGCGAAAGCCTCTAAAGCCTTAGCCAAGGTATCAGAACAGTAAGAAGGGGTTTTACTGTGATAAATACAGTTAATTCAGTTTGAACACTTCCTGCAGATGTTTCCATCAGCAAACCACTGGAAGACATTTACAGTGAAGCAATCACAGAAAGTGTTGTCTTTAACACCAAGGTTAGCGACCCAATTTAACTCCTAGTCCAGTGGATTTAGGATATTTTCTGATCAGATTGAACATTGCAGAGGGAAAAGAAGATCACAGCTGGATAGATGAAGACTTGCAGATGCTTACTGCACATGTAAACTGAAAATATATGCAAGGACTGAAGCGCATTGGTATTAACTACCACTGTGGTAAACAGCAAGAGGGTTGTGGTTAGGGGGCTATATGGGTGTACACAACTACCTGTCTATAACGCTAACTAGTTCAGTTCCCAAAAGTTTTCTGCTCCAAGTGATACCATCATTTTTAGCATAATTATGACATTATAACCTGTTGCGGAACTTTGTCTGACTAAAGTTTTATTTGCCTGAGCATGACACCAAATTTCAATTAAATGATTGAACATACAATGAGCTGTAGTGTTTGGACACCTTATAAAGTTGATATGGGAAACATGTTAGCAAACATGGGGCAACATTAGCAATATGAAGTCATGTTTCTGATGACTAGCTAGTCACTAACTTTTTCCGTCTGCTGTTTGGTGCTGGGCAGGTAGTGTACAGTGGGTTTATCTAAGCTTTTTCGCTAAAGCAGCTGCCTGCTGGGGGTGAAAAGGGGGTTGAGGAGAGCAGTCAGAGTGAACCAAAACAGTAAAGTTGCGGGCCGTAAAAACCACAACAATGAGCTGAAAGATGTTAAAAGCTCTGTAAAGTTTTCATGTATATAACAGATGAAAATGTCATGTCTAATTTGTGCTATTGGAACTCACTTAAACTGAAACCACAATACAGTTTGTGCTCATTTGACAAAATGTTCTAACAGAACAACAACACAAAACCGAACCCAAGGAAAAAACACTGTCTGCGCTAATGCTTATATGGAAAGATTTAATCAATTGTCCTTAACTGGTATAAACTCCAGAGAAGGTAAAGTGCCTTTCAGGAAAGAGGTTAATAAAATCCCGTCCATTAAACAAACCTAACTTGCTTGTAGTTAGGTAAAAATTAAATGCTGTTATCTGGAGCAACGATTCATATATGCTTTTAAACAAACTGGAGGTGTGACTGGGGCCTGCACAGTCATCACATGTATTGAATGGGCATTGACAGTACACATTCAGAGCATGTATATAGCAGTTACTGAATTTCACCAAGCCAGTGATGAACCCATTCACCTATATCACAGACTGCGATCAGATGGACTCCATATGACAGGATGTTCCAATATATTTATATTGTTGTTTTTCCCAAATACAAACAGATACAGTAAATAAACTGAAGACACATCAAAACTGTCACAGCCGCTCCAGATGACTTTTGTGTTTTCAGCAATACATCTGCGATGACGCACCAACATCCGTCAAAGAGGTAGCTTGCTGTCAAGATTCAAGTACAATGTGGCTTTTCCTCTGTGTCGTTTCAGCTTTGACACCTCAGTTCCTGTTGTCACGGTTAAAGCACACAGTGTAACACTACCGAGCATTGTTTTTAAGGCAAAAGAGAAGTCTTTCCATACTGACACCTGTCAAATTCACTGCTGTATATCCAGAATGTCTGCAGTGGAGACGCAATGAGGTATACAGCAGGTTTAACACAGATAATGCCAACACTGCCTTTTCTTTCACCTTAAACTCCATTTAATGTTTCTACTACTGTGAATGTGATTTGGTGTACGGTTGCGAACTCCTTGAAATATGTGTCAGAAGCTGTGGATTCTATATAGTATATTGTCGAAAAATGATACTGTGCCTCTTGCTTCTGTGCTTCTTCCTCTGTATTAGAAAATATATCAATTCAACCTCCACAGCACTGTGGCCATTAGCAGTGTCGTGTGAATCTTCACACAACTCTCCAATTCTTCCTCTCACATTCAAATCACATGACATTTGGAGTGCATGTTCTGAATATGCAATATATCCCACATATGTTTGTAGTATATGAATATAGTATGTATGGCAAAGCCTCAATTGTTTTAGCTCAGGGTTCAATTGCTAATTTTACTCGCCCTGTCACCAGGGTTGTCGAGTAGCGTTGCTATATAGTTTAACTACATTTCCCAGCAGTGTTGGGGTAGCATCACTAAGTAATACAGTTGTTACGTCACAATTTTTTAAACTTTGAAACAAACAAAAAAATAAAGATCAGAAATGCAACCCACACTCTGTGGATGACCCAGCAAATCCTTTCAATTGAATGTTTAATTGAATGTTATATTTGGCAGCATTTATACTGTACATACTGTATGCTTGTGTGCTGCACACGTGCATGGCTTTTATTTGATAGCAAAGCACGGTCACCATCTCTATGGACAGAACATTGACAGGATAATTATGGGCAAAGTTTTAACAAAGTTAAAAAACAACAGGTAATTGGAGCTGTAATTATTATGAGGGTAGGTAGGACAGGATTATAATCCCTGACCAGAACATGTAACATTAAAATCACCAATCCACCCAACCCCATCTGAATTGGGTTTAACTGTTGCCTATGTATGGTTACGTACGAAGTTGCCAGTTTATTAGATACACCTAATGCAGTCTAATACAACAGTCCTGCAATAAATCCTTTCAGTGAAGAATGGCCTCACATTGCTACAGTTTACAACTGCTTTCCAACACTGCCCGTCACAGAACACACAAAGATAACATTTATTTTGTTGTTGTTATTGGATGCATCTTGAAGCAGGCACTGAGTATTGGTTGTTGATAATCCCAAAACAAGCTTCAGCTACACAAGACACGGAAGAAGCACAACCTCAGTAAACCCAAATGAAGGACTGGCTTTGTCAGATGGGATTTTCAGGATCTCACAGGAAACATGTTAAATTTCAGTTGTGGTTGTGGTCGCTTTGTTTGTGATTTGTTGATATTCATTCAATATTATTATTTAAAGGGGATAGTAATCATCTGCGTTTGGACGGCCGCCCAAGGCCAATCATTCTGTATTATACAAGACAAAAAAAGTATTGGTTTTGTAAAGTACAAGACAGGAGAGACAGTAAATTCTCATTCCAATGATCCATGGTTTTTTCAGTTATAGGGAGTTTCATAGTGAAGCAAAGGAAAGAGCACCCTCAACCTTTCAATTACAGCCCATAATCATAACTCAGGGCCACGACAGCTCTGTCCTCCTATATTTGGCCATGGTTTCTATTTATCCTAATGCTACACAAAACAAACAACATCTCATGAGCTTATTGATGTGCCCAAACATGTAAACAGATGGACCAAATCCTATGAAACATTATATATAGCTCCTTCTCATCTTCAGTGACATTGTCACAACAAATAGTTGCCATACCACTTCTCAAATGTGGCCCTCCAGGGGCAGACGCCTCTCTCTTTTAAGTCCTCCTTAATGTGTTTAATGCACTGCAAAACAGTAGAAAGCAACAATAACAGGAAATACTGCCAAGAGAGAGGGAGACAGAAAGAAAGACCATCTTTCAAGACCTTTCCTCGTCATCCTTTTTTTCTTTGTAATTTTGGTTTCTCTCATGTTTGACATCAAAGATGTTGAAATTGTTTTCCCCGATGTTGTGTACTCTGTAATTATTAATCTGCCTTGCAAGACGACTGCCTTTGGGGCAAAGTCAGACACAAAAGGCCCCTCTCTGGATCTCTGATGTGGAGCAACACACAAGGAAGAAAGGAAGAAAGAAGAAAAAAAATGTGCAACGCTGCCACCAAACTAAAAGTGTGAACTTTCAGACAATAGTTGTAAACTTTGAAAGAGTCCCATAGAAGGCTGAAAAATGAAAAGCTCAAAGTGAGACACAGAGAAAGAGAAGGTGAGGCAAGGCTTTAAAAGTGCAGTGTTGTTATGACAGTGCCAGCTGAAGGAATAGTGACTAGATGCAGTAATGAGCTACTCATTTCTGCCAGGCTCACTCAGCTCCTACACTCTTCTAAACACCTTGAACCTATTAGTCACCATTCACAAAACGTCAGCCTATGGATTGCGTGGATGTGGCAGCGAAACACTAAAAGCCTGTGGTGGCTTTACATTGATATATTTCACTATTTGTACACATGATAATGCCAACCTTCTCTGCTCAAAATCTGTTATTGTAGACTACAGGTTTCAGGACTTCCAACTAAACCACAGTTTGACAAGAAAGACAGCGTGGATAGAAATGATCTGCATCAACAGCATTGTTGGGCAAGTTACTTGAAAAATGAGCAACACTTTACTTTAAGTCCCCCTATGTGGCATTTATAAGCAGTATACAAACATTTAATAAATAGTTTATAAGACTCTATAATGTAGTTGTACACAGCTATAAGGACATTTTAAAGTGCTTTTAATGTACAGTATTTGTCAGCAATTCTCCTATGAAGACATATTTTATATTATTACAACTGTATTTTACTATTTTGTCATTCTTTATCTTACAGCTACATTACAATGTAAATGGTAAATGGCTATATTTATATAGTGCTTTTATCCAAAGCGCTTTACAAGGTTTTTGCCGCTCTTTCGCCCAGTCACGCACACACTCACACACCGATGGCAGCAAGCTACCACGCAGGGTGCTGGCCAACCATCAGGAGAAATTTGGGGTTCAGTGTCTTGTCCCAGGACACTTCGACATGTGGACAGGAGGAGGTGGGGATTGAACAGCCAACCTTGTGAACAGTGGACTCCTCCTGAGCCACAGCCGCCCCCCAATTTGTTATAAACCATTTCTTAAATGTTTAGATGCTGCTTGTGAATGCTAAATAGAGGGACTTAAAGTAAAGTGTTGCCGAAGTATGTATTCATTTAGTCCTTGTAATCATACTCACTGAAAAAGTAATTACATTACTTTACTCAACAACAAAAGTAATGAGTTACTCGTTACTTTACTTTCATTACTCAGCCCAGCTCTCTCAAAGGTGCCTTTAAACAACTCCAAATCCTCCACACCCACACACTTCTTTATTTAACAGGTGTGGAAGTATAAGACACGTTGTGGTTTAATAAGCAGCCAGCCAGTGGTTGGGAGGTATTTACTGACCATCGACACCTAACGTTAGCTTAGCCCTGGTGACTGACAGCATGCAGCTAAAGAGAAGCTCCGTCCACAACCGCAGGCTTACTAACCGAATGTAGGCAATGCTACTGGGAGCTAGTTGGCAAATAAGCCAACTTTTGAGTTATCGGCAGGCATTTTTTCCCTTTTGGTAGAGGCTAACTGCTTCCCCACACCTCCAAACCCTGCGTCAAGCTAACGCGTACTGCAGCAGTAAGACGGCAAATTGTCAGCTCCCCTATTTGTCAGGATACATAACTGTAATGTAATTACTGAATGTTTAATTGTAGTCCCTTACACTACTCGTTACTGAAAAAACGAATCACATATATTACTGTAAAATGTTACTTAACGCATAAGTAACGCATTACTACAGGTTGTGATATGATAAGGTGACCTTGACAGTTCACTTAGAGGTTGGTTTATTTCAGGGCCCCCAGTACCTCCATTGCCTGTGAGTCACTATTTGCTTTACAGTGTCTGTTTTGAAAACTGCATTATGTTGTGTTGAACCTCTTATGCCTTTCACAGTCAGTCTTTAGCAATCCAAGCCAAGCAGTTTTACCTTGCTTGACTGTGCATAGCGCTACGGAGGAGGGAGAGCTGACATGGTGGCTACACTGAGGTGCTGATAGTGAAATCCCATTAACTGCCCTCCCACTAATGCCAAACTGACATCAATAGGAAGAGCCAGAGCAGGTGGGTGGTCTGTCACTCTCTCAGCGCTCACTGGCAGGAACAACCTGCTCGCACACACACACACACACACACACACACAGCTGGGAGAGCAATAACACATCGCTGCTGTTGTGCTGTGCCCGTCGCTGATAGTGTCTGTGTGTGTGGAGTGGCATTGACGGTGGTGGTGGTTGGGTTTTGTGTTTGTACATGAAGCCCACAATTTAATGTGATGGACAATAATACAGAGCGGAAATACATTTGCTTTCTAGTTTCAGCCAAGACAGAGGTGGAAGGAGACAGAGAGAAATAAAAGAGCAACCAAAAAAGAACCACAGAAGTGAACAAACCATTAAAAAAGGAGGAAAAGGGGAATGCCAGCTCCTACGTGGCCACCAATTTAAAATGGTTTCTGGTTAGGGGAAGTGGCAGGAGTTGATGCCCAAATTAGAGAGGTCCCGGTCGGATCTAAGAAAACCCTGTTATCCTCAGCGTGCCGGCATTCCAGCGAGCGAGGAGCATGGGAGCAGGAGCCACCCGGACAATGTTTGGTTCAGACAAGATGGGAGGGCCCCGCTTCGTGGCGGATTTTCCGAACCTCCAAAACCACAAGGCACTTGGGAAGACAGGGGCTGGGAGCCTATCGATCACAGCCGGGGCTGTTTGCTGTCAAACATGCTGCCAGGGAGGTCCCCATCAGCAGTCGAATGTAATTGTCACTCACAGAGATGAATACGCTCCTCACCCTCATTAAGTTTTTTTATCTACATTTACACAGATTCCAAATGGACTGCTGTAGGGCTTGGATTGTTTATTGAATGAAGGTGACAGTTTAATCGCAAATTAAATTCAACAAGCATTGTGTTTTCATTATCAGTGTTTCTTGCCCCATATTATAGTGTTACAATAAATAGTTTGGCATAGTGTTAAAACTCCACTTTCATTTTACCTACTCTAACACATTAGGCCACTGCAGAAATGAACGAGCATCGGTTCTTCTTTGTTAGAGCCAGTTTTTCCTGTTAGAGATATGACTGCACTGCTTATCATCGTGAGTAAGTGGGAGTGAAATGTATGTGGTTTAAAGTAAAACACATATATGGAATTATATTCGTTATATAATATATATTTATTTGAGCGTTTGTGGAGAGATTCGTCCAGAGTGTACTCATCCAGATGGTATGACATTCAAACCAAAGCCAGATCAAAGGAACTAAAGGAAAGAGAGAGGACTAAAAGGCAGACAGCTACAGCAGAGAAAAAAGAAGAAAAGTGAAAAATAATACAAAAATTATATATTCATCGCCATCAAAACAGGCTTCTTGCTTCCACCCCATGAGACTACAGACTACTACTGTCAGCTCTGCAAGGGTTTGCTTCGAGGCCCAGTTGTATATATGCACGCAGACATTAGCCAAATGACAATCACAACTATAAACAGGAGAGGAGAACAAAACCCACAACAACCGCCTCTCATTGTACGCCTGACAGCGAAGGTCACGAGAGCCAAGATGAAATATGACGCAAGCATAAAGTTGACGAGACAGCTCGCCACAGATATTAAATATCAGATGAAGAGCCAGGGAGAGAAAACAACTCCCCTTGTAATGAACCAAATCTTCTTCCTCTTGTTTACAGCTGAAGGGCCTTGATATACCAGTGGAAGGGGGATGAGGGCTGGTAATGGCGAGAGGGGGTGGTTGGGAGGGAGGCAGCGAAGGGGGCTTATGTTATCTGTTAGGCTTTGCCTGTCCAGTGCATTACGAGTCCTGCATCGTTCATTTCATGGCAAGTGTACTGGAACAGATTATCACCGGCTGGAGAGAGAGAGAGAGCGAGAGAAAGTGGGGGTTAGGGGTGGCCGGGGCTGGTTTTGTAGTCAGAAGATGAGCAGCAGAGTGAGCAGCCTCCAAATCCCTGATTATGCACACCCCTACAATTGCTTCACATTATCCACCGATTTATTTACTTATTTACTCTGGCATTCAGCAGGTTTCTCTCTCGCTGCCATCCAAAATAATTTCTCCGGCTGTGCTGCTTTACAAAAAAAAAGTTTCCTCTGTCTGAATAAGCAATCTAACTTTTCTACATGCACTATCAAAACCACTGAGACTGATTCATTTGCTTGGATTTTGGAGTTGCACCATTAACAGATCTTGCACCCCTTCACACTGTTTTATAGTCACTGTGTCCACATCACCAGTCACTGATTTTCACCAAGACATTCCTCAAGAAAGTAAATTTCATTGAGGCATAACCAGAAGTGCCAGAGAACATGGTATTGCATTGTGTGTTGTATGTTTTGAGGCTCGAAGGTTTACAATCGCAGAAGCCACATGGCCAGCTCAGGAGGAAGCCATTTTGTGGCTTTCCCCTGCATCTGTTGATCCCTGTGGATACTTCTTGCCTCTTGTGTTCTATGAAAAATGAGATGACTGCAGACCACCGGGTGAGGACAGGATGCCTTTCCCCTGGGGGAGGCAGCAACTGGAGTCATCTGGTGGCTTGGCCAAAGGACCTGGAGAGGTAATACAGTTGTTTGGGGGCAAAGGCAAGGATGACCTCTTACTCTGTGGCCATTCTCATTTTAGTGTCAACGGCTGTCCCATTTCTCAGATAACATGTCTCTTTCATCTTCAGTGCTCGGCTAAACACACAATGCTCAGGTACCAGAAAGGATATACACTACTCATGTAATGACACCATGGCAACTTAGCATTGATTAAAATGATCAGAATCAAGTATTCTCCATGGCTATGACATAAACGTTTTGGATCAGTCCTTACAACAATCCTCGGTTTGCTGTGATCAAACACAAAAAATAGAGAACCTACTGTGATCACTTATCTCAATGACTATTTTACTGTCTTGTCTCTATAATATATGTTCAGTTCAATAGTTTTCTCAACATTTTCCACTGACAAATTAACTTCTCATTAGAGAATTGTCAGTCAGTTAAAGGAACAAAGGAACACTTTTTTTCCTCTAAACTGAAGGTGCTCAGATGACAGGTAAATCTCTTTTTTCATGGCTCTAAAACTGAACTGAATGAATTCATTAATGTTCTATGTAAAGACAGTGTAGGTTGAAGATGTTCTCCTTAAAATTATTGAACATGCTGTATGAGGTACAAGAGTTTAGAAAATGTGGTCCAGAAGGTACAAATTTAACATAAGGCACTTTTTGACAATGTATAGATTGACCAATAGATAGATTCCCCAATGAAAAAGTCTTCAAAATCAGTACTAGAGATGCCCCAAGCCAATCCTAAAGATTGACAGCAGGGCCAACCTGGGCATATTTTAAAGGATCGGTATAAGCTGAAATGAAGCAGATCAAAATCCAATCCTTTCTTACTCTACTGTGTGTTGTCCACATCAGCCTGCTAGTGCTGCAGCGCTGCTCTCCTTAATGACAGCCAGGCTCTATGGTACAGCATTCCACTGCATGTCATAAGTGAGAATTTGAGTGTGTGAATATGACGGTGTAGTCCCTCATTCGTCCAGGAGTGTTCTAACGTAGAAAAGGTTTCAGTCGTAGTCATCTGGACACTGTTTTCAGAATAATTCTGAAAACAGTGTCCAGATGACTACGACTGAAACCTTTTCTACGTTAGTGTGTGAATATGAAAAATTATTTGGGCGCACTAGTGATTGACTCAGACTTCTTTTTACATTTTATTTTGATTTCTCAATATATACAATCTACGTCATATACATTTCTCACATCAACAAAAGAGACCCACAAAACAAAACAAAACCTACATCAGCACACATTTATCCACTTATAAAACAAACAAGCTCAACCTCAGTTATCTTCACATCTGATCAACTTAAATGAAATACATGAAATATGAATAAACATACGTCATATAGATTTAAGTTCTGACAGTAAGGTTGGCAAAATGCATGGATTCACTAGAAAACATTCATGTAGACTAGAATTGGATCAGGCTCAGTATCGGCAATATTAAAGGACTCGGAGTGACCGGAACATCCCTAGTCAGTACAATAACCAGTAATCCATACAATCATGTTAAATCCGCCAAAAATGAAAACACTGGTACATGATGTCATAACTATGTATTTGTCAATAGCTTTTTACATTACCCATGTATACTGGTGGTGTTGGTGTGGTCCAACAGTGTTAATGTATGTCTGTTAGCCATTTGAAGGGGCCACATGGCGTTCCTCGAGGTAACTACCGTAAAACTTCAATTAAAAGCTGAGCCCCAAACACAGAGTCCCTTTTACTACACATTTTGACAAATAAACGCAGGTCTCAATTAGGTCTGGTGTTTATAGAAGTTCTTTGGATGTATAAAACCTCTTTAAGCCCACTGCGTTGAGCTAGTTCTAAGCTGCTTAGATCGTGCATACAAATAAAAATGTTTAAAATTTTGTCAATATGGCCATGCCACACATCGTTAGATCGGTTAGATCCACAAATCAATCGTTCAGTTCTTTTTACGGAAACCACAAGCTACAAAGTATAATTCATTCAGATTTACCGGCATGGTAAACAAGAGAGATGAAAAAAAGGTGGTGACTCCCTAGCTTTAAGTGGTCATATAGTCTGAATATGTGTCCATTCCACTATCATTTACCATATTTCCCATCTTTGCTGAGCAAGAGTTTTGTGTGAAAGGAATTTAAGGCCTGTCCCATTTAGATGCCTGTCCCAAATATAGGCAGGTTGAGTTCAGTGATTGAAGCAAGCCAAAAACCCGGGATATTAATTGAAGATTTACGGTATATTTGATTTTCAAATCATTTTATGAATTCTTAATATAGTCCTTAGAAGATTATTGATTTCAGTGAATATATAGTAGACATAGACATATAGACATAGTTCATCCAGCTATGAATTTGCTCCGTTGCAAATTCATTTCAGCACCAGTTCTGCTGTGCTGCAGTCAACAGGTAAGGCTGCTGTAAAATATCCATAGAAAACCAAATCTGGTGCGCGTAAGTGCAAAGAAAGAGATTCATTTAAATGCATTGTTTTTTTCTGCTGGTCTTCCTCATCAAAAGAAGACAATGATGGTTTGAACCTGCCAGCTCCAGATAGAGGTCAAATGACCTGCTTGATGAAACATGGATACTGAGATGTCAGGCTCATTAGGAAATACTATGGATGTGTTATAGACGGACATGGATACTTCACTGGAAGCTAATAAGAAGAATTGTGGGACATTATCTTCTATTCATACCATGGTTACAGAAAATACTAGTTTTGGATTGTCTGGTATGTGTCTGTTACACAGGACAACTCAAACCAGTTCCAGCCAACAGTTTAACCCCTCTTTAATACGTGTGCATGGTATGTTAAAATACATATATCCATAGCAACAATCCGTCTTTAGACACAGCTTCTCTTTTTCCCTGTGGTAAGTGACCAGGGTTAAAGCACAATAATGCACTCCAAGGTGTCCTGATGTAGAATATAGGAGACTTGGCAATATATGAAAATTATTACAAAATTGATTATATATAGACCTAAAATAAGCCCCACATTTCCTCACCATTTAGCTCTGGTTTGGTGGTTTGGTCCTGGTTTGGTTTGATGCTGCTGCAGGGTTGTGTTGATTCACAGTGGGCTCGACAGGAAGAGCAACACTTGACACTACAGGGAGTCATTTGATTCAGTGTTACTATAAAAATATCCTTTAACTGAGCTTTAAAATCTCTGTACACATGTGTTTAAATGCCTTGTAGTGTTGTAAATGAAGCTTGCCTCCATAGACTAGCATCAACCATTGTTCTCTCCCTCTGTCTCCTTTTGTACGAGCACCCACCACAGGGGTGTGCCAGTAAGACAGCTCTCTTCTTTCTTCTCCCTTTTCCCCCTGATCTGGCCAGAAGACAAAGCATTCAAAGAAGAAGAAAGGTTCTTATCTGAGCCGGGGAAAAGGTTTTAACCCGAGAAGCCAGAGCAAAGAAACTCAGAGGTTATTCAGCCTTTTTCCTCTCTCTCTCTCTTTCTCTCTCTCTCTCTCTCTCTCTCTGTCTGTCTCTCTCTGTGTCTCCCTCCTTTAGTGGTCCTGAGGGGAATGCGCAGTGGGCCACATATTTGTGTTGCTGTGTGCCCACTTTATACCACGCTCCCCTGCCGAGCGAGGCTAGCAGCATGGAGTGAAAGGCCATGCTGGAATGCCTATAATGCACTGTAGAAACTGTGACTGCTTTTGATTTAAATGGTTTCAGATGCGCCTTTTGGAGGTGCACAGTGAGAAACAGCTGGTTACTGTGGCTATTGATATGCACAAAAAGAGTGTTGAGGATGTTAAAGTAGCCCCGTAGGCTGGATTCAGGCAGGATCTTGCCAAAACATGGCTCTTATTCTTATGTATCATGTTTTGTTATGTAGATAGATGTTTTAGTAGATTTTCATGATACTAATTTGCATGAGTCCTTTCATGAAAGCATGTCTACTACCCAACACCTTGAACTGATATATATTATACTGTCAAATTACTATATGGAATTACAGTTGAGCTTTGAAATTTAACAATGAGCATCAGCCTATGTGCTGCTGAATTCCTTTCAAGAAATTTCTTTGAAAAATCTTCTAAAAGACTGTAGATTGCTTTTGATTAAATGGGTTTTTAGTATATGTCCCGGGGGGGGGATCAGATAATGGCGACTCTGAAACGCATACTAGGAAGATTCTATATTCCCAGTGCACTTGAAGGCACAGTTTGAACACAAGAAAAGTTTGTCATTGAGTTTAAACCTTCTGGGCAGAGCACATATAACAAGAAAGAAAGCCTACGAAGTTTTTGTCTTTTGGGGGATTTAGGATTCATTCGGTGTTGAGCTCCTGTGAAGTTCAATTTCCTTCCGGGTCCTTTGGCTTTGTCCGTGGTTGGACTGACCCGATGTGAACGCTCTGATGCAGGGCATGTAACTGGGGGATTTGGGAGCAAAAAAGCATGCTGCCACAGAGAGAACAGCCAACAAGGACATAGTCCTACCCGATCACCTTTGATGGCTCTCCGTCACATGCTGCCCAGCTCAGCCAACGGAGCTCAGTCAATTAAAGCTCCCAACTGAGCTGAAATTGACTGAACATAGAGGAGAGGTTGAGCTTATTATTGCCTACAGTACTGAGCGTCTTCTGAGATGTTTTTTAATGTTCATATGGAATCTTAATACAAAGCGATACAACTCTAAGAAGCTATATTTGTCCTCAGATGAAAGACTGTATGTATGAGCGCTCACTTTCAAGGATAAAGAAAGCCGATTTGTTGTCACACTTTGTGTGATTTGAACTCACTACACAATAAGTCTGCAGATGTAGTGGCAGTTCTAAAAATGATTAAACGTGAATATGGTTTTTCTGAAGATACATTTGTTTAATTTTTTACAGTTTTGAAAACAAAAGTACGATGGGTTTAGAAACCAGCTGTTGTATAGTAAATGGCCTAAAACTGATCAGACTGAATTGACATTTTGTTTCACTTCATTTATTTAGCCTGGTATCATGTTCCAGTTAGCCAATTTCTGTTTGGGAAGGAGGGGTGTTTGGTTTTGTTTTGCCATAACAAATCAGTGGCGAATGACATATTCGTCCCACTAACGTAATGTTCAGTTGATACAGAAACTAGCAGCAGTTAACGTTTTTCAAATTGATCAAAGAAATATGTTTAAGGGTTGTTATTACTGTAAGTTGACCTACAACAACAACTGCGTCAGTCTCATTCACGATTGTCGCTATCTTTTAGGTAAGAAGATGACGTCCCCACTCTTAATCCTGCCTACTTAATTGATTGGTCGATTGTTTCTCCAGTCTGGAAACAGCTGTCAGTGGGGACAACATCAGACCTATTTGAATTGCAGAACAAATCCAAGATGTTGGTGGCGATTTGGAGGTCTGGAACAGTCTACTAAAGCTGGAGTAATAAAGGAGAAAATATTTCATTGTAATATCAGAACGTGTCAGCATGTTTCCAGAACCACAGACAAACTGAACTAAACAATCCTGTAGATTTTGTTTTCAGTTTTAGTCTCCTCAGACTCATTTCAAACTGTTTTTCTTTCATTTTTGTCTGGCACACAAAAGTAATTTACTTCACGAAGAGGAACTATTGTTATGTTCCAAACGCTGTGAGAGAGTGTTAGTGCTAAGTGCACATATACCCACAGACACAAACACACATACACACACCTCCCTTGCCTCTACCTGCAGACAGTGTGGAGAAGAGATAAGGCTGCATCAAATGCACAACGCAGTATTGATTTCCATGCCAACCAATCTCACCCAATCAAAAAAGGTCACGCTGTGTAGAAATCAAAAAGAGGCGTCTTTGTTTCAGAATTGCATGCTGGGTAGCCTTCAGGCAGACAGATTCAGTGAGTGAGACAGTGTAACGTTTTTCATCTGTGGCTAACCACCTCGTGCAGTAGGCAAAATTGGAAAACAATATTGATATCTGACCAATGTAATGGCTCAGATACTAGTGTGAGAAAAGGTACATTTTTTTTGTTTCCTTTCTTTTCAGAAAAGTAGTCTGGGCTTGCTCTCATGCATGGCAAAAGTACACCCATTACACACTGGTGTTGGTGTGAATCAAATTTTGTCAGCCCCATGCCATGCGTCCAGACTCAATCTGTAGCCTTTGTCAGTCTCTGTGGCTCAGTGAAACATGATAAACAAGGCAACAATTCAAATCTGTGGGGCTGGTGGGCGTATTTCACAGCCTTCCTATGGCTCGGTCTGATGACGGTCAAGATGGGGGCTTTGGAAGGCTTTTTTGATGTGTTTGTGTTGTTCCGTGCTGGGTCGGGGTCACCCCTACATGCATTAATGAGCTGATGTGGCATTTGATGTTGGCCTTCAAATCTCCTTTGGTGCTCTGGCCCTGGTGTCCACCCCTCTATCCTCCCTCTTTCTCACACACAAATACACTCTTAACACACACAGTCAACATCACACATGCAGGCAGATACGCTCTCATTCACATTGCCAGTAGGAAACATGCTGCTTCGCTCTCCTGCAGCACTCTGCTGATGATGAAATGAGGAAGAATGTGCACCTATGTTTGTTTTTTATGTTTTTAATGAAAGAGAGAGAGGTGGAGACGGAATGTGATTAGTTTGTGTTTTTATATGCACATGTATTTGCATGGGCACCTGGTTATGTTTTAAAATGGGGGAGCAAACTTGGAATGATATATAATTGGCGGGTGGGTGGAGTAATTAAAAAAAGTAATTTAAGTTAAATTTCCTGCATTTCTACACCATCTAACCTGAATTATGGTAACAATAGAGGATAATTTCCAAAACATAAACATTTTAGAATTTCTGTATAGGCCCTACTCAATCTCACATGAATAATAATGACGCATGATGAGATTGCGTGTTCCACACTGTGTTGAATGTAACTGCATGGCTCATAAAATCCCATCTGAGCCAGTTGTGGTTAAGCAGGGTTGGATAGAAAACATGCTGGACAGGGGGTGGTGGTGGAGGTTTGGGAAAGACAATTCTAGGTTAGTCCGCTGTTGTGCGTGTGTGTGGGGGGGTATATTAACAGTAGCCTGAGATATTAACAGTAATTGGACAAAATCACAGATGGGTGTAGTGGTAAAATAAAAGGTGGGTAAACTATAAATGTCCGCTGGTTAAACTGTCCAGTGTTCTGAAATGTTAAAAAAAAAAAAGGTGAGTTGCATTTGAAAAAGGTGGGTAAACTGCGTTTATGTGCATTTACCCTCAACTACATCCCAAATAATAAAATCACCAGGGCTGATGCAAGATATTAATAGCCACGTTACACTTAAAAGAGCAGACTCTTTGATTTGGCTCCTTCGCAAACGTCCCATCTCCACAGCCGAATCCAATCCGATTGCAAATTGATTCAGCATTTCGGCGACATTCTCCTACGTTCAGTTAATTTAAAGTTTGGCTGGACTCAGTGGGCCAAGCAGGTTCATTCAACATACGCTAACCTATCTTCTATGTTCTATTTTCAGTCCATGATCGCAGTTATGTTTCTCACCTTTGTAAACAGTCAGACTCCTGTGTGGACTGATACAAACTGTGAGAACAGCAAATGAGATGCCATGAAACCTTCTCCTGACAAATACTGCTGGTATATATTCTCCTCATGATTATTTCCTCTTTTTTATTCAGTGTGTTTTTTCCCACTCATTCGCTGTCCTTTCCAAAAAAACCCATTTTTGTTTAGGCAGCCAGCGCGGCCTTCCAAATGCACAATTGCTTTCCTCTGTGAGCTCTCCTGTTTCCTGGTATGCTAATTTCCTGTGATGATCAGAGGACACAGGGATAAAAGTACTGCGCTTTAAGCACTTTGTAGTTTTTATATTGTTGCCATAGTAACATGAAACTGGAGGCCAAATCAATGTGGCTTCTCTCATTTGCATGAAGAAATAGAAACCTTAAACAGAAACAGAAGGGAAAGAGAGGGGGAAGAGTAAAAAGAAGAGGCAGAAAAAGGGAAAACAAATGCCATCCCACACTGTAGAGCATCACCCTTCCTTCAGTATAAGCTAGTTTAACAAGAACAACCACTATTTATGCACGGCAGACACTTCCTCTACAACAGGCCAATCGCTTATTAAAGAGCATTTGCAAGAAAACATTAACAACCTAACTCTTTCTACTATCTGAGAGCTTTTAGCTGGTCTATACAACACCCCCATGTAGCTCCCATTCTGCACTGTTCACTTGATATGCACCCTGCATGCTGCTCACTCCACTTTGAAGTTGTTCACAGGGCTATGGAGCTATGATTATCCTGCCCCTCACAAACCTTCTACTCCTGCTCTGAACTATGTACTGCAAGAGCCACGGAGCTGCAGCCCGAGCGCCGTCCAAGCTACTCCAACCAACCGCAGCCTCAATCCCATTCTGATTCAGCTTGTGAATGCTTAATTAGTTGTTAATTAGCTCAGCTCCTCCGTACGCCGCTCGCTCTATCTCGTCATTTATCAGGTTCCCAGACTGGGTAGTGAATGGTGTAATTTATTCAGCCCAATCTGTTTGTCCTCAGAGTGCGGTGCTGCATAAAGACTGAGCGTGTGCACATGCATGGAATGATTAGGAAACATCTTTCTGTGCTATCAGAGCGGCATAGTCAAAGTGTCTGCAGGTAGCGCAGACATACCCTCTTTCTCTGGGTATTAACACCAAATTGCCATTCATACAGACAGATTGGAGGTGGCACCAAATACGCACCTTCTGTCAGCAGCCTCCTCCCATTCATCTATCACTACACCCAACTGACTCCAGGGGATGTTAGTTACACAAAACACTTCGACTGCACCCGCATCGGCTTTATAATTCATCATGCAAAAGTTGAGGTTAGTGACAGAAGGAGGTTGATGTCAGATCAGTGTTCCAGGAGCTCCCACCCATGAAGAGAGCAGGAGGGAGGTGATGGATATGAAAAGAGGACATGAGATCAGGAGGTTCTGGGTGGCATTTGTAGCAGAAGTCCATTGGATCTCATTATCTCCGTGCATGGTCAAGAATTCATGCATTCTGTTGGTTCTGGCAATCTGCTATAAAACGAGAAGCAAATTCAGAATCCACAGGATAATCTTGTGGATATTAACTAAAAGAGACACGTGGCCTAACATTAGCATCGATCACATACTGTACTGTATGTCCCCTTCAGGTTACAGCCAGGGGTTAAGTCAGTTCAAACAGGAAAACTAAAGCAGGTTTGGCTGCATCCCAAGGAACCATGGTGTTCCTATGGCTGGCATGTAATTACCTCCCAACAGCCTTCTGATTCCACTTAGCACTGGGCTTAGGCCTTCATAATGCATTACAGCCATTAGTCACTTCACATAGGTTGTTTGTCATCTTGCAGCAACATGAAACGTTCAAGAAAACAGAAGTGTGTTTTCAACGAGGCGAGGGGACACAAGCCTGGAATTCTTGCAGCAATAACAGAATTTCAGAAATCCCAAGAGGGAATCTCTTGGAATTTTGTAGAGACAGAGTCAAAAATGTGCGGTGAAAAGGATTTGGTAATGGAATTCAGAGATGAAAGCCAGATCCCCTCGCCATACTTCACACGAGGGGCCAAATTACTGATGACGTCGTCATTGTTTTCCACGGCCAAACAGATTAGCCTTAAATGAGGCCCTGGCTCGGTGACTGTGGAATCCACTCATCAGGCCCAAGTCCACGTGGTAGCCTGGTGTGATATCTCTCAGGCAGGAGCCGAGTAAACACCGAGTAAACACTGACATCATCTATGGGAACCGATCAAGTGTGACATCACCGGGAAATGTTTAAGAGCAGTGCTTAGTTTAAGGACGGAAGCTGTGTTCAGTCTCAACATTGTAACCTTAAAGGAAAGAGCTGCAAGTTTAAAAAACAAGAAATAAATTTAGAATTTCAATGATACAGAATAATGATTCAAGACTCAATGCTTTATTGCCATTTCAATACTAGTTGATGGGAATTTGCTTGCAAAAACAAAACACAAACCTCAGGACATCACATAACATTAAAAAAAAAACATAAAGTTGCCATAATCAAACAATAAAGCCTTATAGCATGAGATAATAATAAATAGTAAAGAAAGAAAGAAAACAAGTCTTCCCGTTTCATTCTTTCATATTTGATAGTAGCCTATAATGTGTACACCTTACACAAAAAACATAGAAAAGTATGTGGTTTTAGAAGATAAATTGAATGAAAATTTTGTGAAAAAGTTGATTCCATTTCTTAAATACCTTAAATTTTTAAAGTACCCCTCTACTCAAAAATGTGTTTTTCTCATGTTACTTCACTTGGGTGTTGGGGCTTCACTGAGCCGAATGATGTATGTCTGAGTTTAAGATGAATACATATAAGCAGGATTTTGGGACAACACAAGTAGTTTGGAAGCTAATCATAGTACACTTACGTGTGATGTGCACATACACTGAGAATGGACTTTTAAGTGAAGTAGGAGACATCTTGTGTCCAAGTCCAGCAGTCCAGCAGTTAAACAGTAAAACAAAAACTATTTGCATGTTCATAGATTCTGTGTT
This sequence comes from Siniperca chuatsi, assembly GCF_020085105.1. NCBI lineage: Eukaryota > Metazoa > Chordata > Actinopteri > Centrarchiformes > Sinipercidae > Siniperca > Siniperca chuatsi. The sequence goes on along the minus strand of NC_058044.1, from coordinate 28,213,549 downwards.
TTTCATTGAGGGAGAAATATTAGATGTCATTTTAAAACTACTTTATTGAACTTTTTTGTGCAAAAAAAAAAAGTCAACAACAAAATGCTGTGTTAAAAACATGTTATTAGGGGACCTTTAAAATATAATTCCCATTTATCACAACTTAGGTCTTATTTTTGGTCATCCTTCCTATGTGTAATAAAAACATTGCGCTCACCAAGTTAATTGCTGAGATCTAGGAACACAGCAAAAAGAAACACTAGAACAAAGTCGGACGAGGCCAGAAACACAAGCAGTCAGACCGGTTTTAAACAAACCTCCAGGTTAACCAGATTTGTTTGGAAGACAAAATAAAGATGAATGTTAAAATCATTACCCAAACTGTCTGTAACCATCTATCACAGTTTAGAGACCAACTTCCTGGTTCAACTTTGACCTACTGTTCTTACCTTACTGTACGAACGATGGAGGAATTTTTAGCAAGGAGTTTAGATCATCTGGCTGTTTGCTTGTTTACAACATGTACAGTATGATTGTCTGACCATTCATGTTTCTTGCCCCATCGGACTTTGTTGTGTCAGATCTCAGCATTTATTTTGGTGAATACAGTGTTAATGAGGACTGGACGATATATAACAATTTAATCAAATCTGTTTTGCACAATGTGTAAAATCGAGTTATTACGACATGCACAGAAAGTCTATTTTCAGTTGAAAAGCAACTTAGATGATCGCTGGCTACATTGGCAGTCGTGAGTCATGTAAATAGTTAAGTGAATAGTTACGCTACATGCACACCTGCTGCAGTTTACGGGACTGTTGTGACTACAGGTGGTAAGCTGGCTCTGGGTCTTGTAGTGAATTCAGCGGTCACATCTACAAGAAGGACAGACTGAAAAAAGGTTCTGAACACGGATTTGCACTCTCGGTTTGTGTTTGTTGACGAGGTGTTATCTGTTTTTACGAGAGGTGAACCCTTGGGAGTTGACGGACCAGTTTGCGGATTCTACTCCATTCAGTCAGTCTCTACCTGCCAGGTAGCTAATGCTAGCTAACCATCAGTCTGCAGACACAAACAGCAAGAGCGAATGAATCGGTGTGTGGACTTTTCTGCTCTATCTGTGCTGAAACGAATGAAACTGGATGTCCGGTTTAATGGTCTATTTAATGGTTGGAATTGAATGGTTAAATGGTGGTCTACTTAAGTGAGGCATCTAGCACTGAAAGTCCATAGCTGTATGGGATAAACTGTATTTGTTGAATATGTATAACAATCTTGCAGGTTGTTGCAGGTATTTTATTATTCTTGCTCAACTTCTTGCACATGAAGTCCTAAAAAATGTGAGTTTCAATCATATTTTAGTTTGCCTGCATTTCGATTGATTAATTTATTGGAAGATTGATTAAATTGTGAATCTGATCCAAGCTTGAAAAAAAAAAATCGCAATTTTATTTTTTGGGCCATATTGCCCAGCACTACGTTAATCAGAACCAAAACTAAAAAACAATAAAACCCAAGTTGTAAAAAAAAAAAAAAAAAAAAAAATTATCCTTTAAATCAAGGTTGGTGCAGGTCGCCTAATTCAAGGGAAAGAGCAGGTGTGCAAGGAAGCACTCACACACACTCCTCAGTTACAGCTTAATTGACACTGCACCCCTGGACATTGACCAGGTGTTGCCTTCATGCTGTTCACATACCTGTCTCTTCCCAGCCACCTGACTGAGGAGAATAAAAGCCCTGATTAATTTAGGCTGTAGCTTCCCTTTTCAAACCAGTCCGCTGCTCGCTTTGATCTTTTGCACTGCATTTGATCTTTAGTGAGGCTGTTAACAGCACCACTGAATTAGACAATTGGCCCCAGACGAAGTCCGTCCTAATTACTGTCCCCTCTACTTAACAAAAGGCCCGGGGCCCCAGGCTTAACCAGTGTGCCTTCTTTAATAGCAAGGCAAAGACACACGAAAAAACACATGTGATGTTGTGATCATGCAAGGCAAGGCAAGTTTATTTGTATAGCACATTTCAACAACAAGGGAATTCAAAGTGCTTTACATACATACAGTACAACATAGGGCAGTGTAAAATGAGTTAAAAAGAAAATAAAAACAAGATAAAATAGGAGAGTAAAAGTTACATGCATCTGTAAATGTCTGTATATTTTGATTCATGTTTATGTTCATTGCTGCAAAATACTTACACTATATGCTATGCTGTGTTTTGACTTAAGGTTAGTCAGATTATGTTAATGTAAATACTCTTTGGAGTTTCCCCTCCCTGCATCAAAAATAATTTTATTCCTGGACTTAATTTTTGTCTTATTGCTTATAATTTAATTGCAAAAACCCATATTGTTGATCATCCTAATTAATTCTGACTATTTCGATTTATTTCGAAACAAGGAGCATCAATTCATATTTAAAGTCCAAAGACACACTATGTCTGGTGAGATATGTGTAATTACATAATTCAGAGGCTGTTTCTTCCATTGCTGAGATAATATATAATTCATGTGAATGAATGTATACAACATCATACTACTACTCAAGTGAAATGTAAATTCTCTCTGGGCTGTCCGTAATGAAGCCATTTGGGAATTTCCATAGTGGAAATCTTACCATTTCACCCAGAGGTGTAATTGTATTTCCTTATGGGCTGATGCAAACAGAAAGATAATACAGTGTGTTATTCAGATACAACATTATTTGAAAATGGAAGTCTAATTATATGCCAATAACTGTGGAATGAAATCAGCTTTATTATCTACTCGCGTACCTAGCGACTGTACCATGACATTAGAACATATCAGCTCACACTTTTTCAACACTGTTCACATCAGATTTCCTTCTAAGGATGGAAACCAGTATTTAAAAATATAAATAAAGAAACAGTTTAAAATAACTGGTGCTTTTGGTCCAACTATAATAAGCAGCCATGGCCTCTTAGTTGATACCTACACCTGTGAATCATGAATCTTGCTCACAGATCACAGGCATGCTCTGAAGCCCTTTTACATCTAATCTGATTTTCTTTTTTAAACATGGCCTTTGATGACTGTGCAAAGTAAAGTTGGCTCGGCAAATTCCCACAAAACATCATGAGGGCAGTTGAAAAGGAGTAGCACAGTCACACGGTCAGGCCCACATTGTGTGTTCAAAAGAAATCCCCCACATTCCCGTGTTCCTCTCCCACACATGAATGTAATGTAAAAATTGAAAAAACCAAACTGAAAGTCATTTAATCTAAACGTAATCTACATTATGAATTGAAATTAAAATAAAACTGAACAAATGAGCAGAACTTTTTTTTAAAATATATCTAGGTTTGGTTTTATGAACAGGAATCTACAAGAACATCATAACTGTAATAGAATAATAGATTAATTTGCTCAGAATACTACAACAAGCATGCCAACTTGAACAATGTTAAAAACTTACTACCTGAGATTTGAGTGCTCTCTACCTAACATAATGTGGACCCATGCCTGTCAGTGATACTTTAAAGCTGCACTAATCAATAGTTGTATATTAACAGTGGATCGAAAGAGTATATATAATGTAAAAGATGCCGCTTATATTGACGAACCCACAGTGAATTATCACCCAGCTCTGCAATTACCCTCGGTTTCACAGAGCATTTTAACGTACTTTAGCTAATTGTTTTGGTTTCGCAGCAATACAAATTTACTCTTTGTTTCAGTCTCATCAAACTTGTTTCCAGCCTTAGTAGAAGGCCGTTTCAGCAAAAACGCACAGATAAACCCACTGCCCAGCACCAGATGGCAGACAAAGTTAGCAACTACCTGGTGAAGCTAAAGAGCCAGATATTTTTTTTCTATATAGGAGTTGGTGGAGACCAAAACAAAGCAAGCTTATATTCATCAGGTGGACAGAAACACAGTCGCCATAACAACTTTAAGAGGTGATACATAGTATGTCAATGTTGTGTTTACAGTATGTTTCACTGCCCCCAAGAGGTAAAGGAACTATTTAAAGGAACTATTACCTGTAAAACATTATACAATTCTGTGTCACACCAAATATGGCAGTTAACAGTTCTTTTAAGATCACCTCATAGAATTATAACCTTTTAGAGCCTAAATAGCATTGCGCTAAATGTATGAAGCGTGAGTACTTTACTTATTGTGAGTACTGTATAGATGGGATGGGTGACAAATTAAAGGAAAAACCATCATGAAGTGTCTTAGTATGGAGTCAGGCCACCACGAGCCTCCAGCTACAGCTTCAGCGCTCCTCGCCAAGTCTGTGAAGCTCTTGGGATGATCGCCATTCTTCCACAAGATATTCCCTCATTTATATATACAACCTTTATTTACTCAGGTCATCTCATTGAGATCAAAGATCTCTTTTGCAAGACAGACCCAGGTACAGTAGACAGAAAGAAAAACAAACACAGCCAGACATAACAAAATGACATATAGCCTCAGAGACAGTCACAGACATCACTAAATAGATTTGAAGATAAAAGTTTATATCATTTGGTCTTATGGAGATGGTGGTGGAGAGCACTGTCTTACACGTTGGTCCAAAACTTTCCGTAGGTGTGAAACTTGGTTGAGATCTGGTGACTGTAAAGGCCGTAGCATTTTATTCACAACATTTTCATCCTCACCAAAGCATTCAGTGAGCCCTGGTGCACGGAAGCATCTGCATTTGATGTTTCTCCACTCCATGTTTCTGGGTTTTTCCTTTCATTTGTCTCCGTCTGTATGTGTTTAAAGTAGCGTTGCACTTTAGCTTTGGTTTCACATCAACACATGTTGAAGCACTAAAACTGTTAATTATTTGGATAGATAAAGACATTCTTCACTTATTGTTGGGGTTTTTTTGGGGGGATTACTGTATGTCAAGTTATAGTGTTTCTTTCATTTTTCAGCAGTATCTGGTATCATGCTGAAGAGACGCTGCTGTACAGGTATGAAGAAAGACTTACTGTTGCACATATTGTTCCTGTCAGTTCAGTTCTGCTTGTGTTTTATGTTGCTGGAGCCAAATATGCCTTAGAGCTCTTTGTGTGGGTAGTGAGGAATGTATTGTATGAGCATATGGATATGATATATATACATACTGTGAACAATGAGCATGTGCATAGACTCAGGAACAAACACACGCTAGTGCACACACACACACACACACACACGCACACACACAAGGGAAGCATTTTGGAATGCAGAAGGTTGCAGGTTTATACACCTGACGATGAAAGACTTACAGTAGTTTGATTAAGGCTTTTAAGTTCAGAGCCAGGAGCTGATGTTAATGGATGGTGGTGATGGAAGCGCTCCTCTCTTTAAAGGAAAATCCGTTGTTTGTTACGACATGGGTCTTTCAGTTTCAATTATGACAACATTTTACACACTAACTTAAGATCTGATATTAAATGACATGTGGTCAGACAATAAGACAAAGTATATTTTTAGTTTTGAGGAAAAGTCTTTATCAAGCATTTAAAATGTATTTAATTCATTTTTTTTGAGTCTCTACCAACTCCTGAGGGAAATATCTGGCTCTTTAACTGCTAAATGCTACAGTATGTTCACCAGCTAGTCGCTAACTGTGTCTGTCTTCCGTTTGGTGCTGGGCAGGTAGCATTGTAAGTCAGTTTCTCAGAGTATTTTCACTAACAAAAGCTGCCTGCTGTAGCTGGAAATAAGGGTGATGAGAGCATTTAGAGTGAACCAAAGGGTGAAAATTCTCTGCGGGTTTGTCACTCCAACCGACACCTTTCACATTAAATATAGTCCTTTGACCCATTGTTAATATTAATAATAACAAATATTATGCTTGCATAGTTAAATACTTTAGATGACAGCATACCTTGGATTATGTACAACCCTGGACAAATTTTCACCTTTCGTGGTTTGATTAACGTCTCTCTTCAAGAGTAAAGTCTTCTGTGACGGTGAGATTATCGAGAGATTCATTTCAAATTAATGGGAGTTTGAAGAATATTTAAAACAATTTTTGAAATGACTGAGGCTTATTTTTCTTTGTTTTTCTTTGGGTTTATACCTGACCCCCCACCTGGTCCTTGTGTATGAGGAATACGTTGGTCTCCTGATTAAACCGCCTCGTCTACGTGCCCTCGAGGAGCTTTCTGCACTTTACATTATTTACTTTCAAGTCATCATCATCCACATGTGACATCATCGGCCCTCTTGCATACCTTTGTTGCGTTTTCCTCCACGCTTTAATTCACAGCCACAAAAGATAAGAGGAACCCACAGAATACCAGCCAGTGAGAAGAAGAGTGCTGAAGAAAGAGCAACGCAAAGGCAAAATAAACAGATTTCAAAGCACTTTTATATAAAGACATCAAACGTCCCATGCGATGAAACAACATGCCGCAGCCTGTTTTAATTGACACATTGACAACCTCAAACTTGTGATAAGAAGGGGGGAGTGGGGGCAAGAAGGATGGAGGGAGGGAGGGCGGGAGAGAAGGGCTGAGGAATGAAAGAGAGATCAGCATAAACTAACAACAATAATGGAATGATAGAAGGGCTTAATTTCGCCAGACAGACGGTGCTTTCATCAGATTGTGTGCCTTGAACTGCACCTTGATTAATTATTAAATAAGGAGGCCTGCTCTCCAGCTCTGGCCCTCATTTGATGCTCCCGCAAATGTGTTTCTGCTGACAGACAGAGGTCCACTACTGGCCCCTGTTTACACACACCAAAATAGAACAGCAGGCAAGGCCCAATACTGTGTTATAAAGCACGACTGGAGCTTTGATGGTATTACAGCCGCCTTAGGGAAGTTTTCACATTTAGATTTCAACCGTACGCATAAATATTCGTCATCGCCACTATGCATATGGGGAGATCTGATATCAGTAAACCGTTTCTTATTTTCTCCAATAGTAGTCACTGTTTTTCACAAGGTATTAAAGTATGTTTTAATCATAGGCTATGTTATGGTTAGAAAAAACTATGTAACATAGGTGACTTTTTACTCTCGTGTTTCCTCAACCACCTCGTAAACGTGAACTGCCAGAAAGTACATTCATACTCTGTATTCATACAGATAGCAAATACATTTCCATAATGATTCACTGGACCTAGTTGACATTTAGTTATTTATAGTTTTGATGTACTTGTACTTTACTCAAGTATTGTGCCCTGTGCTAGTATTGCCATTCTACTACTTCAACTCCGTTACATGTCAGAGGGTATTTTGCACTGTATTTTAAAGTACAGTGTAAAGTATTTTACTTTGTCTACACTGCATTTATATGACAGCTGTAGTTACTTTGCAGATTGATTTGCAATCAAAATATATGATCTGTTTATAGAATATAATGCCTTGTTATTAAACTAACAAACAATATATAAAGTATTTAAAATCAGTGTAATGTAAATACATGTTGGGATTCAGGTAGGGCAGGTTTGGTGATTAGCAACATATCAAAGGTATTTATGAATATTAATACAATTATTAATATTATCAAAATTATTAGTATGGATTAATAATTACGGGGCACCACCCTGAGACCAATAACCAAACGTGAAAAACAGTCTCAAGGTGGCTGTCCACTTAAAAATGCTGATAATTAAAGTACTATCTTACATTAATAATAGTGGACGGGGAAATGGGAGCACTGACCATCACAACCAGCTGTTATTGCAACACATACACACAATGGGTACAATAGAGTTTATTTAACCTTAGCACTGATTAATAGTCAATAACTTCAGCCAACAACCACTATCGTTTATTCTAAAAACAATAAGCATAAAACAATCAGCAAGCATGTAAGGTATGTGTGTGTGTGTGTGTGTGTGTGTGTGTGTGTGTGTGTGTGTGTGTGTGTGTGTGTGTGTAGGGGTGTGGATGCGTGTGTGTGCGAGGAAGACAGCGGACGTGACCACGTGGGCGGTCGTCACGCACAGATCCAAAATGGCGGGCCAAAATGAAGGACATGCTCTTCAAGGATACTGAGGAGGCAGAGGACCGTTCGTTAAGGGCTTCAACGGCGAAACTGTTCCTTCAGGCGGCAGCAGAGGGTAGTAGCAGTCGACTTTCAGTGGGAAGAAAGCGGTTATCCTTCTCTCCATGAAGAAAACGGTAAAACCTGAATCTTGCTTCTGCAGGTATGGGATTGTTAAATAGAAGATAACAGTAGTGTGTTCAGCAAACACAAAACAGTCTGTTGCTTGTCCAGCGAGTTAAGACTTTACCTAGGGAGTTAAAGTTCACGTGATGTGTCCCCTGAAGCAACCAAGCAATCATGACGGGAGTGCCAGGATTTCCTGCGCCCCTTTGGCGGCTCGTCCAGTAGGAATCCAGGGTTTGGATTCAACTGAAATCTCGTGTCTGCTGGAGATTTGGCACCGATTTTATGAGTTCAGGCTTCTTGGTTTGCCCAAAGGACTCTGTTCTTGCCCAACATATGTGTGTATATATATATATATATATATACGTATGTATGTATGTAATATGTGTATCCTTAAAAAAATGCAGATGATGATTTTGCATGTGTCTGTATATATGTGCTTGCATATAAATTATTGTGACTGTTATGTAAATATGGGAAAAATCTAAAACAAAAGTCAAGTTAAAAAACAACAAATGTTGTCCAAAGTGCTTTAGAGAGACTACAATCAGGCAAAAACACAAAAATAGTTTTAAATAATTAATAAAAAGCATGAAAATGAATCATTTTGGATATCATCATTGAAAAATATACTGGAGAGAAGTCCAAAAAATAAGAATACAGTTCAACCACTCATGCGTTCATGATGTCTTTCAAAAAGAGAAAGAGATGGGTCTTAAAATATCAATGGAGGGGAAGATCTAATAGTGAGGGGCTAACTATTCCATAGTAGCAGAAGCCAGTAAGTGATGTGTGCTGCTGTCAGCTTGTTTCATGTAATTAAGTAAACACACAAATAGGGTTGGTCACATACTACTCAAAGGTATGGTGGTTAAAAGAGATTTTAACAATTTTCACTGTTGCAAAAGAAGGCAAAGCTAAATAATGTCCTTGTGACACTAAAACAGTTATGTATCTGCAACATGTGTGGTATCAGGGCTTTCATTTCCTAATTTACAGCCATAAAATTAGAATCCCACGTGATTTTAACATTTCCAGCAGAGGCTGCTATGACTGTCACATGCTGTGACTAGATGCACATATATACAGAATGCTATCTTCCAATGCAGACTGCTTTGTGCCTTACAAACCTTGAAGTTATGCGCTGTACCACAGACATGCAGAGATGGAGTAAGAGGATGATGTATGAATGTCCATAAATAACATCAGACTGCCTGCATTTTGACATGTTAATAAATGTTCCCTCCAAATCAATAAGACATGGGAAACAACACCCAGCCCATCATTCAACAAATCAAAACCTCATGATTTCCCCTAAAACGGTCACAGCCTTCTTTACGCGCTGAAGTCCGTGCTCTTGGCTTTGATCTGACATGAGATCAGAATCTGCACCTCTCCCTGTTCCCTTGATTAGGGAGCCCTCTGTGTGCGGCCTGTGTCTTTTCAGTTCCTCTTGTTTGGTTTGGGCATGTCTGGCATAGCTTCTTAATACTTCTCCCAACTCAGTGCAAGTGGAGAACCTCCCGCACACCTCCTTGGCTGTATCAGACAACCCATGCATACGATGTACATATACACACACCAGTAAAAAATGGGTATACAACTTCACAAACATAAAACATACACAGTGAATGTGCTGTGGTACTCATCGCTTGAGCTACCTCACTGACACCAAGTTTGTCCTCAGATAAAATGTCTAGCTCCCATTATATCGTCTTCAGCTGATTTCGTGTCTCTGAAGACATCTCCTGCCCGTAAACTCACACTTCTACACGGTTGGGAAGAGAGAGGAGAAATTAGCAGATATAAACAAGTCTTCTCAGAATGAGAGGTAGTAGTATTCAGTAAAGCCTTTGATCCAGCCTTAACTAGATCGCTTTGACAAGTCCAATTTATGGCTGCTTCTCCCCACAATAGCTCTTTGTGTAGAGAGCTGGAGATGATCTAATCACTGCTGTCCTCAGAAGTCTGAGTGAGGAGATGAAGAGGAAACATAGTGGAAACATTGTCATCCATCACTTTTGATGTGAAAACACATGATGGCTTCGCTTTATCTGATTTTTCTTCCAAATTAGTAAGACCAAATGAAATGAAGCAGATCAAACAAGATGAAGGAGTCATTTAATTGCATTACACACCCACACTCCACTTCCTGCCGTAAACTGTCCTCTTCGTCTGTAGGAATGGACGTTGTGATGAATAGATGGAGAACAAGGCTCCTGCAGTTGATATTTGCTGAATGGTTTACATGGGTTTTTATCAGTTTTTCACTCCCTGTTCACACAGCTACAAACACAGCCATCCTCAAACACATATCTCACACAAACACGCACAAAAAGTGTTTCACAAACTTCAAATAAACCTGGTTACCAAAAGACAATCAATGGCCCCTTATCATCAGCAATCCTGCAAAAACTCCCTTCGCTCTGTTGAGAGTTCAGATGTCAGCCACACACCCAAAGACACAGCCCAGCACAGATACTGACTCGTGCCATCCACTATCTATGGCACCAAAAAACAAGGCAGATTCTGAAATGCCACCTCGTGACTTTTTGGAGGAGCTAATCTATTCTATTTAATGTAGTTCAGAGGGGCCCCGGCTCCGCACTGAAGACACAAGGCAGGATTAGTCCTCATATAGCGGTGGCAAGATGAAAGGAGATAAACCACTTAGCCTGGTTCTTGGATGACTTTATATATTTATTTCCCTCAAGTCTCTTCCTAACGTTTGAAAAGGGATTTAGCAGCGAAGACACTTAAGTCTCTGGAAGTTAATCTTTTTTCCTCTTTCAAATAAGTTGTGGATTTTGTTTGTGCGCTATTGAGTTTTATGAACTTTCGACAGTATTTCAGGGAGGGTTGAGAGACAGGATTCCCTGTGCTAACTACGGCCTTTGTAATAAAATCAAATCTTAAGCATTGCCTTAAAAAAGAGTTTTTCTGCTGTTCAATCAAAAACTTTGACTGAACTTTGCTTTGATGCTTTTGAATGTATTTTATAGGTGTTTTTTTCTTTCTGAATCACACCTCTAAATAAATTCACTTGAATAACTCTCATAATTTGGATGCAGATTTCCCTGACCCCAAAATGTGTTGCGCAGCCTTCATGTCTGGCTGAGAGTCTGACCCGTCTGCTCTCAGTATCTTCCCACTCCTTTATTGACTCTGCAGACCCTGCGCTCCGAGCCCAGCCCGCTGAGGGGTGCTGACCCCGGGCTCTGGCCCCCGCACATCAAAGGCTCCTTATGGAGGATGTTAATATTTGCTCAGGTGCATCTCGCGGGTCTCCCTCTCTGAGCAGAGACTGCTCTGAGCATATAAATATATCAGAGGCCAAAGGGAAGTCTGGTCACGCTGTCCCTGTGTGTGTGAGAACAGGGGAGGGGAGTGGATGACAGTGTGTGCTGTCGCAAAACACACATACACACTCATTGCACTGACTCCACCCCTCCTCCAGACTCCTCCGGTCTATAGCCTGCATTTGAACCCCCTCATCTCTCTCTTTCCTTTCTTCTTAGTGGCCTTCTGACCTGGGGCTGCCCTTCGGTCAAGGCAGACATGGACAGGACAGCTGGGGACAACAAGAGCCCTGTCCCAACCAAATCCCCTCCTGCCTCCTGCCTCCTGCCTCCTGCCTCTTCCATCCCATGACCCCTGTATCGCCTTTGAACTTATGCCGCCCGATACTGAGGCCCTCCTGAGACTGCAACTGTTTACCCAACAATGTTACAAATAAGAACACAGTGGTAAGATTAGATACAGCTTTCCCCGACCCTTTGTTTATGGCGCAAGACCTCCATCTCACATCTGCACCGATTCCATCTCAGTGTCACTGATTACGGCAGATTACAGAAAGCCTGGGCCCCATCTCCCAACGTTGCTTACGCTCCTGTTCTTTGGATGTCAGGTTGACTTGGCCCGCCGCAACCGGCTTGTTTACGCTGAGCTCCACAAATAAGATCATACCCTCTGCAGCCTCCGTCATCAGCCAATGCAGATAGACAGACGTGGAATCTAGAAACTCCAGCGTCACATCAAAGGAGCTGGAAGCCAGTCAGCCCCACATCTGTGGAACAATCTGACTGCGAGACTGATGTGTTTTGTAACCGGCTCGCTGACAATACACAGACTGTTGAAGACCTGAAGAACTGTTGCTGCTGCTGCTGCTGCTGCTGCTGCTGTAGGACACGTGAACAGTTTGACATACAGTACATGTCTGGAGTTCAGGATCCCAGGCAACCATGGAGTTCTGGTGCAGGAGGTCTTTGCTACAAGCTCCAGCAGAGCAGTGGCTTTTTGAGCAGTCCCATTGATTCTTGACATGATTAAAAACTATAAACTTTTAAGAAATTATAACTTTTCAATCATGATAATATACAGCAAGAACTGATCAGACAACTCACTCTTTTTTATGGAACCAACTGAGCAGATGGAAAGCAACACTATTTATTTCCCCTTAGAAATAAATATGAGATATATATTTATATAAATATGGGTGAAGTGAGACCTAGCAAGGTCAATATACACGGTCCCAACAGCAGAAAATTACCTTTGAGCAGTTTGTATCACACTTATACACATCATACTTTTTCCCAACGCCAGTGGCAGAAAATCCATTAGAGCTGTGACTGTCAGTTCATCATCGATGTGGAAATGTTAAAAAAGTCTTTCACAATGACTTTGTCTATCTAAACTCAGCGCCAGTCCAAGGACGTGTGCAGAAGGAGATGTCATTCTTTGATGGCATTTTCCTGTATTGCCTGTGAACGATGATAACATTACTGAGCAAAATCTAACAGGAGTGTTAAATTATAAAATATTGATCATGTGTTCTTATCAGTCAGGTCCAGGGCCTGTCCTTCCTGCTCATATTGTCCTCTGTGCTGGTTGTAATCATTACTTTCTCGTAGGAAAATGTTTCATTGTGGAATTTCAAGGTTAACCCAAATCAACTTAACTTTATTGGTATCTACTGTAGCCATGCAGACAAGGCTGGATTACCAACGAAGCAAAGTAAGCAACTGCCCCACACCCTAAGCGGGCCCAAAGGCTCCAGGTTCACAGAGTGGTGTTTGTGGTAATTTGATTATTTGCGGTAATACTGAATGCAGCACTAAAATCACATGAAAACTCAAAAGACAGTGGCCTGAAGGTTGAGGTCCCATCTTGTAGGCTCTGAGTTAAAATATAGTTTTAAAGTCTTTCAGTTTATCTTCTGCTTAAAGTTATGATCCTTAAGATTTTCATCATATCAAAGCCAATTTTTGATACTATTTATTAAATGTATTTACACTTATTAGTTGCCTCTCTATATAGTAGTTTGCATTGTCAGTGGCGGAGTCCACCATTCCTGCATTGTATTCAAATTGTGTGCACATACACAAGGGATTCTTCAGAAACGATGCATTCACATAAAGGAAGAAATTCAGAAGACAAGAGCCACATTTGCACATTGCATTGTAATTTATGTGCATGTCACGTAAATGACATGACAAGCACACCATATTTACATTATTACTAGTACATCGCATTAACATCAGTAACCACTGTGTCACCAAATCAACCAGAACTGAAATCTTAAGGATTATAACTTTAAATGACACATATCCTTAAATAATTTGGGTTTAATGAAATTACCACAAATTAATTACTAACTCATACATACATAATGCATGGGGGGGGGGGCCTTCAGTAGGGGCCCACAGCTCATTAATGCCCTGATGCCGGCCCTAATCCGGCCCTGGTTTTATTTGCAGTGGTTTTAAGATGTCCACCATTGACACAGGCCACCACTCCAACACAATGGAGATGGAATGTTGTTTGTAGGGCTCAATGCATCAAAAAATAAAACTCAACAGCAATCTGTCTTCCACAAGCAATGTCCCAGTTACTCTCCACAGATCTCGAGACAGAGGTAAACAGAAAAGAAAACTAAATGGGGGTAAATGAGAAAAAGGTTTTTTGAAATCATCTGTGTTACGCTGGTTTAATTAGTGATATATTACATTACAGAATAATTTATCAGTGATAAAAAAGTCTCTTTTTTTCTCATTGGAATGTATAACTTTTACAGCCTGTATGAATAGGAGAAATAGTATATTATTATAGTCATTATATTAAGAGTGTTGCACTCTCGTTCATCCGGTTTTATTTTACTACGTTATGCAAATGCATTCAGTGTGCTGAATATATTATATATTATGCCGTAATGGTGTGTTGTAATTAGTACAAACTATGCCACTCCCAATCAAATATTCTCTTGAACATCTTTAACGAGGATACCACTCAAGAGTCATAAATATAACACTCTTTCCCTGCCCCAATTCAGGTGGCTTGTTATGAGGATGACCTTCCATTAAGAGCACAAAATACTAACACAACTTTTCTGCTCTTTCTCAGTTGACTCAATTTGAGCACCCTTAATAATACATAAGCAGTTACAATAAACAACAGTGTTGCAGATTTTGCCATCGTTCTATGGAAAATAACAAACCACCACAGCTGTTCCTCATTCAGCATAAGTGGGTTGACTGACAGTAATTAGTAAAGTGTGGATAGGAGGGGAAGACTTTTTTGAAATCATTACAGGAAGGTGAAGTCTGACCTTGGCAGTGTTATCAGTCTGGTGTGTCACCGTGTGGGGACAAACATATTGAGTTGACTGGAATTAACACTGATACCCAGAGGTAGATTTCTGCAGTGAAGGAACCATCTGTTCACCAATATGGAGGCAATTAACTGCTAAATGAAGCTGTTAAACATGCGGTGGGCAAATCTATATCTATTAATATTAGGCAGAGCAATCACTAACAGATAACAACCTGACTGAAAAGCAGCAAATAAATGTATGTTTGGAGCTATCTAACCCTTGTGACCTCTAATATTTGTATAAATATGCAGATGAAGAAATACTCTCTGCCATTTGTGTTGCATCATGGTATAATATGTACCTCTTTGAGCATGTGTAGGCCACTTTAAATGAAAAATCAACCCACAAAATACTTGTTATACTGTTCTACATTATCTGTGAGGGATTTTTGTTGTTGTTTGTTTCATTTGGATTTGTTACACAGCATCTGTGAGTTTTTATAACTAACTTAATGTACTACTCCTACTTCTACTGGTAAAATCCTTCAGAAACCAGTCATAGGTGTATATGCAGCACTGGGGTGTTAGTGGATAAAAGTTGATACTGATGGCCAAGTACGAGCAAGCAGTGTTGTAGTCAAGACCACCTAAACCGAGACCAAGGCATGACCAAGACCAGAGTGTATCTAGACCAAGTCAAGACCAAGACCAAGGCAGGACAAGACCAAGTCAAGACCATGACCAGACCAGTCCAAGTCCCACACTGCATGAGACATTAAGATAAAATCTTAATGATAATTTCCTTACCAAATAATCATCTTTAAGCTGATTAAACTTCCACAGAAAGGGGGTACATATGTATCTAACACCCAGTGTGGGAAAGATTGAGTAAATGAGTGAGCCAGAGAGAGAGGAGCTCACGACACTTAAAACACACAAGCACTAGGTTTTGACTAGGTAAAAAGTTGTATATTTGATCTGCAACTGTGTCTTCAAACTCAAAATTAGCACTCTTAAAGTAACGTGCCATGTGCTTATGGCCAGGCAAAGCAGTCTATTTAAAATGTGGAGTGGAGTGAAGTGGAGGCTCTGCACTCTGTCACTTCACTAGCACTCTCACCCAAGTGAGGGAGCGGTACTCAGTGTTTCCACTTCTTTTCCTATGAAAGTAGCTAGCACTAGCTCCAAAAGTCACTAAAAGTTGCCAGATGATGTCATGCGCGCATTCTTTTGCATAAAGCTTAGTGCAGTGAAGGAGACATCACCTTAGATAGAGGTAGATAGAGAAATCTTTGGCCAAATAATCACAAACTCACTACATGCACATTGTATATTTGAAGTAACAAAGGTAAAAAAAAAAATTTTTTTAAATAGAAACAAAATCTACAAAGGGATAGAGAAGGGAAAATATCAAATCCATCCATCCATCCATTTTCTACCGCTTGGTCCCGTTAGGGGTCGCGGGTGACTGGAGCCTATCCCAGTGCAGGGTACACCCTGGACAGTGGCCAACTCGTCGCAGGGCTAACACAGACACAGACAAGGACAGACAACCATTCACTCTCACATTCATTCAATACGGGCAATTTAGAGTTATCAATTAACCTACAGGAAGCCGGAGAACCCGGAGAGAACCCACGGTAACACGGGGAGGACATGCAGACTCCACCCAGAGAGATTGTGTGATGTTGGTCTGGTCCGGGAATCGATCCCACGAACCCACGATCTCCTTATTGGGAGGCAGGAGCTTTAGCCGCTCTGCCACCGTGCACCCCGAAAATATCAAATGAACTATTTAAATATTTACAAGATCAAACAAACAGCTCTATAAGGTACTAGTGTGAGTACTTGGATAGCCCAGCACATCACAGCATTACATGCTGCAAAGAGAGCATTTACAGAAGCCGAATGCTCTGAGAGCATCCGAAGAGCCCTTCGTAACCAACTGCGGCCCATTGATGACCAATATGAAACAGGGGACAAAGCCTACTTCAAGTGGGTGGATTGTGCAGAATGGAAAGGTTCAGGTGTGGTCATCATAATCATAGTCAACGTGACGCATCACAGACACACTCAATTACAACTTGTGAATGCCTTAGACTAAAAACTGGACAAGTAGTTACATACACAGATAGTTGAAGTGGCCAAGCACACACTGGAAAATTCCTCAGCCGGGCAGGAAAGGCCACTGGAATACCCAAAAACTGATACAATTTGCAGTACACTGAGCCTGAGGAAATTGCTGGCACAAGAGGGTTAGTTGACCTAGGACAAGTAAACGATTTTCAAATGGTTCCAGCTGAACATGCCGAGTTGTGCACTGACTGCCATGAAGATGACATATTTATTGTGAATGAGGATGCTTTCGTGACTGCCAAACACGGTGAACTCAGCAACTGGAAAAGAATGGTGTGTTTGAAGACGGGAAAGATGAAGGCCAGAAATAAATCTCTACGAGGTGACAGTATTTTAGTACATTAGTTGCAAGAGGCTTTGAAGAAATTAACAATCAGGAGCTCCCAAAAGACTCACCTACATGTACATCTGAGTCTCTAAAAATGATCATGGCTGTTATATGTCAAAAGAATTGGCAGCTGAACTCAATGGACATTAAAGCAGCTTTTCAACAAGGTAAAGAGTTGACCCGAAATGTTTACATCCGCCCTCCCCAAAAAGCTCCAAACACAGGAACTCTATGGAAGTTGAAGAATTGTGTTGATGGTCTAGCAGATGCTTCACTCTATTGGTACAATAGAGTGAAAGACAATAGGCAGCAGTTGGGAGCTATTGTGTCAAAAGTCAATCCAGCAGTGTTCTACTGGCTGGATGACTCCTGCAATGTGATGGGAGTCCTTGCTTGTCATGTGGATGACTTCATCTGGGGTGGTTCAGAAAAGTTCTCCACAACCCAACACATCCCTCACTTGAAAGGTGCTTTTCAAGTTGGACGTGAAGAACACAACAGCCACAGCTACTTTGGAATGGATGTTCACTCTTTGGACGATGAGATACAGGTGCAACAAAGTATGTACATAAAGAATTTGCAACCCATCACTGTGGACCCCAACAGATTCACACAACGAGAGGCTCCTCTGACAGACACTGAAACTGACGTGCTAAAGTTGAAGACTGGCCAAATATTGAGTTGAGTATTGGCCAAATATTGAGCAGAGTAGACCTGACATAATGTGTGACATATCCATCCTGGCATTGAGTACACAGCATACTACTGTTCAAACTCTGTACTGTGCAAACAAACTTATCAGAAAACCAAATTCAGAAGAGGTGACCTTGAGATTTCAGCACTTGGGAAAAGACAGCTCCCTGAAACTGTTGGTGTTCAGTGACTCCTCAATGGGAAACTTTCCAGAAGGAGGAAGAGGGTAGATTCTCACCAATGTGCTGGCAGTCAAAGAGAATCAGGAGAGTTGTCCTAAGCACTTTAGCAAGAGAGACTTTGGCACTTGCAGATGGCATTGACAGTGCAGTTTTCTTAGCTACACTCTAAGGAGCAGCTTGCTGACTTCTTGACAAAGAAAGGGACATCTGCACTTGTTCTGCTGAGGGCTCTCAGCAAAGGTGTAAGGCCACTTAATGGCTAAAATGACTAGACAACAAAGACCTTTCTACCCCCGAACTCTAGTCATTAAAGGGTGTTAAAGGATTTTGAAAACAGAAATGTTTTTTTTTTTTACTCTGCTTTTCTTTAAAGAGAAATGTGCATGGGTAAAAGGCGAGGCTATTCAGTGTGTTAGGAGGTGGCTGCTATAGTTGTTGCTGTCCAGCAGTAGTTTTCAGTGAAGTCTCAAAATGTACAGTTGTCCTTAGTCATAGTTATTGAGCCAACACCCAGTACTGCGTATGGACACTGAATCTTTTAGTGGTACAGAGTACCGGACCGTACCAGTCTACTTTCACCCCTGTTGACTGGTCTTAAAATAAAATCCAGAGTCCTCTTTGTCTGAGACCAAGACAATCCAGAGTCAGTCGATTCGAAGACAAGACTGATCTTGAGTACTATAACACTACAAGCAAGAGAGTTTTTCAAAATGCCTTGCAGTGTTTACTCAAAACTGTTATCTGCTAATACTACGATGCATTTCTCCCCTTTTTACATTTTTGCTTTGGTACAAAATGATGAATCTAGCAAAAAGCCTGTGAGAGCAATCCTGACATTTGCCATTATTATTAATACCTGCAAAGGCTTCTTGATTTCTTGGGCACTTGGGGGCAGCAGAAACAACACAACATTGACTTATCCTCATATTTTAAGTTAATGGCAAACTTGTAACAAACAGTTGCATATTTACCCATCCAGCAGATACAGAGCAACATTAGCATTCATTTGGAATGTGACCTGATGAATGTAAGTATGTTTTTGGTCTTTTTAGCTGCTAAATGCTCCACTGTGTTCTTCAGCTAGTCGCTAAATTTGTCTGTTTGCTGTTAAGTGGTGGGCTGGTAGTGTACAGTGGGTTTTTAGAGCTTTTTTGGCCACAGTTGTCTGCTGGCGAAAATTACGCTGTTTATTAATGACAACCAAGCTCCCCTAACCTTAACGAAGAAGTAATTCTAACTCAAACCATGATCTTTCCCTAAACCTAACCAAGTTGTTTTTGTGCCTAAACCTAACCAAACTTCAACCATAGAGTTCATTAAACCGATAAATTTTTCAACAGTGATTTGTAAAGGTTTTGGAAGGCACAGTGTTGTTTTAGAATCAGAATCAGAATCAGAAATACTTTATTGATCCCAGAGGGGAAACTCTTTCGTTACAGCTGCTGACTCTCATGTCACTGCATACAGGAATAGAAGTACTCAGCAAATCAAAATATAATACGTTATAAAACAGGTAAGATAAATTAAGTACAAAGTGGATATAAGTATAAAAGCTAAGATAAGTGTAAGTACCAAGTGGATTTAGAGGTTGATAAGTATGTACGGTATAATACAATGTAATAATATAAGTAATAAATAATAGTGCAATAACGAGTACTGTTAAGTTAAGTGTAGCTTATTAAGATGACTATGAGACGGTGGATATTACACAGCAGTAATAGAAGTATCAATAAATATCAATAAATAGGGAATTTTAAACTGAAAACAGATTCTTTTGCACATGAGCATTAAACAGACAACATTGCACAATTATTTAAAGTACTGCAGAGATGTTAATGATCCAATGTCCAGTTTAGTGAATTAGGGTCATATAGGCTAACACTTAGAGGGAGGAGTTAAAGAGTTTGATGGCCACAGGCAGCAATGACTTCCTGTGGCGCTCTGTGGTGCATTTTGGGGGGATGAGTCTTTCGCTGAAGGTACTCCTTTGTTTGACCAGCACGTCATGGAGTGGGTGGGAGACACTGTCCAAGATGGCATGTGGTTTGGCCAACATCCTCCTCTCTGACATCACCGACAGAGAGTCCAGCTCCACCCCCACAAGGACATGGACAAACAACGTATTTTGTTGTATAATTTGGAGGACTTGTTCATTTTGAAGAAAACAACACTTACACCTTACAGTACAGCATTAAGGCAGAGGTTAACTCCAAGCTACAGTCTTAATTTACAGTCACACAAAGTCAGTGTTTTATGTCTTCAGTGACAGAAACTTGAGTGTGTGTGATATAGTCAAGGTCTAGCATTATGACCTGATTATCTCTTATGTGGAATGTGTAGCCTATATATATATGAGAATGTTTGATATTTGCCATTTGAAACCAACTGTCATACAATTATTGTCAGCAAAACAATCAATTATGGTACTTTCAACCTTGGATCATCAGAATCAGAAATACTTTATTGATACCGAGGGGAAACTCTTTTGTCACCGCAGCTCTCTATCACATCAGTGCACACAGGAATAGAAGTACTAAGCAAAAAATATAATGCACTATAACAGGTCAGAAAATAAATTAAGTACTAAGTGGGTATAAGTATAAAATTAAAATAAGTGTGAAGTACAAAGTGGGTTTACCGGTTGATGATAATAATGCAGTATAAAGTACGGTATAAAGTAATAGTGCATAGTAATAGTGAACTGTTAAGTTAAGTGTAGCTTATTAAGATTATAATGAGACGGAGGATATTGCACAGCAGTAACAGAGGTATGAATAAATATCAATAAATAGGGAAAAGGAAAGCTAAAAGTTGGAAAAAGTAAGACGACGAGACGGAGCTACGGCAACAGGCAGCATGCACGTTCAAGCATGCACACTTTTGGTTTTGATTATGATGAAACAAAGTCAATAGAGTAGGGCAGTACCGAATAGTTTGAAGCTTGGAAGCTTCATTCATAACGTTGACATTCGAATTCTAAATCAACATTCGAATGCAGCGCAGCTTTTATTTTTATTGCATGTCTATTCATTCTGTTTAAACCCGGTATTTCTGCACAGTTGCAGATACAGATTAGGCTTTGATCATTACCTCCGCCAAGGAGGCTATGTTTTTGTGGTGCCGTTTGTTTGTCTGTCAGCAGCATAACGGAAAAACTACTGACCCAATTTTCAATAAAACTTGGTGGAAGGGTGTAGCATGGGACAAGGAAGAACCCATTCAATTTTGGAGCGGATCCATGGCAAAATGAACTGAATTAATATGTTATGGTCATGCTAGCTTCTCTGTACTTTCCTTGTTTCCATGTTTGACCGAGGGCGGGGCTCAGCTCCTACATACGCACACACACACACACACACACACACACACACACACACACACACACACACACACACAGCGGACAGCAGAGCAGAGAGGCCGCAGTGGAGACAGTGAAGGTAACATTTTACACGAGTTGACGACAACTTGTGGAAAAAGTAGAAAAGCGATATTTTTCCACCTGCTTTGTCCGTAGTTGTTGTTAATAGCGAACGTTACGAACAAGGTAAAACTAGACTATTGGCCTTGGTGGAGGTCTGTGCTCTTCTAGTGCCCTTCTAGTTAGAATTATAGTACTATTTGTAGAATTAGATTCCAGTGGTAGCTGCGTCGGATTGTTTCTGACACATGTGATCCAAACATTTCCAATAACTCCAGAGAGTTGTAAAGTACAAAAGTCAAAATGTATTGGAAAAAGATAGATACAATCATTTCCAAAATTCACAATATGTTTTTATCTAATGAAATATTCTGCTTCAATCCATATTTGCTGGTGTTTAGTCTTTCAAAAACAATATTTAAGCCTAAGGCCACAATTATTATTTCATCATTATTTTGCCCTTATTGAATTAGCCTGCTGCCTACATGTGTTTATCTTGACAAAACTGACAAATTATATTCATTATATAAAGTTGATTTAATTTTAAAATACTAACTCTTTTAATCCGATGAATCACTTTATTCAAATTGAGTATTTTGTTCGAAGGTGATGATGTCATACAATATGATGACAGATGTTTGATACTCAGTATAGCCCTACAATAGAGACTATACATTTTTGAGCTATTAAATTATTAAATATTATTTAGCAGTTAGAATAACATCTAACTCAGTTTTATTTATGTATTTTATTACAGTTTGAGTCCAGTGTCATCATAACAACAACAAATAGTTGCTTGGGTTTTATTGATTTAGCTTTCATAGATTAGGGTTTGATGGACAGGAGTGTGATGCAAGATATGGGGTGGTCTGTGTAGAGGAAAAATTATAGGAACAAAGAAAAATTAATGGTGGTGATGGTGATATTATGACTCCATCAAGTAGATCTACTTGATAGAGCCTCTCAAGTGACCAGCCATCATAAAACGTAAATGCAAATAAAATTCTTTAGCAAGGTAGAGGTAACAGAACAGCTCCCGAGTGAAACAAGCTTAGCAGGATAAAACTGACTGTCAGGAAACCTCACTGACATATTGCACGTCACAAACGCTCCTTGTCAAATATTCATCACATCCCTTTTCCCACCCTGTTTCATTCCAGCTTCAATAGTAATAAATACATTAGTGGATAAAAGAAAATCAAACCAGCTCCCGGAGGAAGCATGTGAAGCCTCACAATCTCCATGCTGTTTGTACTTTGGGAAGAATCAATTAAAAATGTACAGCTGCCATAGATTTATTATTCATATGCACATCTTTTTCAATTCATCAATGGGCCGACACATGTATTGGTCAGGCGGGTAAATACATCAGCAATGGAGGAGGAGAGAAGAGCTGGGCTCGTGCAGGTTTGGAGAGTTGGGAGTTTCACCATCGTGTGTGTGTGTGTGTGTTAGATTTATAACCTTTTAGAAAGTAATGAGTGTCCTTTTGCTCAATGTAGCTTTCAAAACACTATTTTATCTATCTCTGTCTGTCTGCTGTTCTATCAAGTCAGTATCTCCTCCCTCACTTTCTTACACTCTGTTGATCCTCTCTTTGTTCTTTCTTTGTCTGTCTGTCTCTCAAACTCAGAGTGCTTGTTCAGGTGCTTGGGTAAAAATATGGATTATTGACCGGTGCATTTTTGAATTTTGACAGATTCTTATCTGACATTTTATCACTTCATCCTTACCCATCTGCCTGCCAGTCAGGTTGCTGGTGCTATAGATCCCCTATGGCTCAGCCAAAGAAACCATTGAAGCTCTGCTATGCAACCTCTCCCCCTGTGCTTTGCTTATAGGATCCACAAGCAGACCTACAAAGATGCGATTGAAGTGAAAGAGTCAAGTCAATCTGAGCTCACTCACTGGCACGCACGCACACACACAAACACATGTGGGTGTTTCGTCTTGTAACATCTGAGATTCTTCAAATGTGCTTTTAAAAAAAGTTTTTCGCCAACCACATCAGTAGAGGCGAAACTTGTGAAAAGGGCTGCCAAGTAAGACACAAGCACACACGCACATGCACTAACACACCTACCTCCAGGTTTTTCCTCCATGAGAAGAGTGTCCTTTCTTCCTTCTTCCTTCTTCCTCCTCCTCTTCTTTCTCCTTATTGCATTTTTATTAAAAACATCAATCTATGTGATGCTAGCCTGACATCTGTTCTGGGGAAAGTTGTGGAGTCTTAATGGGGGATCAATGGAGGGAAGATTACTCATGCTCAGGTGGAGGGGTGAAGAATATAGTTTAGCAGATGTTCCATACAAAGATGGGTGAAGTGTGTATGTGTGTGTGCATCAATATACGCATGTGTGTGTGAGATGACAGCTATAGAGGATCCCTGAGGGAACTCTCTTCCTGAGAGCTTCATCCTTCAGGCAGAAAAGCTTTGGAGGAAGCATTTCATACCTTTAAAATTACAAGCTTTGAAATATGAACGACTGATAGACAGCAGCATTCAGGCTGAACTAACACCTTCGTTTAGACTTAATGTGTTGCCCTTGTGAGGCTGGATCGCTCTATCATGTCTTTGACTAAACTTGATGGTGGAGTGTGTGCACAAATCTTTGCCCTTCTGCTGTATAAATGTTCCTTTTATCTCCGCGATGTGTTGCCTCTAAGATAAGATGAGATCTGAGATGACTTTGTCGAAATCCCAAACCAAAAGCATGAGGGTGAGAAAAAATCTGAGATCTTGAAAGTTGTGGATATGCTCACCTCCTTTCTCTGTGGTGACAGCTGCTGTCATTCCAGCTCTCCACCCCTAGAGGGCAAATTCAGTCAGAGAGCCTGCCTCTCTTTTCTGAGGATGTGTGCAGGGTCACAGAATATTCTACTGCAAGCTGGGACCATCGGAAGATCAGGTGTGTGGCAAAACAGAAAATATAGATGTAAAATATGGTATTAATCTCTTGGAAAGGGATAGAAGGATCTTTGGCAACTACGTGACTTGGCTGGTGATGAGCCTTCTCACATCAATCAGTCCACCTCCTCACATGCAAGAAGTGCACTGATGGTTTTAGCAATAGTAAAATTATTGCAAGACAGACAGAGAGAAAAAGCGAGTGAAAACACACAATGACCTGTTAAAGCTGCTTTCTGACACAATTCCTTCTGGCTCTTTGCCACAATTTCTCGCTGCTTCTCTCCACATCTGGCGGTGGAACATGAAGGGGTTTTTGAAGGCTGGAGATACCGTAGGTTACTGGATGTTCCTCCACCTGCAGGTTGATCACACACAAACACACACACACACACAGTAAAACGAGAACGAGGAGCAGCTTGGATGTTTCCAAAGGCGCTGTTTTAGAGAGACAGCAGGAAAGGTGTGAGGAGGAAAAAATATGTGGCCTTTGACCTAAAAGGAAGTGATTTATACAGGACTATAAAGCAAGCCCCCAGGATCAGCGCTGGGCTGTTATTTTGGAGTAGTGGCCACAGTCAGAATTGCAGCCCAAGAGACTTTCACAGGCTACTTCTTTTTCATATACAAATGATTGACTCTTTAAACCATCCCAATGTAAGCCATTAGGTCCAGCAAAAATTAAAAAGCCTCTAAGTGCTGTTTTAGTCAATTATTTTCATGCCTTTCATGTGTGTGGAGGGTCATCAGGAAGTCAGCTGGCTCAGTCAGAGGAGTCTAATGCACATGCTCTGTGGAACAAAAAGAAATATGGAAAACTGAGGAAGCCTGAAGAACTTCTTCAGCATATGTGCGCAGCAAGGAATTTATTAATTCACTGGAATGAATGGGGAACACGGTATCCAGTTTTATTAATTCATCCATAAAATAAAGTCAAATAGAGTTGAAAAAATTATTTAGTTAAAGTGACAATGTCTAGGATGAACAGTCAGACTCCTAAAGGAACATTTTTAATATAAAACCTATATACTAATATGACAAAGTACACATAAATCTACAACGTTTTCTTAGCTTTGCACAAAATCTTGATTCAAAGCACCATGATTAAAATATTCCAAAAAAATAAGTATAAGTAAGTATTGATAGAGGGGCAGCTTTACAGCCTATACTGTGAAATAGTGTATATGAAACGTATGTGTATCAAAAAGAAACCGTGTTTCCTAATAACTAAAAGTAGTTTTTCTGTCTGTGTGTGCCCTTGTTGTCATTAAGTGGTAACTGCCACAGTCGAATCTGCATCCTCTAATGACCACTAATGACTCCAAGAAAACTCAGACTGTATTGAACTCACTGGGGAAACATATGTTTCACAATTTCCGAAACAGACGATCCAACATTCACACACACTTCACGCCGTGATTGGCCAGCTGTTTTTTCATTCTTGACACAACTATTTCTGTACTTTTCATGTGATCAACCGAGGGCAACGCCATGAATGTCTTCTAGGAGAGACTGTCTGAAAATGTGCATTGTTATCCCCATATTTAAACAATATCGGGTCTCACCACTCTTTATGATGGCTGGCTTTTCACTCCGCCTTTGAGTGTGGCCGTCTGAACAACTATAAACATTTCTGTCGTCAGACATGGTCAGACAATGTTCGGACTAGGCGCCCAGTTATTTTCTAGCATAACCTGGCCCTTACATGCCTCCACTCCCTTTGCCCTAATTTGGATTTTCTGGCTCCAGTAATCACCACAATGGCAGCAAATTGTAAATCCAAATCTTAACTTCTGCCTCTTTAAATACATATGGGTGACATCACAGATTGTCTACATCCTGTCTGTGCCAGCTAACAAAACTGTTACACATTATTATAACACCAGTAGGTCAGTAAGACTCACAGCTCTGCTTTATTTTACAAGAAAAACAGGACTCCTGTTGGGCCGCAGACAGGAGGTATAGTTACTTATCAAGATTTATTGGTGGTAATGTTGCAACTTACACCATTACTGTTCAAGGCGAAGCAAGTTTGTTTATATATTCTATACACAAAGGCAATTAAAAGAGCTTTAGATGCTGTATTAAAACATTACATCCAAGTTCACTTCCAAAAAGTATGACATATCAGTAATATTGACTTCAAAGGTCTTCACGCTGCCAATGCAGTGGACCCGAGCAGATCCTAACAGAGAGAGAACACCAACACCGACCACAATGTGATGCACCACCAGTTTACCAGCAGCTGGGGTAAAAAATAGTAAGAATACTTGTGATATTTCCCTGCACTTCACTGTTCACACTCTGTCTCACGTCAAAACACACATTTTTCTCCTGTGATGATTACAATGCACCACATGATCAGAACTGAAAGCCACTTGGGTATTAGCTACATAGACCCACGACCTGTGGCAATACAACAGGATCCTATCAGACCCTATTAGACTGAATATAATTTGGACCTGGATACCAGGAACCCCGTGGATAATGGATATTATTGACCAAAACAGCTGCTGTATTAGTCATCCACATTTAACATGAAAACTACCAAATGGAAATGATGCCAAGACATTGAAACGTCCTGGGATCTTAATTGTACAAATGTAATGTTGCAAATTGCTTTCACAAATGTTTGACTGGTTACATTGTCATTAGGTATGATTTACACATGTGCATGAATGTAGAAATGCACCCTCACATTTTACGCAGCACAATACAAACACACACACACATACAAACAGAAGCAATTATAGCTCTATACCTCTTTAGCTTGTTTTCTTTTCACAGCATCAAGCAAAGACAATAAAGCTGAGAAAGCCTGCCTTTCTCTTTCATTTTCCTGTCTCTATCGCTCTCTGTGTCCTGCCCTTGAAAAAGAAAAGGACATGCTCAGACAGCCTGGGAACGGCTAACTAGAGTATCCGAGCAGCGCTACATCAAAGGCCACCCCATTTGCACAGCAGCTTACACACACCCACACATACACAAACACCGGCTTACATATTTGGGGTTGCTTTCTCTGAAGTTCATTATAAGTGGCAGAACTATTACCCTCTTTGACAGCATGTGTGTGAGTCAACTACAAGAGGGGAGAGTTCAGCTCATAAACAGTTCAACTTGGCCAAAAAGTTGGGAAGCTTTGGAACAGTTCCCTGCATTATCATTAGTTTTTCTCTTATTTTCGTATTGTGAGAGCGAGTCTACTGCCCGCGTGTGAAACTGTTTTATCCACAGATGCTACCAAAAATGTGTCGCGTACAGTAAATAGCTTTCACAAGTCATTTTGTGTGACTGGTGGTTTAAGTTAGTGTAACAAAACGGCAAGAATCATAAGTAGATGGATTAGTGGACATCTCCTCCCACATCCTCTGATCTTTTACTGCAGCCTCATGAGAAGGAACCCCCCCTTCCACAGTCATCTAGTACACTTAATCTGAAGTGGCAATATTAGAACCCTGAGCCACTGCCAAGACAAATGCAGCTAGCACACACAACTGGCTGTTCTCAAAGGTTCCTGGTGTACCATGTCGAAGAAAGGAGAGGGGGGATCTGACATGAGCGAATGGCTGTAGGAGAGTGGAAATGCGTGAGGGAGGAACGGGCAGATTAACGTGAGAACAGAGGAGGAGTGTATCGTGTGTGGGAGGGACAGATGATGGATACAAGATGTGTGAAGATCCTACGGCAGGATGAAAGAGTTTAAGGAGTCATATTGAATTATTGGACTAAGACTTTGAGCAATATGATAATAACAGCAGAGAGTGCAAAACCGGAGGTCATCATGACATCATTAAAAGGGGGATTAATGTGCAGTTTCACCTTAAAAGTTAAGGTGGAAATGGACTCTAATCTCCCTGTGGCCCGTTGTTACTAAAGTAGGCTGGAAAGGCTTAATATCAAGGCAAGGTCTGATCAAAACATGAAATTTAAATCCAGATGAATGGGAGCTCAATCAGGATCAAGGCCACGGTGGTTAAGGTAGACAGAGAAACTGACTTTGTTGTGAAGTTCAGTTTGCATTCCTGCATTCACAGGCGGTTGGATACAACTCGTCTCACCACATGTTGGAACCATTACATGATGTCATTGTGGTACAATTTCCCACCAGCGCCTGCATGTGTGAAAGGAAGTGATGTCACAGGCTCAGGCTGAGCCCTGCAGATGGCACTCTGATAGACCAAGGAAGATACTATCTAAACCTGTGGGGGATTGTTAATGAGACATGTCAACAGATGCACAGATTCATTGGTTTATTTCCAAAACACCACCCTCTCTAAGAAGGGTTTTTCATTAGTTGTTAGATCTAGGATTAGCTGTTGCTAGCAAGTTTTAAATCAAAAACAGAGGATATGTGCTAATAAAGCTGCCCTGATCAATATTTTTGCATTAACAATGGATGAAATGACAATGTGTAATGTGAAAGGGGTCACTCATACTGACAAACCCACAGGGAATTATCACCCGACTCCGCAGTACCCCTCAGCTCTAAGAAGTGCTTTAGCGTCATTGTTTTGGTTTTACAACCTGCAACTTTAATGTTTTGATACACTCTCACCAGCTCTCATCAGCGTAATTTCTAGCAGCTGTTTTCATCAAAAAGTTCTGGTAAACCCACTGTACACGACCTGCCCAGCACTTAGCGGCAGACTGACAAAGTTAGCAACTAGCATTAGCATTTAGCAGCTGTAGAGCCAGATATTTCCTTCAGGAGTTGGTGGAGACCAAAAACAGAGCTAAAAGGAGAAAATGAATGCTAATATTGCTCTTTGTCTGATGGATGTGTAAGTAAGCAATTGTTTTTCTAACATGTTAGCCATATTAACTTTATAAGGTGATAATACAATGGTGGACTATGGTGCTCTGCCCCCAAGTGGCCAAAAAAATCAATGAATGGAAGTTTAACAGTTTGCATTGTCATTATACATTCTTTCTGATCACCACAGTGTGATTTATCAAATAATTAAGTTTTGCTGCCAAAAAGACTCCAGAATATTTTATATAATGAGTGGCACTGAAGCAAATTATTTAATTAAATGATAGACATATAATTAACATATTTGAATACCTGCTGTAAGCAATGCTTAAAATATTCAATATATCAAATATTATGATACACATTATCACACCTTAATTCATCCTGCAGGTGAAAATGACACACTTCCATGAGATCTTAAAATTGACCAAAATATTCATCCTGTTTTTTGCTGATAATCTATAATAGGCTTTATGTAGAATATCATTAAATTGTTGAATTGTTAAAACCAGTGCAATGCCTGTTCAAAACCGGCTTGTCTGGAACGGGGCCGATTGCTGCTTGCAGCTTTCTTGAGAAACGTTCTTCCAAACAACTTCACACTCGACACTGCGCTTCCTTGGGTCCTGAGCATAGTCTCCGTGACGTCGCCCATAGGTTTCTGAAGAGCCAGCATGAAGCTCAGTGTGGTGGCTCCGGCCGACGCCATCTTGGCAGTGCCTTACTCCGCCGGCTCCCGGCTAATCCAAAAATGGGCAAAGACGTGGAGCGTGGGTGGAGCTGAGGCGGGCTGAATGCAGCCTGGTTGCTGAAGCCACCCACCTGTCACTCAAAGTGGCCACATCCTTTATTATGCATAACTAAAGCCTTAATATAATTTAAACGGGTGAGTTATATAAATATTCACTCTCTAACAGTTATCATGAATGGGGAAATTAACTGTAGAGACCAAATCCGTGTTTTGTACCAGGCTGTAAACATGTTTATTTCTACTGTGAAGTTGGTCATTTTAACATGGGGGTTTATGGAGATTGACTCACGGTTGGAGCCAGCCTCAAGTGGCCATTCGAGGAACTGCAGTTTTAGGTTGAACGTTGTTGAGAAAATCAAAGGACATACATAAAGACAAAGACTCCTTCCATTTTAGTTAGATAGTGCTATACATTATCACTGCCTACAACCCTTTATATTTACATACTGATGAAGTAAATTGGAACTAAATACTGCCACAACAACTCATAAAACAATATACACAACCTCAAAAGTCCCAGGTATTTATTTGTTTCCATTTCAAACACATCTCTCTTTGTGTATAAACTGGTTAAGCACTTAATCACTAGTTTCAGGCGAAGGGAGAGAGGAAATGGAGTGGGATGGTTAAAGTGGCTTATTTTGCAAGAGGGAAAAAATTGGGGGTAGAAGAGGGAAAAAGGAGAGAGAGGCTGAGCAGCAATCGATGGTTTTTTTTCCCCCAGAGCTCCACGGGGATTTGTGCTGAGTGATCTGAAGTGGTGCCCCACTGTGCAAACCTGAGTGCTTTGACTCCACATAAAACCATTCAATCACAGAGCACCATGTTCTACTAAAAAGCCCCTTACGAGATCATTACCAAGGATGAACAAACAGTCACTAATGAAAAAGCCAGAGCGCTTTCCTTGTGTGAAGGATATGGAAAACAAGGGGAAAGTTGGAATCGGAGCTACAGTCACTGATTCAAGAGTTTGAATTGTGGGTTTTCTTCCTGTCGCCAAGCTAAGAGGTTACAGAGGCTTCTAAACTGATGTCTTGCAGTGAAATATTTTAGCAAAATTTTGTTACTGTGTGATGTGATGTTGTCTGTGGCTCTGGAGGAGCTTTGTCAAGTCTGAGAAAATAACCCTAAAGATGTCATATATAGTGATGTCATCAGGGTTATAGCACTTTGAGCTTAGAGACTACAAATTCATGAAAGGATGCCTGCGTTACAAACTGGGGGTGCTGACTTGAAAAGACATGGATATTTACCACGCAGGAAGGATCTAAGGAAAGATTCTATTAAGTTGCATTATGGGAATTGTAGGATCGAGTATTTTTGGAGCTTGATCCGTACTGGTACAAAAAGTCAGGATATTAATCTGCCCGATGTTCACACAGTTAGGTACGGTTTGGGGTTGATGCAAGTGGGTCTATTGTACTAATGATGTTAAGAACGCCACTTACTCTTGAAAAAAATAAGGTTTTGGTGGTATTATTGATGTTTTCATCAACACTAGTAGTTATAGCAGAAATAACAAGGATGATTTGAAATGCCAATTCAAGTTATTTGAAGTAAATAAAGTATGGTACTTCCAAAAAATACTGTGGTTTGAATTTATAGGTATACAGTAAAAACAAATCGCTCAGACAATAATTATCAGTTTAATCAATAATGAAAATGATTATTAATTGGAGTCCTAAGGGTCTGTCTGAAGCATTTTGACATACTGTGTGCTTTCACATCAGTGAAAATGTGTGTGTACCCTTAAACATTTGAACAGAAATGATCCATTTGCTGCTGGGAACCTGCCACTATTGTCAAATTCATCACTACTTGAACGTGAGGATGATGGCTCGACCCTGCCAACATCAAACAAACCTGGGGGCCCATTACAAATGAGCTTCAACAACTCCCAACGAAAACAAAAGTCTGTTCTTTCTCTTTGTGGCTCTCCAGACCTGGGAACATGAAACCCGAAACGGTCATATTGACAGTTCCTCCAGTTAGCACACACAGAAAAACAACGTTAGGATAATGATGCAATCCATCAAGCAGAAACAGTAACAAGGGGCAGCCCCTATGCAAAGTGATACCGTTGTGTTTTAAGGCCCCCATAATGCACCTGCTTGTTTCCACAACACAGGACAACTCACATTTGTGAGTCAATGGCTCTTTTTACACATTGACCTAATGGCTCCCAATTCTGACTTGGCTGTGGTCATACTCAAGTAGAACGGAAGTGTATCATAAATCAAAAACCCAAACATGTCCAAACTGTGGCTACTCAGGAAGCATCTTAACTATCAGAGTTCTACTTATGTTTTGTGTTCTTGTTGGAATAGTTTCTGATATCCAGGATCTGAGAACATTTCTTTCATCTTTCCTAATAACATTAGGCCTGTCCAAGAACAACCTGAGAACAAACAGGAACTTAAATTGTTATAAGTCAGCTGCCAGTTGTCATGGACAGGTGACAAAGAATTTCTCAAAGCTTAACCAACATTTCATGTCAAGAACACCGAAACCAATACACATGTCACTGGTGGATTAAGTAGCCATTCCATGCACAAAGTCCTCCGACTACAGACGTAAGCGGGGTGGAACCACATGAAACGGCCAGCAACAGCAGCAGAAACTATATCACAGGGCTGCCAGTAAAGAGTTCTTGGTCAGTGTACAGTGTGCCCTGTTTTAGAGCCACATGCACAGATGAAAAGCCAAGGGAACATTAAAGGGGTTGACCACCTGTCCCAGTCCTCTCTCTCAGGCCTGAATGAGACCACAGGGAGATCCTCTTCCTCCAGCACACCACCTGCTCCCACTACCTCCGCTTTAATGTTGGGCAACTCTTTAAAGATCCCACAATGGCACTTTGTAAGAGTGTCCAGTTCAGCATGGAGACTATTTGCAAAACCACACCACACTGTGCTGTGACTTGCCTTAAAATACAAAGTAATAAAGAGTCTACAATTTCTGAATTTTTGTGTTTTATTCCCAAAAGTAACGTGAGTTTGATATTATACCTTGTTGAAACTGTTGCTGCAAACATCGAGAAATAAAACAAATGGAGAGAAAAATCTGTTGCACAAGTGATCGTGGTTTTGTAGTTTTTCTTACCTCACCTTAAGTCACAATATCAAAAATATTAAAATGTTTTAAGTACATTATGTCACCTTTCCAATATGAACTAAATACATAATTTGTATATTCAAACCTATAACTGATTATTTAGTCATAGCGGGCAGCGGAAACAACCTGTGAACACAACACCAACATATTATCACCTTTTGATATGGCAAGTTTGTAAGCAAACTGTTCCCTATTTACACCTCCAGCAGATACAGAGCTACATTAGAATTCATTTGCGTTTCTGGCAACCTGGCAAAAGTAACGCCAGTATTCACTCTCCTTTTAGCTCTGTTTTGGTCTCCACCAACTCCTGAGGGAAATATCTGGCTCTTTGGTTGCTAAATGCTTCACCAGCTAGTTGCTAATTATGTCTACCTGATGTTTGGTGCTTGGCATGTAGTATACAGTTAGTTTATCAAAGCTTTTTTTTGCTAAAAACAGCTGCCTGCACGTGGCTGAAAACACCGCTGTGAGAGCGGTGAGACTGAACCAAAACAGTAAAGCTGCAGGCCGGAAAACCAAAACAAAGTGCTGAAAGACGCTGAAAAGTTCCTTAGAGCTGAGGGAAACTGTGGAGTCAGGTGATAATTCTCTGTGGCTCTGTCACTACGAGCAACCCTTTTCACATTACACATAATCATTTGAACTAATGTTAATATAAAAATATTGATTGTAGCTGCTTTAAATTTCCATTGGAACAAACTGTAACTGTGACTTATAGTCACGAATTGCAGTACTTGTTTCACTAATTAATTTGCTTGCTAAATATTGAAGGTTTTTCTTTTGATCGTGAAAATGTCAGACAAGTGTAAAGATAATCTTAATTAAAAGTATGAGTGTGCTATAAAAACAACACTTGCATTAAGCATATATCTTATAAGAGAGGCCGAGTACTTTGGCTGTTGGGAACTGATATGTGGGTTGAAGCTTCAGTACATGTATGGCACGTAGTGTGTGGAATGAGATGAAAATAAAGTGCTGGTTGTGCAACTGCAGCAGTTAGAAGTCAGCTCTGTGGTAAAAGAAGAAGAAACAAAAACTGTGAGAAGGCAAGTCTGTTTCATACAAAGATCAGCCTCCCTCTCTGACTCTGTATGCTTCTCTTTGCTCAAGGCAAACCTTTTCATCTTTAGTACCCACCCAAACAGCCATCCATGACACTTAGGAGTCCATTTAACTCCAATGGAATAATAAAGACAGCAAGTAGCAGCTGATCTCTCCAGTAGAAGTAAATTACAGTAATGACGAGCAGCATAGATTATATAAGATGTCAGATGGATCAGTGTATGCCCTTTGATGGAAGTTTATCAAACTGAACGCAGCACAGTGCTAACAGGAAAAAGATAGAAAAAGAAAGGAGTTTTATGCCAAGTTGTACTCAGTGTTACATTTAATGGTACAAGTCAGAAAGAGTTACATTAAAGGCCACTTTAAACAGCGGGTTGTTTTTTTCAGCTCAAATAAAAGGCAAACTGTCATCATCATTAAATTTGGCCACAGATCGTTTTTTCTGTTTTGGATAAAGAAAAAAAGGGTTATCTATCCTTGATTCCTCCCACTGCCATGTAGGTCAGTGTCAGTGAATCAGATGTAACATATATTAGGAGAAAAAATGCAGAGCTGCAGCCAGACCCAGACTGGCCATCTGGCAATTTTGGCACATGCCTGAAGAGACAGTCCACTTTTGAGCCATTACTCACAGAAATGATTTAATGATAGATATAAAATACTGTAGTATGAGTGTGACGGGGTGTCTCACTAAGCATCGCCACAGCATTTCATTGTGAAATCAAAACACTTGGATGTGTGGAACTGCTGTCTTGGATCAAATTAACTACAGATTCTCATTGCTTTTGCAGGTTTGCTTTAGAAACAAACTTTTATATGGGCAACAGTTAATGTGTGAAAGAAAGTACTGATAAAAGGATTTGATTTTTTTCAAGTGAGAAGTGATTCAGACTATTTTCTTTCATTTCAATCGAATGAATTCTGATTAATCTAATTATTAATTAATTTGGGAGTATTATAGCCTCTGAAATTGTGCTCCATAAGTGTTACACTTGTATGTGACATAAAAATAGCCAAAAGTTCCATCAAAAGTGGTAAGACATCAAAATTGTTCCCAAAGCAGTTTCAAGAATTTTGTAGCAATAAGTTTCAATATTTTGAAACCAGACAGAATAGCTCCACTACAAACCATAAAATGATTCTTGATTCAAGTCAAAATGTTGAACAAGTTCAGCTGCAGTGGAAATAAGTGAAATTGTCTCCACCCAAGGGATATAAGACAGCTTTAAATCTATATTAATTGATTTTTGCGCAACTGAAAACACAACACTGACATAAAATCACCTTATAAAGATGATATAGAAAATATGTTAGCAAACAGTTGCTTGTTTACACATTTACTAAATGCTAACTAACTTTATTGCTAACGCTGTCTTTGTCTTACAGTGGATTTTTACAGCTTTTCCACTGAAAGCATCAGCCTGCCGCGGCTGTAAGTGACGCTGATGAGAGTGGTGAGAGTGAATCAAAAACCAAGCTGAAAGAAGCTAAAAAGCTACGAGCAACCTCTTTCACATTACACTAATTTGATCTATTGTTAATATAAAAATGTTGATTACTTGAGCTTTAAGAAAGCTTCAATAGCTCAATACAAGGGGAGATGTGTTGTTGAAAGAGCAAAATCTGAATCGAATTCTGTATATATATTTGGGTGCACCCATTCACACACGGTCCTGTCTTGGATGCGTGATTTATACTACTATTGTGATGTTTCCTCTGCTGGAGGTGCACATGTGAACCAGGTTCAGATCATCAAAGGAGGTGCAGCCCGTTCCCATGCTTGTTCCTTGGGTCTTGCTATTAAATATAA
The DNA here is from genome assembly GCF_020085105.1 of Siniperca chuatsi. Taxonomy (NCBI): domain Eukaryota; kingdom Metazoa; phylum Chordata; class Actinopteri; order Centrarchiformes; family Sinipercidae; genus Siniperca; species Siniperca chuatsi. Next base: position 28,177,744 of record NC_058044.1, on the reverse strand, counting down.
GATCGGGTTAAGTGATCAAAGACTCTGGGTTTCTGGGGCTTAAGTGTTGCTCTATTTCATCAAAGGCCAGCAGTCTTTTTAACCTCCACTACCTCAAGGTAACATTAAACTGGCAGGTAATGGAGCTTTGCCTTTCCTGTAAATACTGTACGTGCCTTTTTCAATGGGAACCAGTATGAAAGAGGATATAATGACACAAAATGGCAGCTTCTTTTCTCACATTCCTCCAACCTCCAACAACAAAGGCACCTGTCTCTTTTATCTGTAAAAAAAAAAAACAATATAAACAGACTTCAAAAGCATATCCGGCTGACACTTGGTTTTCCTCCGACCAAAGTGTTTATCAGGCAAGCATATATCAGGCCAGTCAGGGGCATTGTGTTGCCAGTAACTCGCTTCCTCCAGCCCCTGGTTAATTGTCACGACATGTGTCCTTCCAAACCGCAACTTCTGAGCTATTAGTATCAGCTTCCTGTTGATGACTAATGTATTCTGTGTGGCACTCGGAACAGCAGTTAAACACATTTGTTTGGTGTTACTCAGATGGTTAATAAATCAGATAGAAATGAACAAATGGACTCTTTGATGCAAATAATCTTATGCAACATAATTGTATACACATTTTGAAGTTTTGCTGAAGGCCAACAAAGTTTTCCATGGACAACAAATAGGCATGCTCTCATACAGTACATGGTACAAACACTGCCACAGTAAAGGAGTTCAGTTCTTACTAAGGCCACCCATGTTGCATTTTTGATACTGTGTGGCATTTTAAATGTTTACCAGTGGCAGATAGTTCAAAGTCCTATGGAAAGACTTCAGGTGACAACCAGGTAATCAGGTGCTCAAGGGTGCTCAACTGCTTCTCCAGCTCAAGCTGTTTGATGGTAAAGAAACAGTTTTTCTCACAGCCATGTCTCTGGTTTACTGTATCCATCTGCACGCCAGCTAGATCTTGACCAGATGGAAAGGAAAATGAAGGTCTCTCTCTCTCTCTCTTTGTCTGTCTCTCATTCTTCTTGTGTGTGAGAGAGAAAAGGTCTGACAATGTGCATTGAAGACAGACAGTCTCCTAAACATAAGGCCAGCATGTGTTGCCGTGCTGCACAAATAGACTGCTTTGTGTCCAACTCGAGCCTTGCTAGTATGCACAGCAGCCACATCATCAGTCTGCTAACATCAGTCACTTTGTCTGCTTCAGTAACGTACAGCTTCAGTCCTTGTAGACTGGTAGGAGGGTGCAGGGTAAACAAGCTCGCCCTAACCCCCATCTTTATCACCAAGTACCTGCAGATTGTTCAAGTGGTGGAGGCCAGGATTAATTACATTACGTAGAAAATTTCCCATCCAATAAAGCTAACTAGCGAGCTACAGATGAGACTGGAAACAATGATAATGTTAATTTTCTAGCCTGTTATTCCAGTAGCCTCTGATATTTTCTGCCATGCTTGAGGTTTTTACCTTTTTAAGTCCTGGTAGTGTAGGAGAATAAATTATACCAGCACCTCCATAGTAAAATAGTTGCCTCCTGTCAGTGCTGGAATGCCATTGGATGTGTTTATGGGGGTCAGCATATTTGGGGTCAAAATCAATTTAGATGAACTTTGGCTGCAAAATCTGGTGGAAAATCAGGGCAGTGCATGCCACTATGACTCAACTGAAGCACTCTTTGGCAGCCCCACTCTCCGTAGCTCTGGGCAATGTTGCACATACGCATTCAGTGTGAAAGTAGGGTAAAAGGCATCAAACACTGCAATGTCGGAATTGGGAGGCTGCGTCCGACAATTTTTGTAATATTGCGAAACGTTCAGTCTGACAACCTTGCCCACTTCACGCAGCGTTTGGCCAGATGTGCAGAGGGGAAAAAGTTTTTACAGGATTCGGACTTCTCATTCAATCTCTCTTTTGTCATGCTTCTCACAATGACATATGTCACTTTTTGTTTGTACAACCGAACAACACTAATGCCTTCCAGGAGAGACTGTCCAAAAGTGTGTGACGTTATCCGATTTGTACGATTCATTCAAGGGTTTCTATTGAGAACACGTATAAACACTTTTGCCTTCAGACGCGGTCGGACAACAGAAACTGTTTCGTTTAAAGCATACTCCGGCATTAAGGGTTCTTGAGTAAGACACCGAACTCTTACGAGGTCACTGACAGAAACCTCTGAAGGAGGGCAAGCAAAAAGATTGTTTTTTTCAATCAAAACATTTTGCATATTAATGATGACAATGATTAGATGATAGATTTAGCATTTGACCAAACAGTCATCTGAAAAATATGAACGCCTTACTCTGCACTAATGAGCACCTTATTTCCCTCTGAGCATTTCTATGCTTTAGCATTAAACACAGCTCTCCCTTTCTTTTAGCTGTATCATCATTGCTGGCCTCCTCTACGCTTTCTCTGTCTACTTTTCAGTATCTGCTGCCAGCTGGCTGGGAACCCAAGCTGTGCTCTGTGTATCGGTAAATATTCCATACGGCTCTTTGGCCACTTTTTTCCCTGACAGTATATCTGGTGACTTCACAGCACTAATCAGATGTCCTTTGAAGCTCCTCTGATCTCAATTTGTAGCCGGCAACAAATAACATGCACTTTTATTACTTGCTAGACATTTAGTATTTTTCCCCTAATCCTTTCAAGTTTGTCCTCAGCAGCACTGTATGTGCTATGATCCGTCTCTCGCTCCCTCCCTATCCCTCATCCCTCTCTCTTTCTATCTAATCCCAGACTAAAGGGAGTTGGACACTCATTCCAAAAGTTGGATTTGTAAATAGCTTGAACCACATCTAAGGGAGAGACAGAATTAGCAAGAAAACACCAACTCAGAGCTGAGAAAGGGAGAGAGAAAAATACCATATTGTTCAATATTCAGGCCCAGAAATCCTCTAATGCAAGTCCCATACAAGAGGTTATGGAAGACAGAGAAGTACATTTTCAAGAGGGGTTAATCCAAAATAAACCTTGGAGCCATGCACAGTTTCCGTCCTCACTTAACAATAAGTTTTGTTTGTTCTCTGTCACTCTGAAGAAATTATCAAAGGTAATTTGATCGCTTTTAGTCCCACGAAGAGATTAATCACTGACATGAACAATAACGACCAAGAAGTGACGAGGCATTCATCCAGTGTGGAAAGAACTCTGACAACAAAGTGACCCACAGTGACCATCGCAGCACTTTCATATTCAAAACTGTCTCTTTCATGTGGGTGACGTGTCCTGCCCGCTTCTCCAGGAGACGCCAGAAAGGCACCATGGTCCGATTAGGGAGCTGCTGGCAAACAATACCAGGGCCCAGTGCCATCTCCAGCTGCTTCCTCTCCACAAAGGCCCACACTGGAAGTGGATTGTACTTATTTATTCCTCTTTTATAAGATTGACATGAAAGACAAAGCTGTTTATGTGTGTTTATTATGACTTGGGTTTGCAATGGGAACCTTAAGGAAGACTCCCTCAGAGAATCAAAGTGCTGGTGTGTGTTTGATGCTGGACCCAAGTGGTCTCGAATGCTGGGATCAGCTGGTTACTCTGGATTCATTACGTCTGCTGACATTTAGGCATGATGTAGCATGACCTCAGCTTCTCCTGAGTAGCATGTGCTCCCTCTTCTCATCTCAGCAGATTTGAAAAATCCCAAAGGCTAAAGGCGAGGTGGCACGCTGAGTTCCCTAAACCTGAAAGTGACGACACTTCTGCCATTGTTGCACCAAGTACCTCCGCACTCACTCTGAAAACTTGTCCATATTCCATGCGCAACCCTGCGGGGAATGGCAAGGCCTCACGTTTGCAGCCGATTAGGGAGAGAGATTACGGCCTGCCAGGAGAAACCGGGCCATTGTGGGGGTGTGGGTACTGGGAGAGATGGAATGAATAAAAGACGAGTTCAAACCAAATCAGACCTGCTGGCTTAGCCCCCATCAACTGCAGAGTGGTTTGAGCTTCCTGATAAAGATGCAAGGAACCCCAGTGAGAAGAAGAAGGAGGAAAAAAATTAAACGCTGAACCGTTAAGTTTGCATAGGTTTCAACCCCCACCACCGACAGCTCACATACTATCCAAAATCTGCTCGCCTTTTTCTTCTTTTACCTTCATCTCATCTCTCACCCGACGTGATGGCCGCTTTGATTCTACAGTCATGCTGTTGCTTTAAGCTCTTAACCAGATTGTTCTGTCCTTATTGCAATGCACAGTATGATATTTGCATATATTCATTCCCTGATGAGGGAAACTGTCAAATCCATTGATTCATTAGACACACAACTGACAGTTATATTTGGTTTCAATAACATCTACATCTAGAACCCTTTTCATCTAAGTTGATAAAGAAAATGTACTTAAAAATGTATGATTTATTATGTGAAATCTACAATATATTTTTGCTGTCTTTAACTGATGTAACTGGATAACACTTACGACCAGTGCTCACTATGAACATGTAGGATAGGGTACCTTTCTTTTGTTGCATGATTCAAGATGGACAAAGTGCGCACACACATGTTAAGACTGTTGAACTAAATCAGAGAAGATCAACACATGGGTGGTAACTGCTGTTGTTTTGTTTTTTTTTATTCTTAATAAAAACGTTATACTACTTCCCTCATTAGCTTCTCCTTTCTGGTTGAAGCCATGCTAATCAGTGAAACCTCCTGCTATAAGTTGGGTTGGGATGAAAACATGCACATTCTTGGCCCCTTCGTGCCACATGCTTACCTCAAACATTACGATCCCAAGTCTTCTGTACCAAACCGATGATATCCATGACAACATTATCAAATGGTCTGTGGCAGCCAGTTGAGATGTACCAATCAAACAACCATTCCTAAGTGTTCAACTATGCCCATTCTAATCATTTCAGATTTGTAACAGGAGCCCACCATACTGCAGCAGGCCTGTTAAAGTTATCTTTTACTGTACTGCTAAATTGGATGCTTCTGGCTTTGTCCTCTTTCTTTGTTTCACTCGGAAAATACCTGAGCTTTTACCGAAAGGCACTGACAATATGTGAACGGTAAACATGTAACATGTAGATAGATGTATTAAAAGATTCCAGAGGACGTGTATAACTTGCTAATATTTGTTCCTCTCCTCTCCACTTCCAGTCAGTCTCATTTTGAATCAGGAGTAGCTCCACCATCTAGTGGTTATTACTGAAACACGTCAGCTTTCTTCAAAACGCACCCACCTCATTCAGTCTCCAACACAGAACAGAAAATAGTACTCATGTTGCTTCGATGGTAACACAAATAACTCCAAGCCAATCATTTGAAGTTCATCTATACTGATACTAATGATGCTAATAAGGCTAATGACAGAGCGGGTCCTCTGTTCTCCTTTCATGTCAGCCACGAAACAAGAACAACATCTCCCTTCCTTAGGACAGTATTGAATGGATTTTGGCTTCAGAGGGTAGCTCAGTTCGCTTTGAAAATCTAGGGGGTTTTTTTATCATGAGAGAGGAGGCAACTGGAGCAAGTGAGAGAAAGCGGGGAAAAGGATTGTTTGGAGTCAGAAACACATTTCAAAGGCTTCCCCAAAAACAGCCTGTGAAATCTGAGATGAAACCAGCTAATAAAGCGCCACACGGCAATAAATAATGCAACAAGAGGAAACAACATGAAAGATCTTTTCATCTCCATATAGTGAGGAAAAGGGAAAGGAAGCAATGAGAATGTGTATATGCTCAGTTCTGTAGTCAATACAATAGTTTGTTGGACTTTCCTTTGAAACTTTGGAACATTCCGTCAAGAGGAGACATGTATTTGTTGTTTACAGTCTTGATGGTGTGCTCAATTAATGCCACACACAATGAAAAAATGAGAAAGGAAAACAATATGTTTTCATAAAGCTGGAGACATGAGGAACACAGTGACCTTTGACACTTGCCTCTGTCTTTTCTTCTTTATGTACTGTAGCACAAGCTGGTCTTCACTCACCTTCCCTTGTGGTCGAATTTTCTCTTTATATGTTGTAAGATTAGTGTTGAATTTGTTTTGTTTTTATTACCCCTTTTTTTTTTCTTCGAACAAGCCATGTGGATAGAATACAATCTTTGCCTTCATTTAATACTAGAATATGCCTCTTCTCCCACTGCAGCACGTCTTCCTCCTTTAGTCGAAAAGCAGAGCCAATTCTTATGACTCAGTACAATCAACAGGCCAAAAAAATCCCCTCGCGCCCAACCAAAATAGTTCTGTCCACCAGCTGACAGCCAAGGACAGAGATCAAACCGACCACAAAGCAGGGGGGTCGAAACAAGAGCAACAAAAGGGTTTCCTCTCCTAATCTCTGTTAAATTAGAGTAGACGTGCATGGCGGTGTGGGCTTCCTGGAGAGGATAAAGGGGCTCGAGTAGTGACTGGAAGAGGACTGTGTGGTTATGATATTATTAATAAAGGCAGCATGGAGGGTGGACAAGTGCTAAAGCTGCATGGGAGACTAGTGTGTGTGTGTGTGTGTGTGTGTGTGTGTGTGTGTGTGTGTGTGTGTGTGTGTGTGTGTGTGTGTGTTAGTGAATGAAAGTGAGACACAGAGCGAGAGAGGCAACACTGACATCTTGTGGCCAGATGTGTAAACTGAGTTATTAACTTCAACTTGGACCATAAAATGCAGTTGATTCCTGTTAACATTTCCATTTCCCTGAGAGGACTGCTGTAATCAGACAATGACTGAACACCACAGTCAGCACAATTCACTGCACAACCATAAATAGAAAGAAATTCCTCAAAAACAGGCAGGGGCAGGTAATATGGATAAAATCCTTTATCATGGTATATAATTTTACACTGTACTATGATATCAATATTTATTGTGATGGTGAAAATAAATAAAACCAGATAGTAATGTGTTTTTGGCTATTCCAGCAAATGATATAGGCTACTTGACAAATCATGATACTTACATAACAGTGATGCCAATATATATATCCAATATTGTCATAAAGCACTCCAGCTCATTGATTTGCAATCTTGCCCACATGACCCACCCCTAACTTTTACTCAATCAATCAATAAAACTTTATTTGTATAGCATCTTTCACACAGGTCAGTGCTTCACAGATGACTGACAAGACAATAATAAGGCAGAAGTGTAGACTGAAATAAAATAGATTAAAAGACAGAACAAAGTGCTGTCAACTTTGCTTTACTTTGCACATTTTTAGTGGCCATAAGTTTGGACAAACAATCCAAACCACTAGAGAACACTGAAAAAGTCAAGCGTGCTTGAAGGGAACTTGCTGTTTTGTTTTCTGTTTTTTTACTTATGTGCAGCCAACATGTATGAGGTCCATCCATACAACTTTGGACATTCAGTGCATTTTCTGCAAAAAGGTCTTTGGATATTTGAGTAACAGATGCTGAATTTGAATGCAGTGTGAGTGAATAATGTGCATGTTGGTGTGCACAGGGACCTTCACCAAGACTTTTCTGATCAGGTAAACAGCTAGTATGCACTGTCTGTCCACTATGGTCCTAAATTTTTTTGAGGACTACTTTTGCATTCCCTTGTAATTGATTTTGCGTTACCTCGCAATACTTTTCTTCTTCCATTCCTTCCTCCATTCACTGAGGAAAAGGAGACATCTCCAGAGGCGGAATTACAGATGTGCAGTTGAATCTACCTCATAATGCTAATGTGCTGTATTTGTCAAAAAAGCAACAAACAAGAAGGCGACTGAAAAGCTGCAAACAGAGTCTGTGGTTCTGTCACAGAAAGAGCAGACAGCATTGAACCACCTGCAGAGACACATCAGGAATGCAGACCGACGCAAGTTGGAAAGCTTTTTGCGTTTTTGCACAAAACAAATTAAAGTAGCCTTTAATGCCGAAACAGGTTTTGGTAGAAGGCCTGTTGCTGTGGAGCACCTGTGGAGCAGTGAATTGATGTTCCTTATACATAGAGCTCCTACCCAGAAGTTTGGTAACATCACATAAAACGAGGTGTCCATAAACAATGTTAAATGCATTAACTTGAGAATCTCCACACTGCCTTCCATTACAAATAGACATATGGCTCAGAAGGAATGGAAGAAGAAAAGTATTGCGAGATAACGCAAACACACAGGGAATGCAATAGTAGTCCTCAAAAACATTCTCGCCATGACCTTTAGGGGGCTCCGTAGTTCACATAGAACGCAAAGCAAATTTTTCGCGTGGAGCGATTACATACAAAGTCAATGCAAGTGACGCGAATGATCAACATGTTTGGGGGGGGGGCTGCGGCAAAAATTAGCTGTTGGGCCCCTGTTGTCAAGTATAGTGAACACAGCACACTATAGATGTCAGCTTCCTTTTTGGCATAGAGACCCAGGAACCAACCAGCACTCTCATACAGGAATACTACCTGCCCCAGGTTTTCTGTATGCTAGTTAGTTTGTGGTAATTTGATGAAACACAACTTTATTTCACCATGAGAACAAAATACAAACAAAAATAATAAACCGAGGGCTTTTGGGGCCCTTGAAGGTGTGGGGTCTCGAGGCAGTTTCCCTCTTCCAGCCTCGACTATATTACATTTGAACCTACTGTGGGTAGCTGAGAGTGGCAGGAAAACATTGACGCCAGTAGGAGGCGACAGAGGCCAATTAACAATATGTCTATTTCTCCCTCTGTCCATCTATCTATCAATTTCAATTCAATTCAATTCAGCTGGGCTTTATTGGCATGGGAAACAGACGTTAACATTGCCAAAGCATGTGTAAAATAAATGCATACATAAACAGAAGAATTGTGATATTAAAATATATACAGATAAGTAAGATGGGATAATAACAATAAAAATAATAATCATAATAATAATAATAAATTGTAGACTTGCAGTTAAAATACAAATACAAAAAGTGAAAACTATACACTGCAACATTTTTTTATGAGAGTGTGTGTGTGTGTGTGTGTGTGTGTGTGTGTGTGTGTTAGTGAATGAAAGTGTGCCTCAGGTTTTGGCATGTTGATATATATTGGGCAGCAAGATCTGCCCTGTCTCCTTCTCCTAGGAGTATTTTTCAGTTTGAGAGCTCATTTAGCTCTTTGAAATCTGAGATTACAGAGTTGAACTTCCCTAAAAATTCCTTATTTCATTGGCTGTTGTACATTGTAGGAGGAAGTGCATCTCTGTCTCATCCTCACATGTCGAACAGTGACCACATATTCTGTTTTCTTTTGGTTGCCAGGGGTTTTTGTTTATTCCTTTTTCGATTGCCACTTTGTGGTCACTGAGCCTGTACTTGGTTAGGATCTGTCTCTGCTTTCTATCTCTTACAGTAGAGAGATATTCTGCCAATTCATAATCTCTGTTTAGGGCCAGGTAACATTCTAATCTACTCATTCTAATCTAGTTTGGCTTTTAGTTTCTTCTTTCCAATGTTCCAAATCGGTTTCTTTACATTGTTATAATTTGGTTTACTCTGATTGGTGTTTGGAAAGCACTGCTGTTGTGAGACTGGACTGAGTGTGTCTGAGGGGGGCAGTTAGTCTCTGCACCAACTGACATAGGGGACTCTTTTCTGGGCTTAGCTCTTGGGTTTGGAGGGCTTTGGATAACTGAGTGGACCCCATACTTCACTAAAATATAGCGCAATGGGCTGGATGACACTATCAAATAATTGAAGCCAAATTTTAATTGGAATTTGAAAATTATAAAATGTTCTCTTAATTGCATTCAGAGCTCTTCGAGCTTTTTCTTTTAGTGTGTTCACTGCCATGTTGAAACTCCCTGATGCTGTTATGGTTATACCAAGGTAGGTATAACTCATGGTATGTTCAATGATATGATTATTAATGGTAACAAACTGGTATTTGTTCTCCTGGCATCTGTGGTATTTTTGAAAAATCATGAGATTAGTTTTCTTCATATTTACTGCCAGGGCCCAGTTCTGACTGTACTTTTCTAATATGTCCAGCTGTTGCTGTAGTCCTTGTTCAGTAGGAGACAATAGAACAAGGTCATCAGCGTAAAACAGAGACTTCACCTCTCTATCTAGGAGGGAGAGGCCAGGAGCAGCATACTGATCCAGCTGTACAGCAAATTCATTTATATACACATGAAATAAAGTCAGGCTTAAGTTGCAGCCTTGACGAACACCTCTTCTCTGGGTGAAGGATTAAGTTTGATTGTCTCCAATTTTTACAGCACATCTATTTTCCAAATACATTGCTTTAATCACAATGTAAAAGTCTGTAACAGAGCCCTTCATGCCAAATAGAGTCGAAAGCTTTCTTGAAGTCAATAAAACAAGCGTGCATTCTTAATCAAACCATTTGTCAGCGTTTTGCTTTTCAATAGGCTTCCGTTTTTGTTTTATAGGGTTAGCATTAATAGCTTCCATATGAAGTATCATAATGATATCATCAATAGCCTTTTTTACACCATCTCTGGTAGGGACATATTGATTTTGGTTTTATACTGATATGTCATTCACCAGATCAGGTGAGTTCAAAGCCATGGTGAATTTGTCTCCACTGTCTTGGGCTCATCTGTAAATAGGGTTTAATTTATACAGCTTACTGGGTTCCTTTTTTGTGTCACTCATTTGACCTGAGAGTTTAAAGAACACATTTATTTGGTTGTGGTCTGAAAGGGGGGGATTGCTGTCTGACAGTGAATGCACTGATCCATGTCAGTGATTGCATAGTCTACTACACTAGACCCAAGAGCTGAGGAGTATGTGAATCTCCCTAAATAATCGTCTCTGAACCGACCGTTAACTATGTACAGGCCTAAGGCCTGACAGAGCTGCACTACCTCCCTGCCACTTTGGTTTATTTCAGAGTCAAGGTTGTTCCGAGGGGTGATGGTTGGTGTGGTAAACAGGGAAGACTGAACAAACACATGGTTGTTACCCTGTGGGTCGACATCAGGTTCAATTCCTGTTTGTCCATTCAAAAAATGTCTTCTTCAAAATAAGGAGAATCTACTGGGGGTATGTAAATAGCACAGAGGTCTCCATCAGTTATGCCCAGACTCTGATCTAAACCAAATGTGTGATTTACCCTGTTCAACAGGTGAGATCTGACGGCAAAGGTCTCCTTTATACCACACCAAGATCCCCCCCGATGTTCTGCTCTTGCGTATGTTTCTTAAGTTTATAGAAGGCACCATGACTTCATTATATCCCGGAGGATATTTTTTTTTCGCCCCTGCTCCTCAAACAGCCTGAGTCCGCCACTGCTCTGTCTCCACTGTTTCGTTTTCTCTTTATGAAGCGAGACCCCAGTCATCACTATTAAAACGTCATGCGCGCGTGTGTGTGTGTGTGTGTGTGAGAGAGAGAGAGAGAGAGAGAGAGAGAGAGAGAGAGAGAGAGAGAGAGAGAGAGAGTTTGAATGAGTGAGGGAGTGAAAGAAGATTATTGTCGCTTAAGCCGCGTGCGCCTCACCAGTCCACGTCTCGCGCGCTCACCTGCACTGGGACTCTATCAAACGCAGCTTTCTAACAGGGATCTCGCGCCGTGCTCCTCGTGCTGCTTAAACGTCAGGTGATATGGATTAACTTACTTCTCGCTGGCTGAGGAAGGTGCGGCTTTTTTTGCGGCGCTTTTCGAAGTTGTTCCACATCCAGGACGGTCGGGACGGCTCGCCCTGCGCTCAGGAGGGGATTAGAGAGGAGATACCGGCTACTCGGTAAGGTCTTTACACCTCATTATTATACGGCCAACTAGACTGAATAACAACCACGCATAAAGTGCTAAAAATAGATTTCTGTCAATAGAAATTGGATTTGTTTCCCTTCAGTGCCTCGCTGCAAGCTAGCAAAGCAAATGACAGTGCTGTGGCTCGACAAATGCCAGACATTTATTTGTTGTTTAAAACAAAGAAAAAGAAAAAGAAAAGAAATATAAATAAGAAAAGGCCAGAATTTTTTTTTATCATTTAACAAATAGAAAAAATAAGACAAGCTTGACAGATTTAGCTTTCCAATTTATGCATTTCAACATTTATCATTAAAGCCTCACTACTACTTGCAATGCACAACGTACAGTCAGTGAACAAATAACACCCAAAGGCGCTCCAGCTGGGGACCCAGGTGAAAGTTACCACCCATTCACGACTTTACCTGTTTAAATCCACCTAAGTCATATGATAAAAGAGGGGTGCCCATAAAGGGGGGGCAGGTTGATCAAAAGGATTTTTAATCTTAGTAACACTCTGAGATGTGGATTGTGTAGAAAGGACTGGGCGGTATCTGGAAGGTGGTTCTAATGCTCTAGATGTTTCACTTCAGTCAGTTTATACAAACAGACTGAGGCATTCCCCTTGCTCCTTATAAAGCAAATGACTCAGTCGTTTTCCATATTCAACTACAGCTAAAGAATTGATGAATAGACTAACAGTAAACAGTCTGTGTGAAATCAAAATGGTTTTTACTAATGCATCACTGCAACTAAGGAACATGCACAACCACTAACACAAACACTCATTATGTGCACACAGACACACTCAAACACACATTACTACATGCCTTTTACAGTAAGATTTGCTCCAGATATTTTGCTGCATCATGCTTCAGCCTCCTGAAACACAGCCTACTGTGTTGATGCTATTGTAACATGCTAATAAGTGAGACAATCTACTGCTGGGTATCTGGCTTGACTCCAATCTGCCTGTCAACTGTATATGCCCGAATCCGTGGGTGTGTACAGTGTATACATGTATCTGTGTTTCATGAAGACACATGAATATAAAGTGAGCTCTGCCACAGTGCAGAATTGAAACAGAAGAAGAAGAATATGAGGCAGGCTGCGTTTTGAAGGCCCTCCCAGGCTTTACTAATTTATGATGTTATTTTTAGGCTTGGCTACATTTTTGATGCTTCGTATTTGTCAAGTTTAATACTGAGCGAAAACACAGGGTGTGTCTGTCAACCTCTTTGTACGTAACTGTGTGCACACAAATATACAGTACACACACAGACATACAAATGATGTCTGGAGATACTTGTAAGGCCATATGGCACTGCATTATTAATAGTGATAATAAAGTTAATTTGTGTAGCACTTTTCAAAACCAACATCTAAAAGGTGCTTGACATGAAACTGCTCAGACATACACTCAGACACAAGTACACTGTTCAGCTTTACTGATGTAACTAAATCTCCCTCAGCTCCCTCCTCACCATCAGAGCCTCAAAGTTTTATACCCCATTGTAAAATAAGAGGCAGAGTCAAATTTAGTTCTTTCTCCAAACCAAAGACAATGACGTATTTAACTTTCGACCCCAAAACTCAACGTCACACTTCAAATTGTGCTATACGTAGGCTACTTTTGAAACTGGAATATTGTAAGAGGTAAATCCCTTTAAAAACCATCTCAAAACATTTGAGGATGTGAAGGTGTCAGAAAATTAGAGGCAAATGAGTCTTCCCAGAGAGCAAAAACTGGTACTGGTACTTCAGCGTTCCCTGACTTATTATGGCACAATGGTAAATCAGAAACTAAAGACGTTAGGAGGATGTGCCCTAATGAGGTCTAAAAGGTTTTAGGTCAACCTTAATCTCCTTTGCCATATAGACAGCACTTTCAGCCAGTTTGGCTTCAATCTGAAATTCCTGATTAAAGGGTTTTCCAACAACAGCAGAAATAGTTCTTTAAGCGCTTTTAGTGCAGTAGGCCCATCAGAGGCTATCCATCAGTCCTTATTGGACAGTGACAGACAATTAACTGATACCTGCCTACTGATTCACTTAACTTTCTTTTACTTCAGATTTTACCTCCATAAATTCTGATATGTTTCTGGGGGGTTATTGGGAATTCCTGGCTAGCTACAGTATGAAGAACTGAAGGAAAGTGCACACCTATTCTAGTGAGTTGCTGGCTTGCAGACAGACATCAATACACAGAAGGGCAAAGCCGTATACCCATAACTCAGATGCAGTCTTTTATTTCAAGGTTTAAAGATCAATGTTTCAGCACATTGGCTTTTTCGGGATCCTGAAGAACTTTAGAACTTAAAATAAAAAAGATTGAATCCAAGTTTTTTATGTGTGCAGCTTTCCTCCCCTCCTTTTCTTAATTCTGGGCCACCTAACTTGGTGTGGTACCCCACCCTGAACCATGTAATTCAGTATTGTATAACCATGTCTGTCTGAGGGACCCCTCCTTGACCAAGGCCATGTTAAAATGTTTCCCTTTCCCCCTTCTACAGTAGCTCTGCCCCTAGATATGTGTAAAGATAGGTGGGACCAATTATGTAAAACCTATTTGGTTGCTGTCCAGTTATCTTTCTGTACACCTCATATGCTATGTATCTACAGTATAATGTATTTCTAAGCCCTAATGTCCACTAGATGCTGCTATGTTGCGTTCCAGCTCCATCGCAGCTACTGGAGACGATCCACTGCCATTCCAACCCACTGTGCCAATGTCCACCAGATGTGTGAATGAAGTTTTTCACTTGCAGCTCACATATGGCTCTTTTCTCCACTCCGCTTTCATGCTGAGTCTATTTTGCTGAACCAGCTCACTTCTCTGAAGAGTGAAATTCACTTGCAAATGTTTATAAATACCCATATTTATAGGCAGATGACATGAAATGATTGTGTGTTTATGTTACTTCTCTGACCAAGGAGCAAGAGAATGAATGCTACATATTTTCCTTCTGCTAATACACAATATCCAGGAAATATAGATACAAAATAAAGGTAAGATGGCATGCTGTAGTACAGTTATAAAACACATAAATTACAGCCACCAAGTATTTGTTATGACACTGATCTAAAATGAGCTGTAATTCAATTCAATATGTTTGTAAAACACAAAAGAATGTCAGCAAAACAACTGGAAAAAATACTGGAAATGTTTCTTCTGAAGACGCTCCGCTTCCGAAACGCATTCAGTGGACATTTGAACAGCGGAATCTGAATGCCCCGCAGCTACATCCAGTGGGCAGAAGGACTAAGCAGTGCTAGCAAACTCATCTCGGCTTGGTTTGAGCAAGCTAACTTGGCAAAGTAGCCAAATGACTTATGACTTACTATATTTTTACATTGCCAGCTATAGCTGTGTATTTGGCAGAAGACAAATTAAGTAAGCAAATGTAAAAAAAACATTGCCCTCATTAATGATGGTGAGTTAGCAGACCCAATCCCACTGCCCACATGTCAGTGGAATAATTACCCTACTAAACAGTAAAGCCAGTGGCTGTGCATCTGTCTCATTGAGAAAAACGTAATGATATGTAAGACTAACTAATGGTTAACACTTGATCAGTATTAATAGATGGATTTCTCACTAACAGGATGGAACTAACTGGAGATTCATGAGCTAAAGCTGCTGCCATTAATCAGTTTACAAAAGCATTTGTGAAGTGAATAAATAGAAACAGGGTTTGCAACACTGGATACACATGAATAAATATGATAGCACCAGTGTTACCTCGTATCCTATTTTCATATTTGCCATAAACACCATTTACCTTATTGATGGAGTGGAGATCAAAGATAAATGTGTTCTCTGAATCAAAGCCAACCTTCTGCTCCCTGAGACGATACACTCATTATGAAGTACAATGAAAAATTAATCAACTAATGAGAGAAACGCAACATATCATCTAAACTTTCATTCTGTCTGGCACCGCATATAAAACCAAAATTCTTGAGAAATCTCTGTAAACTTTGTCCATAACTAAAAGAACTAATAACTGTAGATTACATGTACTGTAATTCACCTGTTAGCAAGAGATGCACAAATACATATGCATACTTACAGTATCAGCCACCCACAGCCTATGTCAAATAAATGATCAAATGCATTTACCTGAAAAGGTCATTAGGTTACAAGGTGTGTGTGCGCGCGTGTGTGTGAGCGCGCGCGCTTGTATGTCTGTCTGACTGTGACGTGAGCTGCTAAGTGGATTGTGTCCTGTATCTGCTGCCCTTTGAGGAGTGAACATGTAATATTTTTAGGTCAAGAGGAGAACAGAGGGGAGAAAGAAATGAATGAAATACATGTAACGTAACAGATTTGCCCATTCATGGACTCATACTGTATATTTATAAGTTTTGTAGAATGAATTCTCATTTATTTTATAAGAATATTCTGCCACAGTTTCAATACAACTTTAACATTTGCTTTCAAATCTTCTTTGTCTTTCCCAAGAGCATTTTTGGTTGTATTAGCCACTATGGGTTTAGAGATTTAAAGCAAGTAAAAATGAAATCTGAGAAAAACTAACAGGCCCAAAGAAAGCAAAGTCAGGTTAAGAAAAACAAAACAAAAAAACACTGACTACTGTTAGCTTTATTTTACTACTAGCTTTATTTTCAAGTGAGTATCTAGATAAGGAAGCCCACATTCCCTCATACTGAGCAGACATGGCACACCTTGTACAGAGACCCAAGCAGTGGAATGTGTCTCCTGACTGGTGCGTTTCAGCCAAACAGATACTATACTTTGTGGCTCTACTGGCATCTTCTTCTTAACAACAGCCGATAAGGCTTGTGGGTACTGTATTATTCCATAAATACCAAAAATGTTTTCTGGAAAGGCTACTTCAAACATCAACCATGACCTAACCTTCTGATATTATTAAATTGTCTAGGAAACTCCTGTGTTTATGTGTTATATATTGAGATTGTTGTCAAAGGTTGACTTTCAAGTGGGAGTTATCAGTGGGGGAAACGTCTTAACTCTCTAGACCAGGCTTGACCAGGGGAATCATATATCCTGAAGCAGTCACAAAAAGCTGAGTTGGTAAATGTAACAGGGTGTGGTCAGTGAACAGATGATACAGTAGGGTAATTGAAAACACCTGTGTGGGTGTGCAGGGCCTTTAATCAGCTATTAGAAAATCTTATTGTTTTTAACAGATCACTTTTAGCTGATTCTCACCCAAATTTTCTGTCTCCATGCATCCAGAAGTGGACAGCTCATAAAATGTTTCTGTAACAGAAATTTAATTTAGTGAACAGAGAAATTTTTAAGAAAGTGGTTTAGTGTTGATGTTAAGCTGTACTCATATTACTGTGGAAAAACAGCTTTTGCATGCGCCTCCTCTGTTACTGTGAATGTAGTGTATGCACTGCACCAAAAGTTCCAACTTTGCAACTTTGACCCAAGCTGCCCTGACCTTTGTGAGTGCATCCATTGGCTGATGGCTACTGCTTGTGCTGCTAATAAAGATGGAGGCAAAATCAATAAGGAGGGTTTCTAAATGATAAAGTAACAAATCATAACCATATTGTGACCAAACTGAAAACATTTGGTGGGCAGATTTAGCTACCAGGTTGCAGAAATCATTTCTCCTGTTAGTCAGAACAGATAATAAAACGTTATCAACTAACGTAGTGGTATTTGTAAATTGCTATTCTCCAATACCTTAGACGCATAGATTCCTCCACTCCCCCCAACATGAGTAATATACTATAATATGAGTACAGCTGTACACCGCAAATGATTTTCACCTGGATTTTTTTTATTATGGATTTTTTTTAATCTAATCTCAATTATTACTTTATATATAAAGTAAACAGATACATTCCCACAATTTTTAAATAATGGGTTCTAGCTAAATTGGATTTCCACATCAGCCAACATAATTTTAATACAATGACAATGTCTGCCAGAATGTTTAGAGTACTTGAAAGTCAGTTACTGACAATACCTAAATTAGCTTCTTGCATAAATCCCACCACCTGCTCTAAGTGGGTTAAAACACTGAGGATTGATGCCAAATAATATTTGACACCAAGGTGTAACATATATGTTCTTTAATGTTCTTTAGGTTTCCCTCCCCATCATAAACTCACCTTCTTGCTTCATTTTTGTATCCCTCACATTTCCCTTTCTCATCTTTCCTCTCTGCTGCCTCATGTGTTTTCTCTCTCTCTTTCTCTCTCTCTCTCTCTTTCTCTCTCTCTCTTTCCCCCTGATTCTCTGTCTTTCTCTGTGCGTCGGTATGCCTGTTAGTTGTTCCTGGTAGAGTGAAGCAGCTGCATTATCTAGATACATTATTGATGCATGCAGCACTTTGACTAACGCGCACACATATACAAACTCCAACCACTCACTCACATAATAAAAACATACATGCACTCATAAAATCAAGCACATTGTCTCACATAGACACACACATACACAGTCGCAAAGAGCATGTGCCTGAATTTGTTTTTGAATGTGAATGGCTACAAGAGAGAAAAAGAGAAGGGCAGCACACGTGCATGCTGTTTCTTTATGGTTGAGAGAATACAGCTGATTCTGCCCAACTCTGTTTTTAGCAAAAGATGAAGCAGTCATTCTATTTGAAATGCACTGGACTAAAGTTAAGCAAACACTGCATTGGCAACCACATGCTGATCTAGGTTAGTGTTGTGTGCTTGCTTAACACCCTGTAGTACTTTGGGAGGAGTTGAAGACACGGGGGAGCTGGAAGAAAACAACCAGTCTTAAAAAAATAAGTAAAGAGTAATCAAAAAAGAGATATTCAGAAAAGTGAGGAAAGACAACAGAGAAGAGTCAGAGGAGGGAATTATGAAAAAGAAAAGTACTGAGGGGTGACAATTTGAGTGGTGGGGAAGGCAGAAGAGGCACAGAAGAGTTCCCAGCATCTCTTTTCCCATGGCTTTGTAAGGGCCTCATTAAATATGCATGGTGTTTGGAGCAGAGCAGGGGCAAGTGGGACTCCACAAACAGCACAAGCAGCCCAGTCAGGCCCATCCTGCTGCGATGGAGCCCTGCTGTCTTTTTCGCCTCATCTGTCTCTTCGTCTTCCTCCTCTCCTCCCTCGACTCACTACACTGTCGTCCCCTTTTTCCTATTTCCTCTTTTTCGACCTTTCTCGTGTGTGTCTATCTGTCAACCTCTCGAATGACAAACTGCGCCACTTTTCACTGCTTGGCCTGTCTGTTCTTGTCTTTTCCCTCTACTCATTTTCTTTCTTCTTCCTCTGTTCATCCTCTTCCTCTTCTGTGCCTCCTCCTCTCATCCCTGCTCCTTTCCATCTCCTCGCTTCCTCACACTCTCTTTTCTCTCCCTCCTTGTGATGATTACCGAGTTGTTTGATTAGCACATGTGAATGAAGAGGGAAGCTACCCTCCATTGTTCACTCCCCTCTCCATAGCTTTCCATTCCTTTTAGATTAAATTATGTGTGTCTATCTATCTGTCTGTCTGTCTGTCTGTGTACTTGTCCATCCATCAATCTGTCTATTTTTCGCTATGCCAAATGATTCAGACTACAACAATCTCAAGTACCCCACAGCGTACCTTAACTCTTTATAACTCTCTTAACTCTTCTGACATTATGTTTGCCCTCAGGAGATGAAGACATGTCACGCTGGTCCTCTTCAGCAGTACGATGGACGGAGAGAAAGCAGAGCGGGACTGTAACTGGGGCCTTCATGAAGCCCTGATACACAGGGCAGAGAGCAGGTGTGTGTGTGTGTCAGTCTTTCTGAGTCGGTAAATACAAATGTGAAACAGATTTTGTTTGTATGTGTACACAAAAAGAAAGATGACCTGATTAGAAGATTGAGAGTGTGGGATAAGGAGAGGGTGAGACAGTGAGAATGAGGTGAGTAGTGAGCCAGAGATAGACAATGTCTGTGTTATAGTTTTAGCCAGTCTGTTACCCTAAACAGACCTGTAAGGTTGCAGTGAAGCTCAGTCTAATCTGGCTCAGCGGGAGTGACGCACAAACTCCCTGTCACAGCCTGCAAACACACTCTGTAATCCCATTTGCCTGCTCTCTGTGTTAGTGTGTGTGTGTGAATTCAGAGCATTATGTAGAAGTTGTGTATCATGTTGTAAGTAATGCATGTTCCAAACAATTCTCAACCATGCCTCCTACAAAATATGTGAACATACTACTACTTTGCTTTGGCAGATACAGTTGGGGGAAACATACTTACAGCTTGGAGTATGTTCACTGGCAACATTTTTTCACTTCAGGCAGTATGATGTACATATACTGTAGAGAAGTCATAGGGAGCATGTCTGGGTGGATGGATGGTTGTATAAAACACAAGACAAGACTTTGACACCGGAGACCAGGATTTGTGACATGCTTCCCATGTGTTATGTCTCGTCCCATTCAAACAGTAATGCATCCTATTTCATGCTTCAAGTCAGTGTTGGCCTTTTCAATATTTTACCATATCTCAGTTGTGATCAAGTGCCAAAACATAACCATAAAAATGTGTCAGTTGTCACAAGTGGATATTGTAGGAAAACAAATGAAATATGTTGACAGCAAACATTTTGCAGATACAGTACCTTCAATAGCAATGTTTCGTCATTGATAAAATAATTTTTATCAATGACGTTATTTGAGTAGCATTACTTATGTATGTTTTGAATTCAGCTGGTTAGTTTGTTTCATAGAAAAAGTAGGTATTTAAAATCTTTTGAGCATTTTCAGTATGCGTGAAATGCAAAGACACACACACAGAGGAATATGGATAGATGGATAACAGATGACAAAGTGAATGAATTAATGTACAAGAGAGAGCTTAAGTGTGGTCAGTGGGGGATAATCTATAAGTGCTGCTGCAGCCCCATCAGTCAGCGTGTAAGTGTGTGTATATTTCTCTGCAGCAGTCATTACCCTGCCCATCCCCAGCCTCGGCATTAAAGGAAACATCTATCCTAAAAACACCACATTGCTGGGAGATGACATTAGGGTTTCCTGCAGCGTATTATAATGGAGGCATGCCACCTCACCTGAAACAAAAGACCACTCCTGCTAATGTCAGAAGAAATTATTACACTCTTATGAAATATAACATTATGGGAAACAATTCTCACAACAAAGGCCACATACAGTATGTAATGAGTAAGGCAACTGTTCAGATCATTATCTAGTAACCACATTCATCAGGAGACTACAGTAGATGTGTTGCAGTCTGTCTGATTTAGCTCATCTGGTAACAAAGATTGATCTCATTGTAAATTAAATTTATGGTGGACTAAAAATAAAATAAAATGTCATCCCCAGCTGGACACACGTTTTATCCAATCCGGTCTGAATCAAGTTGAAGTTAGTTAACTCATAGTACACTCATGTTTTCAATAGGTCTGTGTTAATTGCATGAATGACTCTCTTGCATGAATGACTGCCTCGGACTTCTCGTGTCTGTATGGAAGAGCTCACCACCTCTGCTCACCATTTCCTGGGGAAACCCTTTACATGACATCATGTTGCGATAATTCCAGTGCAGCCACAATTGAATTTGATAGGAGAAAAAAAAAATCATCTACAGTAGACATCAGGTAAATTCACAATTTTGCACCTCACCTCAGGTTTTGCTCCTCACCTGCACCTGTTTGGTATTTTGGTAACTTATTATGTACCAAAGCAGGGGCAATGTAGGTGTTATTGGTATTCTAACAGCACAGAAAAGGAAGATTTTTTTTCATTAACTTTTATTTAACCAGGGAAATGAATGAGCAGCATGCCAAAGTAACAGATGTATAGGAGACACCTCATTGCCCAGTTGGATAATCCAGTATTTAGGGAAATAAAGTTGTTGTCTCTACATAAGATAAAGAAAATAATATCAGTTTCATCTCTAACAAGCCTATAAATACTGGAAGCAGAGAGTAGCAGCTAACAATGTGTTCACATTGTATCTCATTTAATTTATTTTAAGAGATGAAAAATATCAAACTGAAAAAGATACCTGTACATGTATTGAACTTTTAGAGCTGATTCAGTAGACTTGAAGTTATTTCTTACACCTGTCCCCACAGTGGGGTTGCCAGAGTGGCGTTGTGTTGTAACTCTGCCAGTAACAACAGCCAGGTCATTAGCTAGTGCAAGAACCTGGCAGCACATCCTGTAGCTGCCAAGCTTTCTAGAAGTGTTGAGTCAATGATTAAATGTCAAGATGTACCTCAACTTGTTTAACTACTTCTTAAACCAGTGCTTTCAAACCTGGAGTCAGGACCCCTTGCAAGATTTTCCTGTAAATTACTAGATATTCAACGTATTTCTGAATAATTTTAGGCTTTTAAAAAACTATTCAAACCAAGCATAGAAGAAGTTCTGGTTGAACTGGTTAGTAGTAGTAGACACTGATTCATGTCAAAAAGGTTGGGAACCACTGTATTAAACCACAAGGACATTTTTTTCTACACATGTTTGATAATTATGGCACAGAATAATAAAGAATATCATAGTTTTGTTGTGCAACAAAGTGCAATACACATCAGCAGCTCTTTAATCTTTTTTTTACTTTTACTTTTACTCTTGACTGAGATAAACATGTGTGTCTGTACTGGACACACAGCGATGAAATTGATATAGATTTACTTGTCCAGCTCGAGGCGAAAGGACAAACAAGTGTATTTCCCAAAATGCCAGGCTCTTCCTTTAAAGTCCACGGGAGCAGTTTGTCAATTTTATCATCTTCAGTATCAAACTAACGCACAGTATAACTGTGCAGTAGTTGAATGATGGAAGTGTTGCTCAGAAGCATTAGTTTGGAGCTAAGGGTGCTTTCAGACCTAAACTGTGTTGTGTTGAACTCCGGTGCGTTTTCCCATTTTATCTGGTTTGTTTAGGTTAGTTCACAAACTATCCCCTCCCTCCCACTATTACTGTATTTGTTTTTTGTATAGTTTCTAACTGTCTGTCATTATTCATCATACATGAGGTCCAGTTGCTGTTGCAGACTAATGACTAATAATGCTCAAAACCACCTTTTTCTTTGTTTGCTCTTTGTGACCACCAGAGAAGATAAATAGATGCATAAGGGTGCAGTAATTACTGCAGTAACTAGAACTAAAGGGCGACAGTGTATCATTTGTTCTTTGGTCTGAACTTCAGGTATGAAATCAACTTAAGTGTCAGTCCCAGGATTCTTCCAGTTACAAGCCTTCGTTTCCAAATCTTATCTCATGACTCATCAATCTTTTATCCAAAATGGATAAGAATGACTACATGAGTAGAAAATGTTTAAAATTCCATCTGTCCATAATGAGAAACCAAAAGTAATTGCAAGAGTCAGCAATGGAGGCACCAAGAATATTCAGTAAGTGCAAGTGTAAGGTTGAGAAATGTGATGTGTCTTGTGTTTGATGTGAGAGGGAAGTACAGTATAATATTCCCAGCAGCCTCTAATGTTACGGCATTTTAAAAAATCTGCAGACATTTCCTGTCTTCATATCTTATCTTGAACGCTGTGGTTGCAAAACAGGAATTGCTTTGCGGATTGGATCACTGGACCACTGGGCTTGTACTTCATCATTATAGTCAATCAAAACCACTTAGGAAGGAAAACATGGGATTAGAGGGGATTAGGTGTGTATGAAGGCTTTGTTCCAGTGTTTGACATTTGAAATGCACATATATTTGGTTGTAATCCATGATTATCCACTTTTAGAATGAAGTAACTCCTCTGGAAATCCACTACTTCAGAGCTTCAGGGTCTTTACATTTATTTATATGTACAGTATGTATGTATCCATTTCACTCGAGATCACCATGCTGGTGAGCTAGTTGGATTATTCTGACCCTAACAAACCAAAGTACACTTTTGCATTGTGTCTCTGTAACCTGAGAAGTGAGATGCTGTGAACGAGGCAAACAGGAAGTGATAGGATGAAAAGAAAGAGAGAGAGCGAGAGAAGCAGGAGAGGGGTATTCACAGACAGATGGATGGATAATGTGCTTATGACTCAAGATCCCCTGGGAGACATTGCTGTCTGGATCTGTCACTCACCACTTTCATCACTAAGCGCTCCTCCTCTCTCACCTTCTATCACACTCTGTTTTCTATCCTCCTTTCATTCAGTTTTCTGCTCTCGTCACATCACACTGTACGTGATCACGCACTGGACACCGTGCTTTTCTGTTCTTTCTTCAGATACCTAACCTCCCCTCTCCACTCCTCTCCCTCTCACCCCGCCCACTTGTTTTCTCTAATGGATGGTGCTAATGCCCATCATCAGCAACGTCCATCTGGGGGAGATTCCTTCTGCTCACCGAGGGACACAACAGGCCTGCTGAGATCATTCACTCATTCATTCCATCCAACAATGAATTCATTCAATTATTTGCCTATCATCCATCCGTCCATTCACTCATTCATTCTTTTTGGACTCATGCATCCACCTTTTTGACCACTGATTAACTCATTCATCTGTTTACTTCTTCATTCACTGCTTATATTCTTTTCAATCTGTCATTCAGAGTGAGGCGATTCTACATGAACGCTCATGAGTACTTGAGTATCTATTTCCCAGTCGCAGTCTAGTGGATTCATCCTTTGATGATGTGAAGGGGGTATTAGGTAACGGCTAATGACCCAGTCTTTGTCTGACTGCCTCAGTCATCAGACTGGGAGGAAGGTTTTGTGTGTGTGTGTGTGTGTGTGTGTGTGTGTGTGTGTGTGTGTGTGTGTGTGTGTGTGTGTATGTGTAGTGAGTGAGAGGAAGGATTCAAGAGCATATGTTTGTATTCGTCGCTAATGTTTGGGCCCTTTGACGAATTTACTTAAAGAGCAAAACCATAAAAGCTGATCAACAGTAAACTACTTACTATACTCATTAAAGAGCAAACATTGTTTTGTGTGAGTGATCCTTACCATGAAAAGACATGAAAGACACATTTACTTGTACAAGTATATTTGGTGTGTAAAAGCTTGTTCATGTTCATTTTTACTTTAGTTATGGAATGGATCTAATGAAGCCCAAATGAGACTTTCCACATGCACGTGGTTACGAGGGTCCAAAATGCCATATGATGTAAATTTTATCATCTGCAAATTTTTGCAAGGCTCTTCACGAACAGTCCAGTACGCACTGACAAACGTGAACACATCCGTGTAGACACCCAGTGTAGTATAAATACAATTAGAGATGTTAAGTCTATTAATAAATCGACAAAAATCGATCGACAAAAAATGTATCTACTGTTAATCTACTAAACTATTTTGATAATTAATCATTTCAGTATTTTTTTAGCAAAAAGGCCAAACATTTGTTGTTTTCAAATTCTCAAATGTAAGAATTTGATGTTTTTCTTTGCCATATATGATAGTAAATTGAACATCTCTGGGTTTTGGACAGTTGACCTTACAAAACAAGCATTTGAATATGTCACCTTGGGCTCTGAAAAATTATGATGAATGTTTTTTTACAAATTACCAACATTTTATAGACAAAAAGATCAATCGATAATGGTAATAATCATTAGTTGCAACCCTAAACTCAACTGTGTCCATGTCCATTTTCGAGTATATCTAGCCCTTCAAGGACAATAGTAATGTCTGTAGGCCTTTTATGAGTGCGAGTGTGTGTGTGTGTGTGTGTGTGTGTGTGTGTGTGTGTGTGTGTAAGCTGATATGGCATTACCTAAAATATTGCAAGGTTCCACAAAGACCCATTAACTCACAACTACAGGTCCTTGTATTAGCCTGACTAAACCCCACAGACACCAGAGACAACCTATGTCCATTACTTGCAGCTCACTAACCACCACAGCCTGTCAACAATCATTTATGATGACCACCTGCCTCACAGCAAACACGAGGAGACACCATCATCATTGATAATTACAAATTAATGATATTGATGTCTACTGTGGGTTGAACACAACATGCAAGCAATTGGCTCATAACTCGGGCTAAGAGCCCATTAGGCTGCATGAGGTCACAAGTGACATCATTGTTGGCCTCAGCCCATATCTAACACCCAGTAGTCCCACTGCGAAGCCTAATATGTGCGTGTGTGTGTGTCTGCTATGTCTCTGAAGCATTGCATTTTGCTAGTTATTTTCACTCCTGCGATTTGCATCTTGTATTCTGATTGCAAAGATCAGATGGAGTTGGATTTTATAGTCTTGTGGAAACACTGATTAACACAAATTTCACTTCCTCTCATTCATTTCTCTTTTTTATAATGGACAGAACACTTGAGCTCGGGAAATCTGGTTTTTTTAAGTGTTTAAGCACCTGAGCTCTGCTGCTTCCTGTTTGATTTGCTTATATTTCCTGGTTGGATTAGTGATAAGGGTCAGTCTATATGACCTTAAGTCGATAAACTGGACATTGGATCATTAACATCACTGCAATACTTGAGATAATTGTGCAATATTCTCTGTTTAATACTGCTGTGCAATATACTCTGTTTTCAGTTTAATTTATTGATATTTATTAATACTTCTATTACTGCTGTGCAATATCCACCGTCTCATAATAATTATTAATTATTACTTATATTATTACATTGTATTATTATACCGTACATACTTATCATCAACTGGTAATCAACTTTGTATTTTACACTTTTACAAGTATTTCTGATTCTGATTAATGCACAAAATGTTTCATTACATTGACACTTTGTAATGTGGAGCCATTTAACCAATTATACTGTATGTATGACTCATTTGACATTTGCCCCCTGGTAGGTAAATGGAGGTGCAGGACAGGAGCCGCTCCCCGTCCCGTAGGACCAGCCGGGTGGAGCAGGTGGTGGGACGATGGCTGAGACGGTCCAGAGACTTAGGCAGCAGGTCTCACTCTCTGAGCAGGTAAAACTCTGTGTTTGTCAATTGGTTAAATTCTCCCATTTCATCCGACCTGTATGTCCATTGACTGAGGGAGGGGCCTATGTGAAAATATGGAGATCATATATAGGAAGTCCACATTAGTGACCCACCAAGCCAACTACATTAGCTTTTTCCATCGAAGAACAAATCATTTATGCTATACATTGCTTCTGTCTATTGCATATATTCTTTCTGTCCTTATTTTTCTAATATACTCAAATATGAAGTTGTTCACTCCAGAACTGATCAAACTGTGTTAATGCAAATACATAATACGTAAAGTAAGATGTCATTCTGAATTAATTTTTCTTGTTTTTTATTTATGTCTGCCTGCTCCTCTCCAGAGACCGGGTTGCAGTGGATGGGAAGACAGCAGAGTCCAGTGGCTCTGATCAGAGGAATTACCCCTTCCGCTTCATTGTTCAGATCCAACGGGACCCGAGCCTCAACTCTCATGGCCTCACTCTGTCCTCCCAGTCACCCATCCTAGTGCAGGAGATCACCCCAGGTATGACAAGATTTATGAAATGTAAACATAGAAGAGGGAAAAAGCAAAGCAACATTACAAATAATATCTGCAATCTTAAACTAGCACAGACAATATATTAATTAGTTATTGATAGTCAAGCCCCTCCTTCACCCAGCTTTAAGCTGATCAGTGAACTTTGAATCAAGGTGGCCTGATACTATGTGCAAGCCTTGTTGTGTTTATACATGCTTCTTCTATACACAGATATGTAACCCTTGTTGGGATTTACAATGGTTAAAGGGGCACCAAATTGTGTAGGTGCAATCACCTAAATCTGAAAATTATCAAAGATAATCATAAATAATAACTTAAATAAATAAAGTCCTTGGGGCACCACCCTTAAAGAAGGGAAAAGGATAGCTAATTGACAGAACAAAGGGTGTGTGTGTGTGTGTGTGTGTGTGTGTGTGTGTGTGTGTGTGTGTGAGATCCAGAATGGCTGCTTGGATCCAAAATGGCCGCCACTGCATGGCGTTAAACAAAAGAAATCTAATTCAAAGTGGCGGCTAAGCCATATGACATTAAACAAAAGGAACGAACTTAAAATGGCGGCTGAGCCATGTTTGTTAAAGAGTGTGGATACGTTAAAAGTCAAATTGGAGTGTATGTGTGTGATCGGTGTAGGATAATAGTGCCCAGTTTAAAGAGAGTTAGTTTGCATGCAAAGACTCTGTCTGTGTGAAGCATAACATTAACTAACATCAACTTAGCATGTGGTTACCAAATCCTAACAGGGGGAAGCACATCACAACAATAAAACGCAATGAACCAAATCAATACATTCCACAGTCCTGTGCTTAGCCTACACTGTTAAGTTATGTAATGTAATATCAGTTACGTTACCAGTCCATGGAGGGAAATGGTAAATGGACTGTACGTGTATAGCGCCTTTCTAGTCTTCCAACGACTCAACTTCACATTACATATCACATTCACCCACTAATGGCATGTTAACTGCATCAGTTCAAAGAAATTCACACACACTCACACTGAAGGCACAGCACGAGTAATTTGGGGTTCGGTGTCTTGCCCAAGGACACTTTGACATGTGGGCTGGGGGAAGCCCAACCTTCCGATTGGTGGACAACCCTTCTCTACCACTAAGCCACAGCTGCCCCACAGTAACGAAGTTTGCTTTGAAGTAGGCTGTTAGCCGGCAATCCGTCTCTTGTAGATGGGCAAAGTTGGGAAGAATTGTGGTTCCGGGAAAAGTCCTTGCTGTGCAGTATTCCGACTGTGCAGATCGGAGGAAGCTGTTGTTCCCCTTACAGTTAGCTCGGCGCTAACTTCCTTAGTTGTTTGTTAAAATTATCTGGCAGACTTTGTGTAGTAGCTGTTCACGCTAACTAAACTTGTTGCAGAGATCTTAGGCAGGCTTTGGCAGAGCTGTTTTAGATCAGAGAGAGAGTTCAGTTCTGCTGTGTGTCTGCTCCAAGCAGGACACACTGGAGGACAGCTTTTGCTGTCCGGCTGCAGTGAAGAGGCCAAGAGGAGACAGCGAGCTTGCTTACTCTCAGTTGTGAGCTAACCAGAAATCTTAAGACAAAGGCAGGCGCTTGTGTAATACTAATACTTTGTCCTTTCGTCAGTGGTTCTGCGCCGAGCAGACCACGCAAAGGTTCAGCGAACCATCATGTCAGGCTTAAAGCGAGGAGAAAGAGAAAGAACAATGGCCACTGACCCTTTTATTGAGCTGGTGACATCATGGGTCACAGGTCAGACTGACCAATGATAGCTGGAAGCTGGGTCCATGGGGGGAGTCCAGAGATGTGAAGTCTGGAGGATAGTGGGAAACTGAGTTCTATGGCTTTCTTTTGTTTACAGAACAAAAGAACATGCAGTCTTACAATAAAAAGTTCAGTTAAAGTTCCACAAATAAACAAATTCATCTGTGGAGTGCCAGTGGTCCCAACACCCTCTTGTGCAGTGCTTCTCACCCCGGACAACTTATGAGTAGAAAAAATACAGTACTAGTCAGTATCAGGGAGTTTAATTTCATAGCTGACACTGCATGTTTGGGTGAGCCCAGCTATGTCTGGTTGGTACCTCTCATCTCCCCCAATACAATCTCAGGCTCCTTCCCCTATGGAGATCACATTCTACGTGCCAGTTTCTATTGCCAAGGTCTGCATTGTTTTGGTCAGCTTTGTCAGTGTCTCTTGTCCAACGTGCACAGCTGCTACTGTTCACTTTGTAGGTGGTGAGTCCCTATGGCAGCGGCCCTGGAATGACCTGTCCCACCCATGGGAGGGTTAGGGCCATACTAACAGATATGCAGGACATACTTGAGAGTATTGCAGGTATACTACTGTAACAAGAGCTGTTAAGCATTGTTGCATACATATTATATAATTTGATAATTCAATCAAATCTAATGAATTGAATCAGATCTATCATTTGCTTGTAGAGACTGAAAATTAAGTATTTGTTTTCTACTCTCATTCAACTCGGTGTCTATTTAACCTACCTAAATTTAATTATTAATTATTATTAATTAATTATTCATTTTGGTATTGAAATGTAAGCTTCTGTAAAGAGCTTTACTGTACAACATTTGCATGCAGTGAGGCTGACAGGACCACCCTCCTACCAATTATAGCATACCATAATTGGTAGGAGGGTGTTAAAATCAAATATGTTCGGTTCTTTCAGGAACAGAGCATTTTTGTCCCATTCTCTCATTTGTCTTTCCTCAGCAAATGTATTAGTGGAGCTGTGCCAGACCACTGCAGGCCTTTGGCCAGTGTACAAGACAAACTGTAAAAAGTGGAAACTCCAAGGGAGGCTGATACTGTATGCTCATACTGTATGCGCACAAAATCACGTTAACAAAGGAAGTGTACTGTGGTGCTGATGTTGTGTGTGTGTGAGGAGAGGCGACTTTTTTGCCCTTAATTGAGGTTCTCAGGCAGCACATCTTCCCAGGCTCCCAAGCAAGAACCACTTCCAATCAAATGCCTAATGTACTTTCTGTTATGCAATAGATGGGTGAGATTAGAGGTTAGGTGGGATATGCATACACCTGGCAGTGTGCCTGGGTTGAACTTCCTGAGGAGGTGCAGGAAGTTCAGCTCTGCTGGACCTTTTTGATGATTGTGTTGATGTTGGACACCCACTTTGGGTCTTGGGAGATTGTGGATCCCAGAAACCTGAAGGCTTCCACAGCAGACACTGTCCTGTTGAGTATGGTGATGGAGGGTAGTGTTGGGGGACCCCTCCTGAAGTCCACTGTCATCTCTACAGTTTTGAGTGTGTTCAGCTCCAGGTTGTTTGGCCGCACTAGTGGGCCAGCTGTTCATCCTCCCACCTGTATGCAGACTCTGTTGTGTTGTCTGCAAACTTAGGAGTTTAACAGGTCGGCCTCGTGAGGTGCAGTCATTGGTGTAGAGGGAGAAGAGCAGTGGAGGCGCCAGTGCTGATTGTTCAAGTGCTGGATGTGATTTTCCCCAGCCTCACCTGCTAGTGCTGGGGGGCACAGGCTTTTAGCACCCTGCAGGAACCGATGGAGTTAGCCCCGGGGTGCTAAAAGCCTGTGCCCCCCAGCTATGTGGAGTCCTTCAACATGTCTTCAACCTGAGCCAGAGTCAAAGTCAAAGGGTCCCTATTCTGTGGAAGACATCTTGCCTCGTTCCTGTGCCAAAGACGCCGTGTCCCAGTGGCTCCGAGGACTACAGACCGGTGGCACTGACCTCCCACATAATGAAGACCCTGGAGAGACTGGTGCCGGAACAGCTGCGGCCCATGGTCAGACCCCTCCTGGCCCCCCTTCAGTTCGCCTACCAGCCCCGGCTGGGAGTTGAGGATGCCATCATCTTCCTGCTGAACCGCATCCACACCCACCTGGACAAGCCAGCAAGGTGAGGCCACGGTGAGGATCATGTTTTTTGACTTCTCCAGTTCTTTCAACACCATCTGGCCAGCCCTGCTGGGTGAGAAGCTGGCAGCGATGCAGGTGGATTCCCCCCTCGTGTCCTGGATTGTTGACTACCTGACTGGCAGACCACAGCTTATGCGTCTGTAGCACTGTGTGTCGGACAGCGTGGTCAGCAAGACTGGGGCCCCTCAGGGGACTGTCCTCTCTCCCTTCCTCTTCACCATCTACACCACAGACTTCAGCTACCACACAGAGTCCTGCCACCTTCAGAAATTTTCTGATGACTCTGCTGTGGTGAGATGTATCAGCGGTGGTGATGAGTCTGAGTACAGGGCTGTGGTGGGTAACATTGTCTCATGGTGTGAGCAGAACCATTTGCAGCTCAATGTGACTAAGTCTAAGGAGCTGGTTGTAGACCTACGAAGGGCCAAGGCACCAGTGACCCTGGTTTCCATCCAGGGGGTCAGTGTGGACATTGTTGAGGACTACAAGTACCTGGGAGTACATATGGACAATAAACTGGACTGGGCTAAGAACACAAGCTCTTTACAGGAAGGGCCAGAGCCGCCTCTATTTTCTGAGCAGGCTCAGGTCCTTCAACATCTGCCGGACAATGCTGAGGATGTTTTATGAGTCTGTGGTGGCCAGTGCTATCCTGTATGCTGTTGCATGCTGGGGCAGCAGGCTGAGGATAGCGGACGCTAACAGACTCAACAAACTGATCTGTAAGGCCAGTGACATTGTGGGGGTGGAGCTGGACTCTCTGTCTGTGGTGTCAGAGAGGAGGATGCTGGCCAAACCACATGCCATCTTGGACAGTGTCTCCCACCCACTCCATGACGTGCTGGTCAAACAAAGGAGTACCTTCAATGGAAGACTCATCCCCCCAAAAAGCACCACAGAGCGCCACAGGAAGTCATTCCTGCCTGTGGCCATCAAACTCTTTTACTCGTCCCTCTAAGTGTTAGCCTATATGACCCTAAGTCATTAAACTGGACATTGATCATTACATCACTTCAGTACTTGAAATAATTGTGCAATATTCTGTGTTAATACTGCTGTGCAATATACTCTTTTCAGTTTAAAATTCCCTATTTATTGATATTTATTCATACTTCTATTACTGCTGTGCAATATCCACCATCTCATAATCATCTTAATAAGCTGCACTTAACTTGACAGTTCACGCACTATTACTTACTACTTGTAATATCAGATTGTATTATTATACCGTACATACTTATCAACAAACCGGTAAATCCACTTTGTACTTTACACTTATTTTAATTTTTACTTATATCCACTTTGTACTTAATTTATCTTACCTGTATTATAGTGTATTATATTCTAATTGCTTAGAACTTCTATCCCTGTGTGCACTGACTGATAGTGAGCTGCTGTAACAAAAGAGTTTCCCCTCAGGGATCAATAAAGTATTTCTGATTCTGATTCTGATATAGTATAGCTGGATGCTACATCCATGAATGTGCTACAGTTAATGACAATGACAGGGTTTCAATCATTGTATTTTATATACTATAAAACAGAAAGGAAATCTGAATTTAAAAATGTCTGTATAACTAACAGAAATCCAGTGCATGCAAAAAAAAATACTGTAACTGCTGCAAATACAAAAATACAGCTTCCCAATGTTATTATTGACATCAGACTAAACATTTAACAATTGCATTAACAAGTCATTAAATACATACTGTATATTATATTCTGCCTATATTTGTACTCTGAAGTGCAGTTTGCTGCTGAGCTGCAGAGCCACAAGGATCTGAATCCCCCTGAGGTCCGGGGGCAGATTACCTCGCTTTCTCCTGTCTGGCTCAAGTCTGCTCTGTCACCATCTGCTTCTGCCTGTCCCACACACACACACACACACACACACACACACACACACACACACACACACACACACACACTGTTGCTCATATCTCCAGTGGCCCCACTAAGCCTTGGCTTAATTTTTCCACTCTCTCTGTCTCTCTGGCACGTGCTGACACATCTTGACAGTGAAATATGAATCCTTTATTTAAAAGCATTTTCAGAGTTCTCGGTGTCACCTGCGACTGGCTGTGTTCATTTTTAATGTAACATTGAGTAATAACTTGTAGCACAATTAAATAACTCAGTATTGGGTTACCTGATGTTGTACAGAAAAAATTGCTCAGGATGCTGCTGATGATAGTAATATGAAAGGCGATGGTGGGGAGTGGTCTATGGAGGCAGTGGAAGAGGTGATGAATGTCTGTGTCTGAGAAACTATTGTCTTTCTTGACACAATATACATAGATTAAACACATTTTAAGGTACAACATTTGTATTTTTTTGCAAATAACTACATGAAATCATGTATGCTATCTACAGTATGGCCAGAACTACGATTTTTGCTATACTGGCCATTTCACATTGCCTCGAATTACAACTTGTCTTTCAGCATTTGTATGGTGGAAACTCAGGCCAAAGACACTGTTCATGCCTTTGTGATGTTGCACAAAAATAGAATTACACACCTTCTCCCAGGATATTCATTGTAAAGAAATAAATAAAATATGCATAATAAAATCAGATTTTTAAAGTAAGAAAATAAAGTATCTTGTAAAGTTTTGTATAAATAAAATATACAAACCCAGAGACCTAGAGTTAGAGCTATCAGTAGCTCTATAAAATAAAATCTTCCCAATATTCAGCATGTTGGCATGGAGTACTGGAAACATCCTTTGCCATGTCTCCATCTAATATTGTGAAACTCAGCTTCATTAATGCAATGCCATTCTCATTCCAATTTTTTTATTAAATCCGTTTACTTCAATGCCCCCGTCTGCACAGTAATTTCTGTAATAGCTTGACCAGAGAGCAGTTAAACGATAGGTTGACATTCAAGTCTGTCTTTAAAAAATAGTCAGCTGCCAATATGAAGATAGAAACAGCATTTTCTTGCTATAATCAGTCCTTCTGTTCATTAAAAGACCCCCTTCTTAATGCACTCCCAATGTAAGTGATCAGGGGACAAAATCAACAGTCCTCGTCGTGTGCAAAAGTATATTCCAAAGATTATCTGAAGTTAGTATGAGGCTTCAGCAGTCTGAGATCACTTATACTGGGCGTACGTTAAGAAGGGATCTTTTAAAGGATAGGTTCACATTTCTTCAAGTCTGTCTTCAAACAATAGTCAGGTGCTCAAATGAAGATTGATGGTTTTTCTTGCTGTAATCATTCCTCCTGTTTATACTGGCACTTAAATGTGCACAGTATGGGACAGCATTATCAACATATTTGGAGTAGTTGTTGAGCATAGGATGTACAAAAAATCATCTCCAATTGCCAACATCTACTGTAACTTTTGGTCACAACTCTGTTGAACTGTTGTTCATATGTTCTAACAGTGCAGACTGTACAAAGTTTTTTTTTACTCTTCATCTGAGAGAGAGAAGACCTTTCCCCTAACGTTATCAGTAGTGGTGACAGCAGCCATTTAGTGTTGGATGCTGACCCAGGGACAGTAAAGGAAAGGTGACGCTGATGTTAAACACTGGTATTAGAGTTGAGTAAGGTGGTAGAATGCTAAACGAGGCGAAGAGATATACAGTTGTTTGCTATACCCTAAATTGGATGTACATTTATTAGATTGCTGGTCTCCCTGCGGTGGTACGGTTAGGTTTGGAGAGCTGTGTGAAAAAATTATGCATCAGTGTGAGATGAAAGGAGATCACTAGAATACAAGCTACTGTCTGCTGTCATCAACCCCAGTTGCAGTATGAATGCAGGCCAATTGAACACCCTCAGGCATGACAACACAAGGACATTTTGTGTGTCCAGGTGGTCCTGCAGATGGTCGGCTCGTCCCTGGCGACCAGCTTGTGAAGATCAATAACATCGCTGTCGATGACCTGACCCCGGAGCAAGCTGCTGAAATAATCAGGTCTACACTGACAGCTGTATTCACAAACACACACGCATGCATGATGATTGTACATACACCACAAAATGCTGTTTAAAATTAAGCTATGCACATCACGTCCAACCTTACAAGCCACCCTTTACTTTTTTTTCAGGGAGTGTCAAGATCCGCTGACAATGACTGTCCTCAGAACGATGCTGGTGAGTCTGCTATATGTAACTAACCACACACACTCCAGAGAAACACACATTTACACACAAAGTTACGCTGATGGATATTTAATTGGATGATGACTCATCCAATTCCAGCAGCATTTTAGATGAACTTAGAGCATTTCTTTGTTTCCTCTTGTAAAAACAAACACATACACAGGCAGGTATGTGTACGCAGCTTACATACTAGTACTAGTACAGCGTCTCTATACACATGGGGATTTTAAAACACTGTTGTCAACAAACCCATTAATCAGCATGTCAGTGATGCTTGGGGTTGAGCGTCATCGGTAACGAGTGTCCTGTCACCAAGGTCCTACCAATGCATCAGTGTTAACAGTGACAACATGTTACACCCTCGGAAACTCCCCCCACGGACTCAGACAGACACACACTCTATCGTGATCACCTAATCTGTGTATGTGTGTGTGTGTGTGTGTGTGTAGGTTGTGGACCTCAATCTGTGAAGCTGATGTATGTGTTTGCACTAAGGTGAAGTAGATCAGTAAATAAATGGCTGCTCTTCAGTGATTCTGCCGATGGAAGCACCCTTACCATCTGATTCATAGCTCACAGCTCCTCCCAGAAATCATTATTGAGCTTTAAGGAATTATTAGCATTTCCCACAAAATATTCATTGTCATGCTTGTTGATGGTAACAAAACATCAAATGAGTTCTGAACCAAGGCATAAGGCCTAAGTGATTTATTATAATCAAAAGTCATATAAGAGCAGGAGGATTATTTGTCAGTTTCTTCTGGTGCTTCCGATCCACCAATTGTAACTGGTTTTGCAGTAATGAAGGCAAAAATGTGCTTATCTTTGTTGCTGAACACCTGTACTTAAGCTTAATAAAAATGTAAATCCCTTGATAGAACTGCAAAATGGCCATAATTGATTTGGATGGCTGTGTTGTATTGAAAATGAAGTTAGTATTACTATTACTACATTAATGCATTTTTACAAATGGATGCACCCATCTATATATCATAATCACTTCTCTCATTCTACTTCCTGTTGCCTACATTTCTGCAATATTAGATGCTATCCAGTGTGCACATCGTCCCTGGACTGTGCTTGTAATATTATAGAACTTTCCACAATTTCAACTTCTTTTAATTAAATAATCAAAGTTTATCCTCAATATATTGCATAAACTTGTGGTCCTTTTGGTTTGATATAATAGTTATTTTCGAATAGTCTAATAGCTTTAATGTCAGTAATGATATTGAAGCTGTCACAAAGATTTTAAATGCAAGTTTTAATCTACAACTGGTCATAGAAGTCAACCAAAGATAACTGGGTATATGTTATCAACCCATTAAATCATCAAATGTGTTTGGTTAAATGTCTGTATGCATGCTTGGATGAAATGCAAAACAAAAGCAACAGGCTGTTGTTAATCTTTTCATTTCCCTTATATGTACCACTTCACTGTATTTCACTGAAAATATACCTGCACCACATTCAGACCTGATTAAATTATAAAAAATACAATGACAACCTAATTTATTAATTTGTATTCCTCCCAGGGCCCTAAGTCATCATTCATCACACCAGAGAAGAGGGCCAAGCTCAGGTCCAACCCAGTGAAAGTTCACTTTGCTGAGGAGGTGGAAGTTAATGGACACTCTCAGGTGAGTGAGAGAACATGGGATGCAGTTAGTCCGCATCATTAATGCTAATAACTTACAAATCAGCTTTAAATCCCCCATCCTTCTCTTCAGTGTTAGCTCATTATTATCTGTTTGGCAGTGTTTCCTTGAGGCAGTTGATAGTCATCACATTCATGAACCTAATGTTGCTGTGGGCAGGTAACACCTTTAAAGTTTTATTAAAAAAAATGTATTGACTGATAGCAGATGAATTCCGCTCAATCACAACAAACTTTTGGAGTAATATTTTTGGGCACTGGGCTCCATCAGGTCATCCATCAATACACAGGTGTCATTAAGAGCCCATTTACATGCATATCTGGATACATCAGATCATGTGGATTTGCAATTGCACTTGTTATTAATAAGCATTCTCATTTTCTCATTTCTGCCCACATAGTGATCAGATCCCAAAATGCAAATAATGTGGGCGGAGCTAGCAGACAACAAAAATGGTGTGTCCTAGATCAAGGGAAGCAACAGTGCTGTATGGTCTCTACTTACTGAGGAAAGGGTCATCTGTACCTTTTTGCCGGTCTTGCTTGAGATAGCATGAAAAGGCAGAGCTCAGTGACCTTTCAACTTTTTCAACTTTCAAATTTTCTTCTTTATAATGCAGGCAAACTGTACAGATTAGTGTATACCTGACTAAAAATCTTGAATTAACATGTGTTTTTCCTTATCTACATACATGTAAATGGGGTCTAAAATGCATGGGATGTTGTCAGTTTTTGTCTGACATTTAACAGATGCTAATAAAAACTACTCACATCAATCCTGGACCCAACACATCTATTGTCAAAAGGATATTTTAGTAAATGTCTGTTTTTCTTACCAAGGCTAACTACTTCACTATCTAACTTGTACTTTTATTATCAGTTAAGGCAGCAGTTCCCAACCTTTTTGGCTTGTAACCCCTTAAAATGAAGCAGTGTCTATTTGCGAGGACGAAGTAAACCAAAGAAATCTTTTATTTAAATATATTTAGAGGTTTGATGGAGTGAAAAATATAAAATATTTCACAAGAAAAAAGAAAAAAATAGATTTAATTTGTGTAACAAAAATATATATTTTTTATCTCTTATTCCTTCAAATCTTGTGCTATTATTATAATGGGGACCGCTTGGGTTGGGACCCACTGAGTTAAAGGCTCCCTGTGGAGTTTTAGAGCTCTAGTAGCGCTATGGAGCTGTTTTCCTATGAGTGGGTCCCCGTTTTGTTTATCTCGTGCACGCCCACAAGGATGCAAATGCACGCCCACACAGGTGATTGATACACAGTCCTACCAGTGGTTTCACACTATTCCGCAGGTGGCGGTAACACGCCAAGATATGCTGCAGCAAAGGCAGAGCAGAAGAAGACTGAACACTAGTAAACATGGATGTAAACAATGCAGGATTTAAAATACTACGGATTTGGAAATGTTTGAGGAAGGAAATGAACTCGACACATTTGTTAGACCTCAAGGATACACGTTTTGGTTAGTAACACTGAATGTAAACATAGCTTTTGCTAAACCTCCAAAGGGCCCATTTAAGGTCTCCTATATTTTGATTAATCAGAATTTTTAATACAACAGACAATGCTTTAAAATTGGATTTACTAATGCCAGATGTACCTTTGCACAATGACAAGGAGTGATGATTTATTATTGGTCGGTATTATTCCATACTGTATGCAGTTTTTCTCTTATGCGCCTGGCTCTGGTTGGTCAGAGTTCCCATCCTGCCAGCGGATGTGAAATTAGCTGGATGAGGAAAACCACAGAGGCTGCAGTGTCCATTACTAATCACAGAGAAAACATGGATCGATATCTGCCTCATCCTCCAGTCCTAATGTCTGTGATTACAGGACAATAAGCATCAGCTTAAGGAGAGAGGTGGAGATAGAGTGAGATAGGAAAGAGAGGTGGGGGTGGGGGTGCGCGGGGGGGTTGGCCATCATTAAAAGGGAGAGGAAACAAGACAAATAGAAGATAGGAGGGTGACAAGGGAGGGGTTGTCTAAAATTTGAAAGCTCTCCATTTGTACTTCAAAACATACAGACATCAGTGTTGCATTATATCACAGTGTCAATACAGAAAAACACTTTCTAAAATGATAAGAGAACAGGGATAAGGCAGGGAAAGATGACTCACCACAGTGAACAAGCTGGGCAGACAGAAACAGGCCAGAGGATATGATGGGAAGAAATGGTCTGAAGTGGAAAAGTTGGTGTATCGATGAAAGCAAAGTGTGACAAAGTGCAATGGAAACATACTTAAATAAATCGTGACGTAGATGACACATGTGACTTGAACATCCACTGAAGCTTCCACTGGAGAAGCTAAAAATAGCGTCAGATTAACACATTAGATCCGTGTGGAGCGATGAGACTGTAACAAGAATTAATACATGAAACAAACATAAATGTCATATTTCTATCACGTTTACCACATGGTTTTCCGTCGTTTGAGGTTTGACTAGCGCTCTTTTAAGTACGTGATCTCATTGCGCCCTCTTCTTCTGCAATGGTTTAATGGCAGTAGACTGGAGAATAAGCGCCACCAGCTGTTTATCTCGATTACCCAAGTCCTAATATTAACATAACGATAGTGGATGGAAATGCGCATTATTTCGCACTTTATTGACGATAATCTGGAAATCTTGTTAAAGTTTGTGCTACATTTTGGCCTGTGGAGTTTTAGAGCTCTAGTAGCGCTATGGAGCTGTTTTTCTATGAGTGGATCCCCGTTTTGTTTATCTCGTGCACGCCCACGAGGACGCAAGTGCACGCCCACACAGGTGATCGATACACAGTCCTACCAGTGGTTTCACACTATTCCACTGATCTACAGGTGTTAATTGATTCCAATCATAATTTTGAAATGCATATTAGCAAGGTCATCCAATCTTACTTTTATCATTTAAGGAATATTGCTAAAATCTACCTGATGAACTCAGACTTTCAAAATCAGTATCTTCTTTAAAATCGCTTCTAAAAATGTATTAACAAAAGGCTTTTTTATAACCTTTTTCAATTTAGGTAAATTTGTCTGCATGAGTATATTTATGTGTGTATGAAATACATATGTAACATGTATGTGTATGTTTTCCAACAGGCAAAAACCCCATCCAATTAAATCACAGAGACACAAACCACTTTCTTTTCTTGACTATCTCATGTCTCCCTGTCAGGCTGTTACTTATAATCTTCCTGATCCATCAGGTGTAAAACTGCCCACAGTTTCATCTGACAGTTCCCCTGACCCCCAACCCCATGTCTTTTTTGCAGGGCAACTCACTGCTCTTCCTTCCTAACGTTCTGAAAGTGTATCTGGAGAACGGGCAGACCAAGGCCTTTAAATTTGAACCCAGCACCACAGTCAAGGTACTATGCAATGATACACTCTACCATAATGATATCCATTCCTATTTATTACCAACTTCATGTCTTCCTTATAATGGATACATAAAACTATAGTAGGGTAGATTTGGGGGTTCAGAGATGACGTTGAGGTTCATGATGTGCTTATTTAATGGACGTATTCTCTGTGATTCTTAATCAAGTCAAAAACTGAAGCCAATTTTCATGTTTAATTAATGTTATGTAGTGTCAAGCCTGCAGTAAACTTCATATTTAAATGTAACCATATAATTGAGGCAATATTGGATTAAATTTATAGTCCAATTTAAAAGCTACAACTGATGTGATTCACTCACTCTCAGTTCTCAATATTAGATATACTATACTTTCCTAGATTCGCCAACTGCTCAGACTTTCCCTTGCTTCATTGAGACCTATAAACCTCAGCTCAGCTCACCTCAGCAGTTATGTTTCCTCATGTTATAAAATACTGTTTCTCAAGATGTAATTTTCTTTGTGCATCAGGACATTGTGATGACACTGAAGGAAAAGCTTTCTCTGAGCTGTATTGAACACTTCTCCCTGGTGCTGGAGCAGCAGCACAGCATTACCAAACTACTGCTGCTACATGATGAGGAGAGGATACAGCAGGTACACACACACGCACACACACACACACATACATAACAATTATTTTACATATCTCCTCAAATGTACTTTTCTTCACTACAGCTCCATTTGGAAGTGAGTTTAATCTGTGACACTATAGCTTTTGCCTGCATTCAAAAATATATATTTGAAGCAAAGTGTGCATGTGTGTGTGTTCAGGTGGTCCAGAAGAAAGAGGCCCATGACTACAGATGTCTGTTCCGTGTTTGTTTCATGCCCAAAAACCTCAAGACGCTGCTGCAGGAGGATCCCACTACCTTTGAGTACCTCTATCTGCAGGTAGACCAATGAACCTCTGACCCACAGCTAAACTCCAGGCTGCAGCAGTTAATTCTTCATACCACCCATCTGTTTTGATATTTAGAATTAGAATTCATAGGTTTTCCATTCCCCCTTAACTCACTTAACTTTTATGTATTACTGTATGTGTTAAGGGTAGAAAAATAATGTAATAAGCTGCTTATCTGTAATTGCAAACTCCCCAGCAACATCAACAGAAGAGGGGTGCTTAACAAGTCTCCTCATCTTAGAGGGGCTTCTGAATCTGAATCAAACTACTAAGCAAAGTTTTTTTAACACATCCAAAAAATACCAGTTATTGTTGCAGTTGAAATTTTCATCAAAGTTTTCATCATATCCCAACATAGTTTTATTCCTGTCCCATATTTCCTTGATTCAAATAAGGAAAACAATGATTCACTTAAGAAGCAAAACCTGAACTGTAAATACACAATGTTGCATGAGTGAAAGAAACTCTCTGCTCAGTGCTGACTTTTTGGCTCACCATTAGGAAGGAAAGCCATTACATCCTTTCCACATTAAGTTCTTGTTACTTTTTAAACTAAGTTACCTCCTGTTGTTATGGATATTTTGCTCAACTCAACAGCAAAAAACTAAATGCTGCAAATGAGACATACCAGTAGTTTTCAAACCATGATGGTCCTGAAATGTGTACAAAACAAGATTGTTTCTCGAATGATATTTGGATATAGAATTTTCTATGTAATTTTTTTTACTCTTTGTACTGTTTTTCACTGTATGTGTGTGTGTGTGTGTGTGTGTGTGTGTGTGTGTGTTAGGGGGTGAATGATGTACTGCAGGAGCGCTTTGCGATAGAGATGAGGTGTAACACTGCTTTGCGACTCGCTGCACTGCACATCCAGGAGAGATTAGCGAGCTGTGGACAGTCACCAAAGACCAATTTGAAGATTATCACGTGAGATTATCACACACACATTTTAAATGATATTTATATCCACTAAAATAAACTAGAATTAACACAGGTTTTTACAGGAAAGACCACAGAGCAAAGTGGGGTTCCAGGCTGGTCCTACCTTTTTGGAGGGACAATAATGAATATTTACTGAACATGTTTTTTTTGAGCAGCACCCTGCCTAACAGCCACACAAGTTGTATAGCACAACTGTAGTCTTGTAGCACTCAGCCCTTTAGGTGAGCATCAAGGATGCATTTCAAGATTTGAAATTCATTTTGTAGTCTCCAAGGGAAAAAATGGTTTGGGGTAAAGAGGATGCTATTCCGTTCATATATACTGTACATTCACACACCCTAAATGCCGTTTCAGCTCTCTAATAGTCTTAAACGGATCCTCTCAGTCTGTGTTTCTGTGTTTGCTCCAGGAAGACGTGGGGCATAGAGAACTTTGTGTCATCCACCTTGTTGAGGAACATGCGAGAGAAAGATCTGAGGAAGGCCATCGGCTACCACATGAAGAAGAGCCAATCACAGCACGATCCCAAGCAGAAGGGCCTGTCAGTCGATCAGGCACGGATAAACTACCTGGAGGAGCTGAGTGATCTCAAGTCATTTGGAGGGAAATCCTTCAGTGCCACCATGATGGTAGGGATTTAGACTGTTTACTTTATATGTATATTTATTATTTTTTGTTGAGATTTGGTTATTTGAAGTTTTAATCTTCTCATTCTCTATAATTTCTCCTCCTCCGTCTTTCTGTTCGACAACCCCTCCCCTGCTTCCCTACCCTTCAGCTCCAGGACAGGGAGTCGATGGTGACCTTGTTGGTGGGGGCACGCTATGGAGTGAGTCAGGTGGTCAACCACAAACTGAGCATCCTTTCCACCCTCACAGAGTTCACCAGCATCACACGCATCGAGCTGCTGCCTGAATCCGACAAGGTCAGCCTGGTCAAAATATACCTGCAGGACATCAAGGTAAGAGCAGGAATATACACGCACGTCACGCACCTAACATACAGGGAGAAAACAAAATACTGTAAACCTCATCAAAAAGCACTTTTACTTTGAAGTAACTGAATCCGCATTACAAACACTGCTACAAATGCGGGTTTTATTATGTTGCGTACCAGTTAGCATTATTTGTTCACCCTTTGTTGGTGCAGTTTGTCTGTATTCAGCATTTGTTATGATTTGTTATGATGAACAGTGCCCCTTTACATATTTAACAG
The DNA here is from genome assembly GCF_020085105.1 of Siniperca chuatsi. Taxonomy (NCBI): domain Eukaryota; kingdom Metazoa; phylum Chordata; class Actinopteri; order Centrarchiformes; family Sinipercidae; genus Siniperca; species Siniperca chuatsi. The sequence goes on along the minus strand of NC_058044.1, from coordinate 28,134,618 downwards.
AGTTATGTATTTTTGCAGTTTCTTTGATGCATCTGCAGTTTGGACACAGGAGATTTAGCCACTTCGGAGGTCTGGAAGCTCACAAATCAAACTGCTAACTGCCAGACCTCTTTAATAGCTTAAGAATACTGCTAATTAGCATTCAACTTAACATGACCCATCATTGTAGCTGTCTTTTTAATGGTTTCTTCAAAATTCTTTTCCTGACATTATTTCGTGTACCCCCTCATGTATTCAATGTGCAGACTTCATGAAAAGAAGTAGAACTGCTTTTTCATCATTATTATGACCCTTCTGAACACAACACGATTACTGTATGCTAAGTGTATTTCCACTGCTGAAACTTACCATTCACTCTCTTTCCTTGTCTCATCTCATATCATCTTGTCTCCTTTCTCATACAAAGCCCATCACATTGCTATTGGAGTCAGTAGCAGCCAAAGATATGTCCTGCCTAATAGCAGGGTACTGTCGAGTGTTTGTTGACCCCAACCTAAACATCTTTCCCTGGATAGATGACTCCAAGAAGCACAGAGTGTCTGCTGAGGAAGGTACACATTTACAGCAATGTACAGCCAAAAAAATTATGCATACATCCATACACATACATCCAGTCACACGCCAGTATGTTCTCAATAATAAATAACTGTTGTCTTGTTTTAATGTTGTTGTATCTTCACAGGTTATGTGTCACGGTGTGGCAGCGACTCAGACAACTCCTCAGACTTGGACATGGAACCGCTGGTCACCCAGGTGTCTCATGACGAGAAGCCCTGCCCTCGTGTCAGATCCTCATCAGACCCAGACGGAAGAAACAGAAAAAACAGAAACAGAAGGAGAAATAAAGATAGCAAAGAAAGAGGAGATAAACCTTGGGATGATAAAAAGCAAAAGGAAAAGGATGCTGATACCGAAAAGGAAAAGTCTCCGCTAGATAAGAATAGAGAGGGGAAGAATGAAAATATACTGCACAATGAGGAGACAGAGAGAGTGCAGGATGGTCGGCAAATACAGATTGAGATAACAGACAATGATTCAGGGGAACAACGAGAAAAAGTGGAACAAGAAGGTAAAATGGGAGGTGGAGAAGAGGCGCGAGCAGCAGAGGAGCAACCATCTGTATCAGAAGCATCAGATTCTTGTCATTCTGACTCTCGTGTCCTCACCAGCCCCTCAAGTGACTCCCTTGATGCTTTGGAGGAAGATGACTTAATTTCATGTTCTTCTTCCTCCATCCACTCCGGTGTTCCTTCACAAACTCATGCCCACATTCACGCTCCCCTTCAGCTTCATCCCTGCTCTCATAAGCATGTTCAGTCCCACCTCCTCGCCCCTCCACCAGTTCACTCCCATCCCCTTATTCACTTCACAGCTCACGACAGAGGACAAGGGGTCTGCAGGAGGTCAGGTGATGGAGCAGATCCCCAACTCCTCCCACCCGTGTCCCCCTCTCCGAGTCTTCACCACATCCAAAACTGTTCAGGTAACCCCTGCTCTGATGACAGCTCCCTGTGTTTCGCTGAGCTCTCCCGCCTTGTGGACTTCCTGCCGAGCCCTCCGGAGGCCAGTGAGGATGATGAAGATGAAGAAGAGGAGTTGAAGAGAAGGAGGAAGATGTTGAAAGAAATGGATGAGTTGGTGAGAAGAGCAGGTGAAGGCGGAAGCGGGGACAGTAGTTTCAAAGAACATCCGCTAACTCTGTCCCCGTCCTCCCCCTCCTCCCACATGGAGTTTGTCTTTAACTTCAACCAGAGCGACGCTCGCTGCTACTACAAACTCTGCTCCAACATCACCCCCGACAGCGCTCGTGGTCTTCCCCAGCCCCTGCATCATAATGAGGGAGAAGATTGGGAGGAGGTGGATGTGGAGGTAGATCCAGCTAAGGCAGTCGACCTGGAGCCTGTCCCCATCCTTCAGCCACCGCCTGGCTTTGGAGACAGCAGCTCTGATGAGGAGTTCTTTGATGCCAGAGATCGCTTCACCTCACCTGAAGACCCAACCTCGGGGGCAATGCCAAGAGGTGATTTGGTTTTCATTGTGAGGCTGATCACATGCATTTTCTGTCATTTTCAAGCCCTGTAGAGTGATGAAAGTGCAGGCTGTTAATTTGGCGTTTGCTGCCATCTAGTGGTAGAAGGTTTTACTCTAAAAAGGTAATGCAAAATTCCATTATAGAGCAATGGAACATAATTGCCAGGAAAGTGTGGTCAGACCACACTCCTGACCACAGCTAATGTAACAGTGATGCTGGATGGCTATAGTCAAATGACTGTAAAGATTCAGATTATAGAGCTCATGCTCTCCTCCTAGAAAAAATATGGCATTTCATCCATTACACTTAATTGTCCAACAAAATTTTTTAGCGGAAAGTAACCAAGTACATATATACTCAAGTACTGTGCTTTTTACAATTATGAGGTACTTGTACTTCCAATTTGTGTTACTTTATACTTGGTTAATGGACTGTACTTTCTAGTCTTCTGACCACTGCTGCTTAGTGGTCAGAACACACTACATATCAGTAGTGATGGCTCAGTGCAAAGAAACTAACGTATCATTCACACAAACTCACACACTGAAGGCACAGCCCTTGAGAGAAAGGAGACTTTGACATGTGGGCTGGGGGGAACCACCGACCTTCCGATTGGTGGACAACCTGCTCTACCACTAAGCCACAGCCGCCCCTACTTCTACTTCACTACATTTCAGAGGAAAATATTTTACGTTTTACTCCACTACATTTATTTGCTAGATATAGATACCAGTTACTGTTAAAACCAGTTGGTCCCAACCTTTTTGGCATATGACCACTTACAAAAAAGCAGTGTCCTGGTTGGGGCCCTTTTTCAAGTTTCACATGTTGATGAGTGGTTAGCAGTTCCACTAGAGAGAGATTTCCTCTCTAGACTTCCCAGATGTTTTCATTTGAATAATTGTTCAAGGCCCAAAGAGGTCAAATTATCTAAATGAATTTTAAAAAATGTTACAGAAGTTAGTTAGTTTTTTCTTCTTTCCTACCTGTCTTAAGTCAAACTGAAGCTGTAAAAGTGAGGGAGACAAAAATAAGATTTGGAAAAGTTGCCACTCACCTTACACCTTTACATACTGTAAACCTTCAAGCAAAAGTAAAAATAGAGTGATACAAAACGAGGTTAATTTTGATTACCTACAGTATGTCTGTTTCCTGCTTCTGTGTATTGTTCACAGAACACAGGTGGAATTTGTTTGTTTTGTGAAACATAAAAAGCAAACTTTGATATGCACTCTGTTTTTAACACAAGTTTGGCTGAGCCTTTTTTACTCTCTTGCAGATATTTGCACAGAGATGAAACTGGACTTTGTCAGCACACTCAGTCTCAGTGACATCAGAGTCTCTGTGACAGATGCAGACAAAGATGGAAAAGCAGAAGAAGACAGAAAAGGAGGAGACGAGGAAGGAGGAGGCAGAGAAACATTGTACCAACTCAGAAAAAGATCCCGTAAGCGCCGTTCCTTCATGGAAACCGATTACACCTCTAGGGTGTCATACCCAGAGCCAGATCCAGAATCAAAGCAAGACCTCTCTAGTAGGCTTCATAAGAACCTTTTGGCAGAAGCCAATGATGCACAGATGCTGAGTTCAGATCCTGAACCTTCAGAACAAACCCAGAATCCCAGTCCTACTGTCTCCTCCCTGACTCACTCTGAAGGGGAACCGGCCCAGCTTGAGTTAAAACCCATCCTGTCCAAACCCCGCTCGCATGGACCTGGCTCTTCTTGTGGGTTTGGGTCTCATGAGCAGACTAGAGACCCACAGGCCCCCTCCAGGACCAGGAAGCAAGAAATGGAGATGGAACCTGACGCAATGGAATCCAAATCAGTCACAGATCTGGTGAAGGCAGTGTCTCCTACAATCACCGTTGTCCGCTGCCGGGTGGATCCAGACGGGAAGGAGAGTGCTGATCGGAGGGGTGACGGAAAGGAGGAAGGGGAGGGACAGGATGAGACGGGTGAGGGGAAAGAGGAAGGAGAGAAGGAGACAGCAGGTGTGTCGGGGAATGGGCCATTCACTAGTCATATGTTTTTGCCAGAAATCACTGAAGAGGAAGGTAAGGGGGAAGAAGAGAAGAAAGAAGGAGTGTTAGGGCACTCAGCAAGTTCTAAGAGACCACTCATAGGTGCTGAATGGCAGCCAGAGGCCAACACACTGCCTACTTGCTTGATAGATGTGAATAAAAAGGGTAGTAATGGCCTTTTGGGAGCCCATCTGATTGCCCTAGAGCAAAACTCATATGTAGAGGAACATTTGCTTGAAGGTGTGTGTAAAAAGTCAAACCCTCCATCATACTCACCACCACCCCCTCCACCCTCATCCCCTCTTCCTCCAATACCAGTTCTTCACAAATCCCAAAGTGACTGTTTGGTGAGGGAAGAAGGGGGCAGTGAAAACACAGAAAACTCAACCAAAATGTCTTTACCTAATTATGAGGAGATGCCTCTTAGCAAACAAAACCACACTAACAAAGCACAGTTATATTTAGATGTCACCACCAGTGTTAATGAGGATGATGCCATCAGTGCTGTTGGTTCTACTATGACTACTAGTGATGAAGTTGACAGCACCAATTCAGACAATGTTTTTTTTGACGATGAGGTGAGTAATTCCTTAAATTCTAGTTCAAGTGACAAGAAAGATGACTGGACTATAGCTACAAAGCATAGTATCAGTGCTAATTCAGCTACAGCAGGTAAAGGTGAGTCTCAAATGACTGTTAAGTCTCTTACCAACACTGAAGCTCCTACAAGAATGAATTCAGTTAACTCTGATTATACTCGTGCTATAAACTCTATCACTGCAAAGCTTGGAGCTGCAACACGTGTCACATCTCCTACATTTAATTCAGATACTAGATTGAAAAGCGAGGTTACATATGAAAGTGCTTCCTGTTCGAATCAAAAAATAAACAAACCCAGATGTGATTCCACCATGCCAAGTGCTGAAGCTAAAGATAGTTTAGCTAGCTCTGGTTTAGCGAAAGCTAACATAGCCACAATCCACAATCCCTCCAAAGAGCCTCCTTCTCCAACTCACTTTCTCTTCCAGACCTGTACGCCTAGCATTATGGGTCGCTTATCTGCCTCCACACTTAGGGGGAAGATTCAAAAGTTGCCCCTTTATTTATCGCACTCCCAGGAAACCCTCAACCAAGCTGGGGTTGGAAATGTAGCTCAGAGTCCTGCTGAGGACAACAGTAGTGATGACGTCGAGATCACCATCAAAGTTACAGACGTTCATGATGTCACACAAACAATAGACTTTGAAATGGGCACAACTGCACAATCAGTGGAGTCAGATGAGTCAGATACAACAGTTACAGGATCAGAGGTGGATGGAGAGTTTTTTGTGGAAACAACCTCAGCGAAGAGTTTTCATTCAGTGTCAGAGGTGAAGGAAGTAAGCTCTCCATCCAAGCCTGTCCAGACTGAGCCCAAACCCCAGCACCAAAATCAGTTTTTGTACACTGGACCTATCAAGAACACGCCAGGACCAATAACAGCGCCTCCAGCCTCCATAGTGAACAGCCTCCAAAGAGACACTTTAGGCCTAAAGATGGACACTCCTGGCCCTATAAAAGATGCTTCACCTTCTGTCCCCTCTCCAATAGTGGTGACCACACAGAATCTAAATGGGCCAGGACTCCCTTTTCATATTCAGTCACAGAAAGTAAGACGGACTAGTAGTGACAGGCCTTTGATGGGTCTTTGTAGGCCTACAGGGCAGAATTCAGACTCACTGAAAACACTTTCTTCAAGCTGCAGGGTGTTTACCATCTGTGAGGATCCATCCCAGACAAAGACCTCAGCCGAGGAGGGGACTACCTCACCCTTGAAGTCTGAGTTTGGCTGCAGTTCTGTGCTAGCGTCTGGATGTGAGTCAGTTGTGGAAGGGGTGCAGATGCCACTGGATGCTTGTGGTTGCCCAGCGGTCTATACCAACTGCTTCACTGGCGGGGACAGCTTTGATGACGAGCTGACAGTCTACGAGTTCTCCTGCCGCACACAGAGCAGCGGGGTGACTCAGACTTCTGGAGCAGGTCTTCCCCTCGTGACCTCTCCACCTGTTCCCTCCTTTCTCTCCACCTCCTCCACCCACTCTCCCTCCTTCCCACGCTCCATCCTTTTCTCCACCTCTACCTCTGAGCTCAGCCCTCTCCTGTCACCGCTGTCTGACGCCTCTGACCGTTTCCTGTCTCAAACGCACAAGGACACCATCAGTCGGCTAGGCCAGCAGCGCTACCCAGAACCCCCAACAGGTTTCCAAGTACTCCGCGTAGACGTGGACCAGCTCCTTTCCATTCTGGAAAGTAGCAGTGTTGACCGATCTGTGGCAGGCCATGGAGGTCGCCACCCAAGGGACATCTGCCCTGCCCACTTTACAGAGAACAAGCGGGTGCTCCAGATAGAGGCACGGCGGCTGATGTCAGGCTGCCAGAAGGTGGTGGGAATTGGACAGAGCCCAGAGGAAATGCTTCACTCCCTGGCTGACAGTTTCCGAACCCTGGTGGAGTTGGCAGGTATATGCCTCTGGTTCTCTGGTTGCGACAGGTGTGACCGGAGGAACGCAGAGGCAGTTGCAGGTCTGGCAGACGTGGCCCGCTCATTCCGGGACTTCTGTCTAGCAGCGGAGCGAGCCAGCAGCAAGCGCAGCTGCCAGGACCTGAGCACCAAGCTGTTAGCCAAACAGTGCACTGCGCTCACCGCCTCTGTCTTCTGCCTCACTCAGCTGTTCCGCACTCTCACTGCACTATGAGTGGACCACAACCTCTGAAGTCTTTGAAATGACCACATGAGGTCACATGAGGTCACCAGTGAGCCCACAGGTGCTGCAGATGTGGACAGAGAGTGACGTGGGACTGTCATGTTTAGGATGGGCAGTAGAGCATGAGGTGAGGTTACCTTGGAAACACACTGGTGTCACGGAGCTCCATGACAGCTCAAGTGATCGCAAAAACGCTCAACATCATAGAGTAAGTTTGAGATCGTTGAGGTGCATGTGGTTACTGACTATATGCTGTGCACGTAATGTAGCCCACAAACCAAACAGTCAGCCAACAACCAGACTGTAGAGTGGTGCTAGCTGCAAAAGCAAAACCTGCTTGCATTCCAGTATTGAGAAACTGATGTACTTGAATGTATTCTGTTATCTGTTTATTTATTTATTTATTTATTTAATGAGTTACTACAGTGAGCAAGCAAGGAATGTAAAGACAAGGAAGGAAGAAATTTGGAAATGTTTACAGGCATAGCTTTAGACAGAGGAATAGTGGTGTGTGAGTGTAGTAGGCCTTTCACACACACATACACACGCACCCAACCTCAAATACACAGTGAATCAGTATTTGATTCCATTCATACACAGGCCTTTTGTTTGACTGACTGACCATGTTAAGATAAGAAACACTGCAGTATACTGATGCTTATATATCTTTACATTCTCCAGGCTGTCAGTGAGGACTTCTTTGAATGTTACTGTTTACAAAACCAAAAACTTGAGTGAGAAGTGATTTGATCAAATCACACAAATCAAGCCTGAAGCTGTGTTTGCCATTTTATAAATCTAGTAGCAGAATGCCAATGTATGTGCATTGTGTGACTTTATAATACAACAGTTTGGATGAGGTACAGGCCTTTTGCACATTCAGTTTGTTGTCTTGTTGCACATACATTTGGTATGATTAATGGAAATGTAAAACTGCTAGCTTTTCTCTCATTCATTTGTTAACACACACTTTCTCCACCTCCAGTTGAAACACTGTACCCTGCAGTGCATGATGATGTGGCTGTCAACCACCAGTCTTTTCCATACATTTATTTATTTTTTCCATTTAGTACTAACATGTCTATTGAGAACAACGGTCTCCATTCTATCAGAGACTTAGTGACACTTCCCCAATAGATATGTATGGTATGTTATATAGTCTTATGAGAATTTTAAGAATGTTACGTTTCAAGCAATCTGCAAGTTTTTCAAGATCATAAAAACCTGCACACCTCTCTCTAAGCTTTGGGGACAGTCAGGAAGGACTTAGACAACCATGTCCCTTACACTAAGTGCATTATTACTATAGATTTCCCAGTATAACCACAAATAGTGGTAAACCAGTGACAGAATATGGGCACTGAGAGCCCAAGCAGTGCAGTATGTAGCACTTTTGGCTTTTTCAGCTTTTGATTGACATATTGCGTAGGAGGGTCTGAGAGAACATCTGTCAAACTGACCCAATTATTGGTTGACAGCCTTTCATTGGAGTTCCTTGAGCTCAACACATTTGTCACTAAATCATTTACAACACTGACGTAAAGCTTATTATTGCGGATACATCATTTTCACTTGGAATGTTTCTTAAAATAAAAGGGATTGACGCACACTGGAGCTGCATGTTCACTGGAGAAATTAAAGTTATCAGAAATAATTTTACCACTGCTGTACTGGGAACACAATTTATTGCAAACAGTGTTTCTATATATATTTATAATGGCAATTGAAACACTTTATTTGTTAACTTGTCCTGTTTTGTTCCCTGTGGTTGCAACAGAATATAATTTCCTGTATTTTATTCCCAATTTGCAGCAGATAAGAATTTAATTACTTTTACCTTGATCTCCATGAGAGAATTGCCCCAAACAAGTGATGGAAAACTTTTTTTTAAATCATCTGTGCTCACAAAGCATGCTGTAATAAGCCATAAAATGCATTGTTGTTTCATCAGGGATTTTATCTGTGAATGACTGAATGATGATGTCTGCTCTTGCTTTGTAATGCTAAACTCCCACCATTAAAAACAATGTCAAGATTTTCTTTTTACGATTCCTTTATTGCTCATCCACTTTTACCTTCTTTGCTTGATCAGCTAAACAGCCACCAGGACAGGTTCATTTACAATCACTTTTCAAGTCTTTACTCTCCAGACAGAACTTGGGGGGGGGGGCTCTTTAGCAAATATTTAAAAAGTGGTATTGCAAAACCAAAAACAGACTAGCATATCAAATTTGAGTGTCACTGTGCTCACACCTATTTTTTCTAGCGTTATTTGTGACATTGAAAAAAACGTCAGAGAAATAGCAATTACACCGTTCTCTACAGGCAACCTATAAGGTTTTGTGGATGGTCCAACATGAGCAAAGTCAGATTTCTAATGTTGAAAAGTAGTATTCTTCCAGTATATGGTAATGGAATGCTCAGCCAGTAGAACAAAGCTTCACACACGGGAAAAGCCGCTCAAGGTGGTGCATAATTAAGTCATGGTAAATAATTAAAACATCTATCACATCACATTTCTCCAGCTTTAGTGAGACTGCAGTCAATACTCATTTCTCTTCACTCCTGGCGCTGTGAATAAATCTGAAGAGGGGAAGGAGTCACTTTTCTTAAATTGCATTACATTTTTTTTACCACTAGAGGGCAGAAACATTTAAGAAACACAGCAATGGCAGTTTACACTGTATCAATGCCTTAACCAGAAAAGCACCAGCATTGGTTGCTCATTCAAACATTTTAAACAAATAAAGCATTTGTTATATCATCATAACATCGACAATTACATGTCAATTGGGCAGCTTCCCTCTGCTGATGAATATCATGTGACTACAGGTGTCTACCTTGTGTGTGTTTAACAGGGAGAACGTACAAACTCACTGATAGATGATGGATTTGAACTCAAAACTTTATTGTAAGGTGGTGCCACCAAAGAGGAGCTTGATTTCCAACATAACACAACATGCACGTGTTTTTGTACATGCAGGCAATGTACTGTGTATGGGTATAACCGGTATTATAGCTTAGCTAAATATTGACTTTTTAAGAAGCAATTTAACAACAGCTGAATATCTTGTTTTTGCTGACCCCTAGTGGTTTATCTTCTCACCTTGCTGTACTGATGTAAAGTGTACTCAGTACACTGTGACATCACTGTTGGGTGTTGTTAGGTGCACAGGTGGAAATAGGCTTCCACAGACTCCTCTGTTAGTTATCAACATAAACACTTGGCAGCCTTGTTTCATATTTCTGTGTCTGCTGAAATTGAAGTAGTCTAAATTAGACCTTGCTGACTATTTACAGTCTAGTTCTTAATGCGTTCAATCATGGATAGTTCTGCAAAAACAAGAGTTAATACGTGAACGGAGCCTTGACAGCAGATGAAACGGCTTCTTCTGTTCACAACTCTGGTGAAGGCTGCAGCTCTTGCTTGAAATACATTCAAGGCTTCATCCCGCTGAACATACGGAATTAGTTGAAACAACTTTTCAGACTAGTGGGACCGACGGTAAGACTGAGTTGATGCACCAGAGTGCCTTGTGCCAGAGTGTTTGATATGTGTGTATGTTTATTTATTCAGGTTAGCTAGTTACTTGTTGCTTTTATTTGATACAGAGCGTTGCGCACAAATTAGTTTTAGATTATATAAAATTATAGTCGCACTTAGGTCCTAAATGTAGTGACATAAAAGGGTCTTTGAAATGTAGTGGTCTGAAACATACAGAGCCCCCTAAAGGTCACAGCAAGTATTTTTTTGAAGACTACTTTTGCATTCCCTCACAATATGTTTTGTGTTACCTCGCAGTACTTTTCTTCATTGAATTTTACTTTGAACTGAGCATTAAGTATGCAGATATAGTACTACTGCTCACAAGGCATGCATGGTAATGTAATTAGTGAAATAAAAAACTAATTCTTAAATCAAGAGGTCTCTCTAGAAGAAAGCAGTACAGTAATCTACAGGATGCTGTCAGTTTCAACAGTTACTGTACTCTGTACTGTACTGGACCCCAGAGGGGTTTCACTGAGGAAAAGGAGACGTCTCCAGAGGTGGAATTACAGATGGGCAATTGAACCTACCTCATAAAGCTAATGTGCTGTATTTGTATGAGTCACAGTGTTGTAGTCAAGACCACCTAAACTGAGATCAAGTCATGACCAAGGCCAGAGTGTAACGAGACCAAGTCAAGACCAAGACCAAGCAAAAATGTAACTTAGGATCCGCGTTATATCTGCTTGTCTCTATGAAACGTCCTCACTGCGCTGGATTAGCTATTATAAACCATGATGAAGTGGTCGTGGGTCACATCTCTCGCCCTCGTCCAGGCTCTGTCTCTTCCTCTTCATCTCCTTGCAGTTCTCATGCATTAGTTCCGTGTTGTTGACTGTGTCGTTGCTGTGGCTGCTTTGACATACAGTATGTTGGTGTTCAAGTTTACTGTCTGCTATAGTGTAAAACATTCTCACATTGTTGTAACTATTATATATGTTATCCTGGCCATTCAAATTAATACAAAAATAAACATGAATTTAGTATGAAGTCATTATATAGAAATATACAAATATATACACATTCACACACTCATTGTCACTCACATATGTAGCAAAATGCTTGCACTGAAGGCTGTCGTAAGTGGGTCAGCGCAGCAACACTAGCAGGCTGATGTGGACATTACACAGTAGAGTGAGAGAGTGAGAAAAGATCAGATTTTGATCTGCTTTATTTTAGCCGATACAGATCCATCAAAATATGTCGGGATCATCCCGATACCAATCCTGGGACATCTCTTGTGAGTAGAGTCAAATCCAAATTTCAGAAAAGAAGAAAAAACAGCCATACCAAAATCAAACAACAAGCACAGTCTTCACAGAGCAGCCACGAAGGCATCTGGATGCAACAAAGAACAGACCAGACCATTAATATACAGTCCTGCAATTAGTATATAGTCTTATCTCTTGCTTGTCAAGTAATGTTCAGGAAAGGCATTAAAACTCTTCTTTCATGTATGTAATAAGACTATGGACAGGACTTACCATTTGTCACTGGAAGCAGTTTTTTTATCACATTTTTGTAAAAACTTGATAGGATGAAGGCCTCTGAAAAGGTGCGTACCTAAACTCCTTGAACAGTAAAAATGCTTCTCTTTAAATTTTAATTTGTTTTGAGATATAATTGAAAGCGAAAAAGGTGAAAGCAGCTGTCCTTAATGTCTCTGTGAGAGCAGGAGTCCAGATCAAAGAAGAAAAAGAGACGGTCAGGATGGAAAATACAGGTAAGTGTGTGTTTACATGGCACATCCTTTGTGTGTACACAAAGGATACACTTCCTGTCTCCTAAGTGGGCTTGGCCGACTCTCCCTAGTTAAATAATAATAAATATAATAGTATTATTAAGCAAAGAAACACAAGTTTTATTTTAGTTTTAACTTTTAATTCATGGTTTCGCGTATAAATCCCTTTAGATTAGATTTAGATTGTTTATCGGGGCCCGGGGAGAAGAGTGTCCCTGAAGTCTGGACATAACAATAGCATGTTTTATAGTTCCATATCATCATTATCAATGAACTGTTCTCATCACGCAGTCCAAACAATCATACACAGATCAAGTATTGACGCCAAACAGTTATTTGCCTGGTACACAAAAGAGTCATATGTATATATATTACATCAGAGAGTCCTGTGTATGTTATACAATCATGCAGTCCGTTTGTTCTTGTCCTTACAGATGTCTTTCACTTCTAGTATTCCCTTCAGCTTTAGGAATAGCTTTGTTGGCTGCTATCGGCCTATCTGCAAATAGGATGACATTCACCGATGGCAGTGACTGATGATTATCTGTTATCGGCTAAATTGTGTGTTGGTTATTTATATTTGTTGTATATCAGGCTAAAAAGGCTTTTGAAGCAGTTATTTTTCAAAGAAAGAATATGTTTCATGTGAAAGAAGGTTAAATTAAAGTTTGTTTCATAAATGTGTATGACTGAATGTTTGCTTATTCAAAGATAGTGTAATGAAGGGCTGAATTACTTTAAAACAGTTCAGTTATTTTTTTATAATGAAGCTTTCTTTCTTTGTTTCCCTGGCACACAAGGGGGAATAAATAACAACAAAAACAAAATAAACAACAACAAAAAAACATCGGCTATTGGCCAAGTTGTTTTTTTAAACATTGGTATTGGCCCAGAATTTCACAATCAGTGCATCCCTAATCCGAAGTTAACACATCAACAGTCTATTATGACTTTTCTATCCGAAGTCCAGATGCTAGGATAGTGGCGGTGTTTCTTACATATGTAAATAAGTCATTTACCAGTTGATGGACTCCATGATCAGTATCATCAGGTCTCTTGGGGAAAACAGAACTAGCAGGAGTGTCTTTAGCAGCTGCGGTGAGGAGACGTGCTTTTGAGCTCTGTCTATGTATGTACACATACCAGCCTGTTTGCTGTTATTGCCTTCTATAAGCTTGCCTTTGAATTTGTATTCATTGGTAATGTTTTTGTTAATGGCAGGTGGTTAATGTCACTGGTATTTCCATTGGCACTGGTTTGTCATCAACTTGTGATACACTCATATCTCAGGTAGTGTTCTCAGGTTGTTCTTTCCTCTTAAAAGCAGCTCAACAATGAGCTTTTGTATCAAGTTTGTTTTCTTGGCCTATTCACACCTTTGCTCAGTAGTGTGATCTGTGTTGTTTAACTCCACTTATTTATCTACCTGTTTCATGCAGACGTATGGGAGCGGTAACTCGAAGCGTGTGGGTGTGATTCTCCAGAGGGGGATTCTGATTCTGCTGCTGGCACTGTTTCCCCTGCTGGGCTGTCCTCATCAACACCAAACCCCTCCTACTTGCTGTCAAACAGAGCCCAGAGGTCGCCAGGTCAGTCAAGTATTTTTGTATAGAGGTGGAGTCTCCAGAGCAGCGGAGTGGAGCAGAGGATGGAGTCTGTGTTTGCATTGCATAACAGCTAGATCAGAAACAGCAATATTATATTGTTATTGGCTCTTGTCTTAATCTTTTGTGGTGATGTTAGCCTACTGTGCAGTAAAGTGGGCTCATGTTGATTCCTCTATTATTTACCAATGGGTTCATATCCATGATAAATAGTTTTATGATTGAATTCTACATGTTTTTTTTACATAAACATTGTCTTTCTGCATGAAGTCTCTCCCAGCTGTATGTGAAGATCTTCATGCCTGCTCTCCCGGTGAGTTTGGTGCACTTTGTTTTCCTTCACAACCCTGTTCATCAAGGTACTAAGACATCTGTTCACTTAATGGTGGGTGATATACAATCTATACAATATTATATATACAATCTTCTATGTACATTTATATTGCAAAACAATCGTACATTTTGAAGAAACTCAGATGAGAAACAAGACGGTGTAGTCCCTCATTCGTCCAGGAGTGTTCTATCGTAGAAAAGGTTTCAGTCGTAGTCATCTGGACACTGTTTTCAGAATCAAGACGTTTCGGCTCCCCTCCGGAAGTCATTCTCAATTGTGAAAAAATTGGACAGGAAGTGGAAATAGAAGCTAATCTGAGTTACATAAGCCCTGCCCTCAGGAGGGAATCTGCCTGAGTATCTGTTAATAGCTGTTAACAGATACTCAGGCAGATTGTTGATGAAATAACGAAATGTGAAATTCTGTATTTGATTAATGCTGTGAATTACATACCCAACAAATCAAGGTATTTTAGCACATAGCTGCTCAAAACCTTTAAATTCAATATTGCCAGTAGGCACTCCTGCTCAATGATTTGCAACATTGCCCACAATGGCCTACCTCAGAAGAAACTAATCTTTAATCTCTCATGGTAGATATTGTCATATACTGTAACCCATCACTTTGTTCAACAGATACAAATTTCAAATATGTTTTTGTCAATTTTTACTTCATTATTACTTGCAAGCTCAAATTAGCTCTTTTGCCGTGCCAGTTTAACCCTGTTGAAATTTCACTTGTGTCTGACTTCCTTCTACAGGCAGCTTTTATGTACCAGCTGCAAGGGCAGTATCTTCAAAATCAGGTGAGGATTATAATATAATAGCGGCTGTAATACATATGATACATATTTAAAATAGCTCATTTGATTCATCAGAACTTTGTTGGTGTGGTTTGATCAGATTTGACTGGCAACACAAGCAAACAACCCACCAGCTGTCCCCAGATTTAGATTCTGATTGGTGCACAGAAATATGTGACATCAGCTTTTTCCAACTGAGCCCCACCCACTTCAAACCAGTAAGAAGAAACTAGACAAAAACAGAAATGCATGTGAAATAACCAAAACTGTTCAAACTTTGGCAGAAAATGTTGTGTTCATGTAGGAACACATTGCTGATAGTAAGAAGCTGATTAAGAAAATAGGTTTTCAGGGCCGTTTAAAATAGCTTATTTTGTTCTTCCTTCAAATTTAAATTCTGGATTTTGTGTCTTCCATGTAATTTTAATGATCATGCAGTAGTTTGACTGTCATGAAAAGACCAAGGGCAAATATTCATACCATATACTCAAAACTTAAATTTAATGTTAAAAGCAACCAGCGAAAATAATAATCTAAATTTTGGCTCATAGAAGGTGAATAGGTTTTCAGTTCTTGTACTGCTCTTTGGTCTTCTTATTATGCATTAGATTATATTCTGTTGTCTCCCAGTAGCAGGTGTTTTTTAGACCCATCCTTTTTGTTGTAATCCTAGCTGACTGCAGGTCCACAGAGCAAGAAGTTTTGATTGTTAATTTTTTATAAATTGCTACAAATATGTGGGCACTTAAAGGAGTAGTTTGTCATTTTGAGAAATATTCTTATCAGCTTTCTTGCCAAAAGAGATTGATAACACTGGCATGTCTATATGGTAAATATGTACAAATATAAGGAGACTTCACTGGTTGCCTTGCAACCTCATGATGATGTCAAGACTCCAGGAAGTTACTACGGCCAGCCAAGAAATAGTCCCGCACCTAACCCCCCACAATGTGTCATTTTTAAACTTTAAACAGTTTTTGTACAGATGAAACAAACGAGATATAAATAGTTAATTAGGTGGAGTTTGTTTCCTTTGGACAGTGACAAGCTAGCCGTCCTTGTGTTTAAGCTAATCGGCTGCTGGATCTAGCGTCATATTTACCATTCCGACATGATAGTGTCCCTCTTCATCTAACTGTCGGCAAGAAAGCAAATAAATGTAATTCCCAAAATATTCCTTTAATGTAGGTATTTGTTTAAAATATCACCTAAAATAATGTATTAACCCAGTAATAATCTATATCATGTTGTGGTAGTTTGCCACCTTATCTCCTCCAGCGCTGTGTTCTCTGTTGTTTTCCTCTCCTTGATGTGTCTTGTGTGTCCTCCAGCGTGTCCTTGGATGTGTTCGTGTGTATGTGTGTGTGTATGTCACCTGGTCTAATTCTGTGGGTTCCACACCTGCTGCTGATCACCGGCTCACCTGGCTTCAATCATTCATCAGTCTCCACAGTTAAATACCAGGCTCTCCCACAACACCAACGCCAGATTGTCCATGTACACTAGTATAACCACTACGTCACGGCTCCTGATTATTTCCAAGTTAAGTACCAACTATTGAGTGTTTGATATCTCGTGTAATCCTGGTCTTTGTTCTGCCACAGGATTATTCTGTGCCGGTGATTACAGTCGTCTTTGTTCCTGCCTGGATTCCTGTTTGCCTGCCTGCCTCGCTTATACTCCACTATGTGTCTTCCCATCTACCTATCCACGGAGAGACCCAGGGAAACCGTCCTGCTCTGTGTTTGTGTTCACGCTGACGGCCCGTCTCCTCTCCCTGCCACCAGTCTACACACTGAGGTTACCATTACCTTTCCGGTTCCTACGAAGACAACACGGAGGACTCCGCTCCGAAGATCTTACCCCTTTCCCCTCCACCTTGTGCTTGTCAATAAAGAGTGACTTTATTCACTATTGCTCGTGTGTTCTGCATTGTGGGTTCTATCATTAGATCGTACTACACGACACATGTGATTTCACACAGTTCCCATTGGGGTTCTCTGCTGCTGCCAGTGTATGAGTTGGGAATGCTCTTGGTGCAGGAAACACAGCAGGCCAAGCTGTCTTGCAAAGTCCCCATCATTTGCGCATGTAAGAACCATTTTATATAGTACATGTTGCCTGCATTACAACTACAGAAAGTCATTAAAGAAATGAGAACACATTTCACTTGGGCCAGTAGTCGTAGTAGTGATATTATTACTATGTTACTACTATATTGTGTTAAGAATATATTCGATACATTAGACCAAGTATCAACATCAACACAAAAAAACACTATAAACAGAAATACAGTAACTGAAAACACAGGCTCTTGTGTTCAGTTTCTCTTTGCAATTTCAACATATAAACTGTTCTAAGAAATTGTTCTAACAACAAGTGCTGTTTTGTTCCTTTGTTCCAACACACTCATCAATGTTTTTTTTGGAGCCAGTCTCAGCATCACCAGAAATGTCATTGGATACTTTCACCTCAGAGCAGTTAAGTATACTCTTTGACTCAGTTCATTATTGGTGATGCTGAATTTAACACTGAGAAACAATGCACAATTAACTTTTCCATGCATGTAATCCATAAAGGCTTTTAGACATATTGACATAATATGTGATTCGATCAGATCTTTGTTTAATATCGACAGGGTGCGGCTGCAGGTGTTCTCAGACGAGCAGGAAAACAGTTGATTGGTGCTCTGCGTAATCTGGTGCGGTTCGACTTCATTGGCTTCCCCATTGGTTTGTCCCTGATGTTTGCAGCAAACATGGGGATTGTAGGTAAGACCAAACTACTAATGTGCATTACCATGTCTTGTGCCTCCTACTTGTCAACTAACATTCAGCCATTAAAACGTTTCTCCCATTTTTGTGAAGGACTATGGACAGGACTGACCATTTGTGTGTCACTGTAGGCGATTGTTTTTATCACAATTTTTGTGCAAACTTAATTGGAAAAAGGCTGCTGAAGAGGTGGGTAGCTACATCACTTTGTCTTTAGATGTATCTGAAGTTAAAACACTATCAACAACTGTTCTGAATGTCTCTGATCAGGCTCTTGTGAGAGCAGGAGTCCAGATCCCAGAAGAAAAAGAGATGGTTGATTTGGAACACACAGGTGAGTACAGGCACCGCCCTCACTTTCTACTCTTTGTGTAATTAAATGAAACATCCCTGCTATGAGTCTTGTGTGGCAGTTTTGTGTTAATACTGTACGTTCCTTCTCAAACACTGCTTCAAACCTCTAGACTCGAGTCAGAACCAGGCCCAGGTCTGTACTACTCCATCCAGCTCTGTGAGTGCTGCGCAGGATGATGCAGACCTGGACGTGCATGAGTCAGGCCACAGTCCACTACAGTCCACTACCACTACAATGGGAGTTGTTCTGTCAGTAAAGCAGCAGGTTTTGCGGCGTGGCCTCACATTGCTAATCATGATCGTCATGGAATTGTAACCAGGAACTTGCTGGTGAAACTGTTCCAATGACTCATCCTAAAAGTGCTGCTCATCATATTGATTTTCACATTACCCACAATGCAAGTCAACCACGGAGAGTTCGTTCGGAGATTCGGGCCGCTAGCCTCAAGCACAGATGAGGCTACATAGCTCTGGTAAGATCACATCTTTCTAACTCGACACCCCCAGAATGTTTTCATTTTCAAACTTGTAGTCTTCAGACCCAACTGGCACTGACTTGGCCACTTGAGACAGTTTATCAGATTTCATGCAGCTCCCTCTGGAGCCACAAAAGCCTTTACAGTATACAACTTTTTTCACAGGTGCAGTGGTACTCCCCAAGACCTGTAAACAGATTTTGATGTGTAAAATCAGTGGAGTTCCCCCTTTAATATTCCAGTGCTATATTTGAAAAACCACAGTGAGCATTAATAGTTAGGTGCTGTACATCTTTATGCATATGAGTTCAGTAGCACAGGTATTGGGCATGTAAAAAGATGAATATGGCTATAAGTGGAGTTAGAATGTGAATTCAAAGATGTTTCAATTTTAGGATTAACATTTTTCATGTCTGATGATTTTATTCTTCAGATGCTAAGTGAATATGTAGTGTAGAAATTCACCTTGTACTTCAAATCAGCACAAATCAGACTGGCATGTATGGCGTTCCTCAGGGTTCCACTTTTATTTGATGTGTACATGTTAGTTTTAACTCAACAGCAACAATATAATAATCATAATTATTCGGATCTCAAATGTACTTATCTGTGTTGAAATAATAGTTTTTGGTCCCTAAGAAGAAGGACTAAAAGTCAGTGCTCATCTTAATCCATGTCACTGACAACTAAAACTTAAATCAGAAATCTTGGTGCAGTCATGGATCCAGACTTAAATTTCAAAAGTCACCTCAAGACACACTGGTCAACTGATTGATTTCAGATTTTAATACAAACATGGACAAGCTGCTTTTAGCTTTACACCTTGTTATTAAATAAATCAAAATGAAAAACACATGTTTGCTGTTGCTTTTAATTCAACTTTATCTGTTTTTAGATCTGATTTGATCTAAAATCTCCCTGCTCTTCTCTTTTTTTGTTTTTTATATTTATACTGTTTTATTCTTGATGTCTAATGAAAAGCACTTTGAATTATCATGTGTAATTATCGTGTGTATGATGACAAAGATAATGTTCCTTTAAGCAATCAGTTGATAATCAGTTGCTTCTGTAATGATTAATTTGGGGTTATACTGGGCAGCTTTTAGGTGTCAGTGTGTGTAACTGTGTAAGTGACACTGCCAAAACATTTTTAGCTAAATAGAGAGGTGTTTCAAAAAGAAGGCTCAGAAAATCCAGGCTTACTGGGGGAAGCCTGGCTTGAATGAGCCTAATAAACATGTTTAAGTTGTTCCGTAAAGCCATCTAAAATCAGCTAATCGGATCATGACATCAAGTGCAGATCTCATCACCTCCCAATAAAGATGTAAAGAGAACACTGCAACATTCATAGGCCAGAGAGTAGCACATAATATACACATAATGCAAAGGATGAAATATTGTACAAAACAAGATAAAACCACTGCCATAAACAAATCCAAAACCTTGACAGCATGTTGCCCCCCCAGAGGTCAGCTCAGACTTTGACACAAGTAGAGATGACCTCTGTGCCATTTAACTCCCCTGTTGGCTCAGTCTGTGTACGTGCCTTCCTTGTATCTTCTTGTCATCTTTGGTTCATGTCCAGTGTGAGTGTGAGTCCCTTTTCTCTGTATCATGACTGTTAAAAATTAATCTACATGTGCAAGATGCAAGACACTGAAGTGTCACCTAGGAAGAACCCTAGACAGGTTATGTATTGTAATTTGCATGTTCTAGCAGTTTAAGGTCTGTCAGTTGGATTATGCTCCATAGCCTGTACAAGTGACATAACAGTCTCCATGTGGTGGAAATATTGTTGAAATACATTCAGATTGGTGTCTGTATTGTCCTTTTCAATGAAAGTATTTTTGGATGTCTTTTTTAATTTTCTTGGATTTTCTTCACATGACATTTAAAGTGAGAACAAATGGTTAAAATGACTGTCACAGTTACAGCCATGGGTCTACAGCATTTAACAGTAACCTAAAAGCAAATCATTTTCAGTGCATTTGGAAGCACATAGTTTGACTGTGATACTGCAGATGCTTTCATGTCTGAGCTTCACATTTTTATTCGCAAATAACTGCAGTGTGTGTGTATGTCAAACTGTGATTATTTGACATGCAATGTGTTCTGACTTATTATGTTCACCCTACAGCTGTAAATATAAGCTGATTTCACTGATAAAAGCTCAAGTGAAGCTAAACTTGAAATCTAGCCTAACTGGGGCCGGGATAGTCTGGATGAGTTTCCATGATAAGCTTTGTTAAACCTATTTAAACCTGACTAATTTCCTGAAAATAAACCTAGCTTAACTAATCATCTTTATCAGCTTTATAAACACCCCTGAGTTATTTTAAGAATATTTACAAATGGCATTGATATTTAAAACAAGGGCTAAGGGATATTCATTTGTAGTAGTACATAAGAGACACACACATGCTGCTGCAGCACAGGAGGCAGACACAGGCACATACAGTGGTGTGAAAAAGTGTTTGCCCCCTTCCTGATTTCTTATTTTTTTGCATGTTTGTCACACTTAAATGTTTCAGATCATCAAACAAATTTAAATATTAGTCAAAGATAACACAAGTAAACACAATGAACTGGGCAAAAAAAACAGCCCCAGACCATCACACTACCACCACCATATTTTACTGTTGGTACGATCTTTTCCTGAAATGCGGTGTTACTTTTACATCAGATGTAATGGGACACACACCTTCCAAAAAGTTCAACTTTTGTCTCGTCAGTCCACAGAGTATTTTCCCAAAAGTCTTGGGAATCATCAAGATGTTTTCTGGCAAAAATGAAACGAGCCTTAATGTGTCTTTCTTATGGTGGAGTCATGAACACTGACCTTAACTGAGGCAAGTGAGGCCTGCAGTCCTTTGGATGTTGTTGTGGGTCTCTGAATGAGTTAAATTAATCCTATTGAGATGCTGCGGCATGACCTTAAAAAGGCAGTCAATGCTCAAAAACCCTCCAATGTGGCTGAATTACAACAATTCTGCAAAGATGAGTGGGCCAAAATTCCTCCACAGCGCTGTAAAAGACTCATTGTAAGTTATCGCAAACGCTTGATTGCAGTTGTTGCTGCTAAGGGTGGCCCAACCAGTTATTAGTTTTAGGGGGCAATCACTATTTCACACAGGGCCATGTAGGTTTGGATTTTGTTTTCCCTTAATAATAACAACCTTCATTTAAAAACTTCATTTTGTGTTTACTTGTGTTATCTTTGACTAATATTTAAATTTGTTTGATGATCTGAAACATTTAAGTGTGACAAACATGCAAAAAAAAAGAAATCAGGAACAGGGCAAACACTTTTTCACACCACTGTATGTATAACTGGAGCCATATGCAGTGGTGGAAGAAGTATTCAGATCTTTTACTTAAGAAAAAGTAGCAATACTAACTAGTAAATAAAGCTATTAAGTAGAGTAAAAAGTACAATATTTGCCTCCAAAATGTAAGCATAAAATGGTAACACTCAAGTAAATTACAAGTACCTCAAAATTGTTTAGTACTTAAGTAAATGCACTGTAGTAGCTAGTTACATTCCCCCACTGGCTTCATGTCATTATACACTGCACAGAGTATATAACTGGATGTATGTATTGCACTCGGTCTAAGTAAACTGAACCTCATAATGTGTACTTGAATGCACCGTTAGGTCTACCCAGTGAAAGTGACGCCCCAAAACTGCTGCACGAGGTGCTTGGCTTCGAAGAAAACTGAAGAACGTGCGTATTCACCAACCGCTCCTCACGTCTGCGCAGCTTACCAAAGACGTAGTTAGACGTACTAACCTCATTTGACATTGTCGCTGTCAAGGGGTAACAGTAACAGAAATTACTCTGGTCTGTCTGTTGAGAACACCATAGTTTGTTCTGTCATGGACGGTTCGGGAAAAACGCCAATTAAATATACTGACGGAGTGAATGAAGATTTAAAATCAATTGAAGCGGCTTCTTCGGTTCAGGGCTCCGGTAAAGGCTGTGACTCTTGCCTGAAGAGCATGGGGGGCTTCATCCCGCCGGTCTACCGGAATGAGGTCGTACAACTTTTCAAGCTAGCGGGACCAGTGGTAAGACTGAGTTTAGACACACCACAGCGTGTCCACGTCTAGTGTCCTCTGTGTACTGTTTATGTACAGTATGCATGTATGTATGCGTATACAATGCAGTCCTCGTGTATCGTACCTCGTATGTATTTGGTCAGTGTTTGGGCCCTGACTCAACTGATTTCTAAGTGCTTTCTTTTAACTTAAATGTTGTTTGAAGGTGACCACGTTTCTCTCACTCTCTCTGCATTGTGTATGTATTTGCAATTAGTTCGTTATAACTTTATGAAGCACACATTTATTAAGGAATACAGTATGTGCTATGTAAGTATAGATAAACTGAAATAAACTAGATTTAAACTCAGGGCCCCTCTACCAGATAGGGGGCCTCAAGACTATGTAATAATGCAAGCCTCACCTTAGATCAGTTTATATTGTGCATATACTGCTGCATACAGTTTTGTCAAAACAAATTAGCAATAAGCAAAGTACCACAAACATAACACTGTAAACCTGGAGCCTTCGGGCCCCTTGAGGGTCTGGGGCTCACTTGTTTTCCTGCTTTTGTTTCAAAATGTGATGAGATGTATGGACTTGCTCTTATGATTATATTTTTAGTTAGGCCCTATAGATAATTACATTGTTGAATTCAACTGAACACCTAATTTCTGCAACCACTGGTATTTAGTTGGTTATTTGGAATATGCATTTGTTACACATCTTTTAAAATCATTTCTAAAGATGCCGAGAGCCACAACAACACATGTTCCCTTATATATTTGCTATATTTTTTTACAGTAAGGCTAATGATATCTATTAGGTCTTTACTCGATGTTCTAGAATTTTTCTTCATGTTTATATTTATTTTCGTATGAATGTATCTGGCATTTGTATAAACAAGAAAATGAGCAAAGGTATATGTTTGTTTTTGTACTCCAGGTCATTTCCCAGTTGATGGTCTTTATGATCAGTTTCGTCAGCACTGTGTTCTGTGGTCACCTGGGAAAAACTGAACTTGCAGGAGTGTCATTATCAATTGCGGTGAGGATACTTGCTCGAGCCCTATCTGTGTTTGGACTGGTCTCCCAGCCTGCCAGTACTGGTGTTTGAATGCTCTATCTTTTTCCCGGAATGATGTTTTTGTTTTGTTTGTTATTGCAGGTGGTTAATGTCACTGGTATTTCCATTGGCACTGGTTTGTCGTTAACATGCGATACCCTCATATCTCAGGTAATGTCCTCACCAGAGGTTGTTCTCTCGCTGTATTCATCTAACCAACACAAACACAACCGCTACTGCTGGGTTCCCAGGTTGTCCTGGGGTCTCCTTTAAAACAACTCAACAATGTGCTTTTGTATCAAGTTAGTTTTCTTTGACCAGTCATACCCTTGGTTATTGGTGTGATTTGGTGTTTTCCAACTCTGCTTATTTGAGTATGTGTCTACCTGTTTCATGCAGACGTATGGGAGCGGTAACTTGAAGCGTGTGGGTGTGATTCTCCAGAGGGGGATTCTGATTCTGCTGCTGGCCTGTTTCCCCTGCTGGGCTGTCCTCATCAACACTGAACCCCTCCTACTTGCTGTCAAACAGAGCCCAGAGGTCGCCAGGTCAGTCATTAACAATCCCCAAAACAACATACATCTCATCAAGTGACACTACTGGACGTGTGGCCTCATCTCGACTGACAAACTGTTGACACTTTTAGAAATTTAGAACTGGAATGAATGCAATAACTTCAGCGCTGTTCATTTCTGCAAATTAATCTAGTAATTTGAGTGCACCTCTAGATTAAACCTAAATTAACTTAATTTTGTGGTCACATGGGGGCAGCAGAAAAAAGCCGTAAACACAACACTGTCACTTTTTAAGTGTAGATATGGCAAACTTATTAGCAAATATCTGCTTATTTCCAGCAGATACGGAGCAACAATAGCATTCATTTAATGTTGTGTTTCTGGCCACCCGATGAATGTAAATCCAATATTCACTCTCCATTTAGTTGTAGTTTGGTCTCCAACAACTCCTGAGGGAAAGATATGTCTCTTTAGCTGCAAAATGCTCCACTATGTTTACCAGCTAGTTGCTAAGTGTGTCTGTCTGCAGGGCTTAATACCTATGCATCTTTTGATGACAACAAAATGTTTGCAATGTATTTAGTTTTTTATAAGACTGAGTAGTTTACAGTTTATCGGACATATAAGACATGTTTAGTTAGATTCATGCACTGATTAAGATCCAGACCCAACATTGTCATCAGATGATGAATCTAATGACTCATAACCTCATCTTTTATATGTCCATTATATGTAGAATAATATGTTTCAATCCCACAGTTTCACATGCATATTTGCTTGTTGTCTTTCTGCATGAAGTCTCTCCCAGCTGTATGTGAAGATCTTCATGCCTGCTCTGCCAGTGAGTTTGGTGCATTCTAATTACTGTGTATGAAGATAATGATACAATACACACAGATTTCAGAGAAGATTTTTTTTTTGCCTACAGAATGCCAAAATGACACTGACTCAATTTTCTATTTCCTTCTTCAGGCTGCTTTTATGTACCAGCTGCAACAGAGGTATCTTCAAAATCAGGTACAGCAATGCAAACCCACTTATGTCAGTTAATGGCTGGACCATAGTTATTAAAATGAATATTGATACCTGGTTGTACTGTGGTTTACAGGGAATTATATGGCCTCAGGTTATAACTGGAGCGATTGGAAATGTCTTCAACGCAATCATCAACTACATCTTCCTCTACCGTCTGGATTTGGGCATTGCGTGAGTTTTTATATCGTCATTATTTTGTAGTAGAGCTTACTCATTATTAGTATATTATAACATTCAATTATATCAGGAGAAACAATGAGATGTGTATTTATTTCTGCTTATACGCATTAACATGTTATGTCACTGAATTTAAGTAAGTTGAGGTGTATTAAATATGCAAGCTACATTACACTACAGGAGATACCCAAACATGTTTTTTGGTAATGTTTGTCAATCAATCTGGCCTGATAATAAGACTATACCAATCCAGTGTAACAATGCCTTACAAATTCAGTCAAAAAATTATCCAATTCAGCATTTATTATTATTTGTCAGTTCCACACATGATGTGTTTATCACTGGATTGTTGTGTTGTATGACATTAGCATCTGTTTTCTTGTCACTCAGTGTGTTATTATTCAGTAACCTCTTTTATAAGAATCTGAATTACCATCTGAACAGCACAAAATTTATATGAAGCTTAGTTTCATAACCATGAACAGCTGTCACAAACAAGTGCGTTCTTCTGTGTCTTCTTTTCCTCTGTGCTCTAAAATCTGCTGTTTTTGTTTCTTAAAGTGGATCTGCAGCAGCCAATGCTAGCTCACAGTATTTGCTGGCTGTGGTCTTATATGTTTACATCTGCTGTAGGGGTCTGCATAAGGCCACATGGGGAGGTCAGTTGTTTTCTCATTTTTATTGACCACGACAGGAAATTGATTAAAATGTGTTCTTATGGGGTTGACTGCATTAATTCTCGTCTTCTATCCAGTAATTTCATCCTCTTTCATCATTCAGATCTCTGGTCTTTCACAACTTCTTAATTGGTTGTCCATTGTGAACATTCCAGAGTGTAATGTTTGATTAAATTAGTTATGTTAACTCTATAACTGTGTAATGTAGTGAAGAGGAGAGGTTACAGTGGTGACGCAGCTCGCCCGAGTAAGGATTTACTTTTAAGTTCAAATTTGTCAGAAGGCTAGCAATAATTTGCCAGCAGGTCAGTAATTCTGACTTGCGAACTGGGCTCTGTTAAACTTTAAGCTCACTTTATGACTTCTAAAATACACCTGCAGTATTTGAATTATTTTAAATAATAAACTCATACAGATAGATTTTGTCAAGCATCAATACCACATCAGCATATGTCCGTCCTTTTTTGTATTGTGATTTTACTCAGTGAGCTTAACCAGCTGCTCACAGGAGTTAGCTCTAACATGAAATGAAAAATGAAAAGACCTACTACAGCTTAATGTGCAGACCTATGACCCACAGGTTGGTCACTGGACTGTCTGCAGGAGTGGGGTCCCTTCGTCCAGCTGGCCATCCCCAGTATGCTTATGCTTTGTCTGGAGTGGTGGATATTTGAAGTGGGAGGATTCCTGGCCGGTGTGATTAGTGAGGCGGAGCTGGGAGCTCAGTCCATAGCATATGAGCTGGCGATTGTAGCTTACATGGTAACTCCTCTAAATGTTTTTCCTACTATCAATTATGTATTCATCGTAAATGTTAACCCTTTGCTTATATGTTGGCCATTACTCTGATGAAATTATACTTAAATTAATGACTCATCTATTTTTTCCCATAGTTCCCATTAGGGTTCTCTGCTGCTGCCAGTGTGCGGGTTGGGAATGCTCTTGGTGCAGGAAACACAGAGCAGGCCAAGCTGTCTTGCAAAGTCCCCATCATTTGTGCATGTAAGAAAGCCTGAAACGCCTTTTCACTTGGGCTGAGCGGTAGTAGTAATTTACTGGCCATTTGTAATAAGAATAAGTGTCTCATCAACACAAAATCCTCTTAACAGCAACACAGACCACATGACGCACATGAAAACAGGCATTGAAACAAACTGCATGCCAATCATCTGAAAATGCAGTGTTAATAAAGTGAACTGGTGCTATCTGTTGAAAAGCCAGACAGCATCAGTAAAACAGGTGATACAGTTGTCTGTGTCATTATGTTCTGCTGCTGTTTTCTGGGCCATATCACCACTCCTGCTGTAAATGTCACCTGTCAGATAGCAGCTCTGTGTCGTCTGGACTTTTCTCAAAACCTAAGGAATACATTTTGTTTGTACTGATGTTCGATCTGAATGTTCATTTCAATGATTATGATTGTCATGTAATTCAAAGCATGGCCTGAAGAAGGAATTGAATTGAACTTTTTGAACATTGAATCTGAGAAAATTTAACCCACAAATGGCGGCATCAATAATCACGTGTGATATTTAAAATGAATTATTACAGCCAAAACGTCCTCAGTTTGGATGTATAATCCACAGTTTTGAGCTACAAACTACTTCTTACAATTGAAACACCCATTCTAAATATTATAAAATAATTAAATAAAAAGATTTATTGCGTTCACTTCTTCCCTGGTGAATTTGATATGTAAATTGTTCAGTACAAACTTTTTGTGTTCAATTTATTAACAACTGTTTTTTGTTTCTTTTTCCCACGGCAGTCATAATTGCATGTTTTGTTGGAGCCAGTCTCAGCATTGCCAGAAATGTAATTGGATACATTTTCACATTAGAGCAGTGAGTAAAGTCTTTCACACAATATCCTTCACTTTCTTGCACTGACAGAATTATTCAGTTATTTTGTGTATCCTTAGTTGCAGTTTGCTGCCCAGACTGTTATACATTAACTAAGGTCATCATCTTCATGCTGACTCACAAAAACTGAGCTCCTTATTGGTGATGCCACATTAAACACTGCTAGGACAGCTGTTCATCCCATTTTTGGGAGTCTTTTGCAGATTGTTCAGTTTCAGTCAACCTAATCAAACCTAATTCATTTCAAATTATTACATTAGCTGATCACATGTTTTCCCAGTTTTTCCCATGTTAGGTAATGTCATAGTATACGCTTCTTATTTCATCATGAGTGGAAAGGTCTTGTTTACATGCAGTATTCATTGTATTTATCAATTAGCTGGAGATATTTTTGTATAGTTACCTCACTAAAGAACTCATAATTCCTTAAACATGTTTTAGTGTCCATCAAGAATCTCTATCTGCATGTTTTTTAGAGACATTTTACAGAGGGTTGCTGACGTCATGATCATATTTTGTTTCATGCATCTTGGTGATGCCGTTGCGGTGAGAAACTATTTCATGTAAGTAATCAGGATTTCAGACCCAGTATTGACACATACAGTATGTGATTCGACCAAATCTCTGTTTGATATTGACAGGGTGTGGCTGGAGGTGTTCTCAGAGGAGCAGGAAAACAGTTGATTGGTGCTCTGTGTAATCTGGTGGGATACTACTTCATTGGCTTTCCTATTGGTGTGACCCTGATGTTTGCAGCAAATATGGGCATTGTTGGTAAGAGCAGACCATTAATGTACAGTTCTGCAATTAGTACTGTATGTAGTCTTATCTCCTGCTTGTCAACTAACATTTAGCAAAGCCATTAAATCTCTTCTCTCATCTTCTGTAAAAGGACTATGGACAGGACTTACCATTTGTGTTTTAATGCAGTCCATTTTCTTCGTCACATTTGTGTGCAAACTCGATTGGAACAAGGCTGCTGAAGAGGTGTGTACCTTTATCCCTTGACAAATCAAAATGCTTCTTTTTACTTTGTCTTGAGATGTATTTGAAGTTAAAAACCTGCTGTTTACAACTGTTTTAATGTCCCTGATCAGGCTCTTGTGAGAGCAGGAGTCCAGATCAGAGAAGAAAAAGAGATGGTCGGGATGGAAAATACAGGTAAGCTCTGACGTACTAAGTGAAACATCCTCATGTGACAGTATTTTGTATAATACTAAAGGTTCACCCTCAAACCTCCAGAATCGAATCACAACCAGGCTCAGGTCAGTACTACTGCATCCAATTGTGAGGGTGCTGAGGAGGACCACACATACCAGGAGGTTCATATTCCAGGCCAGAATAAATCCACTACCACTACAGTGGGAGATGTTCTGTCAATAAAACAGCTGGTTTTACGGCGTGGCTTCACATTGCTGCTCATGGTCGGCATCCTCGTCGCTGGAGTCATTGCCAGCAACTTCCTCCTCAGGCTGCTGAATTGAGTCCTCCGATGATGTCAAGCTGGCAGTCAGACTGATGGTTGTCAGGACTGATAGCATAAAAGTCC
Source organism: Siniperca chuatsi (assembly GCF_020085105.1). Classification (NCBI taxonomy): domain Eukaryota; kingdom Metazoa; phylum Chordata; class Actinopteri; order Centrarchiformes; family Sinipercidae; genus Siniperca; species Siniperca chuatsi. Next base: position 28,105,268 of record NC_058044.1, on the reverse strand, counting down.
ATTAAACAATATTTTCATGTTAACACTTGAATCACCATGTAGTGGGAAAGGGTTACTCATGCTGTTGATCCCATTGAGGATCAATGCCTGAGTCTGCTGCTTTTAGCCAACAACCCTCTCTTATATACTTGAACAGCCATTCTATGACAGAGAGCTGAATTAAACAAAGTGATATGGGTGAAATATCTAGCAAGCCAAAGGGACCCAGATACTTTTGAGGCGTTAGCGGACTATACCAGGGCTGAAATGAGTATTGTACTTAAATACAAGTAGCAAAAAAAAGAGGACTTTAATGGGATGCTTATGTTCTGTTTCTGTTAAATGTTTGAGTAACATCATGCAGGTGCGTGCCTACATGATAGCCAACACAAATTTGGTGAAAGTTGATGTAGTACTAAATGTTTTTGAGTCAAATTGTGACCCCTAGAGGGAGAAATTGCTTAATGCTACATTAATGAAGAATTTGTTCAGGCATGCTATGTTTGTCTCAGTGTTCAAACATTATGACCATTAGCATCATAAAAGAGTAAGGTGCTGTACATCTTTATGATTAAAAAGAAAATTCCAAGATGTTTTGATTTCAGAAGAATATAATATTTGAGATCTTTACACACTGTGCCTTGGGTTCAAGTGAATTTAAAGTGCAGACACTTAAATGTGAGTGTATTTTTATAGGTATTAGTATAGGTAAATAGGGACATCACATGCCCCACAGTGGGAGAGCTGAGAGTCTTTGTAACATTATATGACATTAGTACTCCTTATTTAATCATCAATGGTTTTCTGCAAGACCAAAAGATAATGATGTTATTTTTTATTCAGGTTCTTTTTAAGATAGTGTTACTCTTTTTATCTATGTCAATTGTTGTGGATATTGTTGTAGTATAAACACTGTATACTCATAGTAGAGATGTAGATCTTCTATGGTGTAGTATGCACATGAATTACATTTAATGTTCTCTAAATGTGTTCATCTCAGAAATACATCCACCACTTTTTATTTTGTATGCCTTTGTCAGCACTGGTAACAAAATAAATGAATAGTGTTTTTCTGCCAAATACCAATAACAGTAATCAAAGTGAAAATCAGCAATACTAATAAGAAGTTATGTAAGCAATACATTGAGAGTATTTTCTATAATGAGTAGTATTCTCATCATTGTCATCTCAATATAAATAAATAGTTAAATGATTGATATAACTGTGTTATATGTATGTGCGTATTCAGTAGCACCTCACACTATACCTCATATTCAAATCTGTGTTTCACAGTACACACAAGACTGTATCATGGTGTCGACGATGTCTTTTAACTAGTATAGTCGGGAGTGATTTAACACATCAAGTTCAGTTTATTCATCACAGTAGTATTCGCCCTGTGAAAACAGCTGTATAATGTGTTCTGTGTCTTTGGTGGGAGCTTTTCAAAGCACAATTAATCAAAATATTATCGAAATTGCAATATGGCCAAGTGCAATATCCAAAGCAGAAGCTACAAATTTTTGATGAAAGTAAAATGTGTGACAAAACATCCTTAATGAAGGATAATGAAGTACTGTAGTGCTGCAGAGAAGCCCTGACCTAAATCTTGTTCTCCAGATGAACGAAAACATGTTTGCTTGGTGCAGACCCCAACAAGTGTCACATCATCATGATTTCACTAGTTTTTTCAGTGAAAATGAAAATTGTGATGCAAAAATGATTCCCACTATCTCAAATAATATCACAATCGTAATCTGTCGTATTTTTTTTTTTTTTTACCATATCATGCAGCATCAAATTGTAAGCCTAATTGTTTTAAAACCCCAGTTGCAATGACTAAACAACAAGTAATTATTTTAATGTAATTCAGTTTTGGCAGTCTGACCTTCCAACAGTGGGTGTGTAAGAACAACATACATGCACGTGCAGTTTGGCCTGGACTTGAACTATTACTTTTAACAGTGACTTTTTAATAAAACCATGGTTTTTGGTTGTTCCTTATTTGGAAATGACCATTTTCATTGTTTCACTATGGAAAGGATTGTGTCAGAATCGTAGTTTGAGTATCAGTACTGTAACATTATATCCCGCCTCCACATCTTCTCTACAAATGTAACCAAGCTAACGTTACCAGAACAGCTGGGCGTGGTGGAACACCCGATGTCAAAGTAAATAAAGTCAAAGTGATGTAACCTACTTGAATTTATTATAGAACCCATTGCTGTCATTAGTCTTTGACACAGCAGAAAGGGTTTTTCAAAACATTTGTCTCTGTTTTGAATTATTAAGCTCCTCACTGTTTTCAAGTCATGAAGTCATTGTTTTTTAGAGTGGTATTAAGACTGCTATTTAGCTAAGTTAACGCTAGCTAGTATAGCTGTGGACCAATAAAAGCTAACGTTAATATTCCAGTGTTTCAAGCAGTTTGCTTACTTATTGTCATTGTCATGGATGTATTAGGTCATTATTTGCAATGTTGATTAACTTAATGTTAGTAACGTTAGCTCAGACAAATAAACGTGTGGTGTTTTGTTGCCAGCGTCCTGTCACATTCTCCTCTGATCAGTCCAAAATCAATTACATCGTGGGACTACTACGGGGGAGAGTGCTAGATTGGGCAGAAGCTACACATACTAGCTGACCCCTCTCGTCACTTTCCTTGGCAGACTTCCTGGAGATGATAACGACCATCTTTGATCACCCTGATGCCTGTGGGACTGCCGCATATTCACTAAACTGGACCTCCGCAACGCCTATCACCTGGTTCGAATACGGAGGGGGATGAATGGAAGACCGCCTTCAACCCGCCCCTAGTCCACTTTGAATACCTGGTCATGCCATTCGGGCTCACCAACGCACCAGCGGTGTTCCAAGCCTTGGTCAACGACGTCCTCCGCGACTTCTTAAACTGCTTTGTATTCGTCTACCTTGACGACATCCTCATCTTCTCCCGAGACCCAGCTAGCCACGTCACATTCGTCAGGTCTTACAACAACTGCTGGAGAACCGCCTCTTCGTCAAGGCCGAAAAATGCAAATTCCACGCAGACTCAGTGAGCTTCTTGGGTTACATCCTGGAGAGTGGGCAGATGAGGACGGACCTGGCCAAGATAAAAGCAGTCTCGGCCTACACCTATCAATCGTAAGCAATTACAACACTTCCTGGGATTTGCCAACTTTTCCTGGCAGTTCATCCGAGACTACAGTCGTGTGGCGGTCCCACTCACCAAGCTCACCTCCTCCAAGGTGCCCTTCTCCTGGAATGCCTAGGCAGATGCCACCTTGGCCAAGCTTAAGGCCTTGTTCACCTCCGCTCCTATCCTGATCCAACCTGATCCTGCACGCCAATTCGCAGTTGACATGGACGCATCGGATGTGGGAGTCAGGGCCGTACTCTCCCAGTACTCCAGCACGGACCAGAGACTTCATCCTTGTGCCTTCTTCTCCTGCCGACTCACCCCCGCCGAATGAAATTATGATATGGGCAACAGGGAGCTATTGGCGGTAAAGTTGGCGTTGGAAGAGTAGCACCACTGGCTAGAAGGAGCAGAGCAACCCTTCATAGTCTGGACGGACCACAAGAATCTTGAATACATTCAGTCAACTAAGAGACTCAACTCTCACCAGGCACAATGGGCATTGTTTTTTTGGGCGTTTTGAGTTCACCCTCACCTATCAGCCCGGGTCTAAGAACATCAAGGCCGACGCACTATCCCGTCAAGATCTTTCCCTGCGTGGTAGCCGCCCTCACGTGGGAGATAGAAACAGTGGTGAGGGAGGCCCAGAGCGATCAGCCAGACCCAGGCAACGGTCCTCCTAACCGCATGTTTGCCGACGGCACTTTTGGTGGTCCACCATGGAGGCCGATACCCGGGCCTTTGTGGCTGCCTGTACTGTCTGTGCTCGAGGGAAGTGATCTCATCGGCCACTGGCCGGTCTGCTGCAACCACTCCCGGTTCCCAGTTGCCCATGGTCCCACATCGCCCTAGACTTTGTTACCAGACTGCCTCCATCGCAGGGTAACACCACCATACTTACCGTCGTGGATCGGTTTTCCAAGGCTGTACACTGCGTGGCCTTACCAAAGCTCCCTTCAGCTCTGGAGACGGCAGACCTCCCGACCCACCAAGTGTTCTGGCTCCACGGGATCCCGTTGGACATTGTCTCAGACTGGGGCCCCCAGTTCATCTCTCAGGTTTGGAAATCCTTTGGCCAACCTCTGGGAATCACCGTCAGCCTTTCCTCCGGCTGCCATCCACAGTCTAACTGGTTCAACAGAGAGGGCGAACCAGGACCTCGAAGTAGCCCTTCACTGCGTAGCCGCCTCCAATCCCTCCTCTTGGAGTTCCCAAAGGCTGGAGCTTCTAGGAATTGTGCGTTTAATCATGCTTGGTGGTATTCCAATAATATTAGTATTAATATTATTAACTCTAACCAGTGAGAAGTAAATCTTGGTTTTGGACAAATTAACTTGTCTCTTTCTTGAGTACATCATCAATATTGTTACCTCAGGTGAACTCAGGAGTGCTTCCAAAATATGGTTTTCAAGCTCCTGACTATGTCTGTGACCTTCGTTCTTGCACACTCTTGGCCCATATAAAACATTTTGAATTTGTTATCCATTCAGCCCTTCTGCCGGTCAGTGTGATCCATAGTAGTTGGCCACCATGGTTCTGAACATGTGTGGTTGTGGTGGTGCTGTTCTATATCCTGATTCTGGGGACAGAGGTGTGGGCCACCCAAAAGTCCAGGAAAGCTGAGAGGAAGAGCCATGAAGACAGGACCGAAGTGGTGCTCCTCTGAGGCAGGAATATCAGCTTGCTGGTTAGGATTTTCACCATGACTGGTAAGTTGTTCTGTAGGGCTCAGAAACTCATCTTAGCTCAACAGTTATTTGTTATTTTTTGTCATGTTTTGTTTTTTTGTTATTTTGCTAGCAGAACATAGGCATTGTGATGCTGAGAGAGGCCCTGGTTATTTTTTAAATTCTGTTATCTCAATAACAAGTTCAGGATCTCATTGTTTTGGGATAACAATGCTGTTTCCTTGTGCTAACAGATTAATTATCTTGTGATCTTAAGGAAAGGTTGTTTTCTCAGTAGAAACAAAACTTAATTTCTCAGTAAACAGGATAATTATCTCTTTATCAAATCTTATCTAGATAATGAGATAATTATATCAAGTCAGCATGAATAGATTTGTGTCTTGGCTCATGTAACAGCTGATTTGAGCTGATAATGTCAATCTGAAGTAATTTATTCTTGATCAGTGTGTCAGAGTGCATGCTAACAGGAAAAAATTTCATCATGTTTTTTTTATTGGAGACAACATTCAAATCAGTCTTAATCATTTAAGAAGAAGACCAGTGTTGGGATTTACAATGGTTAAAGGGGGGCACCCACTTGTGTAGGTGCGATCAATTAATTATATCAGAATTATGAAAGATAATCAACTATAAATAACTTTAATGAATAAAATCCTCAGGGGCACCACTCTTCTTAAAGAAGAGAAATGATGGCCAATTAATTGACTGAATCTCATAAAATAAAATAAACTATCAATTTGGAACTCAGATTAATAATTTAATTAATAACTAACCAAAATTACCATTGATAGCTAGTAGGTTGAAGGATTTGGAGTTCAACATAGAAGAGGTTGGCAAATTACTCACTCTTGTGCAACATTAAAGAAACCAGCATAATTATAAACGAGCATTTATTTAAAAGATAAACAAAGGAAAAGCACACAATATGAAGACTAACTCTAAATACACCAGAGTACAGAACAAAGGGTGTGTTTGTATGTGTATGTTCCTTTGTTCTGCCTCCGTATGTCTCGCGTGCATGAGCACAAACCCATGTTGTCAGAAACAAAGGAACATGTGCAGCGGGAGCTTTAAAGTTACTCTCTGCGGTGTCTGGTTGTCTTTAAGGGCCAAACTAGAGGTGTATGTGTGTGGTCTGTTTAGGATAATGGTGCCAAGTTAAAAGGAGTTAGTTAGCATGCAAAGAGAGTCTGTGTGGAGCATAACATAAACTAACATCAACTTAGTGTGTGGCTACCAACACTATTACATTTTATTCAGCATAGTCCACTCATTCATCAGACTCGTGCTTGAATTGTATGTTAAATTCAGTTTTTAAATATATTTAAGTATATTTATTTAGCTGTAACCTGAAGGGGACAAAATGCAGGTGGCAGAAAGATGACAATATGGATCCAACAGATAAGACATATGACTTATGGGGCCTGTGATTGTAAAATCATAGTCCAACCCAGTAATAATGATTTTGGTGATTTGCAGCTGAAAAGGTCTCTAAGTTCAAACTGACTGTACATTTTTAGAGGTCTATTTTAGATTTCACTAAGAAAGACCACAGTGCGACCAATCACAACATGACAAATGATTGTTTATTGATCACTGTCTTATGTGTCTTCATACATATTTGTTTTAACAGTGATAGAGTAATGTATGGTTTATGTTTCAGTGCAGGGGAACTGTTGACAACCTGACAAGTCTTACTGTAATGTCTACACAGTCACAGTGCTACAAAGGACAATGTATAGATTTTATTCAGAGTAGAGGATCACTGTCTCTGTCCTTACATTGATGACAGATTGATCATGAAAGCAGTCATTTTGTTGAAGTAAACCTGCCAGCGAGCAGGTTCACAGAGTCAGTTATATCTCTTTCAGGAATGGAACAGAGTTTCCCTCATTTCAGGGTTGACCATCTCAGAGTTTTCACTAAACCTGCTTTCTGAAAAAGGGATGTTTGGATATAGAAGTTGTTTTTTATTACTTATGTTTGTCCACATTTGAGCCACATGATTCTGGGGGAGAACCCATCCAAATGGTTTAAATTTGTCATTTACCTGTTTACATGCCTGCAACGTGTCCGCGTGGGTTCAGTTCACGAAGCATTTGCACTGACAAGGTGTTGGTCGATATAGACAGCAGGACAATGGCCATGGAAGTCGGGAAATCCACTAAGGAGTGTGTAACAACTCACCTGCCGAATCAACTAGCCCTGAAAATGGGTGCCGCTGGAGCGTAAAAGATAAAATAGAAGAAAAAAAATTGTGCTTCCCTCTCCTTGAATTGACATCTCCCGTCTCCTCAGTCCTAATTCTTTCAAGTGTGCTTCTGGGTCCCACAGGACATTTTAATGTCATGTTGAAAACATATCAAGAATTAGGCTACATCATGTCCTTTGTTAAAGTATTCTCTTATGATTTCAATCTCCTCTTCCATCCTTTCAAACTCAGTTTAAGATGTGTGCAAGGACACTGCTGAGAATAGTAGGCTAGGCTAGGCTACACAAAGAGGAAATAACCTTGAACTGTCGCCAGGGACTTGGGTTCTGTCCAATCACAAACAAGAAGTGATGTCCCTCCATTTCTGTAATCTGAAATGTTGTTTTTTTGTGAAATGTTTTTGTGTTTGTGAAATGTTTTTGTGTTTTGTGAAATGTCGTTGTGTTTTGTGAAATGTCATGTTTTGACCCTCAGGGCCACCATAGAAACCTGATCTCCCCAGCCAGTTTTCTCCTGGCGAAAGACAATTTCTCGGCAATGTAGATGCAAAATCGTGTTTCCAACCAGCTTTTAATCTGCATGACAAAGACTAAAGACAGGAAAGTGTAACAGCACTGTGGCAGAATGTAACGATAAAAAATCATCAGACATAGCAATGCATCCTTGTATTCAAAGCAAATTAATTCAGAGTTAATCTTAAACTGATCCCATTCAGATAGGATTAACATTACAGGGGGAGGTTGGGGAAAAAATATCCACTGTGCTCATCAAAATGTAATTCATCGTTCCGGACGGAATTTTTGCTGTCGCGAAATTACAGGATGTGGTCTGTAATAGACATGGACATTTCGCAGGACGAGCCAAAAGAGAATACCAGTGCCCACCTGTAGTTGACACTACAACAGCACATTTGATAAGCTTTTATCACTATATTTCCTCCTTCCCTTATCTTCCTCGTCTTTTCTTGTCCTCAACATTCATCTTCCTCCTCTGCCTGTGCTCTTTTTTCCAGGGTCTCGGTAGTGTTTCATTTCAGAGCTTCCACCAGAGGATGCTGTCTGCCTCCTCACCACTAACAGCCCAGTTAACCTGTTATGCTGCTGCCCTTTCCATCACCATACTGGGAATCCCCCTTGTCTTGGTTGGGGCTGTTGCTGCCTCCACAGGTGGGAATTAGGTTAGCGATGACTGACCTTTAATACAGACACTTAAACTGCCAGGAGCTATTTGTATTGTTTGGCAAAAATATTGATTGTCAGTCATTTTGTAATATGACATATGTATATGATAGTTGCCTTCCTAAGCCTTCATATGGCCTCTGTACATTACCCAGATTTGACAATTTACAAGTGTAGCTTACGTTTAGCAGTGTAGGTGGTAAGACATCTTTCCTCAAACACACTGCTGAGATGTGCAGAACTACTGGAAACGCAACTAGACTCAACTAGTGGTGGTGCCAAACGCTTAAAGGTTTTCCTAAAAAAAACAATGTATAGACTCATACAAAAATAATGTCTCTCAGTCATCACTTATGAAACACTAGAGGTATGTGGCGTGTCTGTATCTGCAGAGACCCTGCCCTCTGCCTGTATTTTCTTAGTAGTTTCTTATTATTTTGCCGTGTTTGGGACATTTCTGGGTGTCAACCTTTGGGCAGTGGTGTGTAGTCCCCAGTCATTAACAGCGCGCAAGGTGTAAAATTGGGACTCAAACGTAGCGACATCGCTGTCTCCGTCTCTCAGCTGCTCTCTGTCTGTGTGCAGGCCTGTGTGTCAGTTTGGCCGAGGGTGGGGCTGAGCTACACTCACAGGCAGAGCAGACAGGATGAAGCCTGGCTTTGGCTGCATTCACACAAAATCCGGCAATTGCGGAGGTGTCGGCGTGTAACCGCCTTGAAACAATCCGTTACATACACAGTTAATTCACTCTCTAGCTCGCTCTCGCTCTCTCTTGCTCTTTGAGGTGGGGAGGAGGGACCAACTTTGAATTTTTATTACTTATTTTGCCTTTAAGATACCACTCATTTTGGGGAGAACTTTCTGTGAGAACTTTGTTTGCAGATTTTCATATTGGGACAATATAAAAACTGATAAAGATATTTTGTTGTATCACTGGTTGTTTAGTTTGACTTTGAGTGCTTCGGTTGAGCAAAACATTCAAGTATTGGAAACCTGGTTAATCTAGGGTTGTCTCATGACAAACTGCAGATGCTGTGTCTGCAGGGTTAGATGAGGCTGGCTTTTGTGCCATTGTTGTTAGTTAGGTTGCTTTTTTACATATTAGTGTGAGTAAAATTTAAAATTATATATAAACTATAATGCAACTCTGTAATTGGAGCTGAATACAGTATAAGATTATATATTTGTGATAAATATTACTAGTATTTATTTTATGTCGTCCATAAATTTTTTCCCCATTTTATGTGTATTTTGACAAATTATTGAATGTGAAATGGTCTCAGGGGTTCCTGTAGTTTGATGCGTTTTTGATTGGTTGTTGCTGCCTGCGGCTGTAGTATTAAGATGTAGAGAAGTAGAAGTATCAGAATCAGAAATACTTTATTGATCCCCGAAGGGAAAGTCTTTGTTACAGCAGCTCGTCTTTACGTCAGTGCACACAGGAGAAAGTACTAGCAAAAAAAAAAAAAAAAAAAAAAATATATATATATATATATATATATATATATATATATATATATATATATATATAATACAATACAATACACTATTAAAAACAGGTCAGAAAGTAAATTTAGTGCCAAGTGGGTATAAGTATAAAATAAAATAAATGGATAGTACCAAGTGGGTTTACCGGTTGATGATGATAATACAGTATAATACTACAATGTAATAATATAAGTAATAAGTAGTAGTGCAACAGCAGTAATGGAGGTATGAGTAATAATAGGAAAAAAAGAAAACAACTAAATATTGCACAGGAGTAGTACACAGATATTACACAATTATTCAAGTACTGAAGTGATGTAATGATCAATGTCCAGTTTAATGACTTAGGGTCATATAGGCTAACACTTAGAGGGAGGAGTAAAAGAGTTTGATGGCCACAGGCAGGAATGACTTCCTGTGGCGCTCTGTGGTGCATTTTGGGGGGATGAGTCTTCCGTTGAAGGTACTCCTTTGTTTGACCAGCACGTCATGGAGCGGGTGGGAGACACTGTCCAAGATGGCATGTGGTTTGGCCAGCATCCTCCTCTCTGACACCACAGACAGAGAGTCCAGCTCCACCCCCACAATGTCACTGGCCTTACGGATCAGTCTGTTGAGTCTGTTAGCGTCCGCTACCCTCAGCCTGCTGCCCCAGCATGCAACAGCATACAGGATAGCACTGGCCACCACAGACTCATAAAACATCCTCAGCATTGTCCGGCAGATGTTGAAAATAGAGGCGGCTCTGGCCCTTCCTGTAAACAGCTTGACTGTTCTTAGCCCAGTCCAGTTTATTGTCTAAGTGTACTCCCAGGTACTTGTAGTCCTCAACAATGTCCACACTGACCCCCTGGATGGAAACCGGGGTCGCTGGTGCCTTGGCCCTCCGTAGATCCAATAATTAAGTTTAATTTAAAGCTGCACTAGTCAATATTTTTATGTTAACAATGGACCAAATGTCATATGTGAAAGGGGTCCTCAGAGTGACAAACCCACAAAGAAATATCTCCCAGCTTTGTAGTTCCCCTCTATGGAGCAATTTAATGTGGATCACTCTCATCAAAACCATTTCTAATTGCAGCAGGCAGCTGTTTTCAGTGAAAAAGCTCTGATAAACCCACTGTACTCTACCTGCCCAACACTGAACAATTATATATTTAACTAATTTCTCTTGTCCACACTGGAACCTAATGCTGTACGGCTCTCCACCTCCATATGTACGTGGTGAGCAGACTTTGATCCTGCCCCTGATCCTACATTACCTGACTCCGTCTTACATCTCAATCATTGGAATCGGCGCTGTGGCCGCTGCTGTCATGTCATCCACGGATTCTGGCCTGTTGTCTGCAACTTCTGTTTTCTCTTCAAACATCTACAAGAACATCCTGCGTAAACAGGTAAGGAGTACAAGATGTTGATCAGTGGCACAGTGTGTCTCTAGAGATGAGGGTTAGGATGCCCTGTCATTTTCCAATTGTTGCAAACTAAAAAAGCACAAACAAATCATCAATCACGTCTAATCTCCCCAAATTACAGCTTCACAGATTTTGCACTTGTTTTTGCTGTTAGTTGAGTTTTTTTTTTTTTTTATGTGTTGTCTTTCTTTACTGTGTCGTTATTTTGTTGTAGTTTAGTTAGTGACAAATGTGCATAAAATTAAGGTGGATTTGTCCTGTGTTTGTATTAACACATTTTGGTCACTAAACCTTTAGATCGATGCTACTCTGCTCTACATGAAGACTGATATTGATGTTTATTTATTCTAATTAATAAAAACTGTCTTGACTATTATTATTACTATACAGGAATTACTTACATTAACCTCCAAACACATTACTGTACAGTAATATTATTACTATACAGAAATAAGAAGAAGGCATATCGCCCCTGTGTACTATACAGACACTGATACTCTTTTTTGAGTTATGTAATCATTTTCGTTTTCCCAACAAATCATGCCAGTGAGTTAAACGTGCTCCTACAGTAGTGTAACAAAAGCCTTGAAGGGCAGATAATCTTCAGCAGCTGGCCTTGTGCTATTGTTGGCTCTGTGATTTTTAACAGGGCCGATTCATTCTGCAAAACAACGCAGTATGTAGATTATGACCGTGAGCCTGCGGTACTAATGACTTCAAGGATGCCCCATTGGCGTAGCTGAATAAGATGAATATCTAAGCTGCAAAGACACAGTACTTATGTGGTGACATGTCTAGAGTTGACCTTTTGTCAGCATGAGGTTGTAACCATATGCTTCGGACACAGATGGCCACTGAGTTAAGATGCGGGTCAATCTATTTTAGAACAGGAAGACTTTATAGGCCGGCATCATAAATTTAAACAAGAATCCCTGGCACACGTTTCTTTGTGATCAGACTGGTGTCGTGATCACCAACCATGTTGCCAAAGCTGTGGCCCTGGGGTCTCAAGTGTTTGGCAACTAACCTTCTGATGGAGGCATACTGTATTTAAAGCCACTAAAGACAGCTGTTGTATACATTTGAGAAAGAGGTTAAAACTGAATCTAATGCTGTCCATTGTAACACCCCTGCACATTTACAACCTTAGACCTGTTAGTGTTATGTCATAGCCAAAGTCACAGAAGCAAGTTATTAAAATTGGCTACTTTTTAATGCCTTACAAAACTCAACAAAATCCAACAAAACAAAACTTGTTATTGCACAGGATGCACCTTCAACAAGAATGAAAATCCAGATTTTGTTTGGGGTTTTTTTTGTTTTCACGCTCTAAAATGCCTAAATGAGTTTATCTGTCTATGTGTCGAAGTGTACTTGAGCAAGACAGTGCATCCCAAATTGCTCCTGAAGGTCAGGCCAGGACCTTGCATGGCTGCCATCAGTATGTGAATGTGTGTGTGTGTGTGTGTGTGTGTGTGTGTGTGTGTGTGTGTGTGTGAATGGATGAATGTTAGTTAATCATAAACCTCAAGTATTTGACAAATGAATGTTTTGACCTGATTATGGCACTAGATGAATGACAGTCATTACAATTCATCCTGAGGGGGGCATGACAGGCCTCTTCGCTTACATTTATTTTTAAAAAAGGGGCACTAGTCCTTTTTCAAACACCATAGAGTCTACTTGTTCTTTTTAGGCTTTTGAAATTAAAGTTGGGGTTTTAGAACTTTACCCAATCTGAATCCAGTATCAAATCCACTTATTTAATCTGAATCATTTCAAACCTCTTATGAACCAATTTATGTTTAGTGTTCAACTAAACATGCAGTGGAAATCTGTAGGTCAGATGAGTGGCAGCCTAATTTGCTGTTCACAACCTGTAGCTCCAACCTGAAAATGAGATAAGATGCTGTTTAATTCATCCTGAAAGAAGGCTTGTGACAAAGATGCTCAGTACACAATAAAGATTATACATGGCAGCAAAAGAAATGCAGTTCTGATTAAATATGTATTCAACATTACACACACAGCAGCCTACTGACCTACTGACCAATACCTTGGCACACCTAATTGTCCAAGATACTTGCTCCAAATACTGAAGGTCCTTATTCAGAACTAAAAGTTAATCCGCTTCATTTATTGATATGATGTGAATGAAATTTTAACGGAGAGATTCTGACCCCTGAAACTGATGTGACGTGATCAGCTGGTGGTTTTACTAGAGAAGACTCCTCTCTCTATTGGACTACAAAAATATGCGATTGTACAGTCTCATTTACCCCCACCAGTAGTTTTCTGTGATGTTTAACCTCAACCCAACATTACTCTAACCATTTATTTCAATGACACCTAACCATAACCTAACCTAACCCAACTGCAGGGGGCAACAGTATGGGAAACACAGTTCGAAGGGGAGGGAAACACTATTCGAGGGGGGAACAGACTTCGACACAAGACCTGTTTGCAGAGAGCACACAAACCCGACAACAACAAAGTTTAATTTTGGCCAGTCATCAAGTTAGTCATGGAATTAACGTTAGTTAGCGACAGCTGATATGACCTGAAGTTTTTCATTTTATCTGGCGAAAGCGACGATCAGCCCATGTTTTGTACACTGAGCTTTGCTAATAAGAGTGCCAAAACTAGGGATGGGTATTGTTAGGAATGAATCAATACTACTACTCTTATCAATACTCTTATGGGGCTGGTACTTTACTGATACTCCGGTTCTTTTTTATTAGTAAAAATAAATTATTATTATTTTAAAAAAGAATCCATGCCGTGCCAGTGCTTCAAAGAGTATGGTCTAGACCTGCTCTGAAGGAAAAGTGAAAAGATTATATTTACCAAGCAGTCTGTTAGGCAAAATCATAACTGCTATGAGTTGGCGAAAGAGGTTGTTATTCATTCATTTAGCCAAATTACGCAGTTCCTTTTCATTTATTCAGAAGAGGGATTGAGAACAGATTAGACTAAATGCTAGTGTGTTTTGGTGATGGCTGTGCTTCCCATCGAGGTGTTCTAATAGATTACTATGAAAAATTCGGGGGGGTTTTTTAATACAAAAAAACAAATTAAAAAGGGTATCATGGAGGTTTGGATGTCCAAATACTTCAGTCCCATTTGTTATCAGTTTTTGAGAAAGGTTTCCTGACTGTTTGCCAGGTGGTTGACTTATGTTTTCTGTTCTGTTTCTGTTGTGTTGTTTTGTTTTTTGCTACAATTTCTACGAAAATATTATCCCTTGGCGTGGCTTGAAAAAAGATCTTGCCACATTGTGTTCTTAAACGCACCACAGTTTTGCATGGCATGCAAGTAAAGTGTTTCCTCTTTATCACCACTCTTTGCACGTGTGTGTTAGAGGAAGATTTTATGATGTTGCAAAACCTCGATACCGCACTGTCACGGCAGACAGACGTAAACATCTGCTCTCTTTGGTATTACTTGTAGAAAAACTAGATTTCACGATCACATCACGAGTGCCATTTGTAGTTCTGATTTTATGTAGCCCTTCCTAAGTGTTACAAAGTGTCACTCTTTGGCAGATCTGGTCTGGTCATTGATTTTGGCCAGGTCTGTAATCATCATTATGCAAGTAAAAATACAAGTTCCTATAGGCTTTCATAATGCAAAAAGCCAGTTTTTCTGAACAAAAGTGCTCTGATGTAACAGAGGAAATACACTGCACACACTCTCGTGCACTAAAGACGTCATGGAAAAACACTCCACTGTGAGCTCTCTCTCTCGTGGCATGGCAGAGAGAGCCAGCTGGTTCTGTGTGTTCACTGCTGATGGAGACGCTGCTGCTGCCATGATAAAGTTATGTTAGACTTTGTGTCACGTGTTTAAATCTAAATATAGTCAAAATATTTAATTGCTACCTTTAATGTCATGCCATACACACTGCTTTGCTTCTTTACTTATTTTGTTTGCAGCCTCTAATGAGTAATAACCTGGCAAGCGCCAACATTTCATTTACTATTACTCAATAACTAATTAATTGTCTAGAACTTAGTAGGCATTTATCATTTATCAAAATCAAAATTTTGACACCTTGTTGTCCCACCTGAAGGGCTAGCATATGTTTCTGCTTTTGTTTTGTGCATTGTGGGCACAGAATGCTTCATAATCCACTCAAAAGTGCTTAAAGATGGTCTGGTTTCCCTCTATTTCTTGTCCAGAGCAGAAGTTCCAATCTGCAGGTCGTGACAGATAACTGTAATCGGGAGCTTACTCCATGTCATGAACTAATTAGCTGTTCTGGCACAGTGTGTCCCAAACCTCAAATATCAAATGGCTGCCAGCTAAAAAGAAACAAGTAGCGTTTGTCAGGCAGTAGGCAAGGAGGGAGGAGGTAAAGAGGAAAAGTTAAGAAAATGGCTTAAAATGACAGCGTGTGTGTGTATTGCATGTGAAAATATACATAATTAGCATGTATTTGCTTCTGCCTGTTTCGGACTCTGTCATCTAAGCAAGCATTAGACAAACAGCTGAATGTGTATACACAGGTATCTGTTGGTGCAAGTGTGAGAGTGAATGAGTGTGTGTCATCAGATCAAGGTTAGTTTTTCGCAGTCGAATGTGTTGCCTGCAGCTATCAAAAACACCCACTGTTGAATGATTAGGGAGAAAAGAAAATTTATGTGGAGTCAGTTCAGAGCTGTATAGGCATATCACACTGAACTGAAACACTATAGACTCACCTACTAAACAAACAGCAGGGTCTTTATCACATGTCACAGTTTTCAAGCTATGCACATTTTGTGACAGAACATTGTCTCAAATAGGAACAGGATTTTTTATTGCTTTTTTTTTTTTACCAGTTTTTATGATAATACTAATTTTTGGAATGTTAGCTTTATTTGTCTATATCCAGGTGAGAACAATGCATTATTATATAATCAGTACTTAGTTACTTTCCACCACTGTGCCTACCCAAATGAAGTAATGTCATAGGAAAATAAAGGAATGACAGAACACGCAGCTACTTTGATAGTTACATTCTAAGGAGGGAGGATCCTTTTTAGAATTTTTTTTGAAGCTCCCTCCTCCCCTACTGCAACAACAACTCTCTCCATCCTGGAATGGGACGTCAACAGACTGTTCAGGAGGCATAACCCCCGCAAAGCAGCCGGGCCAGACTCTGTCTCTCCATCCACCCTGAAGCACTGTGCTGATCATATCAGATCAGACATCTTTAACACCTCAGTGGAGACATGCCATGTGCCAACCTGCTTCAAATCCTCCACCATCATCCCCAAAAAAACAAGGACCACAGGACTTAACGACTACAGACCTGTCCCCCTTACCACTGTAGCAATGAAGTCTTTTGAGCGCCTTATGTTGTCCCACCTCAAATCCATCAGAGACCCACTCCTGGACCCCATGCAGTTTGCCTACAGAGCTAACAGGTCTGTAGACGATGCAGTAAACATGGCACTTCACTTCATCCTCCAACACCTGGACTCCTCAGGAACCTATGCCAGGATCCTGTTTGTGGATTTCAGCTCCGCCTTCAACACCATCATCCCGACTCCAGACAGGAGGCAGAACATGAGGCTGGGGAAACATGTCTCTGACTCCTGGACCATCTGCACCAGTTCCCCCAAGGCTGCGTTCTTTCCCCTCTGCTCTTCTCCCTGTACACCAACAGCTCCATCCTCACTTCATCCATTACAATCTGGTACGCCGCTGCCACTGCCAAGGACAAGGGCCGACTGCAGCGTATCATTTGTTCCGCTGAGAAGGTGATTGGCTGCAGTCCACCTTCCCTCCAGGACCTGTACATCTCCAGGACTCTGAGGCGTGCAGAAAAGATTGTGGCTGTCCACTCCCACCCTGACACAAACTGTTTCAGACGCTCTAGAGGAGAGGGCTGAATGTAAAGTTGTGAGTTTGTGTACTTTTAAGTGTATAAACACACAGTGTAGTATTGTGTTGGTTAGAGAAAAGCACACACCACAACCTTGGGTTATAATGTGTCACCCACGCTTTGATTTAAACACTTGTTTGTCAGTCTAACCTTTAAAGAACTATAACACCATTTTACTGTGCCAAAAGCCCACAAAGATGTACTTACCGTAGACTATACTTAAACATTAAAATGGAATCTAAATCAATTTTAATTCATGAGTAAGAGCAGAGAAGGCTGACACACGCTGATAAACAGCCTGTCTATCCTGATTAGACCAGCTCACTTGTTGTAACGTGCTTTGTCCCTGGATTGTTTTATCTTTCCTGGAAACAGTTTATGAGCTTATAAACTTCAACATTTGTTCTCTCTCTCTTACTTTTGTTGGATGTTTTTCCTTTTCACTTCAAGCAGCATTCCCTCTGTACACTGCATTGGCTTTAGTGTAATTTTTGTTTTAGATGACTATTGACTATATTGAAGGATTAATTTCAAAGTTTCACATGGGGTTTTAAAGCAGAATTTGGTCACTAATTATGTCAAAATGCAGGCTAATGTAAACCAGACATAACATCGTTATTCATAATGACATAAAATAATTTGAAATTGGCATTCACCTGCTAAAAGTGCCTCTCTCACAGCGCGTCCCTCCCCACACATACCGTTTGTGGTGTTGAAATTAGCAGCACACAACATCATGTATAGTAATTAACTGATAATAACCCGGACAATAGATTGAGTTTTCATAGAAATCATGATGGGGGGAAAAAAACGAATTCATTCAAATCAACTAAATTTTTTATTTGCATAGCACCATCTCATACAAAAGCAGTTCAAAGTGCTTTAAATCAAAACAAAATAAAACAGCAATTAGAGATACAACAAAATAATATATTTTTTAACAAAGGTTACTGATATTCAAGATATTACAAATGACTAATACTTGAAGTAAGTTGCCAATAATTGCTGCAGTACAGGTCTTTTATTGTGAGGCACTTTGTGACAAGGTGCTATATAAATAAACTTACTACATTTTTTTTTTGTTGTGGCTTCAAGTTGTACGTGAAGCCACAAGTAGAGATTAAATGTTGAATGACAGATTATTTCACATTGTTACTGTGATGGCTGAGCTCAATTGAACTCTCCTGCCCGGGCAAGTATGTTTTCTGTGTCAATAAAAGACCAGTATATACAGGAACTCAAACTGCATTTAATAGTTTATTCAAGGTTAAGGAGACTTCATCTCCAAGCTGAATCAGATTGCATTCGGGAGGTGCAGCTCTTGCGTTGCTGCTGAATGAGTGCTAGGTGGAGCGCCATCCTGCCCTGATGTTGGGCCGTCTGCCCACGCGGAGAGCAGCTGCGCACACGCCCTTTGGATTGGGTTGTGGGTTGCCAGGTTGCGGTGACAGATTGATACAAATTGTATGTAGTGTGTGGATTGTGTTTCATCAGAATCAGAATCAGAAATACTTTATTGATCCCCGTAGGGAAACTCTTTGTTACAGTAGCTCGCCTTTACGTCACACAGGAGACAGTACTAGCAAACAATATGATACACTATAAAACACTATAAAAACAGGTCAGAAAATAAATTAAGTATCAGGTCGGTATAAGTATAAGATAAACTAAGTGTCAAGTACCAAGTGGGTTTACCGGTTGATGATGATAGTAGACTATCTGGTAACTTGGGTGACGTCAGAAAAACATCCAAAACTTGGATCCGTGTATAACGATTATTCAGAAATTTGAGAGCCATGCAAATTATGGGAGTTTCCCAGGAGAAACAACAAAACGGGAGAGATGGCCTTGAAATACGGGAGAACCTGTAAAAAACGGGAGTGTTGGCAGGTATGGTAGCAGCAGTTACAGTCATGAGTCTGAATGGATAGGTCTCTGTCAGCTTTGCCCATCCTCAAGCCACAGTCAAGCCACAAATTCTTGCTTGGATTGAGATGTGGGCTTAATGCTCGGGCTCATTGTCTCCCAAGTTGCAGGTTTCAGACTGCATCAGGTTTTCCTCCAGGTTTTCCCTGTATTTTTCTCCTTTCATTTTACCCTCTAGCCTCCCAGGCCTTCTAGGGCCTGCTGCAGAGAAGCATCCCCACAGCATGATGTTTCCACCACCATGCTTCACGCTTGGGATGCTATGTTCATGATGATGTGCAGTTTAACACAGCATTTAGTCTTTAGGCCACAAAGCTCAATTTCGGACCACAGAATAAATTCTTCCAGCTGACTCCCTCGTGGCCTCTGGCAAACTGTAGCTGAGATGTTGTGAGTTGTTTTAAGAGTAGCTTTCTCTTTGCCATTCTCTCGTAAAGCTGCGACAGGTGAAGCACTAGCGCTAGGCAAATTTTGATCTCACTGTAATCCAAGGGATGTTAAATCAAATGTTCCTGTATCCATCCCCTCATTTGTCACTTTTTCAGTCACCTTTTCGCAGAGTTGCTCGGAGTGTTTCTTTGTCTTCATGGTGTAGGTTTTGCCACATGTCTGAGTCACCAAAAATTGGATTTCCAGGTATAGTTGTATTTCTACAATCAATTAAAACCCCTGACACCTGTGATCTCTATTTAACTAATTATGTCAATTCTAAAACCCATTGGCCACACCAGTGATGATTTAGTTGTGTCCTATTCAAGATGGTGAATACTTGCAAAATGTACTTGTATTTTATATTTGAAATTAATATAGATCACTTTGTAGAGATCTGTTTTCACTTTGAATACTTTGGTGAATAGTATTCAATATCACATGAACGAACTAACTACACAGTTATTACACCAGTTAATATATTTTTGTTGTGTATGTGTTGACATATGCATTAGACAATGGCCTTCTATTACAAAACAGCCTTTATTTCATAATGGAACTGATTGTTGACTGCTGGCCAACAGTCAGTCAGGCAAGTTTCTGTTATGTGATCATGCTGTCCTACCAGTCCTATCATACAAAGATAATTGGTGTCATATGATCAGATTGAATACAGCACCTATAGTGTTTTAAGTGTTAAGCCTTGAGACCAACAGAAACACAGACTGTTGTTGCTAAAGACACCACAGTGAGCTGAACTCAGACGGGTTCATTCAAGTATCATTTGATAAATGGCAGCTGCTGATTGGACTGTTGTCATAACCACCTTGTGCTCATCACCTCTCTCCTTCATGTGACCCTCCTCCCTCCATCTGGCTCCCCTCCTCTGTGGGTCTCCAGGGTTTAATCAGTTACTGTGTTAGGATAAGACGGGAACTAGATCACCTGATAGCTTTCTTTCATTTGATGGAGCACTCTTACTCATCTCCCCCAAGCCTTTCTCTTGCAATTTTAGCTTTTCTTACTTTCTGTGATGAAGGATGATTAGTTGGCATGGTGTTTGAGTACAATTAAGTACTGAATGGGATTAATAAAGCATGGAGGAACTAAATCTTTAAAAGTTGTTGTAAAGCAATCCTTTAGGTACTGATAAACCCCCATGTTCAGAGGTGCACTCTCACAGGACTGATCCACCACAGTATCAACCAAATACATACTGTGTATATATATATATTATACAGTATATACTGTACTCTCCATTGACCTTGCCATTAAGACAAAAAGCCTTTTCTCTTTCCTCCACAAGAAAACTATCTTTCATCACTGAAACTCTTCCGGTAGAGCAACCACATCTTGCCTTACACCAGCATTATGTATTAGTCATGACATCCGACCCCCAAATGCTTCAAACTTCCAGCTAAACTAGGCAGTGACAAAGTATTAATCAGCATATCAATTGTTTTATTTGCAAAGTGCAGTAAAGTGCTTTGTAATATGAAAGTATTCACAGATTAAATTGTTTTAACATTTGTAAAGTGTTTCATAAATGCCTCTGTTTATCCAAGTAAATTAATTGCTATAGAATTTGATTAATTATTGCATTTAAAATGTATTAATTTCCAATAAATTTACTAATCCTTCTGTTAAAATTGCTCCTGCAAAATTAAATATGCAAAAAAATAGGTCCTATGGAGCAAAAAACACGAGAAGTGAGATGTTAATACAGGTTGTAAACAAGCCGACCGGTTTGCCATATTAGCTACCAAAGTGGACATTTTGGGTAATAATTTCACTGTTTGGCTTTGTTTTCTCTTCTAAATAAGTTTGGCTAAGTTTGGGGTTTTGCTTCCAACCTGTCTGATCCTTTGACAATCCTTGTTTGTTCCTTTCTGTACTTTTAAACGATGATAGCGCATTCTCAGCAATTACTGGCTCAACTTTTATGTTAACGAAGAGGAATGGTGCATCTTTTTTACATGACAGACCTTATAGTAGTTTACTGCCCCTGAAGATTGCAGTCAACCACCATTCTGACATTTATTTCACACAAAAAGAATTAAGAAATAAGTTTGTTTCAAATTACATGCATATATATATATATATATATATATATACACACAACATAGACATAAACATAGCTGCTGGCTGAGACGGCAGCCCCTCCTCTCCCTACAAGCGGTACCTGCAGCAGAGGGAGGAGGACAGAGTATCAGTCCTTCCTCCTCCTGACTGATGTCTGTGTTATTCATTCTTTCTTCAGTATTTTGATGTCAGGAATGTTAGGCTATTTATTTTACTGACATTATAGATTTGTTTCCAGTGAGATATTGAGTGTATATAGTGACTTTGCTGTTGTGAACTTTACTGTTGCTGCTCTAGAAACAATATTTAGTTCTATTTAAAATATATATCAATTCTAAAACCCAATTATTTAGTATTGAAAAAAAAAGAGTATTGATAAATAACCGGGCTGATAAGAGTATGGATAAAATAAAGATACAATCCCAACGATACCCTCCCCTTGTTACGAAACAGACAGGTAGGGAACACCACGATGGAACCAGAATGTTCTTTATTGGATTATTGCCAGATGTTGTAGGTATGGAAAGAGGGAAGTTAGTAGGGGGAAGGACTCGCTGGAGAGGGAGATCGCTGGAGACAGGGGATCGCTGGAGAAGGGCTAATGGGTGTAATGCCGAGTAGCGTGGAGAGTCCTAGTCATGAACGAGGTCGGACACATACTGAGGTGAGTGTAGGGCTTATAAGCTGGCTGTGATTGGGATCTAATGGGGAGCAGGAGTGTAATTGGGAGCAGGTGTGGGTGATTAGTTGATGGTGGAGCCTGGCGAATCTGTGACAGTACCCCCCCCTCCACGGCCAGCTCCCGAGGGCCGAAAAACCTCGTCCTCCACCACGGGGAGCAGGTTGATCTGGGTGACCAGACAGAGCCTGGGCATGTGTGGAGCGGGGAGTCTCGGACGGATGACCAGGAGGTTGGACAGGTGTGGAGCAGGGAGTCTCGGACTGATGACCATGAACCCGATCCCGGGCGGACAACCCGGTAGCAGAACCAGGGTGGAGCTGAGGACCTCCGGCGGACTCCCCGCGGACTGGCCTGGCACGGGACTGAGGACCTGGGGCAGACGACCCAGGGACTGGCCTGGCGTGGGGCTGAGGACCTCCGGCTGAGGGCTGGCTTGGCGCAGGGCTGAGGACCTCCGGCAGATGGCCCACAGGCTAGACAGGCGAGGAGCTGGGGACCTCAGGCGGACGGCCCGGGGACTGGACAGGCGAGGAGCTGAACTCATGCGGTCTGTGATGAAGTTCGACCCCTTCTGGAGGCCTGGTGGAATGCTTGTGGTACAGGTGGGAGGTCACCGGAGACTGGCGGCAAAGACCAAGACCTACTGGAGACCGGCAGCGAAGACCAAGACCTTCCGGAGGCCGGCGGCAAAGACCAAGACCTTCCAGAGGCCAGCGGCAAAGACCAAGGCTGGGACTCTATGGAGGCTGGCGGCGAAGACCAAGGCTGGGGCCCTCTGGAGGTCGGCGGCGAAAGTGGGAACCCTCTGGAGGTCTATGGCGAAAGCAGAAACCCTCTGGAGGTCTGCGGCGAAAGCGGGAGCTATCTGGAGGCCGGTGAACCAGATCAAGGGCCGGCGACGGGACCGCCGGATCGTTTTTCATGGTGGATATTTCAACTTGTCAAACAAAGATGTAACCAGTGACTTCAATAATGGCTGCAGGTGTAGTAGTGCCACGGCCCTGCTATTGTACGTGCTGTCATTCCTGTTTTTGACATCAGCCTGTTTATGGGATTTTGCATAGGCTATTTGTCAATCAAAACACAAAGTGTTTACTTCCCCTCAAATCAAAATGTCACTTGTTACACCTGTGCTCTTCATGCTATGACGTGTCAACAGGATTACTGAAAGAAACACCTTAGTATCATAACAATGAACTAGAAGGGCACTCAGAGACCACAGACCTCCGGCAACGGCAGTAGTCCAGTTTTGGCTTGTTTGTAACAATTCGCTATTAGCCTAACAAGTTTAACAAGCAGGTGGAAATATTGCTTTTCTACTTTTTCCACTTTTTACTCCAGTTGTCGTCAACTCAAGTAAAAGGTTACCTTCACTTCACCTGGTTCACTGTCTCCACTGCGGCCTCTCTGCTGTCCGCTGTGTGTGCGTGTGTGTGTGCGTGCATGTGTAAGAGCTGAGCCCCGCCCTTGGTCTAACGCACAGAGGAGAGGACAGAGAAGCTAGCATCACCATAAAATATTAATTCTGTTCATTTTGCCATGTATCTGAATCTAATGAATGAATAGCTGGAGTAGCCTACTTCAGTAGAAACCAGGATTTTGTGGCATCTAAATACCTGACCTACCTAACTGTCTGTCATGTACACAGGTTTGTTTACAAAATATGATAAATGATGTAATGACGATCTACACACTGAAATGAAAGTGAAACTCCAGTATTGCTGGGGATTGTATTACTTGTCGCTCTTGTATTCCATTACTCGTGATTCGATAGAGAAAGAAACAGCAGAGTGGTACATGCAGCAGTTTCCAGGCAGACAGAAACCAAATCTGACCAAAGATAGTGCCCTGATAGTGCCAAATCCTGAAAAGGTTTGGCATGAATCAAACTTTTTGCCGCAATACACAGAACATCCAGGAAGCACTTTGTTTTGCACAGAAAGAGCTGAGACAGAAAAAGAGTGAAGGGAATAAACATGGCTAGTGGGAACTTGTTTTCCTCTCCAGTGCGTCCCTCACAGGCACTCTTGCACAACTTGTGCATGCTGGAACTGTAATGGCTCACAGGCACACACAGATGGACTATCATTTCTGAACATGTGCTCATCCGAGGCGTTTTTGTTATTGGGCACTTACGTGATAATGTCATTCGATACAAGTGTGCTTTTCCTGCTATGACATATCAAAATGTTTCAAATTGACAAACATTTATAGTAACATTTCAAGACCCTGCACAGTTTCTGTTTTTACTTATTTGGCTTGATTAGACTGCCTCTCAGAATGTGGTGGGCAGGTGCAGACTGTTATTGCTTAACATCTCACCAAGGGTAAACCAGACTGAATCCGGTGCCACTGATGCCTCCATAAGCATCATTTTGTCTACCCAAATATGGCTTCCATGGTTTTTACAGTTCAGAAGTATAATTGACAGATACATTTGTTGGTGCAGGAGCTGCTTCTGAATCTGGTTTTATTTCAGCTATAAAATAATAACAGGACTCCACTAGGAGCACTGGTGAAACTTCCTACGTGAGCTTTGGAGACTGCGTGGACACAGAGAGAGAGACGCCTGTGGCAAACCAGTTTGTAGGTATGGTACCATCAGCAACTGTACTGGTGTGGTGCAGTATTGTGGGATACATTTAGCTCTAAATACTCAAGCGTGAGTTAAGGCTTTGGCATTTTTCAGAAGAGGGACACACTTACCTTACCTCAAACTAATGTGCTCAAGACCACAAGTCTGGGTGTTGAGACAGGCCTTTTAATTAAATGAAGGACCATATGCTCTTCAAACAAACTATACAGCTGTAGCTATGTTGTGGACTACACTGTAGCTAACATGCGCCTCCTCAAAAATGTAACTACACATCAGGGCTACGGCGGCAACAGATGTAGTGTAAATATATTAAAGCTAGGGTAGGTAATGTATTTCAGAAGCATTTTTTGTTATATTTGTTTAAATTCTCTTTTCATCCCCACAGCAATCAATAAATCAAATGCATGGGGGGGGGGGATGAAAACAATCCTCTATTCAATAGTCTCTTTGTTGATTCAAGCTGAGGAAAAGAAAGCAGAGGATGAGGATGAGGTTGATGAGTGGTATTGAAATTCCCTGTGGTATTCAATTAGGAGAAGTTTTTTTTTGGTCAGGATGACAAGATGCTGGTTTTTGATCTCATGATCTTTATCAGTTTCTAAAAATGTGTCGATAGATGTTTTTATTAGTTTGATTGGCACGGTTGTCATTTTAACAACTATTTATTTATTATGTGTTGCTTTGTATATTTGATTATTGTGAAGGCTGGCAGCTGAATGATGAGTTGCCCTGAGAATGTTGCTCTTCTCGTGAAATGGTTTCATCTTTCCCCACCAGTGTGAGAATATGTGAAAACCGTCTGAAAATATTTGGCTTTGAGGCCGTGTGTGACATTTGGCTTCACCTGGACCATACAAAGACGCCTTAATAGCATTCTGTCGATCAAGGCAGACTTGGATATATATTCAAAATTAAATAATTTTATATTGAGAAGGGAGTCCCTCTGCAAACATGAGCACAACACTTTCAACACTGTCTATTTTTAACCAAACTCATGCCTATTTCTTCACTGCAACTTCTGCTGCCCCATACTTTCAGTCAGGCTCCTCCCATGATATTTACTAAATGCTTGATACACTAAACCTAAACCATATGAACAGAACAAGCAAAGCTTTGTGGAAGTCCTGGGCAAGGAGGCAGTTATGCGCCCCCACACTCACACATGAGCACACACTAATAAAACTGAAGAAAACAAACCAGGGGCAGCCTGGAGAAGGAGATGTTTTTCTCCATGTATTGCAGGCGTGTGGGCATCCTGGTGGCATCTGTCACGCTGGCTGTACAGTCGCTGTGAAACACAGCAGGTAGGTGAGAGATAGAGAGGTGCGGTGATTCACTTCTGATAGGTAGAATTAGAGAAAGAGGGTGTATTGATGAGAGAAGCTGCAGGAAAGGACACAATTTGAAGAGAGAGGAAAAGGGGAAAAGAATGAGAGATGCTTGAGTTAGCGAGAGGCAGAGTTTGACAGAGAAAGGGGGAGTGCCGCCCTACAGTCAAAGGCATCCTCATGTAGACCGAAGCTAAACAGGGACTGGATCTTCCCCGCAGTCTGAACACAGCTAATTGGCTGCAGACAGGAGCACCGATGCAGTCACCAATCAGGTGGCAGTAGTAGCAGCTTCCCTCTCCTTTGTATCCTGTCTGACCCCTCCCACCCCGTGAGCTTTAAAACCAGGGGAAGGCTGAGTGCCGATTCTAGAGCGTTCCATCCTTCCTCATTGAACCTGCTTGATGAGCTTTGAACATCAGTCAGACTCCTCTCTCTTCACTGCAGAGCACTGTTAAAAACTCTTTAAACAACAGTTCTGAAAATTGACTTTTTGGCTTTTTTAACACTCTCAAGTGTAAGAGATTGAAGACCACCAGTTGTTTCTTTGTGTTGCCTTCCAACTCGTGGCAGTCTCTTTCACTCCCCAACACTGTGGATGAGTGTTGTATGAATTGTCCTCCTGGACTGAATTTATCACCTGGCCTGTTTTCTGTCCTGTGAGAATAATTCCCTCTTCACATCATCACTAAGAACTGACACGTACTGTTAACCCTAGGTATGTATTCAATCACTGAATGTACTCACTTGCGTCTCCTGTGCTCAGTTTTTTTCATTTTCTTTGTTGTCATGTTGTCTACTTTATGTACATCTTTTTGACTTTGCAAAAAGACATGTTTTTGCTAAAAAATACAGAAGTGTTTCCATGTGTGTGCATGTACAGTATGTGTGCTCGGTCAAGTTGGGAGAGTGCATGGCTATCTCCTAGAAATAGCCCTGAGGGGCAGCGCTGCGGTGCCAAGTTGGCTCTCGTGGTTTGTCTTCTGTGACTACAGCTGTCTATCTTTGTTTTCTGTATTCTCTCTATCAATGGTTTTGATAAGCTGTAATTTTCCACTGCACTTGGTCTGAGAATAGAGAAGTAGCAGAGCCTGAGACAATGCAGTATATTCTATATTGTACTATCAGACTCCAACTAATTACAATATCTTTTAATTACATTTTAATGATTATATCTTGTTTTGAAGACTACTATACTGTGTTTGAAAAACTGTAATGAAAAACATTATTGAGACTTCACTAACTTTTGTATAACTAATATTTCAAAGTGACTGTATAGGATGCAGTGAGCGATTGCTGTCATTTATTTTGAATATGTCCCCAGAAGGGTTTTGTATGTATGTCACTATAGATGCAAAGTTGTTTTTTTTTAAGTTTTGTAATTTGCCAGTTCTCAGTGATATCAATGTTTTTGGTTAATTTTCATGGCGGCATATCCTGGCAGTTTCCCACGTGGAAAAGAAACTCTTTTGGTCTGATTTTGTCACTGTCACTCCGTATTTCCTTCCCTCAGCCCTTTATCATTCACGTTCCTGTCACTCTTAATCAAAGTCATCATCCCTGAGGGCTGACCCACTAAGCCCACTAACCCTGACACCTCCTCATCACAGCATCTTGAGTGAGTAGCTCCCTCTAAGACAGAGATTCGCTAACGTACTTTTGACAAATCCTTTTGTTGCCCACCCAACTTTTGATGCACCCGATGAAAGTCTTTCAAGATATGATAATGTCCACTGAACTTATCCAGTAACATGTAACATTTTGGCATAGTTTTAAATGTACAGATGCTGTAGGTATAGACACATGAGTGACTTTACTGTAAATCTATAGAGAATTTTTCCCAAAGTCAACTCTTACACCCAAGATATTAGAAAATAATTAATGTTTTTGTTGGTTCAATCCCTTTCAAAACCCACTGCTTGGTAAGCCTTGATGGATGATTTCCCAGAAAGATTCTAAAACCAGGGCACTCCGAAGAGAGGGGTTTTAACAAAAGAGAAGCCGGTTGTGATTTTTAATGATTTCTCTGTTGGTCCTCTCACTTTCTTCCTACCTCTCTGTGAAAGACAAAGAGTAGCGGGGACACATTTCACTGGAGCTCTACATCAACCTGAAGTCTTATAGCTTTATAACGTGTGAATGTGCATGTGCACAGACACGTGTAGCTTTGTAATGAAAGTTATCTACAGTCAGTCCAATGCTACCCGCTAAAAGCAGATGATAACATCTGTAAACACAGATGGGTGGAGATTTAGAAGAAGCAGGCGGCAAACACGCAGTCGTCAGAAGAGTCAGTCTGAGTGGAAAAGTACTGAGAGGCAGGGTGATGAGGAGGTGTGGGATGGGGGGAGGGCAGGATTCGTAAAAAGAGTGTTGTAGCTGCGTCAGTGCCAAGGCACACTACTGCACCTGTATGAAAGAGAATACCACATGGAATATTTAGACAAAGAGAGCACTCATGTCCAAAGATACTCACATCACAGAGGCAATCAACTCTGTGCCTGCTTTCTCTTAGGCAAACACGGAACTCCTTGTGAATGGTCCTTTAAACTCAAGACATTTGACAATCAATAAGGTGCTTAAGTGGAGACTGCTTTATACACCAATAGGGTTCAAAAACTTAAATTGTCTTAAAGTATTAGTTTTTAAAAAGTAATTTCGCTGGTTTAGAACAATTATTCCATATTTCTATTTGAATGAAGAACAGTGAAGAAACCATTGTCAGTTCAAAAAGGGAAAGTGCAGATCATCCCCAGCATAAACAAAATACAAAGTTCAAATGCAATTTTTACCTCATAGATGCACACGAAAGGCTTAACAAGCTTCCAAAATGGAACTAAAATAGAAACAGAAACTTGTTTTTTAACCCATAGCAGGTCTGCCAGGTTTGCTTACGGAGGCTTGCTGTCTGGTTGCTGGAATGTTTTGTACATAGCTGAATGAAACATAGATTTTTAGGAATTTAACTGACTTTAGATTGCACAGGTAACATCATTAAATGCACCACGGATATTTCAAGGATAATCAAATGAATAACTAAAATATATGAGTTTAACTTCTTAGTCTAGTGTGCCAAGAATCGGAACCAGGATTGAATAAGAACCAGAATCAATAAACACAATTAGATGCAGAATCAGTCAAATATATACAATACTTGACACACTTGTTTGAGTGACTGTTTGACTGACCATCATCATTTGCAGTCTTGAGGGGAGCCTCACCCTGTCTTTTACTGAACAAGTAGTTGTCAAGGCACCCTGTACATTACATTAAAATACATTTTCAATACATTGCCTATTTTACAGCCAGACATCACCCAAGCCACTAGAAGGCATCAAAGTATAGTTTAGTAGTACATTAGTTCTTATTCAGTTCCTTCATTTTTCTCACATGCTGTTTATTTATGTTGGCTTTTTGCTAGATTTTCATGCTTTAAGAAGCTTGCATGTATGACAATTTAAAACTTAGAGGACTTAAGGCAATTTATCTCATGAATGGGATTTTTTTTTCTTGTTTGTGGTGTGCATGTTGAAAGGGTTTTCTGATAGGGATTTTTTTTTCTTTTGGTTTGAACCACAAAGAGAGAGAAAAAAAACTCATTGAAAATTAAGACAATATTTACAAGATAGATTGATCATGATGATTATTGAGATTTTGATTGTAGTTAACTTTATGCTACTCAACAAATGTTATGTACAAAAATGATGTACAGTAGATTAGTGAATATATAATAAGTCATAAATAATAAAAGCTATTTTACATGGTGCAGTGCTAAGGATGAATTTAGTAGTCTCACAGCCTGAGGGAAGAAGCTGCTCTGTAGTCTGATGGTATGACAGCAGATACTTCTGTATCTCTTTCCAGATGGCAGCAGGGTGAACAGGCTGTGGCTGGGGTGGGTACGGTCCTTTAGTATCCGTTGGACTCTGCACAGGCACTTGACCTTACCGATATCACTGATGCTCGGTAGGTTGGTACCAATGATTTTCTGAGCGGTTTTAATCACCCACTGCAGACCCCTCCGGTCCTGGGCCGTGCACATCCCATGCCAGTTTGTGATGTTTCCAGTCAGGATGCTCTCTATTGCTCCTCTGTGAAAGTTAACAAGAACCTGGCACAGGAATTTTGCCTTTTTAAGTTTCCTTACGAAATACGGCCGTTAATGAGCTTTCTTGACCAGGGTGGAAATGTGAGATGACCACGTTAAGTTCTCTGTGATGCTGATTCCCAGGAAGCTAAAACTGTTCAACTGCTCCACCTCAGCTCCACTGATGTAGACAGGGGTGTGGGTCTTTGCCTCCTTTTTCTCCAAAATCAACAATCAGCATCTTGGTTTTGATGAGCAGTAGGTTGTACTCTGCAAAATTGTCGATTTCCTCCTGATATGAATGATGTCATCGTTGTTTGAAATCTGGCCGATGATGGTGGTGTCATCCGTAAACTTCACAATAGAGTTGTCTCCATGTCGGGGTGGCAGTCATGGGTGGACAGCGTGAACAGAAGGGGGCTGAGCACACAGCCCTGAGGGTCTCCGGTGTTGAGCACTACAGTGGAAGAGGTGTGACTGCCAATCCGAACTGTCTGGGGTCTGTTTGTGAGGAAGTCCAATACCCAACTAGACCTGCAAGCAGGTATTAATGGGGTCCAAGCCTCCGGTGCAAGTCGCAACATGGCCCACAGAGGCAATGCAAGTCGGATCTGCAGTTCCACGAGCACGATGGAAGTCGCCGGTGGAGATCAATGCAGAGATTGGAAAATATTCAGTTCAGAAACAGTAGCTTGGAAAAATTATTTTTGCATATTTCATTATTTTGCAACAAAAGCGCCACCTAGTGGCTGATTGGTGCCAAATTTTGCACTGAGCCTCTGTGGGACATGGGAAAGTACTGGCCCAAATTTAGTGTTATTTGGACAATCCTATGTGGAGATATGACATCACTTCCTGTTCCTTTATAACTTGCATATTTTTGGAGTATCAAAATTCTTTTAATTACTTTTGATCATGAGGGTCCATAGATTCTATGTGCAAAGTTTCATGCAGATCGGACTCACCGCTTAGGAGGAGTTTGAAAAAGTATGTATGAGTATGAAAAATATTTCATGAAGTTGCAATAGAAGCACCACCTAGTGGCAGGTTTGTGCCGAATTTTGCACAGAGCCTGGGTGGGGGACGGGAAACTACTGAGCCACGTTTCGTGTTAATCAGATAGACCTATGTGTAGATATAGATGTTAATTGATTTTTTCAAATTTTGAAAAATATAGAGTGACGGGCTTCTTAATTGAACATAAGTTACAATGAGGCAAACTTTTGTTACACATTAGTGGATGTGCTGAAAAAAATTCAGCTCTGTAGGACGTACGGCTGATTTTTTGCGTACAGCTGAAGTTTGGAATGTGAAACATCTAGAAATTTACATTTGTTTTGAAGCAGGTGGGAACAATCTCCTGTGACAGTGATATGTTAAAAATGTCAGTAATGACATCAACTAGCTGATTGGCATATGTTCATAGTACACGGCAAGGGATATTATCAGACCCAGCAGTCATATCAACCCTACCCTTATCCATGCTGTATCTCTTAATCTACCTGCATTGTATTCATGCTTGAGCCTTGTAGGAAGAGTTATGGAAAGTTACAAGGTATTGAGTAAGCAAACTGCGGAAGCCATATTTACAGAAAAATTACTTGACACTGATGCATATAATTGATTGAGCATTTCTTAGTGTGAAAGGGGTTATTAAAGTTGTTTTGTGTAGTGTAGTGTACACTTAAACTGACTTTTTAAGTTTGCTAAAATACATTTTGTTACTTCCCAGTTTCACAGCAGTGCATTGCTTAGCTTCCGTGCTGGTACTCCTGTCTGCTGATAGTCGTCTACTGTAGGTATTTATACAGGGGAAACACACGGAGACCACTGTACTGTGTTTACAAGTGAAGCGACATTAGAGAAAAAAGAAACAATACTAATAGCAATAATAATAACGTAAAGAATGTGTAGGCGTAATTAACATTATTATTACTAGTGATTACTATTAACATTATTACAAATGTATTGGTAGGCCTATGTGTTCAGTGACTTTTTCTGTACCAGCACTGCATGCAGGTTGTTAATAAAAAAAATGTAATTATACTATTTTGTCTGCCTAGGACTTATTTTCTTTTTCTCATGGTATTGAGTATTGTTTTTTATACTAGTATTGTATCGAAGTTTAAAATTCTGGTACCGTGATGGCCTTGCTCTGGTATGGACCATAAAGACATGATGTGACATTGAGGGCGATGGGATGCTGTTCGCCAACCATTTATTTGTGCTTTAAGGTCTGAGGCAAAACTACTTAATTACCTACATACTTTATATATTATTCTTTATTTTCTTGATCTGGCTTAGAATTCAAACATGGGAGAAATTCAGCTTATATTAAATCCAGGCCCTCAATAACTGCAAAAAATATGGAGTATTTAGTGTATGGCAAGGTAAAAGTGTGACTGAATCAGTTTCAATAGTTTACTGTTGTTGCATTTGGACCAGAGGTTAGTAATGTGAATACATCCAGCCTCACTGAGGAAAGGCAAATCACAAGCAACGGCCAGGTCCTAATGGACATCACAATCATCACATTGAAAGAGGGCAAGGAAAGTGTGTGTTTGTGTGGGTGTGTAGTGAGGGAGGGAGGGAGACATGTAATACGAATATGACTCTAAAATAGATCAATAGGTGTGCTATTGGAACTAAAGGAACTATTACATAACAATTAAGGCTGACCTGTGTTGTCCATAAATTCAGAATCTGTGTCGGTTACTGTATCTGTAAGGGTAAATATCTCAGGAGCAAATGTCTCAGATAAGCCTGGGACTGAGACACAGTGTCCTCTACAATTCCTTTTCAAATGTTCTTTATTTTACAACAGAAATACCAGCTGCCCACAGAGAATCCTGTCACCCCTGTGGTTCCATTTTTAAAGCCCCATAAACATTTTAGGAGTCCCTGGAATAGTTCCAAACATTCATTGTTCTCTCAGAGGTTAATCCTGGTGATTTGAGCTTTGTCTTATTCCCTGTACTGCCATTTGTGTATCACACAGTGATGTGTCAGAGTATTAGATTTTCCCCACTGTCTGGCAGCAGCAATTAGTCGACTAAGCATTGGTGGAGTATCAGACTTCTTGTTTGTTTTGTTGACAGTTGAAAGGGTTGCTTGTACTTCCAATCCAACTGAGATTGAATTTATACAGCTTTAATACTGCTGTAGATAAAGGGTTTTTCAAAATAAAACTACTACTTTGATGCCAATACATTCACGTCTGTCACATTAACTCTAATTATGGCGCACATCTGATGTGTTCATTGCACCAGAAAATATCAGTGCTATAATGTAACATACAGTAAATGTGCACAAACACATACATAACACAACAAGGACCCCCCTCTCTGTTTTCCCAAGTGGATATACGTATAATCTTTCTTCTTCAAGTTTTCTGATTTGAGCCAAAACTTTTTGTTTAACAAATGTGTTTTCCACTATGTTGGGTAGGGGCCATGTCTTGTTTTTCACCATGACAATAATGGCTTTGTTTATTATAAATGAGTTTCTGTCTATAATAAAGAAATCGTTTTTCTAAGAAACTGCCTTACTGTGATATTTCAGATAGAAAACATGTCTTGCATCCTTCACTTTACTAGACTGCATTAACACAGTTGCTACAGTATAGTCAACATTAGCCATATTAATGTGGGTGCAAGTAGGTCCAAACCAGCAGTTAAAGATTAACGTTTTTTTAAGGATCTTTAAATCCTTTTTTTAGAAAACCATCTGTCCAATGCACAGTTACAGTAACCACACACACAGACACACACATGTGTATACACTAACGTGGCTCTGAGTTGTGTTCACTTCCCGATGTTTGGGGTCGAAACTCGGGCCGCCCAACAACTGAAGACGGGGGACAACATCTGTCCGCCATCTTTGTCAGTGCTGCCAAGTATTATGGTGAGACCCCTTTTGCCTCTTCGACTCTTCATCGTTCCGTCCACCCACCCTTGCCTTCTTTTTTTCTTCCTCCTCCACTCCACCTCTTCTCACTCCATTTCCCTATCTGCCAAGCAAGCAGAGCCAAGTCATTTGAGATGATGCTGCTGCTTTCTTTTTTTTCCACTGCAGCCTTTTCTTTATTCACTTCCTTTCTTTAAGAAGACATAGAGTTCCTTTTTCACCTCACGCACCCCCTGTTTGAATTTGATGTTTGATTTGAATACTTGCTACTGTTTTCTATTCATTGTTTATCATATGCGTTTAATAGCTTTCTGCACATGATGAATTAACCTTTTGTTTGTCAGAATAATTTTAGATGACACTTGAATTTGTGCAAACTTGCCTCCTCAGCCCCCCTTGTCCTACAGTCCTACAAATATTTTTTACCCAAAAAGTAAATGAGAATGTCTTGTAATGTGATTTTGTGCATTTTGAACTGTATGTTACAGTGATACAAACAACCATTGCAAACAGCATTTGCATATTTCTTTTTCTAGCTGTTAGCAACAAATCTTTATGTTTCTTTATTCTGTCTCTCAACAGGAAACGCACACAGAAGCTGTTCAGGATGTCTCTCAATGTGCCGGGTCTGGTGGTGATGGCGGCGTTCTACCTGCTGATCTTGGGCACAGGCATCTGGGCGTCCATGCGCTCCAAGAGGGAGGAGAAGAAGTGCACAGGGGATGGCATGGAGATAACGCTACTGGCGGGACGCAACATCAACTTGCTAGTTGGCATCTTCACTCTTACTGGTAAAGCAGTCAGAGGGGGTTCAGTTGATAACTGACGTCTAGTGGTGTGTCTAAAAAAAGTGGTTGTTTGGTATGCCTGAAGAAGTCAGTGGAATGCGCAAGCTAGTATGGTGTCTGAGTCATGTTTCTCCTTTTAATAATATGTGTGTTTGTCTCTCTGCAGCTACATGGGTTGGTGGAGGCTTCATCCTCGGTATAGCTGAGGCAACATACAACCCAACACTAGGCGCAGTTTGGGCTCTCATGCCTGTGCCTTATGTCCTGACCTTCTTCTTAGGTGAGCAGCACAACTGATCCCTAAAGCTTTAAGCCCTGAACCATAAACCCTGACCCTCTACTGTCTTCACCTTCTTTTGTTTTTTAAGACAAATTATTGTCATCTGGGCCAAGTAATTGGATACAACTGTGCTGATGAAATTGATTTAATGGTGCATATTATCCTTACATTGTAGCATTAAATACTTAAATGAACACAAATGAGAAAATAGATATGAACTTTATGCAGCCTACCATAGATAGTCTTGTACACAGGGCGTAATGGTCTTGTATGCAGGGTCTGAAATGAACACTGGCAAGACTGTCTGACTGTATACATTTAAAAAAATTAATTAAAAAAAATTTAAATAAAAATCTAATCCTATTGGAGTTGGCACCTTGCCGTGGTGGATTATCTTATGTGTCTCTGTGACCCTGTGAGCTATTCCAGCAGGAGACTGATCTTAGTTTCCTCATAAGTTCAACCAAGTTGGCTTGGTCACAGGTTAGAGACCAGACAAGACAGATCAGACAGCTCCCTTGCTCAGATAAGCATAAATAAACATCGTATGAACATGAAGCACTTACCCAAACTAAAAGGTTCTCTTGCGACCTGTGACTAGAGGTTACCACCAACCCATAACTTTATCCAGCTATGTCTCTATCAGTTGTACTGAAAAGTAAAATGCACCAATGGAAAGCTGAAGATCTTGCCATTTTATGGATGTATAGATGTGGTTGTCATTCTAGCAAGAAGGCAAGGGGTGAAATTTGACCCTGAAGTGAGTATGCTCCTTTTATTTGGTTTTCGTGTTTTTCTCAGGTTAAAAGCTTTTAAAAAGCACCTTTAGACAAAAACATGTCTCCGTTCTTCTGACATCAGATCTAATCAGTTTGAACACACCTTGGCAATAATCAGTCATAAAATCAGTTTTCTGCAACATTCAGGAAATTTTAGCACCTATTTGCAACGCCCCGATATCTATATATTTTCATAACATATGAACCTACATCTGTGCCAAATGTATTGCTTTTATCACAAAATGCACAATTGTTATGCTTAACTGTCCCACTAAATGTCACAATGGCCTGCACTTTGTGAGAGTAATGAGAACTGGAAACTCCAAAGTTCAGGAAATATAACATTCCCCATTCTGCTCTTGTGCATTGTTGGCCAAGTGGATATATTGTGTTATCTGGAGGGAACACTTGTTTTTCTCATTGTTCACAGGCACTTGTTCTGCCCCGCTCATTCTTCCTTTCTCTCTCAGTTGTGTTGTGATATGATAGAAATATAACCATGTTTTAAAATTGAAGGCTCCATCATTTCCAGAGAGAGATTGTGGTTTTATGCTAATCCCTTCCCTCCTGCTCCAGGTGGATTTTTCTTTGCCAAGCCTATGAGAGAGAACAAGTATATGACAATGATGGACCCCTTCCAACATAAGTATGGGAATGTTCTGAGCAGTGCACTGATCTTTCCCGCACTGGTGGCTGATGTCCTGTGGGTGGCACGCACACTCGTCAGCCTGGGTAAGTTACCTCACGCTGTAAAACTGACATTATAATGTGTGCACACATACTAGAGAAGAAAAACAGCTTGGTGAACACCTGACTTCATAATAAAATCATCACCACAAACTACAGCTTTATAAATTAGCTCTGACACAGTCAAAACCATTTTCACAACCTATTTATTACTGAGCCATTATATTGGATTACACTTTATTGTCAGGTGTTTCTGTTATTTTGACCA
Organism: Siniperca chuatsi; assembly: GCF_020085105.1. NCBI lineage: Eukaryota > Metazoa > Chordata > Actinopteri > Centrarchiformes > Sinipercidae > Siniperca > Siniperca chuatsi. The sequence goes on along the minus strand of NC_058044.1, from coordinate 28,068,459 downwards.
CACACTATATTTAGCTGCTTTGGTTCAGTAGATAAACAGTTATATAACAATAAGTATATATGAAGTTAAAAAAAAAACACTATATACGCAACCATGGACTGTATAAAAAAGTGGACGTAGCCACCGTGACGTCAACCATTGGTTTGTGGACTATCGTTTTGAAGCCCCAAGTATGGCATTTTGGCTGTTGCCATCTTGTTTTTTTGTGTGCCAGACGTTACCATATTTGGACGAGAGGGTGGAGCTGAGGAGGAGTGAGGGTTCCTACCTAATGCTAGCGCTAGCTAGCTAGCTTGTTTAGCAAGGTGCATCCATAATTCACATTAACTGTGAAATAAATTGGGATGCTAATTTTGGCTAGCGAAAAACAGGCTTAAAACAAAATGTACTTACCGAAAAAAATTAACAACCAACTCCTTAGAGTGTCTTTCAGTACAACCGAACGTTGAACAAGACACTTTTAGGTGACCAAAATGTTACAATTAACTTTCATGAACTGAAAACACACTGTGAAAGGGTCAAAGTTGCCATGAATACGCATTGCTACGCCTCTATCCTGACTGACAGGTTGCAGTGCTAGCAACTTGTCAATCACAAGGTAGCCACACCCTAAAGCATACCCTGCTTTATCATCTATTTTACTGTAAATGGGACCATAATTTACAAAATAAACATCATGCTGTATTGAAGAAGACTTGAAACTAGCAATTGAGACCATCAACTCATTAGGAATCTGGTACAAACAAAAGGTTTAGAAGGAGTGTTTTCAACCACCCTTTTCCAGAGAAGTGCTAAGCTGACTTAGTCTATCTGATAGTTAGATGTCTATCTGATAGTGCTGTCGCTAAATTTAAGGAAGCGATTCCATCTGCATTTAATTCAATGCTATGTCTCAATATAACAGAGGACTCCTATGCTAATTTTAGCCACTCCCAAATTGACCATCTTGTTGATAGTGCTGCAGGCTCACTGCGAGCGACACTCAATTCTGTCGCCCCTCTAAAAAAGATGATAATAAAACAAAGGTTAGCTCCATGGTATAACCCCCAAACCCACAAATTAAAGCAAACATCGCGAAAACTTGAAAGGAAATGGCATTCCAACAATCTGGAAGAATCTCGTTTTGCCTGGCAAGATATTCTTAAAACATATAGGAAAGCCCTCCGCAAACCCCAGGTTTCTTTTCAGCACTGTAACCAGACTGACAGAGTGTCACAGCTCTATTGAGCCATGTATTTCTATAGCACTCAGTAGTAACGACTTCATGAGCTTCTTTAATGATAAAATTTTAACTATTTGAGAAAGAATTCATCACGTCCTGCCCTCAACTGGTACCAATTTAGCTTCAAACACAGGTATCTTAGAAACAGCTGTAAAACCTGATATATTTAGACTGCTTTTCTCCTGTCGACTTTCTTCAACTAACTTCAATGATCTCTTCACCAAGCCATCAACCTGTCTCTTAGACCCCATTCCAATTAGGCTGCTTAAAGACATTTTACCCTTAGTTAGCACTTCTTTACGGGATATGATCAATCTGTCTTTATCAACAGGCTATGTCTCACAGTCTTTTAAAATAGCTGTAATTAAACCTCTTCTTAAAAAGCCCACTCTTGATCAAGGAGTTTTAGCCAACCATAGACCTATAGACCTTCCCTTTCTCTGTAAGATCCTTCAGAAAGCAGTTGCCAATCAGTTGTGTGACTTTCTAAATAACATTAGTTAATTTGAGGATTTTCAGTCAGGATTTAGAGTGCATCATAGCACAGAAACAGCACTGGGGAAAATTACAAATTACCTTTTAATTGCATTGGACAATGGACTTGTCTCTATACTTGTCTTGTTAGATCTTAGTGCTGCATTCTGGAACATTTAATTGGCATTAAAAGAACCTCACTAAGCCCGGTTTAAATCCTACCTATTAGATCGATCTCAGTTTGTACATGTTAACGGTGAACCCTCCGTGCACACCAAAGTTAGTCATAGAGTTCCAGAAGGTTGTGTGCTTGGACCGATTCTATTCACCTTATATATGCTTCGTTTAGGCAATATTATTAGGAAACACTCCATAAACTTTTATTGTTATGCGGATGATACCCAATTATATCTATCAATCAAGCCAGATTAAACTAATCAGTTACCTAAACTTCAAGCATGCCTTAACGACATAAAAACCTGGATGACCTTGTTTATAACCTGGATGTCATGCTCTCACTCGTTAATAGTTTGAGGGTGTGGCACCAACCTGTCATTTCGATTTTTTATTGATTTTTGGAAGTGCTCCCACAACATTGTTAAATAAGATAGTTAAGCCAACGTTAGTTAGCTCAGGGAATCAAACAGAAGTGTGGCACAAAAAACAGAAGTTCAAAATTTACTTTTGCATTCTAAAATAAGGTGAATACAATCTGACTTTTTGCAACCAGTGGAGTTGCCTCCTGCCAGCCATTAGGAAGAATGCAGATTTAAAGGCACACCCAGCTTCACTTTTCAGACTAGGCTACGTCTACTTCTTTTATACAGTCTATGTACACAACACAATATTTCCAAAAAAGTCAAAGGAAACTGACCATTCGCTATGCCCCTTTCGAATTGTCCAATCATAGCCTAGCAAACATAATTAGGCACAGCTGGCCTAGCAAGCTTTGGATTTCTACACATGGCAAAGCAGTGTCTATGGGGCTGTAGTCAGAGATATAATGCCGATATAAAGAGTTTGGGGGGGGGCTTTTTTTAAAAACTGCCTAGTTAGTCTAGTGGTAGTCTTAACATAGTTAAGACCCTTTTACAAGATTCTCACTTTAAAACAAGTCAGCTGAAAACATTAAAAAGTCTGGAGGCTGCATTTTCAACCAACTCATGGAGCTAGCGTCACTATAATTAGCTAGCTACAGCTGATAAAATATGCCAGCGACATTTGTAATTTCATGTGACAAAATCAAGAGTTGCCAGCTATAAATGAGTTTGCCTGCATTTGCCTACCTCTGTCTGAAATCAAGGACCCATTGTTTCAAAAATTACCAAGAATTTCAAGTGGTAAATCTGCCAACATTAACATTAATGTTAAAAATTGCCTATGTGCCATTTGAGGAAAGCTTGGCAGGCGTAACAATAGTAAGGAAAGGGGGTGCAGCTTAGCAAACGGTCAATTAACTTAATAAAAAACTTAACAGTGCATAATGAACCAAGCTGAGCTGTACCATGCTGGGCACCAAAAAAATGCCTTATTTACTGTATATTTACAAATTTCACAATGCCGAGCTCTAGGCAAATATTTGCCACACACATTTTACACCCAGATGCTGCAGACGCTTGTCTTTGCTCCCTTGCTGAAATGAAATAAAAAAACAATTGTTGACCCGTAGCATTAGGAGTACAATGAGGGTCAGTCACTAAAAATAACTAACTGCTGCAGTGGATTATTATTATTATTATTATTTATGTGGATTATTATTGTGTAGTGTGGAAAATTGTTCAGATGACAGGATGATTTATTTGTGGCTCCTTGTGATATAATTAGCGTTGTTTATGTAATGGTACTGTTATTTCTATTGAAGCTACTACATTTGACACTATTGTTTTTACTGTTTCTGTAAATGATAATTTGTGTGTGTGTGTGTGTGTGTTTATGCGCTTTGATAGTGGATGCAAGTGTGTGTGTGTGTGCTCTGCAGTGTGAATGTGCGTGAGAAAAAATGTGTGTGTGTGTACATTGTTTTCTTGTGTGTGTTTTTAACGCTGTTTTCTTTTCCAGTGATATTTGAAAAAGGGGGTTAAACATCGAGCAGCCTGTTGATTGTGAAAGGTGATCAGTTGTTCAAACCAGATTGTTGTGTCATTAGAGACTTTTTTCCATTGTTTGTGCCAAGGCCTAGACTGATTGACAGAGGGTAAAAGTTACAAGCTGAATTATAATTTCATTTCTGTGTATAAATGTTTAAAAAGACTTGAAGGGAAACAGTGAAATCCATTGACAGTGTTTGAGTCACCAAGGTAGCACTGTATGCTGTTATGGCGCTCCACAAAAGGACTGGTAGGGAGGCAGGAATGTTCTGGTACGTTTTAGTCCAAACCTATTAAACCAATATAGAGTTAAGTGACCCCTCACTCCTCAGTAAAACCTCCTGTCTTACTTATGAACAAAACCCGCAATGTTCGCTTGGCATCACACACACACAAACAAACACTTGACACTCCAGATAGTGCGCTGAGCATTTGACCCACAGGGGTGTTGTTGCTGGGAGACTGTTTATGTGTGTGTGTGTGTGTGTGTGTGTGTGTGTGTGTGTAGTATAAATTGAGCTTCATGGTCTGCTTGAGCGAGTGTGTGTGTGTGGTGGTTCAGTGCCAGAAAGGATCTAATTTTTAAAACACACTTTCCATGTGCTGTCAGTTAGCTGTGTAGTATCAACAGTCACAGTACACAGTCATGGTCAAATTTCTGCCGGGAAGGAATCGGGGACAGGACAGAAAGGTTGCAAAGCGTGTATTTGTGTGTGTGCATGCACACACATGCATGAGTTTTGAAAGTGGGACAAGGTTCTAAAAACAACACAGGGGTATTTAGGCAGCTCTTTGCGTCTGTCCATTCCTGGTGCTGCCCATTAAGTCCCAGAGGCCCCTGAATCTCATCCCACCTTTCCCCTCCCTAAAATTAGCACAGAGGGGAATAGCACAGCTCAGCACAGAACAGATAAGAGATCTAGTGCTATATCTGGAAAACCAGGGATTATTTACGATAAGTGATTATGTTGCGTCATGTCCCACCACAAGAGAAGTTACAGGACAAACAACAACAATAAGGCCCTGTTTGAGACATATCCAGATCAGGTCTAGATGTAGATGAGATGGATTTCAGTTCACACATGGCATCAGAATGCATCTCGAGTGACCACTTGTGGTCAGAGTTTGCTTCCCTGATAATATTTCAGTTAATACAAACTACAAAACCACACAAAACACAGCAAAGCTACACAGAAAAGCTTAAAATAAGAAAAAACATGTAAATGTGACTTAAATGCAGAGTGAAAAAGATTACGGTACCTTTCATGCGAGGTTCTGAGGTTTGTTATGCAAAGTGAACTTTGTGGTTCGTTGTGGTTATGTATACATTTGCATCACTGACAACCTCTAAATGTATTCCCACTTGTATTTAGAGCTTTTCTAACAAGATGCATTTTTGTGCCAAGTGTGAACAGGTGGTTAATAACTGTAGTATCTACTATTTTGTTTTATTAAGTGATGGTGAGAGGAAAGCGACAAAAAACAAACTACTGGAGATAATATGATAAAGCAGCTAGAAAAACAATAAGGTGACAAAAAGCTTCTAGGGTAACAGATCAGAGTTCAAAAATGCTGAACACATGGGGTGAAAACTCCAACTGAAACAGTCAAGTATGCATCGTCAAGATGGTGCAAAGCTAGTGGGCAAGACAGAAAGTTGTGGCGGGGTGGTGTGGGAGGTCAGCAGGGTGGCAGTGGCGATCGATGGTGCCGATCTGACACTTCTCTGTTTAAGGGCATTGTTGTGGTGTGGCTGCAGGCTGCGGCTGGGGGGACCCTGGCAATGTGGCAGAAGAGACGGTGAAGGTAGTGACGTTTTGCTTGCCTTGTTTGAGTAACAAGTTGTCTATTTTTTTTTATTCACTTGTTTACATTTACTTATATAGTTCTCATTTTTTACATATTTGTTTCACTACTTGAAGACACTTCTCTCCACCTTCTTCTTGATTTTTTTTTTATTATTTAAGAATCATAAGTAAGGGTGATAATTCACCCAAGAGGGTGAAAAAGGAATATTTGGAGTCACAATCAATAGGCTGCTTCTGTTATGTGTTTCTGTACAGTTCTGTTTGTTATAATATTATCATTATCACTTTTATGTTGGCTTTTTGCTTTATCAAAGCACTTGGATGTTATTTAAAGGTTTAAACTAAAGCCACCCATGCACCCAAGTATAACTTTATTATTGCCTTAATTTACTGGAAATGTAATGTTTTGCTTTTTGTTGGTAAAAGTGTAATTTGTTTGTAATTTTTTTGTTTGAGTGTTTTTTGACGATGTCATAGCCTAGTTTCTTAGTAAACCTTATTAGTAATCTTAGTATTAATACACAAAAGTGGATGCATGAATATGTGTGTGTCTGTGTGAGAGAAAATATTTAAAAGATTGAAAAAGAGAGACTGAGAACCTAATAAAACACTTAATTAACTTAACCATCACAGTAAGCAGTTGCATGTATCTGTAGCAACCAGCGCCTGTACATTAGACAACTTGCTGTAAGACTTTTTGTCTCCATCAGTCCTCCGATGCTCATTGCTCTGCTGTGTTGTTCCAGGTGGAACTATGAGTGTGATCCTGGACCTGTCCTACGTCTACTCCATCATCATCTCCTCAGTGGTGGCCATAATCTACACACTGCTGGGGGGGCTCTACTCTGTGGCCTATACAGATGTCATCCAGCTCATCCTGATCTTTGTCAGTCTGGTGCGTAATATCTTTTGACCTGTTCACACAGCGGCCATTTTGAACAATCAGGTCAGGGAACCTTAGAGCTCCAGCTCCATTCTTATATTGAATGATGTTCATCAGATTACTCATTCAACTACATTGTAGAAACAAGTGGATGAAACAATACAGAGGGATTCAATTTAAATATAGAGTCCAGCAGAGGTACCCGGTAACTTATTAAGTAGACTAGCTGATTAAATTACCTGCTAAATTAATGCATTACTGATTTCATTAGCTTATTTGACAACTGTGAAGTCTATTTGAAGTTTCCCTCACTCAGTGTTCAAAATGGCATCCATCTAAATAAGTTGATAAATCTTTGCGAAATATGTGGTTCTAGAAACTTGGTGATGTAGGCAATACTTGCAGACCTAGTTGGTGAACTACTCTAGCAGACGAGCTAACCGCTAACACCGCAGCCAGCCAGGAACATACTAGTCAGTCACATCAGCTCTCTTAACTTCTTTCTCTTTTCCCTGTACTGTGCTATTTACTTCCTGTGACATTGCATTCTCAGGATTGTACATTATTTCATTCAATTAAGTTATTTAAGTTAGAGTTATTTAAAAATGGGGTTAAAAGCTCACAGAGCGAATGACCACTTGTTCACTTGACAGAAAGTTTACAGTTTATTCAAAAGACATATTTGTACAATTGACTCCTGTTTTATAACTGTCGGAAAATTATTCATTTTGTGGAGCAGTTTATACTCCCACGGAGTAGGTTAAATAAAAATGGATAACGCAACACAGTTAATAAGCTAGAAGATAACTTCCTCCAATTTGGACTGTCTGGCTCTCTGTTCCTTCAAAGATCTGCACTATCAAGATCATGCTAATGGTCAGCTGGACACGAAACATTTGTGCGGATTTACATAGCCTCTTAGAGTAAAACTACTGATCATGTTGATTCCATTGCAATTAATTGGTTTTATTCCGCAAAGGTTTACCGTTTTAAATGCTGGTGCGACCGGCCTTCAAGCTACTTAAAGCTGCTTTTTATTTGTCACTCCTTAACACCCAGATGTACACACGGTCACTTAACCTACATACTGATTAAACTAGTTGACAAAATAATCTTCTCACAAGGTCCATATAATATCTGTTCTGGAGCTTTTGGTTATTTCACATGACCTTCATTAGCAGCAGTTTGCACAGTTGTCATGAAATTGTAGATGTTCGAATTAAAAAAAAATTCGGAGCACTTTAAAATCTTCTTGTCAGTATTCACTTAAAAGTTGAGCCTCCGTGAAATTCTATTAAAATTCCATGAAAACTGGTCAAACTGCATCAGCTGATGAAAATCATGTGATATGACTGAAAAGCTCCCAAACAGCTACTAAATGGACCATATGGTGAGATTATTTTGTCAACTAAATACTGATAATTCTGGATCAAAGAGAACTATGTAAGTTAACCAAACTTTGACATTAGAGTGCTGTATACCACTCAGAAACCAAACCTTTAACTCTGTCTAGTTTCAGATTCCTAATTTCTAGTGACATACTGATAACTTCCCCCACCAGGCCCATAATCAGATTAGCTGTGTACTTGTGTTTGTGTATACAGTGGGTGTGTGTTCCTTTCCTGTTGACCAACCCTCACTCTGTGGACATCTCACTGACGGCCTACAACCAGACCTTCCAGGCTCCCTGGGTTGGCACGGTGGAGCTCGATGAAGCTGGCAAGTGGTTCGATGATTTCATGCTGCTGGTGAGTGGAGTGGGAGAGGTCATTATATACACACACACAGACAGCACTAAATGTGGTCTAATGCACAGGTTATGCAGTATTTACATAACTCCTGACATCACAGCAGTTAAATAAAATTTAACCCAGCAGTTAAATCAAATGGGCTTATTCCATTACATGAGCAAACAGCCAAGCATAACAACAGCAAAGTCATGAGAGGATTGTTCCTTCTTGTCCTGTGTTGCTGTACAAACTGATTCCTGTCAACATGTCTGAACTGTGTGTTTGTGCCAGGCTCTGGGCGGTTTGGCCTACCAGGCGTTCTACCAAAGAATCCTGTCGGCCTCCTCTTACACCCAGGCTCAAGTGACTTGCTTCAGTTCTTCAGCCTTCTGCCTGGTGCTGGGTATCCCCTCTGTGCTGGTCGGGGCTGTGGCTGCATCTACAGGTACACACTCCAGCCTCCCTTAACTTAGTGTCTGTGTTGACCTTGGGCTTCTGCATTTAAAACAGTCAGAATTCATACATTTTTCTCATAATTTCACTGAATTAAGCTCTGGTTATCAGAAACCCCTGTTTCTTGCTTGATTCGTGTATTCTTCCCCTCAGTCTTTCAAACATTCCTTTAGTCTTAATCCAAATATTCATCTGTCCTTCCTCCCAGACTGGAACTCAACCAGCTATGGATTGCCTACCCCATATGAGCGCAACCAGGCAGGCTCCATCCTCCCCATCGCCCTGCAGTACCTCACACCCTCCTACGTCTCTATCATTGGCATTGGAGCTGTAGCTGCTGCTGTCATGTCCTCCATGGACTCAGCTCTTCTGTCTTCCGCCTCATTGTTTTCCGCAAATATCTACAAGAACATCATCAGGAAGCAGGTGAACATTTTGGTGACAGATATCAACTGTGTTTATGTCCATAACCAAATATTTAAAAAAATACTTAATGTTATTATGCTGCCTTAGAATTGCAGAAAGCAGTAACTACAGAAACAGTGAAGTTGAGAAAAAGGCTTTGAAGTCTGCCAAACTGTGTAACAAAATGTTAACTTTATGCCTTTTAGTCTGATCCGATCATTGTCACAGACCTTACGTGACTAAAAACAATTCTGCCCTCTGTTTAGGCAATCTAAAGGACATGAGGAAAACACAGTATCTACAAACACAAAGTGTTCTTCAGCTTTGTCCATTTTAACTAATGAACTAGAAAGATAAATTAATCTATAATAATCATGCTAATTTTTATATCTATATATAAAATAAATCAGGATCTGGTCTTAATTTTGACCAAATATGTACGTACTGTGTTTTAGCTTTGTAGGGCTGTACTCTGTTAAACCATCTTATGTTCAAAGACAAAACTGCAGCAAATAGGCTCGATCAGGTGAAGTTAAAGGAACAGTGTTAAAACAGTTGTATAATATCTTCTGTTGCTCTGAGAAAACCCTGCTACTTAGGTTTAACAAGGTGTAAAGTGAAACTTAACTCTTTGTCTTTCTTGTTGTCATTCTCTCCACTCCTTCAGGCATCAGACCGTGAGATGCATTGGGTGATCCGTATCTCAGTGGTGGTGGTGGGTCTGGCTGGCACTGCCCTCACCTTCCTGGACAGCAGCGTCCTGGTCTTCTGGCTTGTGGGCGTGGACATGTCCTACACCATCATGTTCCCTCAGCTGGTCTGCGTCCTCTTCTTCAAGGTGTCTAACGGCTACGGAGCCACCGCGGGCTACATGATGGGAATCATCATGAGATTATTGAGCGGCGAGCCCCTCATTGGCCTCCCACCTGCCATCCATTTCCCTGGTTGCCGGCTGGACGATGAGGGAAAGCTAACCCAGTTCTTCCCCTTCCGCACTGCCATCATGATCATCTCGCTCGCATCCATTCTGCTCTTCTCCTGGCTGGCGTCCATCATTTTCAACAAGGATCTGCTGCCTGAGAGGTGGGACGTGTTCAAGATCAAACGCAAGCAGAAACCGACAGCCAGAGCCACAGACAACAAGAGGACCAACTCTGATAACGAAGAAGCCTCCGCGGGCAAGCAGCTACTGCGCACCACCAGCTGCTGAGGAGGCTCGGCGGACATGTTTGTCAGCTCGACCCGTGGTCGGCAGGAAATGTCTCTGTACTGTACAGCAAGTCCACCTAGCTTCTCTCAGTGTGAACCTCTGTAAATGATTTGCAGCTATGTGCAGCATGACAGGGTTCTCTTTCACACCAGAACAAAGAAATGCTACCCAAAGAACGAGTACATGCTCAGCACTGTTCCACGGCGCATTCGTGAGAGACATTTTATTATTTAACAGTTTATTTGAATGTGATCTGATCTCTTCCTTTCTCTAGCTGATCTGCTGCCTGAGCAACAATAATTCTTCTTGGCTTGCTAGTTAATATTAGATAATCAATTTTTAACTTCTAAAATATTACATATACATATAATCGTTGCTTATACACCAATGTGATTTTGTTTTAAAATTACACACTGCTGTTTTCTGATCCCCAAAACTGATCAAATGCTGTTTTGCAGTAGTCCACACTTGTGAAAATGTTCTTTTTGTAGAGATTAAGATTAATCTGTGTGCAAGCAGAGGACAATCAGAGTTGTGTGAACATATCCAAGATGTGAAGGTTTATAGTTAAATGTAAATTTTCACAGAGCAACTTTTATCCTCCATCTCTATAATACTGCTCAGTAGACACCAGCACGTTTAACATTTGTTTTTTTACCACAATGTGACCACCCAGCTATGGATGTCTAAAGTGTCCCACCCTGTCTGACTGCTCTGAGTTGGGTTGCAGTGCAATGCTGGTGGCTTTGCTGTGCAAGCAATATTGAAAATCACAAACGGCGACCAAAAACACTTGAACAGAAGTGACCCAAACACTATTTTAGGCTTTTAAACACTCTGTAGTTTTGTTCTGATTATTTAATATTACTTGTTTTGTCGTGAATAGCAGCAGGGAGAGACAAAACTGCAGAACATGATCTCAAAGCATGCTGCAGTTATTATAAACCCATTCCCCTCATTTACTCAGATGATAAATAACTTAATGTAGCAGTTTTCTACAACTGCGCAGAGAGAAAGAACACCAGACATATCCCTTGTTTTCCTCCTCCTCACCCATTCCTCCTCCTTGCTTTTCCTCCGTCCATCACTGTGAGAGAAGTGCCTTTCAGTTTGTCAGTAACTTTGTTCTGTGTAGTTTTGTTTTTGTTTTACTGTCTGAAAAGCTGTGGGTTACAGTGGGATCATTTTTTTTTCGTCTGAGGGGGTGAAAATATTTGCAGCTAAGATTCTGAGAATTTACATTAAAGTTTCACAACAGTACAAATTTTACTCCCGTTTCATGATTAGTTTTTATTAGAGAACATACTGTTTAATGACCCTTGTGTTTTTTAAATGTATGTCGTGTTGTATTGAGCCTACATAGTAGTTTGTTGTGCAAAGAGATTCCTGCTAATGAGCGACAGTCAGAAAGCCTTCCTCTGCCATACTGTTGCTTTTAATATCACTGGAAACTGGTTTCACTCCGCTGTCAGCGATTGTTTGCTGGCCATTGTAAAATGGGTGTATACTTACTGGTCAAATACCTCATGGACTGGTAATGTTGGATTTAAGTATACAAACCTTTAACCTATGATTCTGACTTCTATCCAAAGCACACTGTATGAATGTCACTTTCTAAAGACTGATCGCACAGAACAAACAGGACACATGCAGGACACAATGCATCCATCTTTTTATATGATTGTGATTCCTACCTGTATTATACCCTTGTACTGTACAGTCTAATCATGATTTGTATATTTTACACTTTTTATTTTTTATCAAAAATGGTCGCTATGCATTGTGAGTTTTAGAAGAAAAACACAAATGTGTATTTTATCTCAAGTCAGCAACGTTTATTTAAGTAAAATAAATTCACCTTCAATTTTGAAGAACATTAAATGTAATTGCACCTTCACACACGTTTAAATCACTGGGTGGCAGTTCATTTGTGTCAGCAGTGATTCAGGAAAAACATGTTACACATCAATGAGTCAAAGTAATAGCTATGTGGAACAAACACTCCTGCCCGATAATGTCTCCAGTCATAATTTGATGGAAGAAAACTTGTCAGCGGTCCTCAGCAAGCCTACCACAGTATAGTGAAGGATGGCAGCACCTTAATAATGGAGCATATGTATGTTGTCATCTATGCATTTCATCACTTTTTGAGGAGAGATGTTTTATTTTCCATGTTTGGTTAGTCAAACATCATCTATGACAGTTGACAGTTAGTTTTATAATTGAAATATGCTGTGAGTTCTATGTATTTTCCCCTAATATGTATTTGGTTTTATACTATTATGCATGTTGACTGCATGTTTGTATATAGAACTTTCATGAAGGCTGTTCTCTCTTGCCACTTGGCAAGGTCCTACTTTATAACTGATTAATGTAAATCCCCATGGGGTGATGTTCTGTCAGAATAAAGGCTGAAACCAAATCACCGTTTCTTTGCTGTCTAAATCATCTTAATGGGTCATGCAACACATGTGAGCCTTCCAAGAATTGTTTTCTTGAATTGCTAAGTTTTCCCAAGTTGTAAATATAAAGTTTTTCCAAACATTTACAGAACTTTACTGGTTAATGGTGAGCAAGCTTCCAGAAGCATGCAGTCAGTAAAAACAGAATATGGCTGGACAAAAGAACAATAAAATAAATGATACAAAAAGTACATAATGCCTTAAACTGTGTAGTGGGATATTTGTCCCCTTAAGACAGTTTTTTAGTGGATAATAGTCTTACTTTTACTCTTTGCTCCATACCACTATCCTCTAAAATCAAACTCAAAGTTTTAATGATGGTGATTAGAGAAGCCATGCCATTAGTGTTCATCATGCTGTTAATGAAACCGCTCTTTGGTTTGTCATGAATTACAGTTTCAAAGGGTTTTAATAGTATTGTATGTGAAATAGTTAAGTTTTCCAACCATTCAGAGCCATCAGACTGCACATTTTCCATGCGATGGCTGCTTTTACAATAGACAAAATGTACAGCTGGTAACACACACTCTGGGTTTATGGCTTAATTTGGCTTATTTTTTAATGTAAAACCATTCCAATGTTGGAAATACCATTATGCATTGGTCTTACATATACAATTCCAGCTGCTAACTTAGTGTATTTGTCTTTGTGACAGAGTCAGTTGTTAACATTACAAAATGTCATGACCAATGGGCACTGATTTAAATTAACTGTTAAGTCTACATCCCTATCAACAAGAACTTTAAAGTCCAACTGAAATGACTGATTATTAAATTACCTGAGCAGACATGAATGCTACAGCTGTAAATCACGTGTCCTGTGTTCTCCTTTGAGAATTTAAATACTGTATTGTTTGGTTTCATGATGGTGCCACCTACTTTTGCAGTACTACCGAACAGGGTTCTGGTATCTGTCTTCATAGATGGAGACCTAATTTCGATACAGCCAATCAAATCTTGCATAAAGCAGAAATGTCAGCATTCTCATACAGGCCAAGCAGACAGTCACACTGAGCCAGACAGAAGCCTGCTACACAACACAAGACCCACAGATGCTGAACAACCACCCACATTAGCTTCATGCTAAAGTCTCCTTATTTAACTTACAAACATGAACGCACGTCCTGCATCATAGCTTGTTGAACGAGCCACCAAAATAAAAAAATTAACCAAGGGAAGTGCTCTGCCAGTGTTCGTCTGAAGGCTAGATAAGGGTCCGGGTTAGGGACAGGCTGCCGTTTTCGTCGCAACGCCTGATTTGGTATGAATACAGCCTTACTCTTTAATACAACTAAAGCTGTCTGCACATGACATGTAGCTACAGCGCTAGTTTATTTTAGTGCTAATGCCTATGTCAGCATGTTAACACACTAAACCTCACCATGGTAGCGCTGTTATTGTGAGCATATTAGCTGCAAACTCAATTTAGTTTGGAGTGAGATTCGGTTTTGGTGAAGTCGGTGCATTTTATGAGTAGGACTTCTGTGACATTACCCACCGCAGGGGTCATGGTCATCACTCCTCAACCCTCAGGAAGTTTGTTTAAAAAGTTCAGCAGCCAAATTCACAATTTTACAAGCATGTATAGCTGAAAAGCCAACAATCATGATCAGTAATGAATAAGTATGGTTGATCAGCATACTTGCCAAGCTCCAGACATCATAGCCTATATCGTGAGACCAAACCTAACCAGGGTATCGTGGGATCTTCCCCCAGAATATTGTTGATTTTAGAAACTGTTTTCCTGCATTCTAGTGAATTTATGGAGTAATTTTGTTGCCAAAATGTGGAATCTGGAGGACTGGGGGGCACTGAAAAATGGGTGAAATATATGAGTGGATAAGATTGAATTTTGTTCACATATATTGTTAATAGATGCTATTGGTGATTTGATTTTAAAATTTTTAGAACTCACCTCATTTCTGCATGCTGTTATCATATTCTCACCTCCTTAAAGCAACAGATTATGTTTAAGATGGCTATCACACTTAGTTTAATCTTTCTGCCAGAAAAGTGGTGAATACACATCAGAAAAATCTGTCTTACTCTCTGCATGTTTAACCCAGAACCCTACTGAACATCACATGCTGTGGTATTCAACTAGGAATATAAGCTATACTTTGAAGAATAGGACTGGTAGATCTATGCCTACATACATACTCACTGTAAATAAATGCAAGTCCAGTGTCTAGTAAGTAGTGTCAAACTTGCTGTTGGTTTAATTTCGCAAAACTCTACCAGTAACGTTACCATTCTAGTTCACTTAAAGGAGCCGGCTCAGGGCCGACTTGTTCGGGACCGACACATCACTACGTGAGAGTGGGTCCACTTAATTACTATCCCGGCATATTCTGGTGTTGCATCGGCGTTGATTTGCGTTATCAGTTATACATTTGTTTTTCACTGCGTGTGAAAATGGACGTGTGGCGTGAGAGCGTGAAAAGTGTCGATTGCTTGAGCCTCACAGTCAATGCGTGAGAGCTGGCAGCATGCTGACATTAGCATTTAGCGTGCACTGCTGTGCCAAGAGTCTAAAACATTAGCCGCTAACATGGTTGTAGACTCGTTTAAAAGTTGACACAAAAAATGCAACATACTATCAGCATTCAAAAAGTTTAGTGCGTTTAAACTGACATTAGTACCAAGCTCGGACAGCTCAACGGTCTTCTGTTTCACTGCTAAGCTGGTGAGTGAGAGAGCACATGATATGGATGAGTTGCTTTTTCACTGCAAGCTCCAAGAGAGTAGCAGATCCAAGTCTTGTGTTTTATTGTGTTTCTATTTTGAAAATTTAATTTTGTTGTGGCAGTCCAAATATAAACTGTGGTCCACTGGAGCAGTCCGTGTGCAACATTTCAGAGGCCGGTGTTAATTTCCTCAATATGAAGGCATGTGTTCCTATGCACAACTTTAATGTCAGGTCTGTGACAGTTAATTTGGCGACACCTTTCGGCCACAAGTAAAATTGCTTAGGTGTCTTGCTTTCAGTGAACAGTAATAATGCTTCATTGTTTTAGCTCTGTTCTCCAGTACATTGGAATTTAAATGAAACAGTCAATATAAGGTTAAAGTGCTGCCTTTCAGGTTAAAATAATAGACATTTTGATACCAATCTTGCATCTGTATGACAAATACAAAGCTTCAGCCAGAAGTAGGTTAGCTTAACTTAGCATAGAGACTGGGAATAAGGGGAACGCTAGCCTGGTTCTGTGCGAAGAGTTTTGAACAGAACAAACAAGATATAATATGTCAGTGAGCTTTCGAGGTGCTGGTGGGCAGATTGTTCTTTTGGATAGAGCCAGGCTAGCATTTTCCCACTATTTCCAGTGTTTATGCTAAGCTTAGCTAAGCTAACTGACAGCTAGTTGTAGCTAGCTTCTTATTTACAGTATGGACATGAGTGATATTAATCGTCTCATCTTACTCAACAAGAAAGCAAATAAGCATATTTGCCAAAATGTCAAATTCCTTTAAAGGTTGTTAATACCCTTTTTATATAGTCCCAATTTGTGAACAGAACATAAATGAGCTTTTCCAAACATTTAGAGGATTTTACCGGTTGGCAGGCTGCTCAAAGCAGGCAGGCAGTAAAAACAGAATATAACGGCTGGACAAAAACAATGATTTGTAGTAATTATGCCTTAAACTGTGTAGTGGGATTGCCTACATGTCCCTTTAAGACAGTTTTTTAGTGGATAATACTCCAGATTGTTACCTTGCACTCTTTGCTCCAGACTAGTATCCTTGAAAAACTCAGTTTTAATGATCGGGTGATTAGAGAAGCCATTGAAGGTGTTTCACAGCACATCACCACCATTGTCTGTTTCATTTCAGATCAACACAGCAACATACAGTATGTCACCAAACCACTAACATTGCATAATCACTATGAATCATCTCCTGTTCAAAATACATTTTCTAGGTAAAGACAATTTCCAAGTAACCCTTTAAGCTCTCAGTTTACTGGACCGTCAGGAACCTTCGAGTGAGATTAAGTGTTTTTGCTGACCAGTATGTACTCTATTCTTCTGGATCAAGCGCATGTGATTAAAGCCAAACAACAATTATGATTCAGAGAATGGGGCACATAATCTTCATTTGTTTTACTGAGTCAAGAGTAAACTTTGTTGAGTAGTCAAAACCAGACAGATACTGTACATCTTGGCAGGGAGGCTGTGGACTACTTTTCCTGTTCAATAGCTTTGGGAAAAAAGTTTGGTTTTTAAATTCATATTAAAGTATTGATATCCAAATAAAGAGATAAAAAAAATATGCTGTGATGGGCAACCATGTGCTATATACAGTATGCAGGTTTTCATCCCAACCACAGACTTTGCAAATTCAGTCACTGTTTAATCCCAGTGAAGGAGCTGGAATCTGTACACAGAGTAAAGTCTGCCTTTGAAAGGTCCCATTCACACCTGGTATTAAAGTGTACATGGATCCATTATCTGATAATGACATCCAATCCACAGGTTTTTCCATCTATACCTTTGTTCTCATTATCTGGAGTCTGCCCGCATTGTGATGTTGGGAATTATAATGTTTAAGGGGGGGAACCCACTTGTGTAGATGCGATCAATTATGGCTATCAGAATTAAAGATAATCATAAAAAAGTCCTCAGGGGCACCATTTTTCCTATAGAAGAGAAATGATAGATGATGATTTATTCCGCACCTTTCTAAAAGCTCTGTGGATGTTTTTTTTGTTTGTTTTTTATTCGTCTACATAAAAAATGTATCAATAAGACCTTTCATTTTAATTAATTAAATGCAATAACACAATACAGCTGATAATACAGATGTTTATCATTGCTATTTCTGTTTATTGTCACATTTGCATGAATGGAAATAGTCATTTTATCAAGGTCTCAGTGCAGGAGAATAGGAATTACTGTTAGCTTAGCAGTTCACATTTGAACTAACATCAAACACATTTACCAGTATTGAGCAATTTGCTGTTCATAACATAAATTAAGTAATGAAAGAGAGTCACAGTTGACACAACAAAGCTTTACAAGGCTATGACAAAACAGTGGATCTGGTAATTCTTTACCTAATTGGGTCTATTCAACCACACAGTGAGAAAAGAAACAGTATGGACCTTTTGTTGTGAGCCAACTGCAAAACAGAGAAGATGACGCTTGAAAATTTCTATTGGCTTGTTGTTTTAAGTCTGAATGAGAACTTTACAGGGGTCACGGCCTGAGGCATTGTTTCAATGGGCCCGCAAACCTTTTTCTAGCTACTAAATCATCTGGGCTTTGGCAGTATGAGCTGTTAAGTCCTGAGCTTGTGGTTTAACGGTTATGTTAAACTTGTACGTTTAGAGATTTAAGGTGATTGCCCTGTTCAAACTCAGGTCCAGCTGATCTGCTGCTAAACTATATGTTGGAGCAGATCTAAGGCAGTTTGATGATGCACAGGTGAGTCAAGTAAGACCACACAATAATGGTTTGTATAATCCTGTGTAGTTATTTCATTCAGTGAAGGATAAAACACAAAATTGGCTTTAGTTTTGCAACTTATTATACAGATTCTTTGTATTTTATGACAATTATATGATAATAATCATAATAATAATAATATTCTATAAAAAATTACTTTTAGAGTATTAATCAATTTCAACTGCAGTGAAAATTATTCCTCCAACTTAATTTCTATAAAACTCAGTAAATACATTAAGAACTAGAAGTGCACTCGAAGAGCACAGACCTCTGCCAAGGCCAATAGTCCAATCTAATATATGCAAATCTGCAAAGCGCAACCACTATGTCTGGATATATTTCCAAAACTATTAGAATGGTTGTGTCTAGCTGAAGCCTTATCATCTCAGCTGCGCATTTATCATGTACTTTGCGCAGGTTGGAAAATCTGTAATTCCAGATTAATCCGAAAAAATCACATGCATTTGTTTCTACAGTGATGTTTGAGGTGGCTGTTATGTTTTGATGTATGTTTTAGTCGCGGCACATCATTCACTTTTATTACGACGGGTTCGTGCATGCGCAACAAATTCAGTTAATTTTATCATAGACACTGGTGTTGCAATTGGCCTATCTTGCAATGTTAACGAAAGTGAAAAATAATTAGTGTATCCGCCCTGTGTTTCAGATCTGCTCCAAAATTTAATGGGTTCTTCCTTGGCCAATGCCACACTCTTCCACCAAGTTTCAAGAAAATCGAGCCAGTAGTTTTTCCTGCTGACAGACAAACAGACAAACGGCACCAAAAACATAACCTCTTTGGCGGAGGTAATAAACTGCAGCAGTACATTAAACTGTAGGCGTTGAGAAAAGAGCAGTTTGGATTAAGAGACAGACGACATACTCGTGTTAAACAGCAACAGTCCCATCATGTTAGATTCACTAGGAACCTCATGTAAAGCCATGTATTACCCCCCACTATCACGAAGACCAGCACTTTGACTGGTGGCCATCAACACCCCAAACAGAACTATTAATACAGACTGCTTAAGTGCAAATGCTCTCACATGACAGAGTTTCGTTTTATCACTTCTGGTCCAACAGTTTCCCACTTAGAAGACATTTGAGCTTGGGGCCAAACAACCCACTATGTTGAGTGGCTTGGTCATGCATCGCCTACATGACTTTGTTAAGGACTGGAAAGTTTAATGAAACTGTCTGAAAGGCTGAGCTTGCTACTCACTCTGTTGGGTGGATATTGGGTTCTTCCCTTGTGTGTCAGTCTTATTCAGCCTGTCCAACATTGTTCCCTGTAAAACTCTAAGGAAAAAGACCATAGGACCATGGTCCAGTTTTCAGACAAATAAAAAAAGTGAACTGAGGGTTGTTACTGCTTTCTTCAGCAAAGAATTGCTAAAGTGAGATCTTTGATTGATCAGTGTGATGTTGTTGATGTATTTTGGTGTTAAAGATAAACCTTTATTTTAAAAGGTGCCTCTGACTTAATGAAAAAGAGGGTTCATGAAAACCCTGGGGAGCAAACTTTTTTCATGTTAAATAAAATATATAAAAAGTGATTGCTTGTTAAAACAAGTACCATGCTCTTACTTCATTCTCTATTTATAACACTCTATTAGAAAGGAGGAGCTCATGATTCAAAGCAAAGGATACTGTTGCTCTTAATTATAGCAGTTCCCAGTTTCCCTGAAAAACGCACACACCACATTCAAATATTCTTTCCAGGTACAGTTCAGGTTAGGGTTTGAGTAGAACTTTAAATCAAACTCTAAATCATAAAAATAATGAATAGAAAAAAAGATGGACTGGACTGGACATGTTTCTAAATGTATAATGTTAGCTAAATTAACCCACACTGGAGGGTAAGTTATTAATGTTGTTATTAATCTGACAGGATGTCCCTGTATCCCTGTTAACTGGTTTTCAGCAGCTGGTCTGAAATGTCACCCACCCTGGTCATTTGAGAACCGGAATCCAAGTCTTGAAGCCAGAGTCAGGACTTCTTCCCCCGGACAGGAGAGAAACACACCAATGCCATCTCCCCTTTTGGAAACCATCCCAAACCAGCCCTTATTAGTCTTAGTCACTCTGACAGTTTCTGTCTTGAAATGTCGTGGTATTCACTCACACTTATGCATTCACATGATGGATTGCATCACTGTCATGTGTTTTTGCAAGTTTTTGTTGATTTACTAAAAATCACATATTCTCTACAGATAAAAACCAGATCAGACCACATGACTACCTAACATTTGTCTTGTCATGTGGGATCAACCCAATCACCAGACAAGAATGTCGAGATAGTAGATTCTGCAAAACACTGGATTACGTTTCAATGCCAATATTTGCCAACTATGGTTATGTTTAGGGAAAGCTTGTGGTGGTTACTGAAAGGGCGAATGATAATTGCAGGTCTGCGACAGAATGCAAATTCCAGTCTCCTGCATGATCTACTTAACATAAATGTAATTCCTAGGATACTGGGCTGTTGTTGCAGCCACTTAGTACCAATACTACAGTAGTATAAAATGCCAAAAACATGCAAAACCCCTGGAAGGATCCTTTAAACTGTACACTAAAAAACATATTGTATGTAAACGGGTTAAGGCAGGAAGTCAGAATCATCTCTTCCCTTCAGCAAAAAAGACGTGACGTGACAGTAGTTACAGTAGGTACATATATAGTTGAAAATGACCAAGATCTAAAAAGTGTATTGTAAAAATTTGGTTTAAAATATATAAATAAATAATAAAAAGTCAGTTTATGACAGCCTCCGGCAGACAACCACGATGCTGACACAAGCGCAGAGGGGATATGACGCCATTGACAGGTGACCAAATGAAACGCACCGTTACCTTGATTAAAATTACAGATTTCTCTAGGTTTGAAAATTGTTGGAAACATTTGGGATAAAATATATAACACAGGTCTATGCAGAAAAGCTACATATTATACCTTGTATTTGTTTTGTATATGCACTTGTGCACACTCAAAAGAAACAAAAGAAACTTGTCTAAAGATATACGGTACCCTGTGATCCCCCAGTATAAATCTAGCTGTGTTAACCACAGCCTTAACCCCTTACAGCGCGCAAGCCCAATGTAGTGATAAATTATGCACTGTAGTGGCTGTTATGGCTGTAATAGCAACACTGATTATGCACTGAGTGGTCAGATAAAGAGTTTGATCTGACACAGTGTGTCATTGAATGCACTGAGTAGGCCAACCATGGCTTTGTGTGTCGGACTGTTGATGGCAACGATGAGGGTTGTGTGCAGTCACAGTCTCTGCTTTGTCCAGTACTTTTCCACTAACTACCAAGCTGCACGTGTGTGTGTGCCTGCGTGACGCAAGTACAGCTGCATTTGCTATACTTTTATCAGCTAACCACAAGGAAAAGACAGAAGAAAAAAAAGATAAGCAATCATTTGCTGAAGTCCTGAGGTCTTGGGGAAGGAGAGGGATTCAGAGGCAGGGTTACACAGTCACACAGCACTTTATGAGAACGAATTAGGCAGTATTACATAGCAGTTAGTCATGTGTATCGGTTAAAAGCCCCCTCTTAACAGATACATAAAGTGTGCTTGATATGGCTCCCACAAAATCTGAAGCAAAGGCAGAGGTGTGGCTGAGTGAGGGTATGTAGCTTCCTCATTGCCATGTACTGAGGCATCATAACAAGTTCTGAGCTGAGTGCAACTCTGAACATGTGCACAAGCCAGAGAACGCATTCATATCGAAAAAAAAACCAAAACACATGCACAAATGATGACACATTTATGTTACACCAGCCTAGTAGGAGTCACACAGTAGCCGCATCCTTCTCTCGTTTAAAGCAACGTATGCACATACATATTTAATTTGGGTATAGTGTGGATTTGCATCAGTCGTGAGTTTTAGTATCAGATTTCTGAGCACTTCACTCCACACTATAGAAAACTGTGGTGCCACTCCTCTGCACACAGCCACACACACACACACACTGTCACGTACGTATTTACGCACACTCTAACACACCTCTGTGTATAAGACTTGCCCTGGTAGAGCTGAGATGTTTGTCGATGATACACTGGTGTGAACAGTCAGTCTAGCCAGGACAAGAAACTTTAGGAGTTTGCGCACCAAATTCACATGTTGTTTTGTATACCTTTATATTAAATACATCACCCGGAATATTAGTATGCAAACCCTGCAGGTCAGTCAAGTTGCAGTTTATATCCATGTCTGTCCAGACTCATATATGTAGTGTTGTGAGAACGGGGGGGTGTGAATGTCTCTCTACATTACGGTGTAGTCCCTCATTCGTCCAGGAGTGTTCCATCGTAGAAAAGGTTTCAGTCGTAGTCATCTGGACACTGTTTTCAGAATCAAGACGTTTCGCTCCCCTCCGGAAGTCATTCTCAATTCTCAGACCATTTTCACAATTGAGAATGACTTCCGGAGGGGAGCCGAAACGTCTTGATTCTGAAAACAGTGTCCAGATGACTACGACTGAAACCTTTTCTACGATGTCTCTCTACATTCACAATCACATGCAACACCGTTTACAACCCATTTTACCTTTATAAGGTAAGCATACAAAGCTGCTAATTAAAGACTGCTAATGCTAAATAGTTTTATATTAGCGATGTTTGGAAGATAAGGCCTTGCAGTAAGAGACTGGAGGAGCAGAAACTTAGGTCAGAGGATTCTTTACCATTTTCTCTGCCTTTTTTCTGTGTCGTTGAAGTGGCTTTATAGTTTTCATTAAACAGTGTGGTTAATATAATACTATGTGAAGGGTGTAGGCCTAATCCGAGCTTGTGGCCGGTTAGCTCAGTTGGTTAGAGCGTGGTGCTAATAACGCCAAGGTCGCGGGTTCGATCCCCGTACGGGCCAATTGAGTTTTGTTTGGTGTTCGATTATTCCCGTAGCTACTGATTTACAGCATTTACGTTTAATTTAATTACTTTCATTCTTGCTAACGTGGTTAAAGATAGCGGGTACAATAACCGTTTACAAAAAATGGTTAATATCTTTCTCCTTAAGGAACACAATCATTTTTATAGTCTCAGTAGTTACACGTGCAACAGCCCTACTAATGCATGTTGTCTTTGCTTGAGTCGATTATACTCAGATAAGTAAAAAAGTCTCATAAGGCTTTAACGGTGGTTCCATGGTGTAATGGTTAGCACTCTGGACTCTGAATCCAGCGATCCGAGTTCAAATCTCGGTGGAACCTGTGTTTTACCGCGCCGACTTCGCCAGATAATTTCACCTGCATGTTTAACGTCCTTATGCGTTTTACAAAATGAACGGCAGTGACATACTGCATTACATGTAGTTGTAGCCACAACTTGTGCTTTCTGGCACCATAAAAAAGAAAAACAATCTCAGCATACTTGTCCTATTTTCAGTTAACTGTGATTGCTTATATATTTTCTTTCTTACTTCGATTCATAATCAGCACCACAGATCACATATTTCCTTGCAAAATATGCCACTTTGCAAACGTAACCGAAATGTAAAAAGTTAAACACCCCACGATGGTTGAGAATATTAATTTTTAATCATACTTATGAAACGCTTTTACATCCTTTCATTTTTAATAAAAAAAAATTATGTAAAAAATAATTTTCTAGACATCTGTTAGCACAGTCTGTTTTTATATCGATCCAAATGGCTACAAACAATAAGGAAACTTCACGTTCTCAGAGTAAGAATCCAACACTTCTTTCATTATTTCTGTCTTTTCTTTGATGTTGTCGCCCTCTTCTGGTGGGAACTGGGTCCTGTATTTCTGAGAGCAAGAAAAAAAGATCAACCTATTAATCCTTGTGTAAAGTGTGCATACGTCATATATATATATATATATATATATATATATATATATATATATATATATATATATATATATATATATATATATAAAAAAATAACAACTGGTGTATATATAAACACAACTGGTGCACCTACTTAGGAGCTTTGTTTGGTGTTTCCGGATGAAGTATGACCACTTCCTCCTCTTCACTGTCAGATATCTCAACCACATCTCCTGCAAGTCAAAACAAATTCCCCAATTTTTCAAGTTATTCAAAAGAAAACATACTCACAGAATCATCATTTATTACCTAAAGTTAGATGAAATTTAAATATGTTTGGGCCTGTCAGCGTGTTGGTTTGACATCTGATTCCTGCCTATTGTATCATTTCTGTCAGAAATTTTATTTTGCTTTTTTTCTTTAAAACAACTTTTATGTGTGTTGATGCCCTTTCTCTTTAGAAACACACATCTTACCTATATAACTTTTACTTGAAATTAAGATTTAAAAAAATAACCTCCTCTGATCTCCTCCTTTTCCTCTTCCATCTTTGTTACTTTTTCCTCCTGTTCTTCACCACTGTTGTCATTTTCCTCCTCTTCCTCTTCATCATCCTCCTCCAGTCCCCAGGTGTTCTGCAGCCCCTGCCCTACCTGACCCACACCTGGGACGGGGACCACTGGGGACGGCACCCTGGTATGTATTGTTAAGGAGCCACAGTGTATATAATATCGCAAAGTGACAAAGACATTCTCTTGGTAGAAGCTGTTATTCAGGCTCAGTAAAGGATACGTCTGAGGTGGGGCCTCGGCTTTCCGGACGATGTCATCGGCTCTGTCTGTCACATCTGTCATCTCCACTGGAGTCTCGTCCATTTTCAGTGCTGTGATTCGCTCCTGAGGCATAGACTCTGCAAAACCACACCTGCCACCCGCCTTCCTGGAAAATGGAAAAATACAGAGTTCTTATATATCCTCTAACGACAACACCTGGAGTTACAATTGTGGTAAATATGTCCACTTCCACAGTTTAATACAGAGGTGTGGTAATGTGATGTTGCTGCTCACCTTGCTTTCTTGTCATTCTCCAGGGCTTTGCTGATGAGTTCTGTGATTTCAGACACTTTAACGCTGGCTATTTTACTGCATCTCATAACCTTCAACAACACACACAAAAAAAAATGGTGCTAAACGTTTTCTCATACGAATACGTTGTTTTTTTTTTGTTACTTCACTCGTGTTCATGTTTTCCTACAGGATAACTACACTGATAATAGTGGTTATATTCAACCTGTGAGTGTTTTGGAAAGCAGCTCTCCAAGCAAACATGGATGATTGTGAAGCTCTACAGTGAAGTAAGTGATAATATTTTTAAAGGTAATTGATATTTATGGCTACAAAACTAAGACAACAGCTCAATATTATTTTCACCTGCTCTTTAAGCAACATGATGCCCCCACTGGACTGGATGGAGCAGATTTCTCTGTGTTTGTTCATGGCGATCATCAGCAAGCCGTCCATCACCCGCTCCTCCCGCTCACAGGGGTCCACCAGCAGATAGGTTCTGCAGAGCAAACAGGAAGTATAGAAGAAGAACTATTTGTTTTTATTCGTGAGTTTTAATATACACTCAGTTGCCAGTTTATTAGGCACACCTTCGCTACAACTAATGCAGTTTAATACTGTCCTGCAATAAATAAATTGAACCTGAACCCCCTCAGCCAGATCATCACAAAGGGTGGCTACGGATACAGGTTCCAAAGTGGAGCAACCATCAGTCACCTCCTCTACATGGAGGACATCAAGCTGTATGCCAGGAATGAGCGAGACATCGACTCACTGATCCACACTACCAGGATCTACAGCAACGACATCGGAATGTCATTCAGACTGGACAAGTGCAGTCGGATGGTATCACAAAGAGGGAAAATTATCAGAACCGAGGGGGTTGAACTACCAGAAGGCAACATTATAGACGTTCGGGACAGAATACCTTGGGATCACGCAGGCAAACGGAAACCGTGAGGAGGCAGCAAGGAAGCCACAGCCAAATACCTACACAGAGTAAGGCAGGCCCTGAAAAGTCAGCTGATTTGGAAGGACAAGATCTGAGCCATCAACACATACGCCCTGCCAGTCGTCAGATACCCCGCCGGTGTAATAAAATGGCCAAAGGAGGAGATAGAGGCCACTGATATCAAGACAAGGAAGCTCCTCACAATGCATGGAGGGTTTCTCCCCAAATCCAGCACCCTGAGACTGTACACTGAGTGGAACGAGGGAAGCCGAGGACTAGTGAGTGCCCAGGATGAAACAACAAAGACTCCTAAGGTAGTCGAGAATGGCTGAGCTAAGATCCTGTGGGACTTCCGGATCCAGACTGACAAACAAGGTGATGGCTAACCAACCACAGATCGTGTTGCAGAAGACGGCGGTGGTGATAGATGTAGCAATCCCGAGCGGCAGCAACATCAAGAAGAAGGAACACGAGGAGCTCAAAAAAATACCAATGGGGGACAGAGGAGCTAGAAAAGATGTGGAGAGCAAAAGCAACAGTGGTGCCAGTGGTACTCGGAGCACTGGGGGCTGCGACCCCCAAACTGGGAGAGTCGCTCCAGCAGATTCCAGGTACAACATCTGAAGTCTCTGTCCAGAAGAGTGCAGTCCTAAGAACAGCTGAGATACTGCGCAGAACCCTCAAACTCCGAGGCCTCCGGTACAGGACCCGAGCTTGAGGGTGACACATGCCACCTGCGAGGGGGATTTAAATAAATAAATATATTTATTGCAGGTTAGCCGACCTAAGTGACGTGTTCTGTCTGTCGATCTCCTCCGCTCAGTTTCAGTACTATGGGCAGCGCCGCACCCACACACACACACACACCTCCTAATGTAGCCAGACTCATTTCACCATTTCCCAGCAAAAACACCCACTTGCTTAGCTGCGGGGGTTACAGTAATCATATGCCAAAATATTTAGACACCAAAAAGCATTAAACCACTTGCCAGAATTCAGTGCTATTATCTGCACCCTGTTGATCCGCCGAAACAGCTTTGGTCTGCTCGGGGTCCGACTGACCTTGAAGAAATTCATCAAATTTGATTGTCTTCTTGACATTTTACCAGTTTCCTCCATGTTGCTGAGGGTGTCCTAATTCAAATCGCAGCAACATTAGCTCAGGTGAGGTGCCCAAAACTCACACTACTCTCTCTCTCTCTTTTTGTTAAAATCAGATTTAAAACGCATCTAAAATAAGAGATTTAAGAGTAACTTCAGTGGGAAATAAAAGAATGACAGAACAGATATTACACAAAGGAGGTGCCGATCCAATCTGGGAGGTGTTTCCAGCACAAATTAAGCCCTGGAAACACCTCTCCGTTTAATGCAACACAGTTCAACAGCACCACAAACAACATCCTCCAAAATGCCCATACAGTTGAATTAACAGGGTGCCCTTCAAATTAAAAATCTTAGCATTTTGGTACTTTGCACAGAAAACGATTCTGTCTTGTACTCAAATGGGTGCCTTACCCTTGTTGGAAGAAGGAGAAGCTGACACTGATAGGCATGTGGTAGATACTCAGAGGAATAGGGTCTCTCTCCTCTGGACTGTACTAAGGGAGCACAGGAATAAATACAAAATTACAACCAACACAAAGTATAAAAGAAATTTAAACTGTTCTGACATGAGTTACAATATAAAATCTGTGGTGCAACATAACTGTAAAGTGTTTTTGTTTTGACAATAAAAAAAGATATGTTGACACTGAAATTGCACAGTATAAATGATTAACCCGTTGTCACTTGCAGTAAAGCAGGGAAATTCCTACATTACATCCTCTGTAAGTGTCATGGAGCATCAGCCATGTCCCAGCAGAATTCAGCGAAGCGGAGACAACACCTGCTGTTTGCTGCTGACTCACCACTGTGACTTCCTCTCCCTGGATGCCGACATCAGGGCGTCTGAAGTGGCACAGAGCGGTGATAGCAGCAATGCTGGCAGCATCCATCAGGTTCCCATCGTGATTTAACATGTGAACGTCCACTCTGATCTGCCACACCTGAACACAGAGACACCCATCATCATCATCATCATCATCACACTAGATCAGGTTCTTTTCTGTTTTGTCTTGTGTGTGTGTGTGTGTGTTTTACCTTTTCTCCAGACACCACACACAGGGACTCAGTATCAATGCACTTGGAGTTCCTCAAGCATCTCTCCAGCTGTCTGTTCAGCTTCACTGACAACTCAGACTGTCTGGAGAGAAAGAACCCCCCCCCCACAGATCATTTACACTCTCTGCACAAACAGTTTGACTAAATGAACCATGCACACAACAGTCCTGGTCTAATATGTCCCCTAACTCCATTCATCAAATTTTATGATGTGATGAGAAATGTTACCAGTGAACAAGAGGGAATGTGTAACATATAATCTGTCAGATGTATTAGTAGAAAAGAACATACAAACATAATCTCTGTAGTTTTTTTTTTTTCCTCACCTGCCCTGTTCAAATGCTGGTGAGGCCATGGGTGACAGCTCGATGTTAAAGAACAGGATTCCCTCGTTTGGTCGATTCTCTTTAGGAGCCACCAGCTCACACGACACCTGAGCCATGACCCTGTAGAGTGCAGCCCATTGATATTCCATTATCGCAAAAAAATACAGACAAAATGTTCCATGTGAATTTAGGTGCATTACATGGGTAGTGTCACTTCGACTCAGCACAATGTCAATGCCTTGTTTGAGAGGCTTTCTTCCCTTTAACCTCCTCAACCCCATGGACCCTTTGACAGGTCCATCTTTACACACTGATGTTGTGAAGACAAGCATTGTTCCTCCCATAGAACTTTAGCGTGTTAAGATACCATATGTATGAGGAAGGTTAAACAGTCATGGGGTCACCAGGTAGGAAAAGCAAAGACGTTACACATATCTGGCAGTGGCCATGGATTCACCTGGTTTTCCCCAAATCCACAAAGCAGCATCCATAGTCAGTCCCAAATGTGATCTTCATCTTTCTGTAGTCGTAGGTCTGTCGTCCATCCAGGCGCTGCAGGGAGAGGACAGGTGAAACAGTCCCACAAAAAAAGACCACTTTTTGGGGACTACTATGGGATGCAGAGGACATGGACGACACTTCCCCTAAAGCCGAATTCCACGTTAAGACTGTGACACCTTTCCATTTACAATTACTGAAGACTGACTTTAGTGAACTGTGGTGTCTGGTAACAGTCCATCTTCCTGTTATTGAATGTTTACAGAGAACAATTCTTTATTCTGTATTAGTTATTGTAAGTTAGTCGTAACTGTCCAAATGCTAACACTATTGTTTGCCTTTAGTGGAACATCAATCGCCGCATCAGTTTTATAAGTCAGTAACGTTAAGTTACATAAAGTGGACACAATGTTCAGAAACCAGCTCACCTTTTTCTCTTCGATGGCTTTAAGCAAGAAATCCCGCTCACAGTTAGACAGCGGTGTGTCCTTCATTCTGGGAGTTTTGAGTGGCTGCTGTTAGATTTCAATAATTTAATTAACAACTGCACTTCTTTGCCACTGCTCCGACAGGCATGGGGCCGCCATCAATATTTTCTGAACTCTATCCCGGAAGTGCTTCGACATGCCATAGTAAAACCAAAGTGGACATATTATCTTTATTTGACCTTGTTCATAATTATTGTGAAATATATGTTATGTTACTCTGCTTGTGTTTATTTGTTATGACCCAGATCTTCGTTGGCACTGTGCCCGCGGAGCATTTTTAGTAGAATTTACTGAAAATAAGCTTTTACTTTGAAATCCTGCTGCAGAGCGAGTTCCTGATGCCTTAAGGTGCTCCTCTTAAGCTTCTAATTTGGGACTTTCAGAGTTGTAAATATCGACAGCCTGTAGTATTTTTTGAGGAAATTTGAAATATATATGCGTATCACGCATTTGTCGTGTGCTTTTGTTGGAACACTAGCAGAATGTAGCGAAGGTAGTTTGTGGTGGCTGTATTGTGGCAGTCAATCGGCAAGCATTTTGTACTGAGCACCGAGCATATTTATTGAAAACAAAATTTCACAACTCAACAAAAGTAATGCTCCAGAATAAGTATACAATTGTAGTTAAAGTCGTGGGGAAAGTATTCTAATCGTTTCAGTAGCAAAGATAATTTAGTTAAAACTTATCTCTATAAAATAATAGCAATATTAGTAGAAACAGAAGAGTCTCGGAAATACTGAAACGAAATGCCTTTAATAGTGTCTAATAGTGTAGTAATAGTGATAGTGTCAACTGTCAACAGCTCCGGCATCCTATTATTAGTTACAACTGCCGGTGGCACTGAAGGCACCATTCACGCTCTCCATCTGCGCGAAATGCGCATGCCCGTTTGTAATGACTCGCTCGCAATCATCAACCGCGCACCGTTATCGGGGCCAAGCTGTCATCTACGTCCCATCTTCTCCAGCGACCAACCGTGTTTTCCCTCAATCGTACGCGGCGGGCCTCGGTGATACTTAAAGCGGGCCAAACGCACAAGATAATTTCTCTGTTTTTTTTTCCAAATCGGAGAAGCAGCTTTTCATCGAGGAATTTTCTCTGCAATTCCAAGAAGGCGCAAGGTTTGTTTGCGTGCGCTCATTCATTCTCTCCAGCCCTCCCTATGCGACATCACTGCTAATTTAGCAAGCTAACCATTGCTATCCTCTCTGCAGTCTAACAAGACATTTTCGGCCAACCTTTACTTTAAAATAAATTTTGGCCGTTTGTGTTTGGAACAACGGGGCATGTTTAATTGGTGGGGCCCCTTGTATAATCCCATTAGTTTACTAGCTAAGCTGTAAATGTTATGCTAACGTTTGCTGTTTGTGATTGGCGCGCCGTGCTAGCTAGCTAGAGGAGCAGGTGCTGCAGCCAGAGCCATTCATCTAAAAGAGTTTGGACATTGCAGTGTTCGATGGCAGCCATGTTAGCTCCACAACCCTGTCCTATGACCTTTTCTCTGTAGTTCCTATATCTGTTCAGTAATAAGCTTCTCTGACATAGTCTTAAAAATAAAACAAGAGCTTGTTGGCACTATTTAACATCAACCAGAGGCTGATACAGGATGTTACCCCAGTAACGTTACACTTGGGCTATATCTGTGATAAATAGGAGAACTGAAGCTTAATGGGAAATATAATTGGCTGCGGTTGCTGACATCCAGACAGAATAGCTAGTTGATTTTGTTAGATAAGTTAGGGAATGGCCTGTTTGGGACTTTCAGCACACACTGTAGGTAAGATAAATTACTGTCAGCTCCTTTGCCTCTAGGCTGGTTATGATGATCTTGTTTAAATAGATGTGGGGTTGAGATGACTTGTCACAGACAGTGGCAACTGTTTAGAGATACCTGGTTATAGTTTGGCCACAATTACTTTCAAGTGAGACCTTACCTATATTACTGATGGATTGACAGCAGGAAAGATATTTTCAAGATGTCACAGCAATTAATTTGCAATTACTTGCATGTTATGTCTGAATGCTGGGGGTGTATGAGCGCCACATTTCAGTTGTTGAATCCTGTCTGTGTTTAGTCAGCACGCAAGGCTAAGCTGTGATATCTGTTTCATGAGGAAATAGCCTAAAGCTGATTCACAGAAAGGCCAAAACTGGAATAATTATGTCAGAGAGCAACATTGAATTTTGCACTGGTTTATCTAAAATTGATGTAGTAACCTTTTCCGCCTCCATCCCCTCTATAGAGTTGTAACCATTGACTCAGATCACTATCCCTGACATACGTTATAGACATGTCATGTGAAACAGGAAGGCTGTGGGTTGGGATGCATTCAACCAGTAAAGGGTTTGCCTCAGACAGTTAATTTTACTGTTGAGTTTGTCATGATGTGCACACTGCAAAAGCCGTGGTAGATGACCCTCTTCATGTTAAAGCAGCTGAAACCTTCTTTAAGTACTATGCCTCTTCAGCAGTTGGGTCTTTCATAGACACAAATAAAAGTCAAAAGACAAAGAACTGGCTGACTATTCAGTTTTGACTCCTAATGTTGCTGGTTGAGAACCACTTCTGACTCATTCTTGTTAAAGTCAAGATGCCAATTCATTGAGGGCTCCCAACCATCGCCCTACTGTTTATGAATGTGACCACTTAATGTCTTGATCGGATTCTGTGCAGCAAAAAGCAACAGCCCAAAAGAATTTTTGCAATAAGTGTTTCTACTTCTGAGATGCTTTTGATTTATTTATTTTTTTTAACATATATACATGTTTTGTATATTCTCACAGAATCCATTTTCTCTTCCTGCATGGGACGTGGCCAAGATTTCTTACAAACTGTTGTGTTGCTTGCATTCAGACCAAAGATGCAAATAAACGAGCAACATCTTGATGCTTTTCAAGATAAGATGGCCCTTAATAGTGCTCTCCATTCATCATTTCTCTCATGTTTATCAGAATCCTTTTGATCCTCCTGCACTCTGATGTTAGCAAATAGAACAACAGCAGTATGGGAATTAAAGTTAATTAGGAATTAATCAAAGCGTGCCGCTGTGTTGTCTGCAGAGATGCTTTTCAATTCTGCTGCTCACAACGAGAGTGAGCAGGTGTGGCCCGATCAATAGGAGTTCATTGAAGCTGTTGTTTGGTGTAACAGATCTCTGAATTGTACCGTTATTCAGCAGAGTATCTTTTAAGGTTTGAAATGCATATTAGGACACACACAAAGATTCTAATCTGATGTATTTGCAGCTACAAATTAGGACTAGTAAGGATGCTTGGGAAAGAGGACATATTGTAAAGAGGCTAGTGGTAATTCTACAGATTTGAAAGCACAGATGTTTCTGG
Source organism: Siniperca chuatsi (assembly GCF_020085105.1). Lineage (NCBI taxonomy): Eukaryota > Metazoa > Chordata > Actinopteri > Centrarchiformes > Sinipercidae > Siniperca > Siniperca chuatsi. The sequence goes on along the minus strand of NC_058044.1, from coordinate 28,035,651 downwards.
CATCTGTGTAGAAGGAGCCTGTCTTTATGATTTATCTGGTGGAAATGCATTACAACAGAGAAGAAGCTTAAAGGTTTTTAAAGGAAATAGTGCGACAAATGTGAGATAAGGATGTGATCTGAGGACACAGGCCCCACATCAAGTAGCACCGTGTACTAATGTGACCTCAATCTCTTTTGATTTTCTCTAACACTCACCCTCTCATTCCTCCTTCCTTTTACGCACTTGTGTTCTCTATTTATATCATTGACACCCCGTTGCTCTCCATAAATAACATCTGTCTTCTTCTCATCCCCCTCCCTCATCCTCCCATACCACGCCCTCCTCAGTCTGCTGCTCTCTGACACCCTTATCTCATACTCTGTTGTCTGCCATCACTACACCCCCTCCCTATTTTTACCCTCTACAGATGAAGTTGGACAGGGGTTGGATGTGGTGCGTGTTGCTCCTGACCTCCCTGGCTGTGGCGGCCCAGGAGAAGCAGTTGGAGGTTGATGTTTCAGACGTCGATGAAGATATGGACTTGGACGAGGAGGAATTAAAGGTTTTGATGGCAGAAGAGGAGGACGAGGACGAGGAGGCGACGGTGAATGATGAAGACCTCTCTGATGAGCCAGACACAGCGAATGGGAAGGCTGGAACAGATGCAAATGTCTCCTTCCAGGTCAGGAATGGGTCATAGGTCATGTAAAAGTCATATGTAAAACTGAAATATATCAAAAATAGTATAATCAATTAAATTTAAAGCTGAAGTGTGGAACTTTTGTCTCCCCCTTCTGGCAGTGAGAGTAATTACACAAACACTGTGGACGTGTACTTATGTTGTATGCCTACAGTGAGCTTTCCCCAAGCTGAATGCAGAGAAATTTTCACAGTTCCAAGACAATAATCCATTATTAAAGTAGAGTAAATGTAATAGTTACATAGCCTACTCCAAATATTTTACCAACCTGTTCAAGAGCAGTAACTTGACAGCTGTGTCTGCCCTCAGTCCCGTCTCTCAGCGCTCTCCAACAAGGAAAGTTGCATCATCTCTGTTCAATTTCAATTTAAGTGGCGTTATTGGCGTGACTGCATACAATACAACATTGCCAAAGCATATTAACACAAACTATACAATCATAATAAACAAAAGAAACAATTACAGCCCGACCAATTTATCAGTTAGCCAATATTATCGTCAGATATTGCCTATCTCTGATATATTGGTATCTGCGTATCTGTTATCTTTTCAGTACATTAGGCAGTAACAATGGCCAGCGTTAACATACTTGTGTTACTACAAAGCTTTTCCAGCAGAGTGTGCTGTCACCACACAGGCAAGCAGTGTAATTTAAAAGAGAAGAAGCAGCTCTCAACAACTCCCACAATACTAGCGCAATACAGCTGGTGTCATGAAATGTAACAGCCACCTCACCACCATGTTCTGTACAGACACATTACAAACACTAACAAAAAGTAACATTTGCATTTTGAACATAAGGCAGCTAACTTAACAAAGTGCTTTCAGCACTAGGCAGGGAATGCTGGGAAATGATGGCCGTCATATGGCTACAATACTCTCAGCATCGCGCAGCACATGCAGTAGAGTGCAGTGTGCACAGCTGAGCAGACGTTGTGGAGTCAAAGTGGTGTGTTTGCGGTAAATTGCTAACTAGTTTGTGAAATACATTGCTGGAAAGTTAATAAACCATAAATCCATCATTTGTCCCCTTTCAATATAACTCTAATATAACCCTCTCCCTGACAACCGTCACGTCACTCATGCTTATAACAATTGTTGTGTTAGCGAGGTAGCCAGCTATAGTTTGTCAGTCAGTAACGTTAGTAGATTGAAAGGTAAGCGTTAGAGCGTCTCTTCATCATTCTGCAGCTCAGCAGTTGACGGTGCGGTGGTGGTTTGAGTCTGTTGAGTGTTGACTTCACGCTACGTTGTTACCTAGTTGGTGAGATGCAATGCTGCCAAGTAAATAAATAACGTTTCCCCTGAACCCCCCCCCCCCCAGCGAACCATGAGTTCATGTTTGTGACCGTTACATTAACAGTGAAATATTGCTACAGATGACATGTTTTGATTAGCAAAAAAAGCATCTCTAATTGGAGTTCAATCCTTTGAAATAGTGGTTCAGAGCTGTAGCATGAATCCCATAGGTTGATAGAGTAAGTCAGAGAATATGTGGTTTAGTAGAGAGCAGTGGTGGAATGTAACTAAGTACATTTAGTACTGTACTTCAGTACAATTTAGAGGTACTTGTACTTTACTTGAGTATTTCCATGGCATTTTCTGCTACTTCAGCAATTGACTGATACCAAACAGAATACTGATGTTTATTTAGTTATTTATTTTATTTTTATTTATTCTTGATTTTCTCAGTGTTCATTTCTAGAATTGGTTGACAATGTATATTTAACATGTTAAAGAATATTTAACTTAAATATTCTTTTTAATAAAGTTATTTGTTTATGAAAGCAGCCTTCTGAGTACCTTTGCATATGAATATCGGTCCAAAATCCATACAGAAAAGGTCCGTCTATTTTCATTCAAGCTCAAAAATTCACTATATCGGTAATCTGTGAATGTTTCCTCTCTAAAATCGGTATCGGTCTCAAAAATCCCATATCAGTTGGGCTCTATAAACAATAAAACAACAATAAACATTCTCTCCCATGGACCTTTTTGTTTTTTACAGCAATGACGGATCGCGGAGCTCTCTTCATGGCTCTGGGTTTCTCCCCGCTTCTGCTGTGGTAAACCAATCATTGCTGGTTGGCTGGTTGATCAGCACTGTGTGAAGTCTTTTGGCACGGGCTTGAATGTAATGGACGTTCATTTATATGTAAAAGTCCCGCACTCTAGCTTTAAGAAGCTCTGGATTAAGAAAAAATGGCTTGCATATCAACTTCTAATTCGTGGTTTTTGTTCCACAGGTGACATACAAGACTCCTGTTCCCACTGGAGATGTCTACTTTGCAGAGACGTTTGATGATGGATCACTGGACAGGTATAGCCTGAAAAATGTACCACCAAGTGCTGCTGAAAATACAGGCTAAATATTTGATGCATGCTAGGATACATGAGCCTCGATGGTGCTGAGGATAAACTTACACAATCACTGGTTGTAGTGTGTTTGTGTGTGGGTGTTCACCTTTTCTTGTGTGGAAGCTAAGAGTTCAGGGATGTTGATCTCCACAGATGGCAGCTGTCAAAGACCGTGAAGGGAGACGCAGATGATGACGTCGCCAAATACGACGGTTTGTTGCTTTTTTTCCCCCCGTTCTGCTAATCCAGCTGTGTGACTGTGTACGAGAGCTTGTACAGAGGCACAACTTGCTGTTCTTATCTTTACCTCTCAAAGACTCTTTTCTCATGTATGATGCAAATAAGAAAGATATTTACAACGATGGTTCTTATTTTTATAGTTTTGGCCACCATCCCTATTAGTTCTGATAACACTTGGCAGCGTAATTGCTTAGATATGAGGTCACTCGGCTCAAGACACTAAAACAGTGTTTGCGATGTTCTGTTGACTACACTAAAGCAGAGACTGCAACCACACACCCCAGTAATTAAGCTGTTAAGTAAAGTAATATCATAACCCATAACAATGATAACCATGAAAATGAAACTCAGGTTGTTGAATGTCCGCCCCTCTCCTCTCCGGCTGTAGGGAAGTGGGCTGTGGAGCAGCTAAAGGAGAACAAAGTTCCAGGAGACCAGGGTCTGGTTCTCAAGTCCCGGGCCAAACACCACGCAATCGCCGCAATGCTGGACAAACCCTTTGTCTTCCAGGATGAACCTCTGGTCTTACAGTGAGTTCAAACATGCACACACACATACATTTTCTTTTTTTTTTTTCATGCAAGCGGACGTTTTCCATCAGCTACGGTGGTTAGTGGATGTATAAGTGAGTGGCTAACATCAGTTATTTGTGTTTTACAGTTAACAAAATGGAGTAAATGAATGTGACAAAGACTTGTTTACTTGTTTTGTTGTGTTCTGGTTGCAGGTATGAGGTGAATTTCCAGGATGGTATCGACTGTGGTGGAGCGTACATCAAACTGCTTTCAGCCACTGACAATCTCAATCTGGTTGGTGTACATGTTGTGATTCTACCTTACTCCATTTATAATGTGTAAAGTTTTGATTTGCACTGTAAAATGTTACTTGTGTGGCAGAAACGGCACATATACGCCATTTGCACAAGCATCTTACACTGGAGCAAGTACATAACAAACAGAAACAGAATCCAAACCCTTCAGAGCATTCCTCCTCTGTCTTGTGTATGTGTGGTAGAACTGGCAAAAAGATTGTCTGGATTTAAACAAAATAGATTTACTCTATTTACTCTTTAAATTAAATTCTTGTTTCTTCTGCCCTATAGGAGCAATTCCAAGACCGTACACCCTACACCATCATGTTTGGACCAGACAAGTGTGGCGAGGACTACAAGCTGCACTTCATCTTCCGCCACCAGAATCCTCTGAACAAAGATTTGGAGGAGAAGCATGCCAAGAGGGCCGATGTCGACCTCAAGAAGTTCTACACTGACAAGAAGACTCACCTCTACACTTTGGGTACGGAGACAATTTAAAATATATGCTTTTATATGTGTCTAAAACGTGTCTTTTATATGTAATGCCTTACGTACCACACTGAAGCATAATAACTTGCTTAATAATAATAACTGTGTTTTTAAAATGTACATTTCTCATTTTGCTCACACATTCATTCAGCATGTTTCCCTGTTGTCAGTCCTGAACCCAGACAACAGCTACGAGATGTTGATCGACCAGTCCAGTGTGAGCCGCGGCAGCCTGCTGCATGACATGGTGCCTCCAGTCAACCCACCCAAAGAGATCGATGACCCCAATGACTCCAAGCCAGAGGACTGGGACGAGAGGGCCAAGATTCCTGACCCCGAGGCTGTCAAGCCCGATGACTGGTGACTACCACCCCCATGCTAGTAGACCGTACAGATTTGTTGCAGATTGGACATGTTTAAATGTTAGGGCCTCAGTGACCTAGTCATTAATAACAAACATGGACGTGTGTGTTCGTCAGGGATGAAGATGCTCCGGCAAAGATCGATGACCCTGACGCTCTGAAGCCAGAGGGCTGGCTGGACGACGAACCAGAGTTTGTCCCCGACCCTAACGCTGACAAACCAGAAGACTGGTAAATAAACACATTCACCACAGGTCCACCCAAACAAACCCATAACCAGCATTTGAATTATGTTACAGTATTTACACTAAGGAAATGATCCAGCCTGACAGCTCTCCTCTGTGTGCAGGGACGAGGAGATGGATGGAGAGTGGGAAGCCCCGCAGATTCCTAACCCAGCCTGTGAGACGGCCCCCGGCTGTGGGGAGTGGAAGCGTCCCAAGATCAACAATCCTCAGTACAAGGGCAAGTGGAAAGCCCCTCTGGTGGACAATCCCAACTATCAGGTAACTATAACAAACTATAACTAAATCGGGTACTACCAAGCTGTTTTTGGCTTCTTAGAGTTTTATTTTACTACATGGGTTTGAAAAATCAAACTTACACACTGATATCTGATCAGGCCATTACTCTTATATTTACTGTTCCTAGTTTTAGTTTTTTTTTTTTTTTTAAACTTGAATAAGGATGTGCACACTTCAGCACTCAGCCAAAAGACAGCTTACACTCTGTTACATGCAACGCCTCTGACCTATCCTGTTGGAGAGGCTGTATGTTTGTGCATCAGCTGAAACCATCTTGTGATCTCTTCTTCCACATTCTTCGTCTTCTCCCAAGGGAGTCTGGAAGCCGCGTAAGACCGATAACCCAGACTATTTTGAGGACCTGCAGCCGTTCAGGATGACACCTTTCAGTGCTGTGGGCTTGGAGTTGTGGTCCATGACCTCGGATATCTACTTTGACAACTTCATTATCACCTCTCACAAGGAGGTGGCCGACCGCTGGGCCGCTGACAGCTGGGGGCTGAAGAAACTGGTGGCCAGCGCTAACGAGGTCAGTGTGATGTTTTGTAAGGGCAACAGGAACATAGACACATTGTCACTGTGTGCATATAATTTACCACAGGGCTGTCAGTTTCTGTGAGGGAAAGGCTCACAAATGCTCACTATTTGCTCTTGCTCTCTGGTCACTTTCCTCACCCCTCGATTCCCACCAGCCGGGAATTTTTGCCCAGCTGATGATGGCAGCAGAGGAACGACCGTGGCTCTGGGTGATCTACATATTAACAGTTGGCCTGCCTGTAGGACTGGCTGTGCTCTTCTGCTGGCCAAAGGTGCTGTGCATCTAATGAGTCATTTATTTAGTGTATGTTTCTGATCCCCGATCTATGTGGAAGCACACCAGAAAACCCTCTAAACCTGTGATCCCATCTCCTTTTTGTGTCCTAGAAATCAGATGATGACTATGTGTACAAGAAGGTGGATCTACCCCAGGCTGTTGTAGAAGAAGAGGAAGAGGAGGATGAAGAAGAAGAAGAAGAAGAGGAGGCAGCAGCAGATGAGGAAGACAAAGCAGCTGAGGCTACAGAAGGAGCTACAGCTGCAGGTTAGAGGGTCAAACACAGTACACCACACTCTTCTGTTGGTGCTGTATGGACCAGAGTATTGTACTTTCACTGCTACATTGTTCTAGAATCATATTTCTTTGTCCTCACTGTCATCACCTTTACTGTTCCTCTCTCCAAAGCAACAGAAGAAGCTGAGGAGGAGGAGGAGGAGGAGGAGGAGGAGGAGGAGGGAGCCGATGCAGGAGGTGACAATCTAGAGGGGGATGATGACGAGGAGGAGGAGGGCGAAGAGGAAAGCAAAGCTCCTGAGAGGACATTAGAAGATGAGGTTGGTGTCATTGTGAGTTATTCTTACCTGCACAGCAGCATGAGCTGATGGTGTTGGTAGATATCAGGAGTTTGTTTCACTTTACCTTGATCTTTAAAAGGTTCCATGTTATCCCATATTCATCTGGTGCAGGATAATAACTGGGTTGTCTATTATGTTTTTAAATTGTTTAATAGAATGAATACAATTTTTTTTTTTTTATCCCAATAGACTTTTTGAAGACAGATCCAGTTTTGTCTGGACAAATCCAGACATTTTTCTCTCTCAATAACAAAATGTATTGCTAATGCAAAACTTCATAGATAAAACAAGACTATTGATATGCTTACTGGAACTAAGATAAAATAAAAATACTTTTTATTCTATTTTTATTTTTTTTTTTAAAGTCAGGGTTTAAGCTTCTTTAAAATTTGCATGTCCACCTATTTCATTAAGTGACAGATCAAAATTCTATCAATATATGATTTAGGAAATTCTAACAATGCGAAATGTATGGAATGTATTTTCACATCAACATATCGACTTTCACAGCAATGACAGCAGCTATTACACATCACTCCATCTGTCAGAGTCGGTCTGTTTGTCTCAAACGTGTGAATTGGCAGCCACACTTGTTTTAACACACATGGTAGGGTAGCAGTTTTTCTCATGCTGATGTCTTAGGTTCTGAGCACAGGCCTAGAACATCATGTTTTCGTCACTGTTTCAACACTGTTAAATAAGTGCGCTGTTGTGACACAAGAAATTTGACATACTATTGAGCTCATGTAGGCCAACTGGCCCCGTGTCTGCAGGTCTTTTAATCAGTGGCGGATAGATCAATACCTAAAGAATCGATACTGCTATACGAAGTCTTGTTTTCAATATTGATACTAGCGTCAATAGGATTGATACCAAAAAAAGGATCCGTGTCACATTAGATCATGTTCTGGCCACAATATTCACCTCATTAGTTTAAAGAATTTACACAATGCACATGGTCTCATTAAAAACGGTCTTGTGTTTTAACATGCATGTGATAAAGTAATTAACAGAAAATAGTAAAAACGAATGCTTAATGTTTGGAAAATCACCCAGTGGTAATGAAAATGTATTCAGAAGTAATCAATTAATGATGCATTCACCTCATAAATCATGATACATGGCTTTCCCCTACATGAGCAGATTAGTTGCTAGAGTATCGATATCTGTATCAATATTGGTGATTTTGACTTTACTGGGTATGGGATGGGAACCCCTAGTTATTTTCATATTCCCTAAGAACACACTGTGTTTAAAAGGTTGCTAAAATGTTGCTGTTTGGTGGTGTATTGTTAAAGGGCACATTCATTTATTCGTTCATTCATGTTCTCACACTCATGGTTAGCCTGTCTCTTGTGGCCTGCAGACAACACTGAGCAGGATCATTCACTCACCTCCTTTCTGTTGAGACTATTTCATGTCTCTGACACTGTGTCCTTGTCCTAGTGAGAAATGTGCATGGTCAGGGAGTCTGGCTGCGCTTGTTTTCACTGTCAGTGATTTCACTTGTAAGAATGATCATGTATCATATAATTGTACTTGGCATTTAAAAGGTCTTAAAAATATTTAATAAAAAAAAAATTCCAGACACCCTGTAAGATGGGGCTAACTCTACACTTTTTGTTAACTAGTTGGTCATGTGGTAAATGCAAGAATGATGTTTTATGTCTCATCCATTAAATTGAGCTTTTTCTTGCTCTTTATTTCATTCGCATTCCGGCCCGCAGCCGAAGGAGGGAGGAGACGTCACCGAAGAGAGCCACAAACAAGCTGTGAGAAAGAGGAGGGTACGGAAGGACTGAAGAGTCTGCGCGCCTACTGTCTCCTTTCTCACCCGATGTGGAGGAGGTGGAAGGGCCGTCTCTGCTGCTGCTCCCCCCTCTCCGAGCGGAGCAGCATGTATTTCCTCCAAACCACCTGGTAGCCTGCAGTCACCCCGGCTGCCCCATCCACGTCTCCTCCATCCCTCGGCTGCACCCATCACAGGTCCGCAGTCTCCCAATCCACACCCTGCATCGCCCCTCCTCTCCCCTCCTTCTGTCTGCTCATTGAACTATCAGATGAATCCCCTGGAGATTTTCTGCATTTAGCTGTTTTCCCTCCTTCATCCTGAGCTTCCACGCTTTCTTCATCCTTCCTCTCCCCTCTAAGCAACTGCTGTCGAAATGCCTGTCAGCCTAAAAAAGCCCTGCCTCTTCCACCTCTGTTCCCGTTCACCCCGTCTCTGCTGTCAGTCTTCTCTCTGAATATTTGCCATCATAGATCTACCACTCTGTCTCCTCTGAGAGTGAAGGCAGCAGAGAGCGTCTGCACTGCTGTCAGTTGTTCATACCATTTTACAGCATATCATAGGGGCTACATTTATTCTCGTGTCCTTCGTTTTAAAGAACAAGTTCAAGGACGCAGTTTGACAAAGTTCCTTCCTTGTTTGAAATTGTTCGGGTTTCCAGAACAGGCCAGGAGGAGAGGACGCCAGGCTGCGAGGAAATGCTGTTTGAGATGTTACTGCGGTGTCAGGACTTTTCAGCTGATAAGTTGCCTCAGCTTAGGATAAAATGTTTACCTCTTTAAAAAAAATGGATGTTCTGTTTAGATTTTACGTAGTTTGTGAGGAGCATCAGTTACTTTTGTGTGTTTTTTACTAAGTTATAGCAATTTAAGAACTGAGGATCAGCACTGATAACCCTATTTATTGGTTTGTTTTTAAATTGGTTTATGCCAGTATGAATAAAAATTTAATAATGGTGTTTTGAGTGACTTGAGGCAATTTTCTTAAATATGATCAGCCACTGATGTGCTTATTCAGTCTGAAGCTTATTCGGTCTGTTTGAAATGCTTTACCTTAGTAAAGTCTATAATCAAAACACTCACTTTCTCAGCGCTTGCAGCAAAAATAGGTAATTTTGAATGCCTTGGCCATTAGTTGTCAATAAGACAGACTAAATGTGTGGGTCTCTGCTGTTGGAAAGCTGTGGATGCTAATTTATTTGTTTTATATTATTGTCTCAAGCTTTTGTAGTTCATGTTCTTGCCAGATGCTGGCAGATATCTCTGTTAACATTTGTTTGCAAATTGTACATTGCTCTTGAAAATAAAACTATTTAATAAAAAAAAAAAACAACCTTTTGTTAGAAGTCTGATCAAATGAGGCACATTATTTCCTTCATTTTGGAGTGATTTTGATTTATTTTCTCTTGCTCGCCTGTCATCTGACAGATGACGTACAGTGGTATGAAAAAGTGTTTGCCCCCTTCCTGATTTCTTATTTTTTTGCATGTTTGTCACACTTAAATGTTTCAGATCATCAAACAAACATAAATATTAGTCAAAGATAACACAAGTAAACACAAAATGCAGTTTTTAAATAAAGGTTGTTATTATTAAGGGAAAACAAAATCCAAACCTACATGGCCCTGTGTGAAATAGTGATTGCCCCCTAAACCTAATAACTGGTTGGGCCACCCTTAGCAGCAACAACTGCAATCAAGCGTTTGCCATAACTTACAATGAGTCTTTTACAGCGCTGTGGAGGAATTTTGGCCCACTCATGTTTGCAGAATTGTTGTAATTCAGCCACATTGGAGGGTTTTTGAGCATTGACTGCCTTTTTAAGGTCATGCCACAGCATCTCAATAGGATTCAGGTCAGGACTTTGACTAGGCCAATCCAAAGGCTTCATTTTGTTCTTCTTCAGGCATTCAGAGACCCACAACAACATCCAAAGAACTGCAGGCCTCACTTGCCTCAGTTAAGGTCAGTGTTCATGACTCCACCATAAGAAAGACACTGGGCAAAAAAACAGCCCCAGACCATCACACTACCACCACCATATTTTACTGATGGTATGATGTTCTTTTTCTGAAATGCGGTGTTACTTTTACATCAGATGTAATGGGACACACCTTCCAAAAAGTTCAACTTTTGTCTTGTCAGTCCACAGAGTCTTTTCCTAAAAGTCTTGGGAATCAAGATGTTTTCTGGCAAAAATGAAACGAGCCTTAATGTTCTTTTTGCTCAGCAGTGGTTTTTGTCTTGGAACTCTGTCATGCAGGCCCTTTTTGCTCAGTCTCTTTCTTATGGTGGAGTCATGAACACTGACCTTAACTGAGGATAGTGAGGCCTGCAGTTCTTTGGATGTTGTTGTGGGTCTCTGAATGGCTGAAGAAGAACAAAATGAAGACTTTGGAGTGGCCTAGTCAAAGTCCTGACCTGAATCCTATTGAAATGCTGTGGCATGACCTTTAAAAGGCAGTCAATGCTCGAAAACCCTCCAATGTGGCTGAATTACAACAATTCTGCAAAGATGAGTGGGCCAAAATTCCTCCACAGCGCTGTAAAAGACTCATTGTAAGTAATCGCAAACGCTTGATTGCAGTTAGGTTTAGGGGGCGATCACTTTCAAAAAGGGCCATTTTGTGGTTACATGTTATCTTTGACTAATATTTAAATTTGTTTGATGATTTGAAACATTTAAGTGTGACAAACATGCAAAAAAAAAAAGAAATCAGGAACGGGACAAACACTTTTTCACACCACTGTAGGTGACAAAAGACCCAGAGAAAGGAGTGGTCTTAGGTTTTTATTAAAACAAAAATGTTTAAAGGCAAAGGTGCAGGTACCAGGGGGTGTGTAGGTAGGGCATATTCAGCATGCCAGAAAGAAATTAATGAAATACTACTGTACAACTATTCATAAATATCAAAATAAGAAAAAGATTACAGCATATACAGTTTATAGCCTAATAATATTACCAGTTCCCCCCATTTTTAAACACCACCACAGTCATCTGATGTTTAGACATTAATTACCGCTTTCCAGACATTATTGAACTGGATACTTCAGTTTAAAAAAAAGAATACAAATTTGTTAAGATTGCATTACTTTTCATCTCCGCCTTCCACCCTCTGTCCTTTTTTCTTTTTATCTGAGGCAGCTGCAGTCTTGGAGGACACTCCCTCCACTCTGCCGTCTGACGACATCAGCACATTTACGGTCAAACCCATCCTCTAGCAGGTGATGTATTCCAGGCCTGGCCAAATGGATCAATAGCACTCAAGGCCTCTTTACTGCTTTTGTTCTTGCAGTTCAAGGGGAAAGCATGTCTTGCTTCCCACCTCACCTCTTCCTTGTGTCATCTGGCCCGTTCAGTCCCCCTCCCCCGTGGACATTACTGGTTAAGGACACAAAATGTAATAATGCAGGGTTTGTATGTGACAGAGCCCTGCTGCATTTATGACCCTACCATTTCCTCTCTCGCTCTTACATTACTCTTTGGGCCACACCACTCATTTATGACATGATCAATTGAAAGGGTTACAAATACTTTAAGTACAGAAAGAAAATCTTTGATTTAAAAATCAACCACTTGCAATAAAAACATTACTGATGTTAGTTAAGACCTACACTTTTATGGAGTGCTAGTTTACACAACTTTTAGTTTCTCTGTGCTTTTACTTACATTGTTGCTGAGCTCTCAATGGTACCTATATGTATCCACCTCCTAGTGTTAAGAGTTCTCAGTAGCTAGTTTTCAGTCTGTAATTCAGTGATTATTGATTTAATGACATTTCATTAGATATACTGAACTGTCAAACAGAAAGAAACTCATTCAAGAAGTGTATTACTCATACATGCGATCCAAATACATTTTTCATTCTCAGTAATACTGTTCAGTTTGCTTTTAAATGGAAGAATACAGTCGTGCTTTATAAAGACAGATATGATGACATCCAAGACCAAAAACTCAGATGCAACTGACGTAGAAAATACTTTACAAAAATAAATAATAAAATAAACCAGTGTTGAAAATGAGGTTCATGGTCAAACAGTATTTGTCGCCCAATTACTAGTAAGTTTGAGACGGGAACACTGTGTCAGAAAGTTGGGAAAACCACAGAAAATCAGAATTGTTCTCGAACAGAAAACCAAGAAGGGTAAAACAGCAGTTATTTAGAATTATTTTACACATACTACATTGACAGAGAGCATTAAGAAGAAACTTAAGGTACAAATTACCCTTAACCACTTCATGTACATATTCTGGTTCTGTTTTTGTGTTAGTGATTAAAGGGTGATGTCTACCTCGTCTGTAATGTAGAGAGGAAGCTGTTGCAAAACAGACCTGGGCCAGACTAACATTAAATTGATCTATTTCTGAGCCAGCGGGACACGTGACAAAGTCAATTTATGTGTTTGATTTTTAAATTGTTAGTTTTTGACTCCGGTAAGTGAGCTCTAACGGTTACAGAAAACACCCAGGTCTGCTGAGAAAACAAACCCCTCTCCATGTCTCCATGGTGGGTTTTCTCTCCCAGCTGCTGGCCTGGGTCTGCAGGTGTTTCCCGAAGGGTACTTCACTTCCGTTTGCTCTTGGTGTCGGTGGTCTGGAAGACGCTGGAAGCTGACATGAGGTTCTCGATGTACTGACCAAGGACCTGGTTCTCAGACTTTAACTTGAGGTTCTCCTCCTTGACTGCGTCGACCCGCGCTGACAAGTCTGATACAAACATAAGAATGGGAAGCTAAAACCAGTGATATCAACTTACCCTGTCTTAGACTTTATCTACTATTCAGGAGGTCCCCCCCCGGCTAATTCAACAAAATAAACGTGGCCCAACCTCGTAAGCTGTGAAGAAGGAGGTATTATCTCAAGAGGTGGATCCACGGGAGTTGACGCAAGAGTCGTATATTTAACTGTATTCAGTCTGTCCATACCTGCTGGGTAGCTAACGCTAGCTTGCCAGCTGTTTGCAGATATAAGGCCGATGTCAAGAAACACAAACAGCAGGCACAGATGTATTAGTGTGCAGCCTTTTCTGCTCTATCTGTGCTAAAACTAATTATTAAACTGGATGTCTGTGATGTACTGAGTTTAAAGGGGCAGTTCACCCCAAAATAAAAAATACATATTTCTCCTCTTGCCTGTAGTGCTGTTTATCCATCTAGATTGTTTTGGTGTGAGTGTCCGAGCTTTGGAGATATCGGCCTTAGAGATGTCTGCCTTTTTTGAATATAATGGGACTATATGACACTCAGCTCAAAGCGCCAAAAAAATACATTTGAAAAACTCAACAGCAATGTCGGTTTCCAGAAATTGTGACCCGGTTACTCGAGGTAATCCACAGTTTTGTTGTGAGCAGTTTCGTGTAGGAACTATTTTCTTTTTACCGATAGTTCCTACATGAAACTGCTCACAACAAATCTGTGGATTATCTTGAGTAACTGGGTCACAATTTCTATTCGATTAAAGTTGAAAAAGGCTCAGTTCTTAGCTTTCCTAAACATTTTTCTTGATAAGAGAAAGCTACCTTTGGTTGGTTGATGACATTTAGCCAAGTGTAACTGTTTTGGCCATCAAGTTACGTAACTCAGAGCACCGTTTACAGATACAAAACTGAATTCACAGCAAATTCTTTTCGTCTTTTAAAAAACATTTTTCAGGTTCCCAACTATCACTGCGTCTACTGGGAAAAATCTGCCATCCACTGGACAAAACCTTGTGTTTCTATGCGTGGTGTTTGTGAATGTGGAAAAGAGATGGAGAGAGTATAAGAGAGGTAGAGTGAGTGCATTAGCACAGGACTATATCAAGACAGCAGAGTGGCTGATGCGAGGAACAACAGAGAGAAAAGAGCAGCAGCACAGGGAGAAGAATCCAGTGTTTTAAAACTTCATTCTCAAAAGGCATTAAAGACAGATGTTTTGGTGGGGAGGAAAGAACGAGTGTTTGGGGCCTACTAATGTCAAGGGACTTCAAAAATAAAATTGTAAGATAATCAGAACATATGGACAGCTGTTGTTGACTTTACTAACCAGCGGTGCAATTTCCCCATCCTGGGGAAGACACAGTAAAAATAAAGTTGTGTGTGTGAGTAATATGTGTGTGTTACCTTCCAGTGTGTGCTGAAGTTCCAAAACTTGATTTATTAACCTCGTCTTCTCCTCCATCTCCACCTGGTTCTCCATGTCTCCTGAAATGGACACAAACACTGATGCTATTTACATACAATTACAGCACATTATCTCATCATTACTACATGATGCCACCCTCAGACATAAATTGTTTCACATAAATTGTTTCTTGCATGTAAGCAGACGCACCATCTATGTCACAGTTCATGATGAAAAGCTCGTTCTCCTGTTTAGAATACAGGGCTGCGGATCCACTGTCCACTGTAAAAGAGAAAGAACAGAGACAATGTTGTAACATGACGAATATTTCTAAAGCCAGCTGAGATTCCTGCTCTTATCTGCTTCTCTGTTCATATAGAGAACAGCAAATACTGGGGCGTCAGGGTTTCCCCGGGACATTGTTAAGTCGAGGTGGGAAGCCACCCAGATCCTGACACATCTTGTGTTTTGATCAAATTAGTTAGTAGATGATGGCCTAAATAACAGTCACTATAGTCATGTGTTATTTCCAGGGAATTAAATTAGCACCTGCCAAATACAGGGTAAATGTTGAAAATTTCAGGTCAACTGGGGAGATTTTCTTATATTAATAAAAAGTTGTTGTTTTTTTTTAAAGCAATTCTTAAGTTAAGAATAGTCAGGGGTTAAGGTTACATGATATATTCTACATGTCTACTGTCAGGTACCACAATTCTAAAGTGTTCTAGTAGATGTGAGAAGTGGCACACAAAAAAAAAAAAACCACAATATGTTGCAAAACATGATTCCTGTTAAGTTTACAGCAAGTCTAAGTCATTAAGCGTTGTCAGCTAAGAAATGCAGATACATCTGACAGCTGTGTAAACAGAGTTTAGGCATGTTATCCCTGCCTGCTGAGGGTGATAGTAGCTGGTTGGGAGCAGACACCGCACCCAGGGCCAGGGTGTGAGATGATGTGGGTGTGCTGCCTACTGCTGACCTGCAAAAGTATCACTGAAATGGCTGTTATGAGCCAAACGCTTCTTTGGATATGGGTAGACTTTTCTGTGTCTGTCTACTTTCCAACAATCTAATTTGCAGTTATATTGCCACTACAGCCACAAATAAACGAGCGATTAACGCCAAATTACAGTGAAGTGAAGAAATCAACGTTAGTCCAGCACATCAAATCTCCCTTTCAGAGCCACAGTTGTGTTATCGGACAGCCACCCTGTTTGTTAAAGTCCAACTACTCATATTCTGGCCTTTCCTTGCTCATCATTTCGCCTTTCACGTAGATGGGTCATCTTCCATCTCCGTCGCGAATCGCTGGTCCTTCACTAGCTTGGCAAGACTCTGCTGTACCTCAGTCCGGTGTCCGTAAACAGAGAATGAGCCATCTCCATAACAAAGCCCGAAAACGCGTGGGCATCGTTGCTAAACTTGCAAACATGTTATCACATCTAGTATAAAGCCGTGGGTTGATCAACGTGAAGGCTGTCATCAACATTTTGGGCAAAAATTGGCTAAAATTAAGCAGATAACGTGTCCGGTAATGGATGCATGTAACTAACATTAGCTTAGTTAGCTATGTAACGTTAAGTTCAATAGCTTTGTGGCTTGCTACGCCAACGGAGCTGTAACATAACATAACTACTTCCACACCAAATGCGAGGTTAGTGTCTCACCAGAAGCAACCGAAACTCAACTGTCTAGTTAGCTAGTCTCTTATTTAGAAGCGACTCTGTGATAAATACATTTCAGTGTGCGAACGGACATCGGCCGGAGTGCTGCTAACTGTTACAAGCTAACGGCTGCTGCTAGCTAGCGTTAGCTTCAAATGGAAATGGAAAAGGGATTCAGCTACTCATTTTACACAAAACAACTAGCACACGTCGGCGTTGAAACTCACCCAAAGCAAGAAATGTCTTCTCCGTGTAGCGGAGTTATACCCTTTAAACAGACTAGAGGCTCTGTGGTGGTGGTGATGATGATGAGGAGGAGGATGATGATGATAGCTGGTACTTCACCCATCAACATCGTCATCAGACGTCACTGTGAGTACGTGACCACACCAACCGACTGGGGGGGAGGGCAACTACTGCGCGCACACACACACACACTTGCTGCAGTCGTAACAGATGCTCAGGCATTCAGTCATTCCCCCTGGTAGCAAATCACATACACAAGACAGTCATAGCAGCAGTTGGCAATGAAAACCTGACCCTCCCCACCAGTCTTTAGTGTGTGTTTGTGTTTGTTTTTGTGCATCTAGCTCTCTTTCTGTCCATCTGTCTGTATGTATGCATGGAGTAGTTGCCGGCCGGAGTGAACATTAAGAGATACATGTCTGTGTGTGGTATCCCTGCAGCCTCCGCGCTGGGCCCCTGCTCGCTCTGAGGAGTCCATATGCTGCTGCTTGTCAGCCAAACTAAACCCTGGGGACACTGCTGCTTCAGCCAACAGCCTTCTATGGCCAGTCTACTCTCGCTCCATCTTTGCCTCACCCTCTCTTTTGCTTTCTTGCTGTGTGTGTTTCCCAAACTCTGTGAGATAGCTGAAAGTGCCAACCTACTAACATTTCTAAATATGTAGCCTACTTTCCAACTCTTTCTGAATGACTGATGAATTTATCAGTGACAAAGCTATGAGTAAACACATTAGGAACCCAAGCTATAATCAATTTGCAAGTCAAGATTTAGGGTCTGCAAAGGAGATTTGTGAGGAGAAAAATGTTTTGGCCCCCCAGACCCAGACTACATCTCACAAGCTCAGTTTTCACCACTGTTTTTAAGAGAGCATCCAGTGGATCAAGTCAGACCAACCAGAGAGCCATGGAAAGCACATAACATGTCCAAATTCCTAAAGGCCCACTTACTTGCTTTTTTCAACCGCATCTCACATCTAATGATAAAGTTGCCACCATGACAACTGTCAACCATCACCAGGGCAGTTGTCCATCGAGGAAACTCCATCATTTGATGAAGAGCTATGGAAAAAGTAAGTGTAATTACTTACACTTGGCTAAGTAATTTACAAGTGGGTCAAATTAGTTATGATTATTTTACTTGTTGAACAGCGGCCCCCGTGGCCAATATGAATGAAATTAACACATTACGAGATAATGAAAAATGCTAAAATGTAACAGTAGCACAAACAGTAGTTTGCTAACATTAGCCACCATAAGCTAGTGGTCATACTAGAGCAAGTACTGTAAGGCTACGGAGGCAAAACCAGAGCGTATAAAATTGAGCAGGCGTGTGTTTTATTGCTTATGAAATTGTTTATTTGTAAGGGGAAGGTTGTATTTATTCTTCTTTAAGAAGAAGTTAGAAGTAAGTGGTTGCTTGTAGCGATGAACCGACAGAAAATGACCCCCTTAATCTGCAGCTCCCCTCGGCTCTACTCAGCTTTATAGCGAGTTTCAGCTCATTGTTTAGCTGTCCAGCCTAAACTTTACTGTTCTGGTTCACTATCACCGCTCTTATAGTGTCGTTTTAACCCGCAGCAGGCAGTTGTTTTCAACTAAAAAGCTCTAAAAAAAAAAAAACCCACTGTACACTACCTGCTCAGCACCAAACAGCAGACTTAGCCACTCAGTGAACATAGTGGAGCATTTAGCAGCTAAAGAGGCAGATGTTTCCCTCAGGAGTTGGTAGAGACCAAAAACAGAGCTAAATGAAAATTGGACTTCCATTCATCAGGTGGTCAGAAACACGACTCCAAATGAAAGCTAATGTTGCTCCATATCTGATGGAAATAATAAGTCCAACATATCAACTTAAAATGTGATGATATGTCAGTGTGTCCACAGTTTATTTCTGCTGCCCCCAAGTGGTCGAAAATCAGCTGTTGGTTGAAACTAAACGTTATTAATATGGGATTTTGATGGATAGTTTCAGAGATAATTTGACATTTCCACAACAACTATATTTTCTACTTTGAACATTTTAAACAAAGCCAAATGTGATGGCCTAATTAGTGGAGTGGATGCTCAGTATAGGTGTGAGAAGGGTTCATTTGGATTGAACGAAGGACAGAACTCTCAGTTATGAGTTTACATGAAATGACGTGTGTTCCAAGCAAATGCCTGTAAAGCCTTTGCAAAACAAATTTTCTATGTTTTGTGTGCCCCCAGTTCAAACTTTCCACTTAACCCCTCGTATTGTTTCCAGCGGTTCTAACATGCCCATATCTGGCTGCTGGGGTCAAGGCGGGATTAACCAACCAGGCTGACAAATGATTGCACATTTGTTTGAATTGCAATATTATTTCATCTTTCGGTCATGTCTTGCACGGGACCATATAACCACTTATCCTCAGAGGGTGGTGGCTGGAGCTGATCCCAGCTGACACTGGGCGAGAGGCGGGGTACACCCTGGACAGGTCGCCAGTCGATCACAGGGCTGACGCATAGAGACAGACAACCATTCACGCTCACAGTCACATCTACGGGCAATTTAGACCGCCAATTAACCTAACCTGCATGTCTTTGGATTGTGGGAGGAAGCCGGAGAGAACCCACGCAGGCACAGGGAGAACACGCAAACTCCACACAGATTCTTGTTGCAGCCTCCAAACATGTTATGGTCATGATTCTTGCCATTCTTGTTCTCAAAAAAAAACAACAACAACAAAAAAACAGACTGCTAAACATAAGAGGTTTAGGATCACTTCATGCACATTCAAATGCTTAATGTTTGTTTCATTGTATTGAAGATGTTGGTCACTCACAAATCAATAGGTAATGGATAGTTGTTGATACAACGCTGAAGAATGTGTAAGTGCTTACTGTAAGACACACAGTAAATGGATACTGTTAATTCATATAGTAAGGATTTAGATCAGGAAGGGATTATTCCCCATGGTAAATCACGACTTCTTAACATTTTGTCCTCATAATCAAGTTTAGTAAGGACAATTACTGTGTGTGTGTGTGTGTGTGTGTGTGTGTGTGTGTGTGTGTGTGTGTGTGTGTGTGTGTGTGTGTGTGTGTGCGCGCACAAATGTCTATTAGATATGCAGTGAATACCATAAACAAAGCGATGCAGCTTTGGAAGGAGCCACGCCTCAGTGCCATCAAAGCACAACACACCAACATAACCACTCTGGTTTAATGAGCTGTATGGTTCTGCCTCATTGCCCTTTGTTCAGTCACATACTTGTAACAACTGCTTTAACTGTCATTTACAAAAGAAAACAGAAGTATATAATGAAATGACAAGTTTGATTTAAGGGGTAGATTTTTTGACAGTCTCAGCAAATAGTCACTTGACACTTGAAGAGCATGTTTCATATTTACAACACAAATGTGTCCTCAGCTGCAGATAATAGGGAACTGTACTGCTGTTTGTTTTGTGCACATAAAAAAAAATTGAAGGCCAGAAAAGGGCTAACTTTGCAAAAAAAAGACCAAAACAATAGCTGAATTATCCAGAGGCTTTACCTGTGTCGTCTGCCAGAGAGATGTTAGTGAACGTCCCATCATCCTCATCCACCTTGGCCTCCATGGCCCGAGCCTCCCTTTCTTCTTCCAGCTTGGTTTCCTTTTTATTTTTACCTCACAGAATCATTCATCAGTGTCTGAGCGTTCCAGCATTTGTCACTTTCTCCTTTTGTTTAAACTTTGCTCTTGTTTCTTCTCTCTTACGCTCTACTTGTCGTTTGGCCCTGCCTCCACAAACACCTGCTTCCTGAATCATTCACATCGTCACGGTTACCTGCCCTACCTGACTGGTGGCTCAGGTTACAGTGCTGTCGTGGGAATGGGTCGCCATGGCGACAACTGGATCAAAAAACGAGACAGACCGCCCCAGCAGGAAAACTATCAGGGGTCAAAGTTCAAGTCCCAGTCTGCTCACGTGAAAGGTTGCCATAAAGACGGCACACACACAGGAGTGGAGGCACACACTTGGTCACACTGACCTGAAAAGAGAGTGTGTGTTGTTAATGATGTCAGATGGTCCATCGTTTTGCTTTATCTGCTGTTTTTCTTCCATTTTGCACGAAAACCAGAACGTCACAAATCTGAGGTGCTGTAAGACATACAGCACAGTATGAATCAGTTATTTGCCACGATTATTCATGTGTTTTAATTCACCTAATTAGACAATGCCTCAGTGCAGCGTTGACCTAAAATGACATGAATGGGAAAGCGGTTTCATTAGATCTGTGGGAGCAGCCTGCACTCTGGTGGTTACTGTTGAACACTGCAGATCAGTGACAAGCAACAGAGACTCCATCATGTTCCATCTGGAGAGCAGCCTGCAGTGACGGTGCACTTTACACACACGCATACAGCAAAGAGGAAGACCTGAGGCTTTCATGGTCTAGAGCTTTATGTTAACCTTAAACCACTGATATTAGACAGCATGATTCTGAAAAATATTAGAGCAAGTTAAACATTTACATTTTTTTTAGAGGTACTTATTTTAGATATCTTCATTATATTATGCAGCAACTGCAGACAAAAATACTTCAAAAAATCCTATAGTTGTACCACAGGAGATAAAAGAGGTCCTACAACATAATGCAAAAGAACCACATAAACTAAGTCTTGATTTTGTAAACTGTGGTTTGACAAAAAAAAAAAACCTCAGAAGACAAGTGCTCCTTAAAGATTTTGTTCTAATACAAGTGGCAAGGACTGGAAATACCATGTAAATTATAACATAATAATAAACAAGAGAAGCACACTCTACGTCAAGTCTAGGTCAGGTCTAAATCAAATCGGGTATTTAAGTCTAGCCAGCTGAAAATGACTACTTACACACCGTGCAGATAGTATGAATTACAGCAGCATGTGGTTTTGTTGTCTGAAAGACGATGTGTGTGCATCTGCATTTTTCTGTTTGTGTTTGTTATGTTTGTATTCATGTATTTGTGTGTAGATCTGTTCATGCTCACATTTGCAGCTGCTTTGGTGTGTCTGTGCTCTTTTCTGTTTTCTCGGCCATACTTGAGTGTCTTTACTTGCTTATGTTCTGCTGTGTGTGTGTGTGTGTGTGTGTGTGTTCTCACGCATGTGTGTTTGCAGAGGATTCTACGGTGCAATTCAAACGCACCGCAACTTAAGAAAACACATGCAAATAGACACAACACAAATTAAGAAAACATTTTCATTAATTTGCCAACACATGCACAGCATTTCGAAAACACGCTGCAAATACACAAACTATCAGTAATTCTATTTGTGAGGAGATTTAGTGTTTATGTATTATTTATGTGTTACATATATTAACCTTTACTATCCTACCACCAGGGTTGACAGACGGCATGTAGCCTGCATGATAATCATATAGGCATTACACCAGAAATACACACATTAGACAGGCCGTCAGTCATCACTGATGAACCTGGTATTATCTGATTAACAGCAGTTTTCCAAAAAAATAAAAATTTAAAATTCCTTCAAATTTACCTTAATTTTCAGTTTCAAAAATGCTTTACAAACTTTTTCTTTGAATCTGCGTGTTCCCGCGAGGTAAGTGCACGCTGCAGATCAGACTGCACCAAGTGGAGAAACTGTTGTAGTGGCAATTTCTTCGGAATAAAGAAATTACACAGTACAAAACAAAATAACAGAAAAACAATGAACAGATGAAACAGACCCGACTTCCTGAGTCACAACCCTTTTTAGTGTCCTCTGGAAACACTTCCATTGTTGTTTTGTGTCTTTGCTGCACATTTGTGTATTTGGTTGTGTTGTGTGTCTTTGCAGCGTGTTTTTGAAATGCTGTGCATGTGTTGTTAGGATTCCCCCACCCCATCAAGCCAGGAAGAAACTGACATTTACGGAAACGAGTTTCACAAACTGCAGCCTGATCAGCTCTCTCTGAGCCCCGCTGCTGATCACAGATCAGCTTTATCACTCACACTCACATAAAGAATGACAGTGCCAACTAAACTTGGCTGGTGTCACTAAAGCAGCAGTTCCACCCAAAACACTAGACTACGCTCAAAGGCGAGAAGAGAACAAAGGTTCAAAGTTTACAGGCTGGTGCAGGATGATGTTTCATCGTTTCGAGTGAACTTTTGAGTGAAACGGATAGGTGTGTATTTATTAGTGTAGTGTGCATTTGTGTGAGTGTGATGGTTAGTGGCCAGTGTTAGGTTCTAGCACCTGCGATACTCCAGGCCCCAGAGACAGTTTGACCCCTACAAAACCTGGAAGCAGTCCACTGAAATACACACACACACACACACACACACACACAAAACACACCACAGCTTGATTCTGACAGAAAATGAAGCCACTGAGAGTGTCTGACCTTTATTCTGGCCCCTGTGTGTGTGTGGCGTACATGTTTCTCTCTGTTTGTATATTGAACGCACAACTGTTCGTTGTCGAAATCTGCAACCAGTGTGCTCTTTCTCCCCTTTGTCTTTGTGTGTGTGTGTGTGTGTGTGTGTGTGTGTGTGTGTGTGTGTGTGTGTAGTTAATTATTGCTGCACAGCGACATCCAAGAACCAGAGCAAGATCTGTAGCAGGATTAGCTGCATCCACAACTTGAGAGAGAGAGAGAGAGAGGAGAGTGTATATTGGTGTGACTGTTCTCTCTCTCCTCTCTCTCTCCCCTGTGATAGTCCACAGACCAGATGCCCACTTTGGCACTAACACTCTGCCAGTGTTATGCTAGGCATGGGGCATACACATACAGCACACTCACACACACACACACACACACACACACACACACACACACCCAGGGAGGAGAAGAGGCTGTAAAAAGAGCACTCGTCCATCTGTCCATCTCCCGGCTACTCTGGTACTGAGCACATCAGCATGTTTGCGTCTCCCTACTGTGTCCTCAACATTGTGTGTGTGTGAGCATGTCTATGAATGAATCCAACAGTGAATCTCTGCACAGTGGAAGCTAAATTCGGCGCTGTGGAAAAATAAAAGCAAATTGTTTCCTCTAGTTTTTTACAATTCAGTGATCATGGAATTCAAGTTATAAAATGACACAATGTTCAGATGCATTAACCTTATAAATTGGCATTTTAAACCCCCATCCATACACAAACTCACATGCACGTTTTGTAAATTGAATGACTAGCTGACCCTATTAGTTGGATATTTTTGGATTTTCTTTCAATATTTATTTTTGTATGTGTTTCTAGTATGTTTTTGCAGAAATAAGTAAAAATGGTGTTGAAAAAAGCCAAATTGCAAAATACAGATAGGACTGATGAATGACTAAGTGATCAAATTGTGTGATTTTTGACAGTTTGATAACATCTTAACATGTGTGATTAAACACACACGGTCCTCTGACTTTAACATATTATCATTCACATCTTCATCCAATCATTGAAGATCATCCAATCATTGAGAATCATTCTCCCTGATTGCTGTCTTCATCACCATAGCAACATGAAAGTAACCTGAGAGACCTGGATGATTTTCGGGAAAAATAAGGAACCCAGTTGGAGGCAGTACAAGTTATGGGGAACAGAGGGGGGCCCAAAGACTCAAGCTGGGTCCCAAATCCAAACTACACGCTAACATTATGCATTATGTACTTTATACTGACCTTTATATATACAATATGTGCGCAGACTGGCATCAAACTGTGACTTTGCCATTTTAAAGTTGTCATAAATCAAAGAAATTTAATCTACACACTGGCATCTTTGATTGGGCTTATCTTTTTCTCAGCGTGACACACCACATGTTAAAAACCCACTTGGAATTAGTATGTAGTCTGGACGTGGGAAAAGTGGCAGAAAAGATGTGAACAGGCTGTTTTATATCTGCCATAACCTCTGACCTCTCCACTGGAAAGTATGAACATGTTTCTTTAAGGGTCTTAAAAAAAATAGATGAAAGTTTTTGTTCCTCAATTGATTCATTTACTGATGTTTTTGAAACAGCTGGTCCTTCTGCTTTGTCATGGTTCCCATCAGCCTCAGCTGTACTTTGTGTTTAGGGCTAATTAGCAAATATTAGCATGCTAACATGCTAAACTAAGCATTGTGAGCATGTTGCCATGCTAGCATTAGCATTTAGCTCAAAGCACCACTGTGCCTAAGCACAGCCACAAGCATGGCTTAGTCTTGTTATTTGGAAATGTCTTTCATCAAGAAAGGATAAAGCAAGAAAAGTCATCTAGCACCACGGTCAAGGTGCTAACCCGTGTCCTATAACAGCAGGTTGCACAATGGCCAAGCACAATGTAGTTTCTGCAGTTTTATTATTTATTCCATCCTGCCGTCACTACCAATCTGTAGTCCTAATGGTGTAGTCCAGGCCTCTGTGGCTAAGTTATGTTAGCATAGGGAGCATGTGTGGATATAGCATGCTAACAAACTGACTTCAATTAAATCATTAAGACATTTGTTGCATGAGCTCCACTCCATATTACCTGCTGGTCATGGTTCCAAACTGCCAAACAGGAAGTCGTCTTCTTCGCCTTCGTCTTTTTCTTTGAGGTTTTACGGCAGTTGGCATCCACGATGTTGCATTACTGCCACCTTCAGGTTTTATTCTCCCTTGGTGTCCATTAATTTTACAGCCGTCTTTCCTGTCCACTCATTCTTAAAAAACTAAATGACCATTTCCTCCCTGGAACACTGTCTCCACATTCTAATAGACTTTTAATGTTGTCCTCTACCCGCTCTATTTTTCGTAGTTGCGTCATCATTTCTTGTCTTTCTTGCGTAAATTTCCTGCATGATAAGGACATGCTCTACTGTCTCAGCCTCAGGGCATAGATTGCAAAGACCTGTTGGATGTTTTCCTGTGATGGAAAGTGTACTGTTAAGGTTGCTGTGCCTAATTCTCAGCCTGCTTATTATTACTTGCTCTTTCCGTTTTGTTCCCCTACTTCTTAACACATCTACTCTGTTTTGGATTGAGTGTAAATGTCTCCCCTTTATTGCATTATCCCATGCTGTTGCCACTGTTGATTTACCTTTCTCTGCACTATGCTTTTCTCCTCTGATTTTGATAATTTAATATTGATTTCAACATTTCCTTTCCTTTTTTTACTGCTTCTTGTGCTAATTTGTCTGCTCTCTCTGCTAAATCCCACCTGGTAACTAGGTACAGCAATTGCAGACCCTGTTGTATTTGTTTGGGGATCACATATCTTTTTCTTTTTGCTCTCCTGTCCAGCCAAAGCTTTCTTTACGTGTCCTCTCCTTCTCCCAACATGTCTGCAGTACCCTGCAGTGTTGGATGGCTATCTCCATGCCCCCTTAGGTTGACCCAGTAATTGGCCACCAGTTGATTGCGATGTAACCTCAGTGGCATTTCACCTGCCTTAACTTGGAGTGCCCACACTGGGGAAGTTCTAACTGCTCCTAAACACACTCTTAGAGCTCAAGCTTGCACAAACAGGAAGTGAAAGCATCCATTGGGATTTATAGAACTCAGATGTTGAGTAGAGTAACCTATATTGTTTATATTTCTATTGTAGGACAATTCTAATAATGATTAGAAATTGTTTTATTGGTTTTACATAGAAATGTTATTTGAATATCTTAATTGATTTTGAATTAGCATTGGTTTGTCTGTAGGAGGAGCCTCCTGTTCAAAGGCAAGGAGTAGAAGCTCCTGACTGAGTTTCCTTATGTTCTTGAAAGGTTTTTATAAGTTTATTTTTTCTTTCATTTTTGTATATAGTTTTTGCCGCAACCAGCCTCAACTGCTTGCTTGTCTGATGTAAACTACAAATAAAAGTGATTACTCCAGCCTCCGCGTGTTGTCCCTCCACCACTCAGCCAATCCTTTGCAACCACAATTTTCAAGATTTGCAGTTTAACATGTAACTTGGCATTTTATCCACAAGCACATGGTGTAAATTAAATATCTAGGTGAAGATGGAGAAGTTAGAAGTTTTAATTGTGTGTAATTTTAGCATGCACAATCACAGCTCCATGTGAAAGTTGAGATCCAGTGAGATGCACATACAGGCAACATGACTGGGGGAAAAATACAAAGGTTGATTTTGAGATTTTACTTGTAAAGTTGAGATGTAAAAGAGCTGAATTTATACTTTGGACATTATTTATATGTGTTTACTATCTGCATGTTAATTGTTGTAAATATACTTTAAGTAGAACAAGAAATGCTCACAATTCTGGTGGAATTGCTTATTGAGGGGAAAGGGAGAAATACAGAAAGAGGGAAAGAGAGACGTACAATGGAGTAATAATGCTTATCTCTGTGAGAGGAATCTCTATCTTGTCAAGTTGCGACAGGGGTGAAAAAGAGACGGTAGAAATAGTCAAAGTAAAGGAGCAAAGACAAACACTCAGGTGTGAGGTTTTAGACAACAGACATTCATTCTGACTTTATTCACAATAAGATAAGCCTTTATAGACAGTGTCCATTTGGGATGGTAAATGTGTGGGTTTGCCTGTGTGTGTGTGTGTGTGTTTGTCCCACCTTGTAGCTTTATCCATGGACTAATTGAATTGCTCTAAAATATTCAGCAGCTTGAGGGCAAACTAGGCATTTCAATGAGGATCAGCGTTTTGTGTCATCATCTCTCTTTCGTCCTCACTGTCTATCCATCTATCTATCTATCTATCTATCTATCTATCTATCTATCTATCTATCTATCTATCTATCTATCTATCTATCTATCTATCTATCTATCTATCTATCTATCCTGTTCCAGTAAAAGTCCACTCCAGGGTTTGCAAGCAGCCATGAATGGCTACAGTGTTCCTTTAAGATCTTCACCATACATGTTTCCTCCCCTCTCCTCTCCTCTTCTCTCCTCTCCTCTCCCCCCTTCTCCCTCAACCTATTCTTCCTACCTCAATCTCATCCCACTCACAATACTCTGTGGGGAGCACACACACACACACACACACACACACACACACGCTCACACACACACTCCTGTAAGAATACTTGAGTGAGTAGAGTAGTAGCCTGCACTCTGAACTGCCATTTCTTTTGACTCTCTGTCTGCCAGAAACCACAGGACAGAACAGAGCTGTAGATTTGTCAGCAGTGGAGGATTGTAGCAGTCATCAACCTCACCTGCTCCACTGTCTACCAGAATAACACAATGACACTGCATGCAGTCCTTGCAAAGGACAGATAAACAACAACAACAACAAAAAAAAACCCACTGTAAATGCATGCTACAGCGGCCAGGATATCTTGACTTTTGGCTGGGATTCAGACTGAAAACAGCCCTGCGTTAAAACACGGCTCGATGTTGGTGGGGCATGTTGTTTTAGGTATTGGTCAGAAAGTGAAATACGATCCAGGATGTCGAGTTTGAATAACAGATTCATGTGTTTAAAGGCTTCTCAGATGCTAAAACACAAGTTTGTAATACTCAGAGACAGTCCAGATGAGCATGAGGTAAATAGTCGAAATTTGGTGTTCATGTTACAAAGTAATCCATCATGGAATGTGCGCTTGCATGTATGTGATTGCCCAACGCAACGCCTTGCCGGATGACATTGCGTCGTGCTGCAGCAAATGTTGAGCCTGGTTGAACTTTTTTGCCGGATGAGAAGCACAGAGTTGTTTATTAGCTACTCCACTCCACTCCACGAGTTGGGATCGCTTTCAGGGCAGATACAGGACCGCAATGCTTGTATTAAAACAGTTTCAACAACGCATACTGCAAGGTAATAAAAGACTGCAAAGAAAGCTATTCTGTACACAAGGAAAAGGAAGGGAAAGGAAAATGAACTACTTCCTTGTGCGTAGTACGGCGGCTACGTCAGAAAATAACTGTCCAGGCGGAGTAGAGTACAGTATGTTAATTAGGAACTCAACACAACCACAGAGCTACATCTTCATGATAGGCCAGAGACTGTCTGCTACTTTGTATGTGTGAATGCAGCGTTTGTTTCTAAGGGCCAAGCTGAGATAAACACCGGATCCTACACTTCCCGTAATGCAACTTGATAGTGTCTTTTTGTTGTCTTTCAGACTCCACATTCCACGTTCGTATCAAAGGCTTTGTAGTCTCCATGCCTGAGCTGAAATAACCCTGATGACATCATCAAGGTTATTTTCTTAGACTTTAGAAAGTTCCCTTCAGCGTCACAGAAGATATTACACAACTGTTTTCATAAGCTCAATACCCCTCCCCATAACAACTAAACTTATTTTTATTTTTGTGTAAAGTAGCGTTTGCTTCTTATTTTGTCTACACTACTGGGCATATGTGTAAGTATTTGTTAAAGAAGTTGAGATGTGAAAGAATAAACAACTTCCATATGCGCACTTTGCACAAATACACTTAATGTTTTTATTGTAAGTACAAGGGAGACAGAATACAGCACATTATGTGTTTACCCCTGCATAGCAGTGCAGTAAAAAAAGGTAAAGTAAATCCTAAAAGCTCAACAGCACAACCAAACACGGAATAACCATCATCCTCTCTCTGTCCACGGCAACATCAATCACAGTATTTCTGATGTTAAACCTTAATCTGGCTTTGGTTATTTTCATATTTTTACTTTGATGGAAGGATGTGCAGGGTCCTCTTTTGGATCAAACCTATTTTTAATAACACTTTGGCTCACTTTGAACTCCCTCAGAAGCCAGGGAAAAACTTAATAACACATGTTTGATGAGCTAAAAAACAGGGTTGTATCTCATTACTTGAAAAGGTGGCATTTTGAAAGTACAAAGGTTTACACAACACAGAGACAACAGACGCATTTAGGGCCCCCTGTGAGTCAGGGACCCGGGGCTTAATCCACCCACCACCATTAGCTGCATGGTGTAGAGTGACTTCCACCAAATAACAGTTCACCTCCTGGTGCGACTGAACCAATACTGATCTGTCTGTAAATTTAACTAAAATTATTTTGACTTTTAGGCAATGTGCATTCTGTTCTCCAAGACAGAGAGACACACAAACATGCATACACACATATGCACTCAAACACAAACAAATGCACATGCACACCTATAATCTGTACAGAAAGATACATGCACACTCCAAAGGAATCCTTAAGTGAGTAACATTTCCTTTGTCTCCCTGTTTCTAGTGTTTCAGTCACACCAGAAACAGAAGATGAGTTGTCTGGCTACTGGTAGGACCATGGTGATGTTGATTTGAAGACAACCAATCACAGCCTGATGTGAGACTTTACAGGTGTTACAATCTGTACAGGGTAATCACAACCAGTGAGGCGATGTCCATACGTTAGCCAGCTAAATTCTAATCTAACATCTTGAGTGAACTGGCCTGCCTGTTTAAAGTACTCTTGCACTCAAAAATTAGTTTTTCTTATGTTTAAGTCCCCTAAAATGTCAGAGCTTGACTTTACTGACTAGTATCTGTGCAAAGTCTGTCACTGGAGAGGTGTTTTCACATTCCTCTACTGAAGGGGGAGTTGTCTGTACACTTCCCTAAAATCTAAGATTCAAACGTACTCAGGGCAAGCTAGATTTGGGATGTCACAAATTCGAAAGTCAATCGCAATGTCACCGGCAAAGAAACCTGAAACCTCCATTGCAGAGCGGACTTGTCAGTACAGAGAGCGAGAGTTTGCACTAAGTTAGCGTAGTGAAAGTTTTGACAGCAAACGTGGTAGAGTGTGCAGTTTTTGGATGTAAACGGACCCCGGAGCTTCCTTCCACTATCTACTAATGTTTCATAATAACAATGTGAACACACTGTAAATTCGTAGCAGATATTATTCTATGTTTCACAACCACTAACATTGTGTCAGCTACAAACATGCTCTTTCCGGCACCTGTCAAACAAACACCATCGGCGGTGGGCGGGGCATTCAGAGATCCAGAATTTCTCAATGAGGGAGAAAGAGTAGATTTTTTCTTTTCAGAACTTTTTATGTGGGATAACCATGTTAAACAAAATATTAATCATAACACTATTTTTACATACTTTAAAACGTCTGGAGGGGATCTTTAAACAATATGGTTAGGTTTACTTATTGCTTTGCATATCAACCTTTTATGTTGATATGGCAAACTTGTTAGCAATAGTTGCTTATTTACGCATCCAGCAAATACGGAGCAACGTTATCATTCATTTGGAATCGTGTGATGAATGTAAGTCCAATAGTCACTTTCTTTTTAGCTCGGTTTTTGGTTTCCACCAGGGAAATATCTATACCCTTCACTCATTTGATCCATTGTTATTATAAATACAGTGGTGTGAAAAAGTGTTTGCCCCCTTCCTGATTTCTTATTTTTTTGCATGTTTGTCACACTTAAATGTTTCAGATCATCAAACAAATTTAAATATTAGTCAAAGAAAACACAAGTAAACACAACATAAAGTTTTTAAATGAAGGTTGTTATTATTAAGGGAAAACAAAATCCAAACCCACATGGCCCTGTGTGAAGAAGTGATTGCCCCACCTGTTAAAACATAACTTAACTGTGGTTTATCACACCTGAGTTCAATTTCTCTAGCCACACCCAGGCCTGATTACTGCCACACCTGTTCTCAGTCAAGAAATTACTTAAATAGGACCTTCCTGACAAAGGGAAGTAGACCAAAAGATCTTCAAAAGCTAGACATCATACCGAGATCCAAAGAGATTCAGGAACAAATGAGAAAGAAAGTAACTGAGATCTGTCAGTCAATCACTATTTCACACAGGGCCATGTAGGTTTGGATTTTGTTTTCCCTTAATAACAACCTTAATTTAAAAACTTTATTTTGTGTTTACTTGTGTTATTTTTGACTAATATTTAAATTTGTTTGATGATCTGAAACATTTAAGTGTGACAAACATGCAAAAAAATAAGAAATCGGGAAGGGGGCAAACACTTTTTCATACCACTGTATATTGATTATAGCTTCTTAAGTTTATAGCAGGAAGAGATAATTGACAATTGACTCAATTTGCAACATTTTGATTCCAGTTTCTTCACTCATCCACCCACTTTCCTTATCTCACAGTGAGCACATGTGTGCAGTCTAGGACTTTGAGAAGCACAAAAAACACAAAACCAATCTTTCAAACTTCAAGTCAATGGCTCAAAGATCTCCTCTTACTGATGACCTTCCTAAACATTTTGCAGTCCTCTGTGAACACCAATTAGTTTGGTACCGTGCTATTAAATGTAAGCTACAACTCTGTGAAAAACTGTCTTTTAAAAAGAAAAACTTGAGAAATGATTGATTTTGGCATCAGAACTGTAGAGTCTGTGCCACCTTGTTTTTCTGTTTTTGCATTGACAAAACAGTCGTATTTAATTGTTCTCTTTGCCTTGCGTCACCATGACATGGCAAGAAAGTGCCAAATAACAGTCATTAAGGGATATTCAGTGAGTATTCTGTGAGTCAGTGTGTGTGTGTGTGTGTGTGTGTGTGTGTGTGTGTGTGTGTGTGTGTGTGTGGTCGAGCTATTGACATCAGTCTGTTGTGGTGCTTCTCCAACTGACCTGTGTGGACACGGAATGTCTCGATGGTGTCATGAAGTCATAAACGCACCCATGAAGTCATGAACACATATGACCTAAATTTAGAAGTCAGACTGTCACATCGTGTCGTATGTATCAGGGTGTGTTTTTATATGTGTGTGTGTGTGTCTTAAATCCTCTGGGGGGTTTTTATACTGACATAAATGATTATATTAAAACAGACTTGGTTTGATAAAGCAGTTATCATTCAATTTTATCATCAATTCAACTTTATCTTTTAATATTTAATGTCTGTCCCTCGTGTGTGGATTGGTCTTATACGGTGTATGTACATGTGTGCTTCTTTATTGATCTGTGAGACATGAGTGTGTGTGTTTGTTTTCCATAAAATCTGATGTCACAGCATTATTTAAGGCAGCCATGAAATCCAATCGTTTCCATGGGTCCATCAGTATATCAATCTGGTATGCGTATGCTTTGTGTTTATATCTCTGTGTGTGTTTGTATGGTTCTAAGCATTGTGTTTGCAAAAATGTAGGCCTGTGTGTGTTTTTGTGTATGTATACAGGGTTAACTAACTAGAAGCAGAGGAGATGTGTCATTCAGAATTGTGTGTGTGTGTGTGTGTGTGTGTGTGTGTGTCTCCTTGTATGTCGCAGTAGCGTGTGCATGGTACTTAAGAAATTAACATATTTTGAAAGGAAAGAAGATGTCGTTCCTTAATGAGAGAGGGCATATGCATCTCATTATGGCATCCTTAGCATAATTACCCAGCATCCTTAGTGATCATGACACACACGTGTGGGCGTGCGTATGTGTGTGTGTATTTGTATTGTTTACAGGGGAGATATTTTTCTCTGCCTTTTTATTGTCATTAACAGTACACCCCCAAGTTCTCTGTGTCTTACCATTTTCAAGCTCGTTTTTTCTTTACTAATACCTCTTCTTTTTTCCACCACCTGATAATCATGTCTGTCTCTTTAACTGTAAAATAACCAACAGTAACAATAAGAAATTAAAGCTGCAAGCAGCGATGATCAGGCCCTCGCACCTCCACGCACGTCGGGGCGTGCTGCAGCTGTTCGACTCGGCTCTAAAATGTGTTTCGGTCACTGCACATAGGAGTTACCTGTCACTTCCTGTGTCCACTATGTAGCGCTAGATAACACACGCTCACCGTGAAGGTCTTTTATATGTGTTGTCCAAGTTTGAAGTGGATCAGATTAACGGTCTAGGACGAGTTTGTTAAAGTAAGACCCCTATAAATCACAAATATTTAAAAAAAATCAATTAAAAATGGCCAACTTCCTGTTGGGTTTAGGGTATGGCTGCAGGCATTTTTGCATGTCTTGGGGTTATACATGTACCTCCCAATTTTCGTACACGTAGATGAAACGTAGGCCTGATGAGTGTGCAAAGTTTCACAACTTTGAGCACTTTTAAGCCCTCAAAAATGTGATTCATTTGTAAAAAGATGGAATAATAAAGAATAAGAATAATAATTCTTGCATTTCAGTCCAGTTGGTGCTTGGGCCTAAATATCTTTGTCCCTTACTTCTTAAATCAGCCTTTTTCAGTGGAAGTCTGGTTTCAAACTGTTATTTAAATCCTTTGTGTTTTGCTTCTTGCTCATCAGCTGATCAGGCAGAAAACAATATAATTCTCCTCTCAGCCTTCATGGAGATTGTGGTCACCACTTCTTGTTTCCCAGCCAGAGGTTTTAGACTGTCGCGGCACTGTGCACTGGGAGTAAACACTGTGGTAATGTGTGTGTATGTGTGGGTAACAATAGCATTCTTGTATGAAAAGCAGCAGTTATTGCAGCACATCAGAGTCTAATGCCAGGCCATGGACACACTGCAGAGAGTGCATACGAGCTTATACATACACACACACACACACACACATATCCTCATTTAATGTGCACTGCCTCATCATATTTTCTAATAAGCAACTTTTTTAGAACACAGTTTTTTAAAAGTTCACAGAATTGTAGCCCGATTGATTTCTGAGGGATTTTTTTCCTCAAAATCTTTTTCTCCATTTCCCATGAGACCATGTGTAACATGAAGTGAAACATCAAACTTAAAATGAGACCTGCTAGCTTGCCATAATGGTATATACAGACAAGGTCTAGTCTGGAGGATGGATTGTGTGTATCATCTTCAGCTACATCGCTGTTGAGGGTAAAGAGAGAGAAATAAACAAATTTATTCCACAAAAACTATGACATACATTAGACTGGCTTCATACTGTACATTCATTGAAAACTTGCAGGGTAGTGATATTCAAGTGCTCACTCCAGTGCAAAAAATGAATTATAAATTCCATACAGATGGAACAATGTATGTTTGTCAAATCATTCAGTATCAAATTAAGATAAGATTTTAGAGCTAATTTATGAGTTCAGTTGGTCTGAATGAGAAACCGACCTATGATGATACAGTGTGGGATGAAAGAGGACATTAATTAGTGGTAATTGTAAATGGTAAGAACAGTGTTTTCTGCTTACTCACCAAACTTCATTCATAAATCCTACATTTTTATTTGTTAATGTACAATGGAACTCACGTAGTGAACTTGCTTATTTTAGATGTTTTATAAATCAAGAGGGTCTTAAGGTAAATTCGGCATGGACGATTGCCAACAAAACAACGTTTAACCGAACACGACGTTTAGTTTCCAATTACAGGATGATTCCGTATTTTACGGGACGGTTGGCAACCCTACCTCAGACCCAACATGCTTGGACATGTCTCTCATTAACTGGCAATGCTTCACAACATAACTGACATAGCAAATACAATAACACAGAAATATGTACATAGATAGGAACAGAGTATTGAACAGGTTAGTAATACAGTCAGCTCAGACCCAGCACACTACAAAAGGTCAAGTAATTTTAGCAGAATAACTAGCTAGCTTGCTTGCCAAGTGCACTTTTTCAGGTTATAAAACCAATTTATCGCTACAAAAATGCAGTCGTTACACTTGTCCTGTAAGTAAAATTTCAACAAGTCACAATGCTAACATGTTCACACCGAGGACTTACTGATATCAATACACTATATTTGAGAGCTGAGCTTAAAGAATAGGTTCAGATCTATCTTATCACTCACATGCCATACAGGGTTAGAAAAACGGGGAAGCTACGGGGAGCTCGGCTAAATTTATATTTAGACAGAAAAACGCACCATACGTTGTCTTTCGAGTGAATATTTGTAGGGTGTTGACACAGTTTGATGCATAGTCTACTGTATAATGGTGGATTTGTATTGCAACGTTACCTCCGGAATCTTTTACTGGGCAGCGAGCATTGGTGTTGTGTTTAGAGTAGCTGTTGGAAAAGTTATCTTGCTATGTTTTCCGTAAGACCAACAATTGAGACTGTGGGCATGTTCATAATTGTCATGCAGCCTAGGTCTGGTCTGTTTAACAAAGTAACGCAAACCTTGCCTTTCCATTGTGCACTGGCATTTTTATTGTTTCTTGGCAGAGAGCGATTAAAAAAAACATGGTGAATAGTTTCTTTGTTGTCCCAGGCTAAATATTCTCTGTATGAATTGAAATGTATTGGTAGTATATTTTTGCATGTAGGTGGGCGCATTCATGTATGCACGTAGATGTGTACAATACCCTCCCACCCCCGAAAAATAGGGCTCCCCGAAATGGAATGGACTGGCATGAAATCTGGTACAAACAATCATGTTCCCCAAAGGATAGTTTGTAATAACTTTGGTGAGCTCCTCACCTTTCCACTAGTGACATCCACAGGTCAAAATTGACTGTCAGGTTTTTGAAAATAATGTGGTTTTAGAAAATAATGTTTACAACATTTTAAAATCTACCTGTATTAGAGTGACCATCATGGAAAAAATCTGGGTGTGGACAGCAAACAAGCAACTCTCTCCACTCTCTCACTAACTACCATCAGTGTGCCCTTGAGCAAGGTGTCTCTCACATCCTTCCTTTTATTCCTCTATTTCTCAACCCTCCTCCTTCCTTCCATCCAATCTTCTGCCCTCCCTGCGGCTCATCAATATATCAGCCACCCTGATTCTCTCTTTATCTCAGTCTCTGAGGCGGTGCCGCGTACATTAAATATTTAGAGACAGGCGGTCTAGTGCAACAGCCCAGTAACCTCTCCACTAAGAGAGAGAGAGACAGGCAGAATAAGCAGGGTCCTTCCTCTCTCTCTTTCTTGCTGCCACTCCAGGGAGGGGAGTCTCCGGAAGAGCCTGAAGGGTAGGAGAGCCCCATTCTCCCCCTGGGTATCATTGAGCGTGTGTAGGGGGTCATCACAGGGTGAACAGTGTGGTCTGAATGTCAAAACGCTGTGGAAGTCAATATAGTGAGGACAGAGGAAGACGGAAAAGGCCACATGGGAGAAAAAAGAGGAGGAGATATGTGGCGTCAGTGTGGGAGGAAATCCTCAAATTAGGTTAAGCACATTTTTCTTTTATTCTTTGGGGACGTTTGTGTTTGGTCTGAATCTGTTTGATTGGTTTATGATGTAACAAAGAGAGCAACACGCAGTCAGAGAGATACACAGACATGGTTGTTTACAACATTCAATACTTCCCTCCAGCTCTCAGTTCTCAACCCTGAGTGTGTTTCTGTGTGTGTGTGTGTCCGTACCTTTTGTGTAAACTCATTCTATACCTCCCACACTTGAAGTCGTGAGCAGACAAACCAGCATGAAAGTGAGAAAAGAAAAGGAATATATCTCTTCCTTGCTCAAGAGCAAACAACAAATTATCTTTGATGCTTTTGTGTAAGAGCACAACGAAGAGGCAGATCCAGTGAATACAGCTATTAACATCTCTTAATAATCACTTCTCAAAAACAACTCTCTTCTTTAATAGGAGTGACTGGCTAACTGCAAGTTGTTAAAACCTTTCTGCAGCACTATTGTACCTTTGCAAAGTGTAGCATAGACATCCACTATCCTAATACATCACAGAGAGCTCCGCTTGGAGCTATTTTATGGTGGGAAACAGATATTTAACAATGGCTGTTTTAGAGTCAAAATACAGTTGGACACTCCCCCGCTCCAAAATCCTGAAAACATTTACAACCACCCACTCCCCCAATGTCAGTGCTGACAACCAAAATGGAGGGAAAGTAAAATAATTTAACCAGTTTAAAACTAATTTAAAAAAAGAACATCTGTAAGTATTATGGTAGCAGAGAAGGAAAAGAAACAGAGAAGTAAGAAGTACGGAGTAAAAATAGGTGAAAGCAAGTACTCGAAAATGTGGTTCATTTGTGCTGTGTGCCGTGTGTAAGACAACATTCCATTCATTCCTGAAGCACTAAACCGGCAGCACTAGAGCACCAGCTATAGCCACACACACAAAAACACACACATCCATGGACACAAACTGTGCTTGTAGAGCTAGCTGGTCAATGTGACGCAAAGTAGTGGTCATGCTTTGTGGTGCACAGGGGAGTAGAAGAGGAAGTTACAGTGAAAAGTCAGACCAAAGTCAAATATTTGCCAAACATGTTTTCATTTTATCTTAAATCTGAACCGATTAAAACGCCAAAACAGCTAAGCCATAGCATTGCTTTTATGGGGGTATTGCCTAAAGCTGATTTGATCAAACACAGTCAAAGTCGGAATAATGCTGCACAAGCTTGCAATGAAAATTGTAAACCAATTAAAATGCCTAAAAGCTGCATTGGTAATTTTTAGCCATGCTAGCAATGTGGTTGGAGGGATGACGATGTTTGTCTGTTGTACGGTTGGTCGGTCCACCAGTTTGGTCCAGACTGAAATTTGGATGGATTTCCATGAATTTCGGTACAAACATTCATGGTCCCCCAAAGATTAATCCTACTGGCTTTGGTGATCTCCTGACTTTGTCCAATACTTTGGCACAACTAATGACATGCCCATCAGTTGTACTTAGCTGTGCTAATTAGGAAATGTTAGGATACTAGCATGCTAAACTAAGATATTGGACATTGTAAACATTCCCTTCTTAACATCAGCATATTAGCATTGTCACTGTGAGCATGTTAGCATGCTGACATTGGCATTGAGCTCAAAGCTAAATTCAACCTCACAGAGCTACTAGTGTGGTTGTAGACTCTTAGTGTTGTTCTTTCATAATCATATTGACCCCCTTTACACCTTTTGGGTGATCGGATTGCAATCGGATAGTGCTTGACCACATGAAAGTACAGGTGTAAATGCACCCAAGATGCACTGAGGACAGATTGTGATCTGATCGGCCAAACCACCTCCGGAGGTGGCCAGGGACGCATTGTGACCACATTAAACACAAGTGTAAATGCAATTGCGTTGTCAATCAAATTACGTGGGTGGAAATACATAATCTCAGAGTCGACCTATGGGATCCACTCTTCATATATGTTTACAATATATCTATAATTTTGTCATCATGATTGTCCATACTGTAATTTCATCATGTTGGTCTATTCTGTACACACAACATCTTTTCCATGTTTGTCTGTCCTGGGGATCCCTTCTCTGTTGCTCTCCCTGAGGTTTCATCCATTTTTTCCCCTTAAAAAAGTTCTTTTGGGGGGGAGTGTTTCCTTATCCGAATCAAGGGTCTAAAGACAGAGGGTGTTGTATGCTGTACAGATTGTAAAGCCCCCTGAGGTAAATTTGTAATTTGTGGTATTGGGTTATATGAATAGAATTGACTTGACTTGACTTGTCAAGCATAACCTAAAATTAAATAGAACACCAATATCTCAAGCCAATTTAAAAAAAAAATGTTTTAATAAAGAAGCAGATAATCTGAAAAGAAAGAAATAACTTTATGTACAATACCCATGTAGGAGTCCATCGGCATGCATGGATCTTCAATATGTGTTTTTTGTTAGTGAAGATCTTGGAGAGAAGCAAGCCAGATATTTGATCCCACTGAACCCAGGATCAAGGTATCCTGTTGACAGAAATGTGCAGGTCTGGTCAGAGCACAGAAAGGAGTGGAGCTACTAACAGTACCAACAAGAACAACTTAGACCCATCTGTGATTAGCAACTACAGACCAATCTCCAATATCCCTTTTCTTAGTAAAATACTTGAAAAAGCTGCATAGTTACTTATCACTTCACAATCTGTATGATGTATATCAATTTGGCTTCAGGACTAACCACAGCACTGAAACAGTTCTCATAAAAGTAGTCAGTGACCTAAAGATCAACAGTGCTGTAAACAAACCTTCCATCTTAGTATTAGACCTGACTGCAGCTTTTGACAACGTCGACCACGACATTCTACTCAGTAGACTACAAATTTCAGTTGGCCTATCTGGCCGTGTCATTAACTGCATCTCTTCCTACCTAAGAGGCAGGACATTCTCTGTGTCTCTTGACAACTTCAAAACAATGGCAATTTTAACATTTGTTGTGGGGTCCCACAAGGCTCAGTTCTAGGCCCATTACTGTTTCATCTCTATATGCTGCCACTTGGCTCCATCATACACAAGCACAATGTGTATGACTAGACTAAGATCCTTGTGGTAGGTGCTAGATGTCAAAGACAGAAGATCCACTCCAAACTGATCTAGCTGTCTCTGAAACCCAGTGAGCAGGTTAGAAATCTAGGTGTTATCTTGGATTCAGAACTAAACTTCACAAGCCACGTTACAAGTATAACTAGAACAGCATTTTACTACCTAAAAATATTTCCAAAGTCAAATCCATCTTGTCTCAGTCAGACACTGAAAAACTGGTTCATGCATTTATCTCCTCCAGGCTAGGCTACTGTAATGCCCCTCTTGCTGGACTCCCCATAAAGACTGTGAGACAGCTCCAGCTCCTGCTGCTGCCAGAGTACTCACTGGAACAAGAAAAACATATTGAACATATTACTCCTGTACTTAGATCACTTCTCTGGCTTCTGATAAAATACAGAATTGATTTCAAAATATTGCTCACTGTTTACAAATTACTTAATGGTCTAGCTCCTAAATACATCTCTGATCTGCTCACTGCTTACAAACCCTCCAGAACTTCATCAGACACTGGTCTACTAACTGTACTCATGATCAGTAGTAAATTTGGTGAAGGTGCATTCAGTTATTATGGGCCCACTCTCTGGAACAAACTGCCTGGTGACGTGAGATGTATTATAACTGTCTCATCTTTTAAAAGCAAACTTAAGACCTAGCTGTTCTCTCAGGTCTGATTAGCTAGTACTTCTGTCCGTCCATCCGCCCTGTCTCTCTCTCTCTCTCTCTCTCTCTCTCTCTCTCTCTCTCGCTCTTTCTCTCTCTCTCACTCTCACTCTTTTTGGGTATCTGTGGGTGGGTATGTTTATGTTGGTGGGTGGGCAGGGGATGAACTTATGGATGAATTTGTTTTTCTTTTAATATGTATTTCAATATGTATTCATGTCTTATTTTATTTTGTTCACATTTGTTGTTTGTGAAGCACATTGAGCTTACATTGTATGAAATGTGCTACAAAAATAAATCTGACTTGACTTGATTAACAGTAGTTATGTTGAGAGGGCAACAGATCAACTGACTAGTCTGACTTGCTGCAGTCAGACTACTTTGATTGTGGCTGGTTGGTCCAGTGAGGCAGCAGAGAGGAAATCATTGAACAGACATTCAAAAATCAAGGAGATCAAGAACAAAAGTCTCAACTGACTCTGCCAAATGGTTGATGTGTCCATTTATAAGTTCACTGTCAACAAAGTGAAATGAAAGACATGTTTTAGTT
Organism: Siniperca chuatsi; assembly: GCF_020085105.1. Lineage (NCBI taxonomy): Eukaryota > Metazoa > Chordata > Actinopteri > Centrarchiformes > Sinipercidae > Siniperca > Siniperca chuatsi. Next base: position 27,994,880 of record NC_058044.1, on the reverse strand, counting down.
TCACATCTCTTTTTATGGACAAGAGCAATGTGTAACATTCAAAAAATGTAAAAAATAAATAAATAAATAAAAAAAAAGTTCAACAGTGCATACATAGGTTTGACACCCAGTGGTGGCACTGACCACAGCTGAAATAAAAGCAGCTGCATAAAACAGCATTCTCCTCTGCTTTTGTCTTCGGAATTCCTGTTATCGAAGACGGCTTCGAAAATCAGTCAAAAGTCCATACAATAGCGCAGCTTCACGGATGGCTACTATCTTTTTTATTTTTTTGTTTTGTTGGACCCACGCAAACGAGAGGAGAATGTGACGTTCAGTTGTTTGAGCTGGACATGCGATCGGATCTCGATTGGATCTCAGTGTGGACACTGGAGACACATATTAATACCAGGTGTAAATGCAATCAGGTTAAATCATATCTAGATACAATCTGGATATGAGACGCATTTTAATGCAAGATGTAAAGGGAGTCATAGATTATAACTTATATTATAAACTGTGTTTCCACCGCAGGACCTTTCGATCAATATCAAGCCAGATGAAACTAATCAGTTTGTTAAACTTCAAGCATGCCTTAAGGATATAAACCTATATAACCTGAATGACCTGCAATTTTCTCACAAAACTGAAATGATTGCACTTGGCCCCAAACATCTCCGAGACATGTTATCTAAAAATATAGTTACTGTAGATGGCATTGCCCTGGCCTCCAGCACCACCATAAGGAATCTCGGAGTTATCGTTGATCAGGATTTGTCCTGTAACTCCCACATAAAACAAACTTCAAGGACTGCCCTTTTTCACCTAGGTAACATTGCAGAAATGAGGCACATCCTGTATCAAAATGATGCAGAAAAACTTGTCCATGCATTTGTTTTTTGAATTTAAAATCCTTTTCCACACCTACAAAGCTCTTAATGGTCAGGCACCATTGTATCTTAAAGAGCTCATAGTACCTTATTACCCCACTAGAACACTGCGCTCCCAGAATACAGGGTTACTTATGGTTCCTAGAGTCTCCAAAAGTAGAATGGGAGCCAGAGCCTTCAGCTATCAAGCTCCTCTCCTGTGGAATCAGATCCCAGTCTCTTAACAAGGCTTCTCCATCACATGTTGTGTCTGTATGGGTTCCAGGTTCTCAGATGTCATGGATGAATTACCTTCCTCTACAACCGGGATATTGATGCTCGGCAGACTGTGGGTTGTGTATTGTTGCTGAGCTTCACTTGACTGACTGGACCCTTCTCTCAGGAAATACTGGTCCATGCAAGGTCCCAGTCTCACGTGTTTCAGGCTTTTCATCCGGCCTTGGTGTATTCTTTGACCTCGGAGAAATGTTAACTTGGACCAGCCACAGCTACATGTTTCCAGGTCGTGTCCAGCAGCTGTAGTTTCTGTGCCAATTACGTGATTAGTTGCCAGTTCCGAGCTGTCACATGGTCTTTCCCTAGTTGTCTTATTATATATTATATATATATTATATTAATATATGAAACCAACTGAAATGGCATATCGCCATCATGTTTTGTGCATTGTAGAAATGTAGAAAACATTTGTTCGTTTGAGCTTTGACTGTCGCTCTTTTAATTATGTCATCTCATTACGCCCTCTTCTTTTGCAATGGTTTGATGGCACCTGGAGAATTAACTGTTGATCTTGGTGCACCAACTTGTAAAATTCACATACAGTAGGTGTACAGTAGATGGAAACGTGCTTTAATTTGCATTTTCATTTGCTGATTTTCTGGAAATTTGCACTAAATTTGGATGGAAACTTGGTTTATGACAATGGTTCCCAACCTGGGATCAGGAGATTACTCTAATGGGTCACACGAGATGATGGCCTGGGTAAGAAATAAGACGTAACTGAGGACTGTCCACGGCCCACTGTAAAGCTTTGTTTATGGTCGATGACATAAGTGACATCATTGTGTCTCTTTTGTTGAGCGCGTAGGCTCTGCAAGTCGGCGCAGCGCAGTGGGCGTGCACCTCCCAATTTTTTGAGACTAGGCGCTCACTCCACGCTTGGGGCTTTTCATTTCAAGATGGACGAGTTTGAAGGTTTTTATTTAATTTTTTTCTCACTTTGTTGAATACAAAAGTTCAAACAGGCTTCTGTAGAACATGACATTAGTTCATTACAATACAACTGAGAGCATGACTGCTCTTTGCGCGCTCGTAGCTCATGCGCCATTTACGCCATGGTGTTTCGCGCAAGCAAAAACAAAGCTTAAAAGCCTCCTGAGGATGTAATTCAGGACTGTTTGCGCCTATTCATTTTGAAGGGCAACAGCCAATAGGGGAAACTCCAACACTTGACTAACCAATGGTATAACTTCATCACTCAATAAGTCAGGGACAAGCTTTTGCGTTTATAGGGCTGGCCCTGCTTTGCTGCGGATACTAAAGCTTTGTTTATACTCGCGCAAGACGCCGTGACGTGGGCCTCCGCAGAGCTGCCAGCATGCACAGAGGCGTTTATGTTCAGCGCGTTGTCGTTGTAGTATTTTCCGACATGCCAGGGAGTGTACAAACATAGCGATCCCTCATACTTTTCCACACTTTCCTACAAAATGACTTATCTTTTGCCAGTGTGATGGCGATCTCTCTCCATGAATTGAGAGTCATTTGACACAGATGTGTTTGTAGAGGCGAACCTGCTCGGGCAGCTTTGGCCTCCATGTTGAAATGAAAAGTGCACCTGCAGGCCCTGGGCGCCTAGTTACAAAAATTCAGAGGTGCACGGCCAAGCTCTGCAAAAGCTTGCGGCTTGACGCAAAAGGTGCGATGATGTCATTTTTGGCCGGCAGACCCTCATGCCAGCAACACTGCGTCGAGCATAAACCAGTCTTAACTGCTATCCCACACCAGATTTGTGTTTGACATGTAATTTTGATCACTTGTGCTAATGCAAGAATCACCTCATTACTAATCTTTTAACACTGAAACAGGAAACAGAAATGAACAACACGCAATGAAGTGGAAGCAGAGACACATGCTGTCCATGTTCTAATTGCCATGCATATTGTGTGAGTGTGTGTATGTGTGTGAGCGTGCAGGTCCATGTCTCTGTTGGTCTACAGCATGTGTGGTGGTGAATGACTGCGTGTGTGAGAACATGAGTGTGTGTTGGTGGGATGGTTAGAAAGAGACAAGGGAGAACATATGGCCTGAACAGTCGGAGATGGAACTCAGAACTCCCATATGACATGGCAGATAAAAATAAAAGCGGGAGAGAGAGAGAGAGAGAGAGAGAGGGAGAGAGGGAGAGAGAGAGACAGCGAGAGACAGAGATAGCGAAATGGCCTCTTCTGCGACATAACCTTGAATTAAACCACATTTGTGAGGATAAGATTAAGTCCATTTGTGCGCATGTGAATGTGTGCGTGCATGCCTGTGATCATTCCTTCGTGTTGACTTGGTGATTGTGAAGAGGAGTGTCATGTATGGTTATCACCATGCAATGTAAAAGTACTTGTGATTCACAACATTACTTTATATTACAAGCAATCATCAGTCACATGTTCACTGCATTGAAGATCATATTTTCATGTGAAACAATTATTCAAATATTAGGTCCTGGAAGTTGATAGTAAGATGTGAATCACATGGTTGTCATAAAGAACAAGCAGGACCTTACAAGTGCTCTCATTTGAAATTTAATTTTTTTTTTATTTCCTTTTCTTTTTCTTGCATGTGGCAGAAGTATTTTTAACAGCTATTTTTAAAGCACAAAGGTTAGATACTTCTCCATATTATCGGGGTCTTTGAATGGAACTGAAACTTATTCTATTGTTGCACCTTTTGTCAATCATGATCGATTGATAAATCACCTAAATGTCCTAAAATGTAAACTCTGTAACTCTGACCTATTTTGTCTCTACAGTATGTTGTTTAAATGTTTCAAAATAAAGTTCAATTATTTTTCTCTAAAACAGATTTTTGCTTGAGTTTGAGCCCCTGTTGCCCCTTGCACCTCTGCTCCTTTTTTTCTGTGATTTAGATTTCATCAACATCATTATCTGTTCACCATTATATTTTAAACTATAATCAGCTGAAAAGGTACACATGTAGTTTTGCCACAGGAGCTTGATCATTTGAATCTATTGGTAAATTGGTAAAAAAAAAATGAAATCATTAATTCAGCTGTTTTTTTTTTCTTCTTATTTTAATTTTGTAAACATGTCTTGAAATTAAAGTTATACTCCATGTAGGTTTTCTCTGATGGAAAAGATGTAAATGACAAAAATGTAAAATTTAAGGGATAGAATATTAAACCTTGTGTATTTTTAGGAAGCACATGGAAGTTTGAGCTGTATGGAAGCTATAGTCCTCAGCTGCTCATCCATGTGTTAAGAACTTGGATACTAACCGACTACATACTGCATATTATTCAGTACTATGTATTACTACAAAACCATGCAATACACCCAAACTATGCAGCACATGAGCAGGCCAACCACTAGCTTACATCATAGGAAGGCTATCAGCAATTTGTTGTCATTATTAGCAATTCCTGCTTAAATTGTTTTAATGTGATTCATCAGCCAGAGAAAAGTGTTTCATTATACACATATAGAATTCTGACATCCTCCCCTGTGACTTTTCTGTGACAGTTATTTCACAGTTCTGAGGATATTATCTAAATTCTGAGAAATTATCTCAATATATTTGGCCTGAGACGATGATTTGTGTCTTTAGTAGTGCGTGTCACATGCACACTGGCGCATGATGAGTTTCTGTGGTGCATTTTAATAACATTTCTACTAGGGTTAATAGTGGTAGATATTGGCAGTGAACCTTCCAAACTCCACTCTTCTCAGTCCATTGTAATGTAGTGTAGCATTAACCTCTCATGAGCTGGCCACATGCAAAAGAAATCCTATAAAGTTTGTGTCTGAAGGGTTCGTTAATATGCCAGGTACAAGTAGCTGGTATGATTTCTATAACCACTTTCACACCCAGGTTTGAACCAGTCACCGTTCACACATGATGCAGTTCTGAAAAAATGTAGTTCAGGACATTTCTCTACTAAACCCAAAATTTGTAGCAGTATTATAATATCCTGTTAATAAAGGTAATATCATAGTAATAGTCCTGTAATTAATTAATTAATTAATTAATAATTTTAGTATTTTGCCACTAAAACTTCAACATATCAAACAGGGTTATTGTGCGTCAGTGATATGGTGGATGATGCAGATGATGGTGTAATTTCATAGGGTTGCTGTTTTTTTCTAGTCAGCTCATGAAAGGTTTTCTCTATTATCAGTTCATATACAGTATATATGCAATAGTGCAGAACAAATTTTATCTGTAATAGTTAGTAATGAAAAAATAGTAAAAGAAAAGTTCGTCCTTGTCTACATCACTGTCCTATTTCGTGGCCTGACCACTCTGGTGATGTGTTATGATGCCCATTATTTCATTTGTACTATTATTCATTCTCTGTTATTGGGATTGTGCTTATTGCAATACTCTTATAGTTGTTGTTGCCTTTTGCTTATGTGAATTGCCTACATGGGCCTCTGTATGTATCTCTGTTTATCACTATCTTTATGTTAAGTTTGTTTTTAATTGTTTGCAAAAACAAAACAAAAAAAAGACCCCCCCCCCTTCAATTTGGTAATGAAGTTACTTTAATGAGCTAGCAATGAAGACATTTGTCCAAAACAAATTTCCCTACAGGGACATTAAAGTGACCTATTTACGCCAGTGACAAACAGAGTTTGTGTCCCTAACTTGGGGGGTGTAACCTATACAGCACAAGACAAGTCGTAGGTGGGACCAGCCCGGTCCTCTCCGGGATACACTCCGGACTCCACTTCGGGTTTTCCGAGTGTCCATCAGCGGGCTCCTCACAGCCTCTAGCTGTTTTTTACTCAACTCCTGTCCTGATATCACTCCGCTGGCATGGAGGAGAAGCGGACCTGATTATTGTGATGGTGGCAAGCGGCAGTCAGTGACTACAGACTTCCGCCACTGCTTCCCATATCCGCGTTTTGCGCCGCCTGGGCTACTCTAGTTGCCTCACAACCGGACTACCGAGGGCGCTTGTGCTCTTTCACCCAACTCAACAACATCTTCACCGGGATTTCTTTCAGACCAAAACCATATGAGATGCAAGTTCACTGGGAAACTCCGGAGCCCGTTCGGTTCAGGCAGCAAAACTTTTTCTCAAAGGACAACGCAGTAAAACGGCGAGTGGACTGTTGCTGCTGCCGCCGCTGCTCCTCCGCGGGACGGTTTGTGTGTATATGACCGTAGAGTGCCTGCTAACGTTTAAACCTTCACGGTATTGTTTTTTTCCCCCAGCGGAGTTGTTGTTAGCAGCGTGGCAGCGGTTATATTGTTGAATTCAGTTTGGGGCTTGCTCTGGTCTCACTCAAGATAGGTGTTATTTGTGTTTTCGGGAGCGGTTTGTTTGGAAACAGTGCCGAGGAGGGAAGAAGAAACGGTCACTCGCGAGCCATTAAACATATGACTGCTGGGCTCGCAGCCCTTTAAACCTTCCCGGTGGTTTTTGCTCGCTTCGGCGGCTGTTGTCGGTTGTACCTTACGTCCGCTGCCCGGCTGCTTCGGACCCTTCACCGGGGAGGACAGAGAGGGAGAGGACACTAGGTGGTGGAGGTGGAGGTGGCCGGAGGAGGAGGAGGAGGTGGTGGTGGCGGCGGTGGCGGTGAGCTTGACGGGGAGAAAAGTTCTTCCAAAATAGCAGCCACTCGGCCCAGTGATGGGGGACTTCGCCTCCCCCGCTGCCGGACCCAACGGCAGTATCTGCATCAACAACAGCATGAACCCGGCCGCCGGGAGCGTGGTGCCCGCCGGGGCGGTGGGTATACCTAAGCACAGCACGGTGGTGGAGAGGCTGAGGCAGCGGATAGAGGGCTGCCGGAGACACCACGTAAACTGCGAGAACAGGTACCAGCAAGCCCATGCCGAGCAGCTGGAGATAGAGCGGAGGGAGACGGTCAGCCTGTACCAGCGGAGTCTGGAGCAGAGGGCCAAGAAGTCAGCCGGCGGCAGCAGCAAGCAGCCGCAGAGCAAGCAGCCGGACCTGGACTCTGCCTCCTCCACGGAACAGAGGAATAACACGCTCATAGCGGTAAGGACGAGCTCTCAATCACGGCCAAGACTGCCCTGAGACCCCCATTCACACATAACCACTGCGCACACTTAAATAAACACTCTCTTTCATTTCCCCTCCATTTCTCTGTCTCCAAAAATACTGGGCCCCCATCAAGCTGCAAACTCCACTACAACTACTACTACTTGTTACCACTGTGAAAACTTGTTGAAAACACGTTCACTCAGCGCTGGCAATTGCTTTGGAAACACACACTTCACTTTTTCAAACCAGAGTGCCAACTAGTGCTTTTGTTTACAAAGAAATCCAGCCCTTGTTGAAGAAAACAGGCTGCTAGGGCTTGGATGCTGCAGTATTTGGAAATGACAAGCCTGACAGCTGATATCTGATCTTTTGCAAGATCACTGCTGCTTTATGCTCAAAGGAAGGCTGAAAGTTTGGAAGGGACTGCTGATTATCAAGTTAAGATTTTCACTTCAGAAACTTTAAACTAACTTCTGGAGGATGGCTGTTTTTTTTGCATGAAAACAACTTCTCCTTTCTTGTTCTTTGCTTTTGGGTGCACATTGTTCTGCAAGACAGGCAGCATTAAGTTGCAACATCTTAGCAGTAGCAGTTTATGCTGCAGCCTGTTCTGTAACCTTTGTAACACACTCTCAAAATCAGCCACCTCCTCAGTAAAGGTACCCTGCCGTCAAAATTACTTCAGATGACTGCCACGGTAGTTACTGAACTTGTTGTATACTGTAAGTAACTTTTGGAGATTCATTCATAATTAACTGTGGAGCTTCACACAAAATAATACATCCACAAAACTGCATGTCATTGTAAAAATAATGCAGTGATGCTTAGGAAATATATGTACTGTAAGTCCAATAGAGTCAATATAAACTCACAGTAGATTTTATAGGAATGCTATAGGGATTTGCTGTTAGTAGTTGGCATTGGTAGCATGGAGTATTGTTGAGTTTCATATGACTGTCTGTCTAACAAGGATCGTGGGGTCTGCAGATCAGACCTGTTTAAAATTGGAGGATTAGATTGGAATTTGTAATTTACAAAGAAAATATCCTGATGGTCATTGCTTGCATGACAGAGATGGAGACAGATACTGGCAAACTGTGTAGTGTCCCCTGTTCACACCACGTCTCCTGTGGCCAAGCTCCTGTTTCCTTTAGAAAAGACCAAAGGATACATGTGGGGAATGTCAACATTGTTATCCCTTTTGTTGCTGCAGTGAGCCCAGTTCCTACCCTTTTGAAATGCAAAATCAGAACGTCTTTAATTTCGAGACAGCCTCAGTCGTTATTTAAGAGCTCCACAGCCTGACCAGCTATAGCTTGAGAAAGCAGCAGTGATTTTAATAGTGCAGGGCCTCCCAGTGGCCCTTGTGGACATTAAACCGAACCGCCCATTAGATGGCCAGCAACAAATGCTCAGAGAATGGAGGGATTACTGCTTAAAGACACAGTGGCATCCCTCTGCTCTGTCCCTCTCTGCTCCTCTCCCAGTCACTGATGGCGACACCTCAAATGCATACACACAGCATTCAATAGCTAAATTACAGAGTGCTCGGTTTTAGTGCCCTTTTTATGCTACGCTAAGTTCTTGTCATTGTTTAGGCATGAATTGTAAAGGAGATGAAAGGAAATGAGAGAAAAATCTGCCATCCCTCTCCCGTTTTTTCTCTGAAGAACGGAGCTGCAGCTAGATGGCTGTATGTAGTCACTGCAGAAGCAGGAATTCTAGGAAAGCAAAGTGTGCTGTTAATGTAACTACACACATCGCATGCATACACAAATACCCAGAGGGCCTTATTCTGTAGGGGTTATGTTACAGACTGTTCTTGGAAGTATATTGTGTTGAGAAGGTGTGTTATGAAGGCGGTTTCACCTACACCTAAATGATGAGTACAGTGGCAAGTATGCTCATGTCATGATTTAGTTGTATATTAAGACTTCATAATATAAAGCTAACATTACACAGATCACTTTTTGGCTGTGAAGTGTATGTGCTGTTGTACTGGTTGGTTTGCAGCGTCAATATGGTACTAGTCAGTTCAAAGAATGTCAGGAATGTCTACAAGTACAAAAAGTAAATAGATGAAATATGTGAAACTCTGTGTTTCTAAGCGATAAAAGCGGCAAGACAGTGTTTGACAAACTGGCAAGAAACTGATTATCCAGTTATGGCAGATTATAGTTCATAAATTGGAAATAATATACTCCTAATTCCACAGTCCACACCGTTTTAGTGTGATTTCTTGAGAATTTTGTATTGCCATGTACTTCCCAGTACACTGTGCTTTGGTCTAATGGTTCTCAGACACACCCACATGGTGGCAGAGGCAAGCCTATAATTATGGAAAGTGTGTGTTTGTGTTTATAGAATAACTATTAGTGAGAAAAGAAAAGAAGACCCTGGGAGCCCGTTCTGTCTTTCCCACCATTTCTTTGACACCATTCAAGGAGTACAATAGTGAACTACAAAACATTCAAAGCAGTAGCTACAGGTAAAGGGGACCTGGGATGTGATATTTCCAGTACAGCCAGGAACACTGGGACAGTCAAGGATTCATTTACATATTACAAACTTCTGCCCTCTTAAAACTGTATCTGATTGAGTTAGACAGGTGATATAATGGTATAGAAGCAAGCGGATGGTGTCTAACTTATAGGCTCGTTGTAAAAGCTGATGATTATAGTTCCTTGGGGACACACATTGAAGGTGTGTTGTTAGCTCCCTGTCCATTGCGCGCGCGCGCACACACACACACACACACACACACACACACACACACAAAACTTATAGGCCTACTTATAAAGTGGTCCTCAACAGTGGCTTCCACGACAACACAAAATTCACACTAACCTAACTGTTTAACCTTACTAATTTAGAAATGTATTACATATTTATTAACTCTTCATTGGGCATACAAGAAAACTGAATTAAGTGTCAGTTTTCTCTGTCACTGTCAGAGGTTGTGAATCTAAAATATTAATTTCATAAAAGGTACACCTTAAAGAGTAACTAAACCCCCCCACCACTTTTTAACCCAAACCACGATCTTTTCCTGAGCCTAACCAAGTCGTTTTTTGCCTAAACCTCACCAAACTGCGACTGTTTCAATGTTAACCACGTATTTAACGTCACGTGACTTATGTGATGTGATTTACGTAACGTATGCTTGCAGCCCGTCCTCAACGGCCACCGGTAGGGACGCTAATTTAAGAAGCGCTTCTGTGGGTCGTCTGGGTTGGAGGACTTGTTGTTTCAGAAACACATTTAAGTGTACTGTTTAGCTGTAATTTGAGAAAGTTTGTGACCAGGCCGCCATTTTTTTGAATTTCCAGGGTAGAGGCACTTTAGCCAAAACTTTGGGGTTTAGTTACTCTTTAAGGACCAAATATACAGCAGGGCAGACATGCATGTGCACGTCTGTTTTTACTACATTGGGTGTCTCTGGAAACGAACGTGTTAATGCCTGTGCAGCCAGCGCGTACAGTCTGCATGGTCATAAACTTTGTGCCGCACACCGATGTATGCACATGTCCATGTAGACCCTTGTGGACATGGGTCAGGCCTTCGTGGCTATGTGCACACAAAGAACAAAGAATGTGTAAAGCTGGATTTATAGTTGTGCATTAAGGTGTAGATTACACCATAGCTGGCGTGCTCCTGCTCAAAACTGTAACTACATGTCAGGGCTGTGGCGATTTATGGAGATACCATGTGGGTACTGCAAGGACTGTGACTGGTCAGCTTGGGTTGCTTGTGTTGTCTCCTGTAAGCTTGTGATAGCGTTGTTGATAGTTAAGACAACATGAAGCAAGTTGAAGAAAGGCTCAGTCATTTTTTCATTTTCAGTAACATGCAATACACCCAGCTGGTGTTGCAGTGGTGCTATCAACAGGTGAAATCTGACACTGAACTACAGATCAAAACACAGGGCGTAGGTATCTACAAGTCTCTAGATAACCCCTTACATCAAGTACTAATCCAGCTTTACCAGGCTAGGAATTTTAGGCTGAGACCATTAGTGATTAGTGTAGGGGGAACACAACACTTTGGTGTTCCCTTGATATTGATAGATTAAGTCCATTTATAAATTAGCATCAATGCAGTGATGGGTGGGGGGACATCACATCTTCCTTCCCTTAAAGTTGAAATGGTTGTACAGGAGAGTTTATATCATGACTCTCATGGTTTGTGGTCCAATCTCAAATGGACTGGACCACTCAGTCATTACAACACCAGAACATCAGAAGTAAACACAGAAATCATTCTTCAATAACCTTGTACTGTTAAGATATCATCAGTCTGTGATGATGTTGCATTAAAGGTTATTTGGTGCGCTCAGCTTCCCAGAATGACATTTGACGACCTACAGGGAACAGGTGTGAGCTTGTTCATCTCACATGTTGGTAGACAGAGAATTAGTGATGGCAGTAACAGCGTCGCACCACAAAACACAACACGTCCTCTGGCTGTGTTGCACTTGGGCCTGTTGAGGTCACTGCTGGGGAGTAATTTGTGCGTATTCTTCTTGTATTTTCTTTTATATGATTGTTCGGTGTCAGCACAAAATTCTGAGAAAATTGTATTTAATGTCTTAACATGATGTGACATCGTCTACTTTTGGCTAGTTATCTAAAGGCATAGACAAACAACAAAACAGTTCACCAGTAGCTGTCATGTTTTCACTTTCACTATGTTTTTATAAGCAGGCAGTTTTCTTTGTTGAGGTCCTGATGGAAGCAAATGGGCTGTTGTGAAGATCAAACCTGTGACCTTCGAGTTACAGGCACGTGTCTCTGAACCAACGGGCCACGGTTTTGCTTAAAAACAGAATTGTGACCTGTACTTTTTGACCAAACATCCAGTCAGATCTGATTACCTAATCGCTAACAAGTTTACAGCTGCGAGGCCGAGGTGCACAGTGTGGGGCTCGTTAGTTCCACTAAAACACAGTAGCTCAGGACAGTCTGTCTTCAGCTCTGCTCGCTCCTTGGCGTCCACCTCGCCGAGGAATGTCTCACACACACACACACACACACACACACACACACACTGTTGTCCTGCTCAACTCTTGGCAGCAGAGGCCGGAGTGTGGGCGGCTGAGTTTTCATGAATCTGAGGCCTTCCCCTCTCTCTCTCTCTCTCTCTCTCTCTCTCTCTCTCTCCTCTCCTCTCCTCTCCTCTCCTCTCCTCTCCTCCCTCCCTCTGTTCACCACTTCTCTGGTTTCAGCGTTAGCACAGCGCTAATGTAGTGTACATGGGTCTTGGTCGCTATAGCATTGTAATGTCAGCTGGGATTGTTGCCCAAGTGCTATATTTAAACCACTGAGCTGGCATGGAGCTGACACTCACCAGTACGTACATGCACACACGCAGAGTGTGACGTCGACATTCACCCGTGACATCACAGACATGCTGTTTTCGACTCATTGCATGCTAATTTCACGGACTCCCTTCAAACTCTTCCCTTTTATCTTTTCTAATCTCATGTGCACTTTATTAAAATTTTTGTCACCCTTTTTTTGCTTCTTCTCACCCTTGTCCCTCAGTCCCTACACACACACGCACAAACTCTAGATGTTTTTGATTTGGGGCGGCTGCGACCACATTCCCTTCCACCCACGCTAGTTCACATGTTCTACAGGAACACACACACGTTCGGCGCAGACCCTTGAAAAAGCGAGGGAGCAGTTTTCCCTCCGCTAAGGCTGTTGGAGCAACAACAAACTCCTGTCCAGAAAGTTTTAGTTACTTAAAGTAAAGATCTTTTAAAGAAAGGTCAAAGCTAATCAGACTAGTACTTAATAATAGTTAGAGATACTTCTTCTGTCATGCACACACATACTTTCATGCTTAGTCTACCTATTAATAAGGTCGCACTTACATAATCAGTGATGGTTCAACAGGGTATGGCAGAAGGCCTTGTTCATGTTTCAGTCCTGAAATATTTGCTCAACTAGTTTCATGGGCTCTTTTAGTCTTCTCACCTCCTGCCAACTGCGTTATATTTTCCTACTCAACACTTAATTGTTTAGGCTTCAGCCTGGGATTCTTAGAGAGGTTAGCATCCTTTTTAATTTGTTTCAACTTGTGTTTCTCTATGCTTCATAATTATACATTTACACTCATTCGCACTCTGCAGCTACACTATAAAGGCATCATCTTCCACTCCTGTACACAGAACAGCTCAAATTGCTTCACTCTGGGTTTTTTTTTTTTTGCTGCACCAGTTTCAGTGATGTGAGACACGATGGATGAATGAGAAAGTGTGGCGATGTGTCGAAGGGCATTCAAACCTACACGGTCGTAGTTACTCACACTACAGACAAAACACCTGCTTGCTGGGATTTATTGAAGGAGAGAAGAATGCTACAGAATCAGGTCCCTCGTTAAGAATTTTACAGTCTTGTCCAATTTCATTTTATATAAATGTGTGTTACATACATTAGTTGCCAGTTTGTAAATGAGCTATCATTCCCAGGCTCAGAAGGCAGGATTGTATTTTCCAAAGCATGTCAGTATTTGGGCAGCCCATCCCGGTAAAGTGAAATAATCTCGGTCGCTGCGATGGATGATGGTGGTAAATGGCTCTGCTGTAGTTTTCAAACAGTCAGGTCTTATTGTTGCCAAGTGCCGATATAATATGAATAAGCTATAATGGCCCACAATTTACAGCACTTATGATTAGAGCTGAAACGATTAGTTAATTAACCGAGTTGATCAACAGAAAAAATATTGGCAACCATTTTGAGAATCAAATAATCATTTCTGCCATTTTCAAGCAACAATAGTGAAAAAATTCTCAGGTTCTCAAATGGCAGGATTTCCTGCTTGTAATTGTCATATATAATAGTAAACTGAATAACTTTGGGTTTTTAGACTTTTGGTCTGACAAAATAAGACATTTGAAGATCGGCATTTTAAAATGATTTTTTTGACATTCCATAGACCAAACAATTAATAATAAAAAAAAATCATCAGATTAATCAATAATGAAAATAATCGTTAGTTGCAGGCAAACTGGTACACCAACACATACTGAATGAAGAGATTATAGCCTGGCCAATACTGATTTCTGAGGCTGATATCAATATTTGAAAGTTTTATAAAATCTGATAAATCTAACAATCTGATATTTTCTTTCTACCGATAGTTCAGTGCCATATAGTCCCATTATATATATTAAAAAAAAGCAGACATCTCTACAGCCGATATGTCAAAAACTCGGCAACTCACACCAAAACAATCCAGATGGATAAACAGCACTACAGGTAAGAGGAAAAATATGTATTTTTGATTTTGGGATGAAATGTCCCTTTTAAGTGCCAGAAAAATTGTTCCAAAGTAAACAGACAACCGCTGGAAGGACTCTTCCAGTTTCTTCAGTGCTGGCACTGTCCTTTTGTTTGGATTTTGTTAGAAGGCTGCTAGCTTGCTCCTCTGCATAGAATAGGTAGCATAGCATCAAAGAAGCACACACTTATTGATACAATAATGGTGGGAACCCACCTTTGTTCCTTTCACCCTTCATATACTCACACACACACACACACACACCAACATTAAAATGATAAAATATAGATGAGGTTGTTATCAGAGATGCTTAGGTCCTGTGATCCACCACAGTTGTGTGTGTGTGTGAGTGTGTGTGAGCGCTATTGTGCATATGTGCGTTGCATTCCTCATGAATGTGAGAGTTGAGTGGATGTATTGTACATGTAGATATTTGAGTGTGTGTGTGATGGAAAAGATTTTTGCTCCCACAGTCATGACTGAACGCTGTGAGCAATTTTCTGTTTCATCATCTAACGTGTAGTTTATGACATGTTAATTTAATATGTACATACCACACACACACCACCACAGAGCTAAATTAAAAACAGCCTCAGCCAAGTGCCTGTTACGTTTGGCTTTTTTCTTTCTCAGCTACCAGCTCTTTTTGAGGCAAGTGACCACCAATTAGGCAACTATTCTACAACCAAGCAGGCTTTGTAAAATATTGACCTTGTTAAGGGAGTACTGAAATTGACCACCCACCTTCATTCCCTACACTACCATTGTCTATATGACAAGCAGGATAACTTTAGGATAGAAAAGAGAATAGTATGTACTGTATGTCTTAATGGATGCATGAATACACACTCGTACTGTGTAACATAAGGAAGAGGCCGCAGAGAGGCGACTTGAGTTGCTTCATGTAAGTTGCTGTATGTATGCATGTTTGCTCAAGTGGCAGCAAGTAGTAGTTAGCCAACAGTTCATATCACCATCCACTATGGGACATCAGAAGTTGGCACCAGCGAAGTGCTGCTCAGTTCTGACAGTTTTGCAGTTTAGCTTACCCTAAGCCTAGAAACAGTCGTCATTTAGAGACTTTTGTTTCAAAACTCAATTTTGCTATTAATAACAATGAAAGGAACCAGTGTATATGGGAATTTAATGCCAAATGTGACCACTGGATAAAAAAATCTTTAGTTCATCTGTGAGTGCAACAAGCTAACTCACTAGCTTAGGACTTCAAAGTTCTTTTGTACTCAAAAACAAAACGTCAGTGAATAAAAGTCAAGATTCCAAAGTTCTTCGTTTGACTGTTTAATTATCACGCTCGAAACATAAAAAATTTAAAACTTAGGATCTTTACTTTTCTTACAAATTAACCGTGTAGTTCTGTGTAGGTCAAAAGACTGTGTTGCTCCAGAGTCCAGCGGCTTCTGACTGTTTCGCAGGGTTCTGTTTCTTTCATACTAAATCTAACAGCCAATCAAATTGCATTATACTAGATCACTGGCTAATTGTTTACGTTCCAATTTCTACGTTTCATTTGCAACACAAGTTTTTCTCAGATTTACAAAATAAACTCAAAATATTATTACTTCCATAGAAATGGCTTCAACATCATCTTTTATTCATCCACATTATTCCCCTTATCCCCTGTTTGCTCTCCATGAATTGTACTATAAGTCCAGTACTCCTATCCCTCCTTTTCTCACTTCTCACTCTGTGATTTGTTATTCACAAGATAATGCTAGCAGACAGTCACATCATTAGTACAGTACTATTCCTGCATTTAAAATCCTACTTCAGTAAAAGTACAGAAGTATTATCAGCAAAATGTACTTAAAGTATCAAGCGTAAAAGTAGGCTACTCATCTGCGAAAAATATCCCCTGTCAGTGATATATTAATACATTTATTAGATTGTTAATACTGATGCAACAGTGTGTAAGCAGCAGGTTGAGGTGTAAGTATATACAGTTAGGTATCTAACCCCCCTCCAAAGGGTTACAGGTTTGTTTGTTTTCTACTTTCCTCTAATATTTGCCTTTTTGTGGAATATTAGATAATTTTACCCCTTCGGGCCTCTGGTGGTTAAATTCGTGTTGAAATCATCGAAATAAACAAAAGAAACCTTGCTGTCAAATAACCTGTTTCTTACCGTCTGCACATATACTGTATCTCTCCAGCACCAAACGGGAAGCAGCAAACCGGGTAGTTACTTTGGTAACGACTGAAAAAACTCCTCAAATACCTGTCTCACACACACACGATAGACGGTGAATTAACAGTGTTATGAGTCTGTTTAATTCAGCATGTATCTGATCCACGAACCAGCACGTATTTTAGTGAGGAATCTTAATTTTTTTTTAACGTTTGCCTCTCATTGCCATGGTCTTCTCCCACTAAAATAGCGCAGCTAAACAACGGAAGCTGGTAGTGACTCGAGTTGAGGCGACAAAATCCAAAATGTGAAGTATGTAAGTACTGAAATACAGTTTATCTTTATGGATTATATTGATGCCAAATTGACAAGAAGACTGTCGACATATGACACCTTTTATCTTGTGTTTCTAGAGTTATGTGTTTTTGCAAATACGTAAGGAAATTGTTAATATGTTATATTTCTTAAAGGGAGTTTGGCGTAATATTTTCCCCGGAGCACGCAGGAAGCTTCAGTTTAATTCAAACTGCTAATACTGCATGTAGTCTATATTTTTTATGTTTTGTCACCACTACAGAAACACTAGGTAACTGCTAAAGTATGATAAGGTTGTCTGACATTGACTGCGGTTAGTTATTGGTTTGATTAATGGTTTGATTAATGGTTTACAGGCTAATAATGTGTGTTTGTATTGATTACTGACGGTGGCTGATCAGGCTAATTATCAGCTAATTGTACTCATTTTCTAACAGCAATATGCAGTAAATGTTTACCCCTTTGTGTGCGTGTTTTTAAAGTACTTTCCTAATTAAACATGATGTGCTTGATGGTGTTTTTAACAACTCCTGATGAAACTTGAACGCTCAGCATTCTCGTTGCCCTTTAGCATCCCTTTTTAACATTTATTCACCCAGAAAAAGCTAATATTTCTCTGTATAATATGACCTCCTTTTTCTGTGTGCTGTGTGTCTGCAGTGTATTTACAGATTTGGGATTTTATTTGTTTAATTTTCAGATACATTTTCAACATACATTGATAACCATATAACATCAAACAGCGGTTTAACACTACAATTTGTCAAGCAGCCCAAATCTCAAATGACCCACTCAAATGACCACCTGTGGGTCTTGGGGACTCACTACATTGAAAACATATCCGCATCACTGTAACTAGTAGCTGTCAAATAGTTCAGGCAAATTGTGATTTGTGATATTGGGTTTTTTAAATAAAATTGACTTAATAAATAAATGTTGTGGAATTAGTACAATATTTCTCTCTGAAATGTAATGGAGTAGAAGTACAAAGTAGCGGAAAATGGAAATACTCAAGTAAAGTAACCCAAGTAAGTACATTACTCCACCACTGGTTATAGTGATGGTTGTGTTTTGGCTTAATGGGGAAAACACTATCTTTACACTGTCGTGGTCTGTATGACATATTTTTCTACTAAGACTGAAGCTCTTTTTGAAAATTAAGACATTTTTGTGATCCAATTTAACAAAACTTATGTACCTCTCATCAACATGACATTCTTGTCTCCTAGTTTTATGCACATGCAGTAAAAGATTACTTAGTAAGTGGTGACTACTGAGGAAATATCACCTCCTCTTTGACAGTGTTTTCAGCTTCCTGTTGGTGCCAGGCAACAACACAGTGACCTTCCTGTTACCGGTTTGTCTGTTTAAACTCAGGGTCAACCAGGATCCATTTAAAAACCCACTGAAAAATAATTTTCTTGCACTAAATCACATGTCCCTCCTCCATTCTTTCCCCTTTATTACATCCACCCATCACACAGCGACCTCTCCTAATTCCCATCTGGGATCCCCTTCCTGTTGTCCTTTCTGCATCTCAGTCTTCTAATTCTAACAACCATTTGACCTTTCATTTTTCCTCTTTGTCATCTTCCATCCCTACTTTCCTTTCGATCATTCACACCCACCTGTGCTTTTCTTTCTCTCTCCCTCTTCATCCCTCCCTCCATCTCTTAGCCCCTTGTCTCCGGTGATCCCTGGTTCAGTCTCAGCTAGCAGGCTTAGTGCTCTAAAGCTCTCTCAGCGCAGGTCGGTGGCAGGGAGAAATCCCGCACTAAGAGGGAATTACCTACCACACGGACTCCAGCAACACACACAGACTCATATACAAAGGCTGTTACTGTATATCCACAGATCTGTACAGACACGCAGAGATATCTGTTCAATTGCAGGTAACAGGTCTGTTTGAACTTAACCTGATGACTCTTAATACAATTACCGTGCACACATTTATCTCTATTCATGTGTCTGCATTTTTCCGTGTTATATTGTGCGAAATGTCGAGACCTGTATCATCTGCCTCTTCCCTCCTTTGTTAAATGACATTTGTTGTTCTTTCTAGGGCTGGCTAGACCTCCTGCACCTTCCTATTGAGCCAGCATCATGAATTTTTTATGATTGTTTGCCTGTGCAAGTGTGTGTGTGGGGCCCTCAGCTGCATCAATAGCCATTAGTGCAGCAGCCGGGGTAATTGTGCCACAGTGGCTGCAGTGCAGGAGGAAAAAACGCACATTATCTGATAATACTGCAGAGGGCAACACGGAGGAAAAGATGGAGCGAGGACACAGTGGGGTAAAGCAGGACAGTGTGAGAGAGGATATTGACTGTTTGGTCAGACAGTTAGCGACATGGCTATGCTACTGTCTGATAACTGATTTATACCAGGTGATTTCAGACTGGAAGTCTTATGGTAATGCAGCATTGGGACCTACAAATATGACAGTGGTTGTCTGTTGACTCTTATATTGTCTGAAAGTACACCTGAAGCGATCACATCTGGCTGAAAAAGGGGCTTTGAGGTGGATGATGTCAGTATCAGCTGACTTATTTGGCCTCACACAGGTCTAAATGAATCGACCTATGGTGATCATTAAATTGCTGCTTTGGAAACACTGTTTTGTCGCTGTAAGAATGTTGAGCATGTTTGTTCATTCTTGGCAGTAGAAACAGTAGTTTGACAAAAAACCAATCTTAACTCAAGGTCCACTCTCTTGCTTTTTCCACAGCTTTCATTTGCAAATTGCATCTTAGGCTGTGTTTACACCTGGCATTAACATGCGTCCTGGGTAATCCGATCACAAGTGGGCAGCTCCAAGTACAGGTGTGAATGCACCCAAGACGCATTGAGGACGCATTGAGATCCAATCGCTCAGACTACTTTCGGAGAAGGTCTGGGCCGCATATGGCCACATACTTTAGCAGTGTGTACGCGAATGTGTCCTGGGCCACATTAAAGGGCCGCCTACTCAACTGATGTCCTCTGTGTAAGCAGAAGTAAGTATGTACGTAGTCATTCGCACACCAATGGCGTCATATTAAAGTGCGAAACAACAAGAAGCCACAACAACAGGCAAAATGGATTCTCGTGGATGGGGTACACACATAACACACTGTCTGATGTCCTCCGGCTGCTCTGCCTCAGCTCTTTATAGAGTTTCCTGATGGACAGATAGCTTTACTTGTTGCTAAAGTAACGGCCTTAGACTGGTAACCACTAACTGCTGCTAACTGTAGCTGCTGTTAGCTAGTAACCTCAGTTAGACATGCAGCTAGCTGTCCTATTAACGCTAGCTGACTCTGCCTGGACTGGGAGCTCGGAGCACCGGGGGAGTGTTGGTGTTTACACCGCTAGCACAGGAGCTTTGGACCGCTGGGAGGAGGAGGTTTAATAAAGCTAATAGGAATAGCTGCACAGCTAACTAGCTAATGGCAGCTACAGTTAGCAGCAGTTCTGGAAACTCTGGAAAAGTGGACCTTGAGTTAAGATTTGATTTGTTTTGTCAAACTGTAAGAATGTTTGCTGTATTGCTCTGGGTCAGGCTCTTGACACAAGACCCTGCCACAATTCTGAATGTCACATATCCTGAGTTCTGTTTTTAGCCTTCTTTAGCAGAGGTTGCTGGCATAACAAGGAAGCTTCCAACCATATACTTCATCATAGAAGGTATAATGCATTGGGGTCCTGTAGATTGTGGTTCCCCCAAGACATTTTATTGTTGAACTTCATGCATCCCCCATTTTCCTCCAGGG
The DNA here is from genome assembly GCF_020085105.1 of Siniperca chuatsi. Taxonomy (NCBI): domain Eukaryota; kingdom Metazoa; phylum Chordata; class Actinopteri; order Centrarchiformes; family Sinipercidae; genus Siniperca; species Siniperca chuatsi. Next base: position 27,974,273 of record NC_058044.1, on the reverse strand, counting down.
TTGAGAATGGACTATCAACTAACATGGTGGAGTAGTCGACGGTTACAGTAGGTGTGGAACAGGAGTGCTCAAAATGTTAAGAAAATAAATATCCAATGGTCAGAATATGATGCATAGTGCTGTGAGACATATCAGATGTCATCTTGTGGAACTTGATTCTTGAAGAAGAAAATGTCAAATCTGTAAAGATTCAAACCAGCAAGGGATAACAAAGATCTCACACTCTCACTGACACTGGATCAAATACAGTACATGGTCTGTGTTAGCATGTGATGTGATAAGCAGCTAGTGCTGCACTGCTTAACTAATTACACAGAAGTAAACTTAAAAATTGATAGAGGAGAACAAATAGAGATGTACAGCTCCCTCATGGTTATTCTGCTTTCTTTTCTCTGTGGGCGCTGTCTCCCTGTTCCATTCAATTGTACTTGTTTTGGTTCCCAATGAGTTGAGCTGTGTTTGGTTGAGCTGAATACTCCGTCAGCAGCCTGTCTGTAGATCACTTCCTGAATGGTTCCTAAAATAGCTGCAACAACGATCACAACCAAGGAAACACGCCAGCTGCTCTTTTCAAAACCACACTCACTTTCTGCCCTCTCTCCTTAGGCTAGGGTATTATAAGGATTTTACCAATAGCTATACTAGTAATAAACACTTTAAGCAAAAAGTTATTGGACACCCTATATTTGGGATTTTTGGTTGAATTGCAGCAATTCTATTAATATTCTTAAAATGAGAAAATATAGGTAACGGACAGGCAAAAGAGGATTGGGAAGTGTTTGAAAATTTTTATTTTCCTGGAAAAGACCTAGATCTTGAGCGTTTACCAGACAGTGTACTATACAATATATTGTATTTGCATTACAGTCGATGCCAGGACTGTCTACATGTGCAAAGTGGTACCAATACACCAAAATAATAATTAAAAAAAAAACGCTTTGACCAGGACCCGTCCTCTGTTAATCATGACCCTTTCATGTTACACAAAACCCATCTGTAGTCCATAAAGCTGCTTGAAAAATGGAGCACCGTTTTGTTTGCTGTCAGTGGCTCATTGTCTTAGGCCGGCAATGGAAAAACAATATCTCACATTAATAAAAGCAACAGAAAATAATCTACAGTTTTCCAAAACAGAAAGAGAATGCAGGAAAGTGTAATCATATTAGAACATATTTGCCAAGTACAGGTGGGCAAAAAGTCACTTTACTATTTCATTAGTTACACAGTTGATTCATTTGTTTATTTAAAGGAATAGTTTGGTTTGGATTTTGACAAATACGCTGTCTTGCTGAGAGTTAGACGAGAAGATTGGTACCACTCCTGTGTCTGTATGGTAAATGTGAAGGTACAGCCAGCAGCCGCTTAGCTTAGTTTAGCCTAAAGACTTGAAGCAGCTAGCCTGGCTCTGTCCAAAGTGGACAAAAATCCTCCTACCAGCACCTCTAAATTTGACTAATTAACATGTTGTTACTTGTGTTCACCCAATGAAAAAAAGCTAAATGTTAATTAGTGAGCTTTAGAGGTGCTAGTAAGCAGATTTTGTTACCTTCAGACAGAGCCAAGCTTGATGTTTCCCTTTGTTTGCAGTCTTTATGCCTAGCTAAGCTAACTGGCTGCTGGCTGTAGCCATATATCTAAAGAAAAGACATGAGAGCGTAAAGCGTATTTCCCCCAAATGTCAGTTTCTATTAAATATGATTCTTTAAGGGATCATATTTAATAGAAAGCACATAGAAAAGCATGTGCAGCTGGAGTTGTGTATCTTCAGATTGCTTTTATTGCTTTCCCAAACAAGTTTTCTATTTAAGATAAATCACATTTGTCTGTTCTGTTTTCATCTGCTTTAATAAAGTTTGCCCACACCTTTAAATGCTTTAACTGCTTTGTCATGATGGTGATGCAGAGAATGTAACTAGACAGCCTTGATTGTTGTGTCACTGCATTCCTGCTAGAAATAGTGACCATGCTGGACTGTAGTGGAGATGCTTAAGATGTTATTGTGGTTTAATAATAATATATATGGCACGTATGACCTGGTAGTATTATGGTTCATCCTGAAAATGTTTATTTCAGTTTGGACCAATTAAGAATGGGTATCTATGTCACGGAGAAGTTGGTTTTTTTTTGTCTCAGCATCTCCTAGTCTGTCTCTGTTATCTCTTACACTTTCTGTGCCCTGACTTAACTCTACTTCTTGTTTTTTTCTTTTTGCCACTCAGTGCCTCTTCTTTTCCTGAATTTTTTCTCCCCTTCACCTTTCAGTCTCACTTTGTCATCCCCTCTCCTCAGGTTAGTCTTTCTGCCTGCCAGCCTTTGCATATCACAATATCTTCTCAACCTCTGCTCTCTGTACCACCCTTTCTCCTTTCCTGTTTCTCTCTGCCTTCCCTTCTCCTCTAGCAGAGACTGTGGATTCTACTGAGGAGACAAGATCGACAGATGTTTACCCTGCTCTCTGCTGTCACAAACTGTTCATGTCAGTGTATCACGCAATGCACTGGAACTCACAAGAGGAGTGTGTAGTAGCAAAAATAGCCAAGAAAAACTACATCTCCCTGGAAATTGTGAGCAGATTCGTGTCAGACGTGGTATGATTTTTGTCAAGCAAGCTTTGTGGAATTAGCAGCTTAAAGCTCAGCTGAAACCCTTTAGTGATAATGCCCTGAAATTCTTTCGTCTGTGAAAAGTTGTAACAGTTTGATGCGCCACTTCTGCTGAACGCAGGGAAGAGCAGTGATTATGCTCTTTTCAAGCTCTGTAATTGTCACTTTTCCCTGTTCATGAAAATGGCAAGTGTGGGATTCTTGTTTTATTTTTGGCTTGTTGACAGTTAAGGAGCCATTGAGTTTTTAATGGATACTTAATGACTAGCGCACAACACATAACAAAGAGAGCCCCTCGAGGATCCAAACTGTCAGCCAATGGAGGTCCCTGGAGAGATGGAAAAGTCCTAATCTTTGTATGCACATACACTAAATATTTTGGAACATTAACAGTGTATTTTCCACACCATTGCTTTTCCAGTTCATTACACCTGTGTGTTAAGCAAATGGGTTTGTAAAAAAAAAACATGGTCTTTGCAAATGTAAGCTGCTTTCAGTATGCAGAAGGCATACTTACTTTCTGGAATCAGGCTCTGGGAATAGACCCTGTAGCTTAGGTGACAAGACCGTTCAACGCCTACCCAGCGATGGCCGTTCAGACTAAATACAAAGTTTCTGTGGTTTCAGACATGGCGATGTCAAGGTGTCACAAATGTAAGGCAGCATTCAGAAATATACTCTGTATACTCTGGGTCACAGCTGATGAGGAGGAGGATTTGCTTCTTGTGCTGAGTGTCTGAAACCAATCTGTTTCCATCACAAGCCATCCCTCTAACATCTCTCTATTTTGGGGAATGTTTCAAATTAATGAGCAGGGCTGCTTTATGGTCTTATTGGATCTTTTAAAAATAATTTTTGCATCAACGTGCACCTTTCTCTAGGGATAGGTGTGGCAGTCAGTCAGTGTGTCGATCGGTTTGCTACTTTGGTCCAGACTGAAATAACTATTGAATGAATTAGTACAGACATTCATGGTGCCCAGAGGATGAATCGTACTGACTTTGGCAACCCCCTGTTTCTGTAACGCCACCAGCTGGTCAATGTTTTCACTTATCCAGTTAATTATCTCTTCATCGACTAGATGGATGGGCACATTTTGTGCAACACTGCAGTTTCTAATCAACTGCTCTGCCAATTAGTGCTAATTAGCTAATGTTAGCATGCTAACATGCTAAACTAAGATGGTGAATGTGGTAAACATCATACCTACTAAACATTAGCATGTTAGCATTGTGCTTAAGTAGCACCGCTGTACCTAAGTACAGCTTCACAGAGCTGCTAGTGTGGCTGTAGAGTCTTAGTCTTGTTTTATTCATAAAGAGGTTCTCAATTGATTTTCCAGAAAGTGTACTATAGCTATATAATAGAATTTCTAAAGATGTACAGTAAACTACATTGTAGCCCTTTATGTACCCACACAAGCACCAAAGATCCCATGGTGTAGGTGCTGTACCATGACTCTTTTAAACAGATCAGCATTATCTCTCCAGCTTTAAGGCCAAAATGTGCCCAGTGACATTCTGTACATTTAACAAAAGTCTTCAGCTTGACTGCTTTGGACTTGAGTGGTCAAGACAGCCACAGTCTCTTGTCTGGAGCCTTTTCATTCTGCAGCATAATCTGCACTGATTATCAGACTTGAATCAAAATGATCCAGTTGAGGTTTGTACTGTAGAAAAAGTGTATATGTTTTGTGTGTGATCAGTAGGAATTTAAGGTAGAGAGGCAATAGCAGCATTTTTATTTTCTGTTATTTTTTGTGTGACCATGTTTATCTGCGACTCTGTTAGACAAAGTCATGGAAAAGCTACAAAGAAAGGGAAATGTTCTGGAAAATGAAATGTGACTCCGCTGTTTGTGAGAGTTTTTGTTTCCTGAAGAGGGCAGGTAAAGGAAATAGACTTGGGGATCTGGCAAAGAAATGGCACGGAGCCCGAGTTGGCACAGCTGCACGTACACATGAGCTTCCCATTAGGCCCCCTCTTTGTCTGTCTCTCTCTCTCTCTCTCTCTCTCTCTCTCTCTCTCTCTCCCCCTCCCGAGTGGCTGTTTTTGTGGATTGTTCTCCCGCCGTTGTCATAGCGACTGTGATGCAGACAGCCCGAACAGGCTGCCTGTCTGCTTGGATATGTCAAGTGTGTGTGTGTCTGATAAAACGCCAGAGTGCTCTCGGCTTAGAGAGGAAGTGTTTGGAGAATTATGTAATGTCCTCTTTTTTCAAAGGTGGAAAAAGTTAAGAAGAAAAAAAATCTGTCCATCTTTATGTCTCTCTGTCTGCATATGTCTCAGTATACCAGGGGAGTATAGTGTTTATGAATGTTATGCAGTTTGAGGGAGGGTTACAGTGATGTTGCTAGGTACGCGTCCTGCGCTTCTGATGCATTAAAATCCGAAAGGACGCAGTCAACTCACTGCTGACGCGTCCAGGGGACGCACCATATTTTTTTCCCTGATAATGCTACATTGTGAGCAACAAATTTGTGTTGAAATCATCAAAATAAACAAAAGAAACCTTGCTGTCAAATAACCTGTTTCTTACCGTCTGCACATATACTGTATCTCTCCAGCACCAAACGGGAAGCAGCAAACCGGGTAGTTACTTTGGTAACGACTGAAAAAACTCCTCAAATACCTGTCTCACACACACACGATAGACGGTGAATTAACAGTGTTATGAGTCTGTTTTAATTCAGCATGTATCTGATCCACGAACCAGCACGTATTTTAGTGAGGAATCTTAATTTTTTTTTAACGTTTGCCTCTCATTGCCATGGTCTTCTCCCACTAAAATAGCGCAGCTAAACAACGGAAGCTGGTAGTGACTCGAGTTGAGGCGACAAAATCCAAAATGTGAAATAGGGAAAGTATGTAAGTACTGAAATACAGTTTATCTTTATGGATTATATTGATGCCAAATTGACAAGAAGACTGTCCACATATGACGCCTTTTTTCTTGTGTTTCTAGAGTTATGTGTTTTTGCAAACACATAAGGAAATTGTTAATATGTTATATTTCTTAAAGGGAGTTAATATTTTCCCAGAGCACGCAGGAAGCTTCAGTTTAATTCAAACTGCTAATACTGCATATAGTCTATATTTTTTATGTTTTGTCACCACTACAGAAACACTAGGTAACTGCTAAAGTATGATAAGGTTGTCTGACATTGACTACGGTTAGTTATTGGTTTGATTAATGGTTTGATTAATGGTTTACAGGCTAATAATGTGTGTTTGTATTGATTACTGACGGTGGCTGATCAGGCTAATTATCAGCTAATTGTACTCATTTTCTAACAGCAATATGCAGTAAATGTTTACCCCTTTGTGTGCGTGTTTTTAAAGTACTTTCCTAATTAAACATGATGTGCTTGATGGCGTTATGACTCCTGATGAAACTTCTAAAAAGCTAATATTTCTCTGCATAATATGACCTCCTCTTTCTGTGTGCTGTGTGTCTGCAGTGTATTTACAGATTTGGGATTTTATTTGTTTGATTTTCAGATGCATTTTCAACATACATTGATAACCATAATTATAACCATATAACATCAAACATGAGTTTAACACTACAATTAGTCAAACAACACCAATTTTACTGGGGCCAAACTCAATATCTACACCGAGCTACCTAGACATGCTATAATACCCGCAGTGATGTTGATATGTTTTCAATGTAGTGAGTCCCTGAGACGCACAGGTGGGTGTGAATGTGTCCCAGGGACGCACCACATTGAAAACATATCAACATCACTGCGGTTATTATAGCATGTCTAGGTAGCTCGGTGTAGATATTTTGTCTTTACTGATTCTATACTGTCTCTTTTTGTAAGTAAGACGTAGGAGTTTTTTTTAACAAACACACACACACACACGCGCGCACACACACATACACACATCAGGCTGTGGGGGGTTAAGGTAAGGCTCTTTCATGTGTGTAAAGTTTCCACTGAAGCTGTGGGCACCGTGCCAGGACCCACCCTGTATAGATGGGGGGGGGGCAGAAAGGAGGAGGAGAACAGTGGGATGGGATTGGAGGAGAAAGCAAAAGAGTAGAGGGAGAGGGTGGGATGAACGTGATGGGGGAGAGAGAGAGTGTGGAGGTTGGGCTCGGAGCCAAGTGGGAGTTGTGTGAATCCTTGTGACGCTGCCATTCTCCCCTAGAGAGTCCTCTTATTGGACAACATAAGGGGGTCTATAAATAGGCCCCTAATCTGCAAAAGAGAGCTAAAAATAGAGGTAGAGAGACGCAAACAGACAGAGCGAGGGGGGTTCAAGAGAGGTAGTGATGAACAGTTTGATGATAAAGAGTTGTAAACAGAGCAAGAAAGTTTTGAAAAGTCTGGCAAAATGTAAAAAAGATTGCGAGTTTCATGTTCAAGGTCTGGAAATAAGAACTGCATCAAGGAAATTATTTAAAGAAGTGTAGTTTCAATTTTAACTGACTTTCCAGTAAATCTGTAAAATAAATGCTAATTAATGTGCATTTCCATCCACTACTTTTTTGTGATCATTAGGTGTTGGTTCATTGGAGAATTAGCGCCACCAACTGTTTATATCAGTCAGGTGCCATTAAACCACTGCAATGAGCTAACGTGATTCATAGAGCACCAGTCAAACCTCAAAAGATGGGAAACCATGTAGAAAACATGATGGAAATATGACTTCCATTTCTGTTTGTTATATATATTAATTTGAGGAAGATTACAGGCTGCTCATCGCTCCACACAGATCGGATGTTTTCATCTTTCAGCTACGTCATGATTTATTCGCTAAGTCTGTTTCCATTGCACTTTGCTTTAATCAATACACCAACTTTTCCACCTCAGCCAAGCGTAAAACTTTTTTTTGCAATATTCCACTTTTTTTTTTTTTTTACGTGCAAATTGAAAATGCTCATAAAACAGGTGGATGGAAATGCACTTATTGACAGTACGGGCAACATAAGCAAACAACCCCACAACATGTGAGACCCTTATGTCGCTCATAAGAAGCAGATTAAGAAAATTGGTTTTCAGGGGGACTTTAAAGTTTTGTTAAGCTTTAGTTTTCTGAACAGTGTCTGTTAACAGGTAAAGCAACTTTCTTTTTTCTCAGCTTTTAGCACCATATGGTGTTATCAGAGTTTTGTATTGTTATATTACCTCCATACGTGCCTTTGCACAGCTGTAGTCAACAAGCTTTAGTTTATGTTTTGTGTGTTAGTGTGTGTTGTGAAAGCCACAACTTGAATTTAACCTTGGCAGGTGTTGCCTGAAGTTGTATCTCCGCTGTATCATCATCATCCTCCATGCTTGATTTTGCTTTCTTGTTGTTGGTGTGTGTGTGTGTGTGTGTGTGTGTGTGTGTGTTTGTAAATAAAGGAAGTGAATGTGTTGCCAAGCGCTGCTCTTTCAGCTTTGTTTCACCTGCTTTCAGCACACAAAAAAACAGCAAATACATGTCTCCAAAATGAACAGTTTTGTAGTCATGGCAATAATGATAATAACAAAATGATTTTTCTATCTTGGTAAACAGGCATGGTTGTTGTGAAATCGATAATGTCGATTTAGTGATTATTCGAAGTAAATCGTTTGCTGTCATGCAGGGAAGAGTTTTTAAACAGTCACTGCTTGATAACATATCTCTGACAACAATAAAGGCAATGAAATGTTTATGATGATGGATTACCTGTGTCAAGCACGTTTTATGGCTCTACACGTCATGTTGTGATGACATAAAAGGATAGAAGTGGTTGCTAGAAGGTGAAGAATGGTTGGTTGGTCAAAATACAGGACTTTATTTTCAATATTATTTCCATGCATACGCATCTAATTCTTTTCTACAGAGCATGATTGAGTGTTGATGTCATTTGTTAATGTTTTAAAACACGGAATCAACTCTGGAAGGGTCGTTGTGGTATTATGACGTGGCTGCCTCATGTTGTTTTCGCTTTGATCAATTTCATTTAGCGTTTTTAACACTGGCCCGACACTCTTGGCCAATCAGCTGGCCCGATGGCCAGTCTGGCCTGGTCGACGTTGAGTGAAAGCTTCAACCCCAATAAAGAAACTGTGGTCTGAAAGTGAAAACTGCAAGAACTCAGTGTGAAGTTCCTCCCTGATCTTCAACTCCCAAGATAAACTTTTTGCATGTCTTTTAATCTCCTCTCCTCCAACCCCCCTTCTCCCCACTCATTCATAGCTTTCTCAAGTCTCTAATTATGTTCACTTGCTGAGTGAGTTGAGAGGGTGGGAGTGTGTATGTGTGTGTGTGTGTGTGTACTCTACAGTTGCCCGCATGTTTAAGCCTGTAATTAGTGCTCTTTAAGATGACAAAAATTCGGAGAAAATGTTAAAAGAGCAGGCCTGGGAGTGTGCGTGAACGCGCACACAGGGCCATCAGAGAGAAGCGAAAGGGTGGGGGGGCTGCACTACAGTTCTCTTTATAAACAATCTTTTTCTTTGCTCTAAGAGCTTTGGGAGAAAGGTTATGGAAATGTTGCAGTGGAGGGAAAAAAAGGTAATAATTTGTCACGAATTAGTACGTTTCTATGTGTTGGTCAAGACTTAAAAGGGAATGGCTGGCTAGTTACGGAGAGAGTGGTGGACTTGCTGTGAATTTGAGTATACACAGCCTGCAACTGGCTGCACTCTTTAGGTAATGGCTTGTGTGTGAAGTCAGTTACCTTGTGGTTTTGATTTTTTGATTTTATGTTGTTCGAGTGATCTTGCTTTTTGTAAACAGGTGGATTTTGTTACTCTCAAGCAAGGTTTTTTTTTAATGCGTCACCATTAATTACTGCAAATCGAATAGATTTTATTTGAGTGTAGTAAAGAGCGAGAAAAGAAAGTAAACTATTTAAAAAATAAATAAATTAAAAAAGCAGTGCTGTGAAATACAGCTCTCTTAATGCTGAGAAAATAGTCAAATGAGCACATAATGTATTTGACGACTCCTTATTGTCCAACCTGGAGACATTGTAGTGGATCCCAGTTTGTAGCAGTGTCAAATACACATAGTCACAAGGTCCTTGCCTCTATCCTTATTGCCCCTTTTGTAATGGAAATTCTGTGTGTGTGTGTGTGTGTGTGTGTGTGTGTGTGTGTGTTGGGGTCATTGTGGCAGTGCTAACTAGGTTCACAGGGTCTGGGTGTCCAGTGATAAGTGAATTTTCCAGCAGCCATTGTTCAGCCTAGATTTGGGAATTGTGACTAAGTGATTGATCATCAGGAGAGTTTTCCATGGAGTGACAGGACTAAAAAGTCGTAGAATGAAGACTGAAAATGTAAGCTGTGAACCAAATCGAAGACCAAAGTCTTCCAAAGTACAACAGTGTACTTGTGTTTGCTCCTTTGATTCACGCTGTTTAGTATCTTAGTTCACAAAAAAAAAATTTAGGAGCTAAGAAAGTAATATCTCTGTCACTCTTTTACCTCACATATACTTTGTGTCTACATCAGGAGAAAAAGTGTAGTGTGTTTGTCAGTCTTCTCTCTTTTTTTGCAGTTAAACTATAAACAATCTCCCATCTATTGCAGCTTAAAATGGATGAAGTAATGCAAATTTAAATTACTGTAAAGCCTGTAAGTGTAATGCATTAGTGAGAGCTTGTTTTCCGAGACTTATAAGGCATTAGATGATCATATGTTGTATAGTTTCATGATATTTGAATAAAGATTTTGGCAGTTTGAGGTAGGGCGGGGTATCCAATCTCAATACTTTTATGATCCCAACCTAAATGTATCCATAATATTTTATTAAAAGCTGCCAAGTGCCAAAAGATGATGAATGTCTGGTGAGATTTGTTATCTTTTTTTTTTTTTTTTTGGCCAATTTCAGACTGTATTTTATGTAGGAGAAGTTCTTGTGTTTAGACAACAGCTAACATCTGAGAACGTAAGCTTCTTTTGTTAAATGAAAAACACATTTAGATTTATCAAATTTAAGATGTTGAGAAGTTGTTGTGTGGCATTGTTTAGATATAGAAGATTTTTAAATTATACCCAGCCTTAATCAGAGAACAGGTTGATTAATGTTGTAGAAGCATACAGGTGATAGTAGGTAAAGACAAGGTTGTGCCAAGATCCGATCCTGCTTTTAATTTAGTCACTTAACCTGGACAGGCGATCTGTGAATCGTCTTGGTCAGTGTCCCTCTCCATTCTTCTGTTTCCCTCTCTCCTCTTCCTCTGACTCTCTCCACCTCTTTCTCTGTCTCACCCTCTCTGCTTTCCCTCTCTGACTGTCATTCCACATTTATGACCGGCCTGTGATGTGTACCCAAGACAGATGGGGCACGGCAAGATGGCCGCTGTTTCCCTGGCAACAGAACGGAGAGCACGGAGGAGAGAGTGAGAGATTTTTTTTGGATGTTGAGGTTATTGGGGAGATACAGAGAATATGTGAAGAGGGCAGCAGGGACACACAAAGAAAGACAGGGCTTCAGTTTCTCTGCAGCTTCATTCTGGACATCAGCCCTAAAAGCTCAAACTAGTAGTTCTTGGTATTTAGAGTGAGAATAGTCTGTTTGTTCATCAGTGATATGACACAGACCCTGAGATTTAAAGTGCAGTGACATTGTGTGTCTTTGGGACTCTAGGAATGAGTGTGTGTGGGTGTGTCTGTGTGTGTGTAAGGGAGCATGGGTAGTGGTCTTTTGCTGTCTGTCTTGATGCGGTGCTGGATTAGAGGCGTTACATAATGTGCTCTGAGCTTCAAGCAGCATACGTTAAGAGGATTACCACAAGTCTACTAAAGACACTGGTCCACAGATATATATACACACACACACACGCAGTGCTACAGTGTGTAATTCTACACTAAAATATAGTGTCCACCTGCATGTACAGTATGTGTGCAAGTACACACACAGAGAAAGAGAAGTCCAGTCTTGGACAGAATCTGAGTCATTTGTTTGGGTGCACACAGACTAACTATACAGATACAAATAGTGACAGACACGCACAGAATACTTCTGACTGGTGTTATGTATTAGTGGGCTTTTCATCTGTTCTTCAGAGGGCAACAAACTTGTTTTTTATCCACCAGCCACAACGGTCGATGGTTTTCAGACTAGACTAGACAACTAACACTAGAAACTAGAAACCACGATTTTGGCATCTACATCTGAGATAGTTTACAGTAAATGAGGGACGGTAAAATAATGGTTGGTTACCCAAAATAGAAGTACAGTCATGTAATTCCCAAACTAACCAGCCACACTTAAAACTGTCTAGCACGTGGCTAGTGCTACATGTAAAAGTTACTTTCCGTGGTTTTCATTACAAACACACGTGTTGTTTACAGTCAATATTCCTCCCTAAAAATGTGTAACCTTGTGTAATGTGTAAGGTTGAGGCCTTGAAAGGAGGCAAAGAGGATGTGCTCCGTGTGTGTGTGTGTGTGTGTGTTAGCTATACATGTACCACCTTTGCCAGAGACTGCCAAGACTAGTGTCTAATCTTGTTGTGAGTGGACAACAGTGTGCAGTGTCCGAAATAAAACATTTTGACTCACCGGCCAATGGGACTGGTAAATGGAAAAAAATCCACTGGCCAAGCATAATTTTTACCAGCCAAAATAATAAATTGCCTTTTTGTGTCGCATATATACATTCGTACATTTCATTTGGATAATAAGGTATTATGTTGAATACAAACATAAAGAAGAGGCCAGAGCAAAATTTGAAGCCAAATTATTGTAATATATTGATCCAAGGTTAATCATTTCAAGCCTGAATGCATCTCAAGAAGATTTAATCTCAAAATTCTACTGAAGTATATGCTATTATATGTACTCAAGGATCAAACCTAAAAGTAATGGGTCAAACACAGAACTTTCACACAGGTGACCGGGGTTCGTTTCCGTGTGAAACCAAAAGTCAACGTTGATTGTTTTAAGAAAGTAGTTATTCTAACCCAAACCTTTTTGGGGGGCCTAAACCAAACCAAACTGTGACGTCACCTGAAATCTTTCTCAGCAAGCTTTATTTTGAAAGTCTAACCGGACGTTGCATATTTATTATTGCTAACTTGACCCGAGGAATGTTATGCTGGTTATGCGGGACCCAGAGAGTGTGTGTGTGTGTGTTGGTTGGAATCCACTTGCCTTTTACTGAGCCATCATTGTAAGTAGAAATCTACTCAACATGAGCTCTCCTACTTCAGCTTTTTATAAAAAAATATTCAAGGAATGGACATTTAAGGAAATGTGCTCATTTGCTTTCTTGCCAAAACTTAAATGAAAAGATCGATCCACCTTCATATTTGTACAGTAAAGCCAGCCAGCAGCTTAGCCTAGCATAAAGACTGGAAAAAGCTAGCCTGGCTCTGTCCAAAAGTAACAAAATCCACCCAAAGCTGATTAATTAACATGTTATATCGTTTGTTTAATCAGTATAAAAACTGAAGTGTTGACATGTCATGTTGTGGTTTTACGGGGGTTATGTGTGGGACTATTTCTTCGTCGGGTGCAGTGAGTTCCTGGAGTCGCCACTGCTTGCCTGGCAACTCCATGCTTGTCGGATGGTAAAATAGTTTCAGAAGTCCCCCTCCCCCCCACCTTTCTGAAGTTTTATCTTTACACAGCTATTTATGTCACTTTTCATGTGAACAACCGAGTGCAACACCATGAATGTCTACCAGTCTGAATATGTGCGTTATTCCCATATTTAAACAACATCGCGTCCCCCCCCCTATGATGTCCAGCTTTTCACTCTACTAATCAAGTGTAGCTGTTCGGAACTATACACTATAAACACACACACGATGTACAAACTAGTTCTGATCAAGCATAACTTGACCCTTACAGTGACGACAGGAACTCCAGTCTTGTTCCCAGTCTTTATGCTAAGCTAAGCTAACTAGCTGCTGGATGTAGCCTCATATTTACTGTAGACATGAGAGTGCTGTCGATTTTCACATCTAATTTGACAAGAAAGCGATTAAGCATTGTTCCCAAAATGTTGAACTATTCCTTTAAGTCAAGTAAATTGTGATGAAGACTGTGTATTATGTACATTCTAATAAGGTACTGAAAGGAAGGTTGTCACAGACTGTATATGTAAGGGTTTGCTTTACAGCTTTTGACTATTGTTGTACTGTAAATCCACTCGCTGAATGGACTACAGTTTGTTGATGTGAATTTGTCCAGCTATTGTGTATACAGTACTTGGTGGACTAGGGCAGAGGTTAGTAGGAGTGCATGAACCACACTAATAGCAGCCCATACAGAGCTTATACATGTGTGGTTGTGGGGATAAAAGAAGGTAGCTTGAGGGTGGGCCAGAGAATGAGTTGGGAAGATTGACAGAGAAGTAACAAGGAACGGGCCTTAGAGCAGTTCAGGCGTTTTATAGATGCGTAAAAAGGGACCCTGAAGGAAGGAAGTAATGACAGACTAAACCCTCCCCCACCTCTTTGCATGTACACAAACACACGCACACACACGCATACCCACCCACCCACCCACACACACGCGTATGCACACACTCACTCTCCATTTCCTGCAGTAATTGACCCATCTCTCTCTCCTCTCATCACTCGCGTGCACACACGCAGACTCGCACACTATTCAGTTCTTTGAATTGTAACACCAGATGTGAACAAGAGAGGCAGAGAGCGAGTGGAAGAAGAGAGCGAGTGGAAGAAGAGAGAGAAAAAGAAGGACGGTGAGTGTGTAGGGGAATGGGTAGAGATTAGAGGGAGGAAAAGGACTTGAGGAGGAGAGGTGTGTTTAGGGAGGGAGCAGTAGCATTCGATGTGTAAAATCTGAAGCTGAGGCGAGTCTGCGGGGACTCTAGCAGGTGGCGACCCTCACATTATTGAAAAAGTGACTCACATACACAAGATTCAAAATTGCCTGACTTGAAGCAGTCATCACAGGAAACAGAATTTGTGCCTTTGCTTTCGACTTTGTTCATGTGTTCACTACGTCCACAGGTTAGTCACATATCTCACCAGGACTGACAAATGTGAAATTTGAGAACACTGTTTATGTGTTGAAACTGAGTTTGCTTTTCACACTGGTGTTAATGGATAATGGTAAATTTGAAAATAGCACATCCTTACTGATGAAGAACAAAACACCATTTGGTTCACATACAAATATAACTGCATATTTTATGATGCAAAATTTCCCACTGTCACTTTACATGTTGTGAATCTGCAGCAGTAGAATTACATGGCCTGATTGACATTCTTTTGGCCAAACCACTGTTGGCCCAAACATGGAAGAATCTTCACCAACCAACACATATGTAGAAACAGCATAGAAACAGTGATGTACTGTATACAGTACGTATACCTAACATATGTTTAGCAACATTCCTAATAGCATTACTTCAGCTTTTTGAAAAGTACTGAAACTGTGGCACCTGCTACAGGCAGGAAACATCACCTCTGTGATAGGGTGGCCTATTGATTAGCAAATAAAATTGATTGAAAGTAGACCTAAACCTAGACATAAATTCAATGTCATACATGACTCTCATTGTCTAATGTCAGGATGTTACTGCTCTCAACCTGTCTATAGTAGAAAGGTTTCTGAAGTTTGATACATGGAACTAAAATAGGAGAAGATGGGGCTTCAATTTAATCTTCTCCTAATTGGCCGGGTTGACAGAATGCATAAATCCTTCCTCTCTGGATTTCCATTACTTCTCATGGTGTCCTTTTTTCAGTTTGTGGGGTATGAGTCTGTACAATGCTGAAGTATGTTTTTCTCACACACACACACTCACATCTGCTCTTGTTGCTTGTTGCGTATATCAGGGATTTATTTCAGTGACTTTAAATGTGACAAAACCTTTCTCTGTGGCTCTCCTCTCCTTGTACATGGTTTTGTGTTTCCTTTTTTTCCTTGGCTGCTTGACTGTAGGACTCAGGCTTCCGGCAGAGAGAATACAAAAAACAAAAGAGAAAGAGGGTGGGTTGGGGGGTTGAACTTTTGTAGCAGGTAACGTTTGGCACTTAGTGAACTTTTGTTACGGCTCCTCTCTCTTGAATACATTTCCTCACTAAGTTTCTCTCTGTGTGTTGCTAGTTGATCTCTTGTTTTCTTGGTCTTTTAATTTCCTCTAGTGGATTTTCGTCTCTCTACTCTTTTCACAAATTACCTACAAGCTTCTCCCTGCTTCTCATTCTCTGCTGGTCTCACCCTCAGTATCTCTCTCTCTCTCTCTCTCTCTCTCTCTCTCTCTCTCTCTCTCTCTCTCTCTCTCTCTCTCTCTCACTCACTCTGCGCCCAGCCAGCCACAGGAATGTATCTCGAGGAACGCCTGGCGAGACGAACTGGATCAAACGAGTTCAGAGCAGTGCTGGAGCCCGGCTGTCTCTTGCTCTCTCCCAGCTTCCATCTCTTCGCCCGCTCTCTCCTCATCTCTCCTTTGCACTCCCCCTCCTGTTCCTGTGTCTCCTGTTCCATGTTTTCTCTCTGCCCCCCCCCCTTCAGGTCTCCCTGTTTTCCTGCAAACCCTATCCTTTTCGCTGCTCTTTTTCTCCTCTTTGCTCTCTTTTTTCCCTCTCCAGTCTTCCTCACTTTCCTTCTCTCGTCTTTATTTCTCTGGCACGATAGAGAGACAAAGAGATCTTTTGAATGCCTTCGCGTGTAGGAGGTGGACCTCAAGGGAGGGGATCATGTGGATGTTTGCCCTGTTTGTGTGTGTGTGTGTGTGTGTGTGTGTGTGTGTTAGACTGTGTTTATGTGCACATATTAGAGCCTATTAGCCCAAAGCTTTAGTTATAAGAGAGGGGAATGCAATTTGATACAAAGACACACACACATACACACGCACACCTTCTTCACATCAGACAGCGAGCCGTGTCACGCTCTCCACCCTGTCTGTCAGTCACTCAGGCGGCAATCCTAATTGGCTTATAATGTCCTTGTTACCATAGAGGGACCCTTTTGCCCCACCCCCCACTTCTGTCTGCTATCCTGTTTGTTACTCTTCAAAATAGGCCGTCAAGCACGGGGGTGGGTTAATATCCGTGTGTGTGTGTGTGTGTGTGTGTGTGTGTGTGTGCGCATCCGTGAGGGGGTTATGGGGTGGGTGGAAAATCAGGTCTCCCCCAGGGGCACTTGCACAGGGATGCACTCCCGTCTTTGTCTCGGGGACAGTAGAGAGCTGTGGGTGTACGTGCATCTATTCGATCACGGTTTTGATCTCAGTTTGCGTGCTTAAGCGTGCGTGCGTGCGTGCGTGCGTGCGTGCGTGTGTGTGCGTGTGCATTTTTACAAATGTGTGTGTATGCATGTGTGCTCACAGATAAATAGTGTCTCATTTGTATATTAGACTGGCGACTCCTAACAGATTCCAAGGTCAAAGAGCTTCCTGTATTGACTTAAGTCCTGCTGACTGCTTATTAGAGAGTTCCTTATTTGCTAGCTAGATGCTAGCAGATCTTATGTAATTCTATGGACTAAACAGGGTTATTGCATTAGTGTCATTAAAAGTGGTCACTGGAAACTTTACACTGGAGCTGGGTGACAAACTGAACTTGTTGAATTACCAACAATGTGACTCTTACTGACCTAAATATACTCTTATCACAAATTTCAAGAAGTTAGTAGTCTGAATCTAGTAAAGGATAATATTATAATAATATTTTAAATATTCACTATATAATATTCCCTCTCTTTTTAGCTCTGTTTTGGTCTCCATCAACTCCTGAGGGAAATATCAGACTCTTTAGTAGCTGCATTGCTAACTTTAACTGTCAGCTATTTGGTGCTGGACAGGTAGCGCACAGTGAGTTTATCAGTTTTTTTCCCCCTGAAAACAGCTGCATGCTGCAGCTGGAAGGGGTGATGAGACTGAACCAGAACAGTAAAGCTGTGGGCTATAATACCAAAACAATGATGACCTAAAAGATGCTAAAACGCTCTGTAAGGCTGAAGAGAACTGCAGAGTCCTGTGATTATCTCTGGGTTCATCACCATCAGGGACCCCTTTCACATTACACTTCATTTGATCCATTGTTAATATGAAAATATTGATAAGTGCAGCTTTAATTAGGTAAATGTGACAAGAGATTTAGGATAATATCACACAGGTCTGCTGGAAGTGGTGGACAGTGTGGTGCAACTTTGCAAGATTTCTTTACTCAGTTACCTTGTGAAAAGTTAATGCAGCAAATTAACAACATATTATTTTTATGATTGACATAGGCAGAATTTATGGTTTGAGAAAACAAAAGGTTTTCAGCTAATATGTTATAAAAAGGATTGTAGCAACTAGTTACAGCGTAGTATAGGTATTCTATCATAACCTGTGTTCACCTTTTCAGAGTTCTACCTGAGTTAAACCCTGGTCATAAGCAGGGTTGCGGAGCCAGGTTGAATTAACCCATGTTGACCCGATCATAGCAACAGCAAACAGGATTTTCCTGGTATTTTTAATTTTGTAGGGAAAGCTGTATCTATAAACTAGGAATTCCTCTTTCTTTGTCTCTGTCTCTCTCCGTCTCTCTCTGTTTTCCTCTCGCTGTGTGTAATTGTCCAATGCCTCTTTAAACCACATGCCGTTTGAAATAAGGAAGTGGTCTGCCATCTTCTCATTGGCTGTTTTAGTGGGTTGGGGGCGGGTTATAGTCATTGCGACTGAGCAGGGGATACAAGCCGAGGCTGTGAGTTTCCAGATGATCTCCCAATGGCAGACACACACACACGCGCGCACACACACGCACACACTCACACACACACGAAAAACAGTGTGACAGTTCAACAGAGATGAGTGAGCTGTGTCTGTGTGGATGAAGAGGAGGAGAGACAACAGAGATGAAGTAAATGTAGAATAGAAATGGAAGGAGGGGCAGGATATCTAGCTCGGATGAAGAGCTCGAGGTAGGATAGCGATATCATAGGAGATGAGGAAGTAAAAATGATGAAAGATGAGAACAAGACAGGAGAGAGGGAAATTGGAGATGTGGGGAGCGCAGCGGAGATGGGAAATTAGAGTGAAAAGGTTGAGACGGAGGAAATGTGGTGCTGGAGGAAAACAAAAAAATACTAAGCAAATGAGGGAGGTAGGAGGAGAGATGTGCGTGTCACAGCCGAAATGAACGAGAGGGAGGACGGAAAGTGGAGGGAGGAGAGGAAAGGTACATGTGACAGGGAGAGAAGGATGGGGGGGAGTGGCGTGTGTCAGCTAGAGAACAATAAGAGGCGTTCATGACACGTCTCCAGGGGTATCGACTCGACGTGTTCCTCCTAATAGGAGCTAAAATAATTAATAACTTCCTCTGTTCCTTTCTTTCTCTGCCTTTATTTCTCTCTTTTCTGTGTCACACACACACACACACACACACACACACACACACTCTTGACATACAGGGACCCATTCAGACACTACACAAATTAACACACACATTGGTTGGGGTAAACAGCAAGTAAAGAGCAAACTGGTTGTCTGGCTGATTTTGTTGTTTTCTGTGAAATATAAACTTCCTTAATTCACACCACAACATAACCCATGTAATCATGCACTACTAACAAACCCCCTCCTCTGAAAAACACACACATGCACACACACACACACACACACACACTGTAGTGAGATTGAGAGACAGATACAGAGGGGGAGAGTCCTGTTCTAATGTTCACTCACATGAATAAGTGATGGTGTTAAGAAGCGACAGTCTGGGTGGGAGGGCGGTCATGCAGTGGACGGTTAAGGGTGTATGTGTGTATGTGCATGCAGACACACACACATACACAAACACACACACTTATTTTTTGCATGACCGGTTCCTCAGGACCCCAGAACCAGCGCTCTGGAACAAAGCCTACCGCTGGTGTTCCTCAGTGTTGGTGGTGTTTGTGTGTGTGTGTCCACAGCAGTTTGTGTGTGTGTGTGTGTGCGTGTGTGCGTGTGTGTGTGTGTGTGTGCGTGTGTGCGTGTGTGCGCGCATGTGTATTCATTGTGTTTCATGGCATGTGTGTGACATGCGGATGTTTATGGCCTGGGGGCATGAGGCGGGAGAGAGAGCGAGTAGGAGGAGAAAAAGGCAGAACTACAGATAGGGAGGGAGGGGAGGACCAGTGAGGAGAACAGGGTGAAAAAGAAAGAGAGAGGAGTGTATGTAGTCATTGAGATGTTGAAAGCGAGCCGCAGGCAGTCCGTGTGCTCTCACTCTTTATTTCACCCCCTCTTTCTCTCTCTCGCTCCTCTTTGTGAGCCTGGAGAGCAGATAAAAGCCGTCCTAGTCTTGAGGACAATAACGGCCATCACAGCTTTGCTGCAGTCAGCGTCGCCTACCTGCCTCCTCTTGTCTTTGTAGCATGAGAAAGTGTTTCCAGTGCCAGCTTTATGTTAGCACCCACTACACACAGCCAGTGACCGTCTGTATAGGTGCTGTAATGCTTCTGTCTGAGCTTAGTCTTGTGTCACACCAAATCCTTCTACTTCTTTTGTACTCGTCACATAAGCTCCTCTCACATGCAGCTGCATCATTGCAGGGTACTGTATCTAAGGTAGCATTTTTCTTCGTTCACACATACTGTAGATCTCCTATATGGAAAGAAATTCTGTGTCAATCCCGTTCGGCCATTAAAGCACTGGTTTTGACATACTAGGCTTTTTTTTTTTATTCACCATGGGGGGAAGCACAGCTGGAAAACAGCAGCAAGCTAGAAAAATAAGGACGCCACAGAAGAGGGTTGTGAATTCTCGCATGTGCTTTCAAAACTATACAAATGCCTAACACTGTCTCAAGTCTAACCCTAGATAGTGTTACTATGGTGGCTATGTGAAACAGTCTAATGAGAACATTGTACCTATATGTAAATACATGTATGTGCTAGTGTCTGAGACTGTAAGTGCATGGTGTGCTTTATTGGATTGAGATGCTTTAGGGGATAAACTTAGTTGGTGGTATTTCCAGTATATGTTAGCATGTATATATTCGGCAGAGTTAACAATTTATATCACCAGTCTGTTTCGTTTCTGACTTAAAAGGTACCCTGTGGAGTTTTTGACCACCAATAGCACTATGGAGCAATGTTTTTGCAAGTGAATCCCCATTTTATTTAGATTGTGCACTTGCATGTGCACAGTAGACATTCTTGCTGCTGGTTTTACGCTATTACATTGATCAACAGTTGGTAATGTGGAAAGAAACGCAAGCGCTAGCAGCAACAGTAAAGAAAAGGAAGAAAAAGCCTGCAAGCTAGAAAACATGGATGTAAAAAAATGCACGATTTAGAAAAACACTGAATGTAAACATAACTTTTGTTTGTTTACATTCTGTCTCATCCACCTTGTGGCCAAAAAGGGGCTTAAATAGCCAAAGAATCGCCACACCACCGTGAAGTACGTGAAGGAGCGCTCGTCTGTTCCATCTTTCTGACTTTTGCTACCAAAACAATAGCATCTGGCGTTTTAAGATAACTCAACCAACCCTGCTATGCTTACTTTGGGAAGTGGGTTATCCATTCCTTTGTAAAGGACTGCCATATGATTGTTTAGGAATAGCTTTGTTTCTGTGATGTGATTGGTGGTTAGTATGTTGTCTAGCATTTTAACATATTGACAGAATATCAAAGTTTCTCATTTTTTTAAACAAGGAAATCTATCGGCCAGCCCTAATTGTAAGCTTTTCTGTGTTTTACCTTGGAATATTACTGTGTTACATACATGAATCTCAATGTACTTTATGTGCAAACTGTAGTAAATTGCCAGAGGATAGTAAATAGAAAATAGACTCCCAGGTTTGAGCCATCATGTCATTCATACAGTGGTTGGCAACATATGTATAAGAACTGCATAAGAAGGGTATAGGAAAATAGAAGAAAAAAGTAATTAGCTCCCTTGTAACAATACAAAACACAGCACAGAAAAACAGAAACAACACAGCAAACAAACACCAGCCCTGTGACTTGAAGAAGGCATTTGACTTGTAGTGGCCATTAGTAGAAAAATATAGGTGTTATTCTGAGCAAATCAAAAGTGTGAATGTGTTTACAATAAATATAATGTATGAATTTGAACCAGAGTAGTACTGTTAAAGAGCAACCTTCTCCGCATAAATAAAGGTTTCTACACATGACTAAACATTAGAACAACAATAATTATTTGAAGTGGAACTTGATTTGGGCTTTAGACTCACCTCTAAGTCTGCTAACACTGTGTTGTTTGCGCATACCGTGTGGTCTATAGGTGTTATTTCCATAAGTCAAGGTTGGCCTTCCCATCCTGTGAGCATTAAACCCAATCAGAGCCTACAGTGTGTGTCTATGTTTAAATTGTACGGTGTGTGTGATGTGTAAGGTTAAGGCTGAGTTTTTGTGTTGAGTGTGCACACTATGTGAAAGTCTGCTGCACTAAAAGTATGTGTAACCCATATCATATTTGTTTGTGTGTGTGTGTGTGTAGCTACATTAGCAGATGTGTTTGGCTGGAAGTCATTTATATGGTAATGATGTCATTTACCTCTGAAATGCATCTTCCTCAACACTGCCAAATAGGGCTTATCCATACTGGCAAAGCTGTGTGTGTGTGTGTGTGTGTGTGTGTCTTGTGTGTGTTAATATGGATTTGCTTTTGGAAGGATAGTGTGGGGGTGCAACACCTGTATCCTGTAATATATCAAGATGAATTGTATCTGCATGTGTGTACCCTTTGTGTGTGTGTGTGTGTGTGTGTGTGTGTGTGTGTGTGTGTGTGTGTGTGTGTGTGTGTGTGTGTGTGGGCGCAGCGGTTAGGATACCTTTTTTTGATAGGAATGTGAAAGTGCCGTGTTTTGGGGAAATGCAGAAGTCATTGGTCCAGAGCGAATCAAAGCCCACAGCTACACAGAGTCACTTCCTTTTTGCTGATGGACAGCAGCATGCACACACATGCACAGCCATACCACACACATACACACACACACACACACACACACACACACACACACACACACATCACTTACTTATGTCTATGTCAATGCAAGAAATAAAAGATGACCTAAGATACAATCCCAGACTCTCCTTCAGGTGTTTAATATCTTTTAAACCACAGTGCTCATGGGCACAAATGACGTCACCTTTCTCAGATATGGCAGCCACCACGTATATCTGTTTTATATACACATACACAGGCGCACACACTTACCTGCAGCAGCCCTGGGCTGTGTGTGAGTTATGAGCTCTCGTTTTTATGATGGACAGACACCAGAAGGCAAACCTCGCTGCAGATTTGACCCACTGAGCCCCAGAGCAGCGCTCACCCTCATTAGAACACCAGCACGCCCACAACTCCACCCTTGTAACGTGGTCGTATATGTGTTTGTATGTGTGCGTTCAGGCTGCCAGCCTCTCGCTGGTATCCACAGGCCTGGAATAACCACATAGAGCTTGTCGCTTTGGCGATAACTATCATTAACACGCTGATTACAGGTCTGAGCATCTTAAAATAACACACACACACTGGGGCAGTGGATCAATACTTGCATGGTGGGGTAATGATGGGTCTGCCTGCTCTGCACAGAGGAGAGAGCTGATGCATAACACAGGACGGGATAGATGGAGGGAGATGTAGGGAGAGAAACAGAGAGGAGGGGATAGATACTGAAAAAGAGTAAGATAGAGAGGTGAAGAAAGATGAATGAAGAGTGATAGAGTTGGATTTTTAGAGGGAGGGTAACAGTCTGTTTGATTTGGTATAAAAAGTACAGTTTACACAAGGGGAGCCACACACACATGAACGCAGCAAACGTAAACACACACAGAAACAATAACCACAGCACATAGTTGTTGTTGCATTAAATGAAGATCACTCTGCCATGAGATGGGATCAATGGGATGAACGAGTGAGAGAGACAGCAAGACAGAGATGGATTGGGAGGTGTCTTGTAGAGGTCATGATAGATTAGTTTTTCTATCTTCTGGCTCCCCTCATGATTTCTGCCCGGAGGCAGAGTCGTGAACAAACACACTCAGACACAGAGATCCATTCAAGAGTTTACACTTGCAGAACAATTAGTCAAGTCCTTTACTAACTGAAAGCAACAATACCATAATGGAAAAGATAGCTAAAGGGAAATGCATCATCACACCCGTCGGTGATATCGAAATCTCAGTGAGTGATTTCGGACTATAGTGACTACTTGTGGGGCTAGTTGGCAAGCTGCTGTAAGGTAGCTACCGAGCTAACCAGCAACATGCTAGCGCATGCCAGCCACAATAGCCTGCCAAGCTAGCTTGCTTGCACAGTCACTAACCTGTTAACAGGTATAACCTGTAATAAATTAACTAACAGATAAACTTAAAATTTTGAAATTTCCTTCCAAAATTAATGTTGGTCTAATCAAGCCCACATTACAGGTCAGGTGACACAGAGTCGGGGAGATGCCAATCGGGCACATTCTGGACATGCATGTCAAACCAGGCCAGTGAAAACACCTGTGTGGGTGTACCAAGGGTGTGTAGTGGCTTTAAAATATCGATGCATTAACCGGTAAGAAAATGTAGATGTTGTATGTGGCTGCTGTGTGGTTAGACTGCTCTAACTACTCTACTACTCACAAGCAACCAGTATAATGTGTCCCTCTGAAATGTAATGCAAATTCTCAGGCAAAGTGTCAGTACTTCAAATCTGTAGTCAACAGTAGTCATTTACTCCATTAAATGTACTTAAGTCACTTTTTTGAGTAAATTGTACTTGTCAGTAGTTTTAATGCAGCATACTCTTTACTCTTACTTGAGTAGATGTTAAGAGAAAAATCATTACTCCGTTACATTTGGATACATTCATCGCGCTACTTTTATTTATTATTTTATGCATTCATGATCTGTTGAGAGGCAGGTGGTCAGCTGGTCCCAGGTCTGCTGGCACTCTGTCTTCCTACTGCAGCCTCGCCTCCACGTGACTCTGTTTAAAGCAGCACAATGGCTGAAGCTACAGCCGGAGTATGGCTTTCAAATAGCGCTAGCAGCTAATATTTACAGACGAATTAACAGCGCACAGTGCAGCGGGCTCCGGTTGTGAACGTTGGTCTGAGGTCAGTACATCAGAGAACTGAGCTGACAGAGAGCAGTAAGTGTCTGTGGTGTTAATGCTAATAAGTTGCAAAGTCACGCTCATTCATGTAGTCTGATGAAGACCAAATTATGCACACGAAAAAAAAAGACAAACTACTTTTATTTCATGTGGACATGACTGATATAGTGTTTCAACCACAGATGGTCTTCCTCAGGTAAAAGTGAAGAAGTGAACACACCTGTATTTAATAGGCAATTAATGATGAAACGTCACAGCATTTTCTCCCAATTACCTAAATGAGTCCTCTGATATGAGACATTTTCAGAAAGATAATTGACTGATTTGACCGCTTCTCTAATCTTATTGTGACTGGAGAGACCTGGTTGTTTAAGTTTAAGGACACTGTAACATGTTGACACTCTTTATATTACTTGTTGAGTACTTGTTTGAGCAAAGTAACAGTACTTTTATTGAGTACAGTTTTTGGCTACACTACCCACCTCTGTAACAGTACTAGGGTAAACATAATCTCCTATGCATGTGGGCGCAGTCTCAAACACACACACACACACACACGCAGACACACACTGTCTTACAGGTATACTACCTCTCCCAAATGCCAACCCATTATAAAGGACATAAATTATCTCTGTGTGTGTGTGTGTGTGTGTGTGTGTGTGTATGCATACTTAGATCTTGCATTTGTTTCCTGAATGCACACATACTGGATTGGACTTTGTTCTTTCCAGGTCTAGTTGAAATGTGTGTTTAGGCTGTGCAAACACACACACACACAGACACAGACACAAAAACACACACATTCAAGGAATTGCACAGTGTCGAGGCAACAGCAGTCTATTACTGCATGACCTAGTTATACACACAGAAAAATTAGCGAGAGGAGAGAGTGAAGGCAGCCAGGAAGAGAGAACTGGAATAACATTATTTTATTCAGACAACATCCTGCTGCTGTCTCATCAGCTCATTTATCATGGCTGAAATCATAAGGCTAGTTGATCAACTGATTGGTCAATCCACAGGAAAGTATTTGCTCATTAAAACATCTTTAATAGAAGAAGAAGTGGAAGAGTCCTGCAGCCTGGATATACAAGAGACAGAGAGAGGAATAAGAAGACGGGTGTCGTGACTCAAGTTAGTGGGATGTGCTCTCGTGTGGCCATCGATCTGCACGACTAAGGACATCTGGAGCACAGAGCAAAACACACACACACACACACACACCCAGCTCAAAGGGTTCATTCCTCCCAGAAAGGCTCTCACACGCACACACTTCCCCATTCAGCATGTCTTCTGGTCAACACACACTTAACACACACTCATTCACACTGACGCGTGTGTGCAGCCAGTGAGATTCTGGCGTTGCTGCCAAATAGCCATCAGGGCCCCTCCACTCGCTGCCACAGTGATCTGTTACCATAGCAGCCTCTCTCCCTCACTGTAGCTCTTGCTCTCTCCCTCTGTCCCCCCTCAGCTCAGAAGCAACAGTGTAGAGAGGGAAACCTGGTGAAAAAGAGGGAAAAAACTATGCCTGCTACTGAGCATCCATAAATCTGTGTGTGTGTGTGTGTGTGTGTGTGTGTGTGTGCACCAGTCTGCCCTTCACGACAGGCTCTGGCAGAGGCAGAAGCTGACTGAGTTTCGACACAGCCAATCGTACGCTGGCCTTCTGTGGCACATCGCCCGACCGAGCCTATCAGAGGAGCCCCTCTGCAACACACACAGATATACACATACAGTACACTCCTACACAGACTAATACTAATATTACACACAAACATACTTTGTTTTTGGCTGCAGATGTCATCCTCTACATGTGTGATAATAGAAATGGCTCCATATGAAGAAACAAAGGTGAAAATCCTCCCACTAATTTTCCACCTGTGTCTCTCAACTTTTTCATTCTTTCTCTTGTATATCGCTCTCTGTTGCTTTCTTTCTTTTGCTGTTGCCTTTTGTCTTTCACTCAGTTCTTCCTTCACTGTCTCTCTCACCTTCTTTCTGTTTCTTGCTCTGTGTTTGATGTTGCCCATGATGAGTTTAGCTGGCCTTTCTTGCTTTCCCTTTTGTTGTTGTGTCCAGGGAGGACAGGTGTTGGACACAATCTGTCCCTATCTCTCTCTCTCTCTCTCTCTCTCTCGCGCACACACACTTACACAGAAACCCTCACATACACAAACACACACACACACACACACACACACACACAGCTGTCAGGCCCCTCCTGGTGACCATCTGGCTATGAAGCAAGGAGTCTCTCCCTTCACTCTTTCTTTCTTTTCCTCTCTTGTACTATTCTTTTTTCATATATACACACAGGACTAAACACTTTTTTTCATTGGCATAAGTAGCTAGTAAATTACATATTTCATTACTTTCCCATGATATTGACAATATAATAGGCCTTCCAAACAGTGACTGGCCGCATTCCAAAGTGACCAACAGATCAGAGGAACTCACCAGCAGCCACAGGAAAACCAGTAGTATGTCCTGATCAAGATTTTTGGCCCCATGCCAAACAGAGTCATTTGTCTGCCAATATGGAGTCCCAATCTGATATTTATATTTTCCTACATAATACGGCTGAACAGTGCACACTTAGCCTGGAAAGGGCCTAGGTACATGATGAATATTAGCTAAGCCAAAATATCACTCAATAGTTGTGCATTAAGAAATATATCCTGCACCTCAGCTTTCTTTTAATGGCTTCTTGTAATATTTTGTAAAATGTCCCGTAGTGTTTTTCATAATCGCCACCGAGACAGGAGAGTCATTTTGGAGGGTTTGGACAGGACTTGACCGCCTTCATTCATTCCCAGCATGAACAAAATACTGAATGTCAGACACAACTACTGCACAGTTTTGTACTTAAAAATTTTATTCTAAACTTGCTTTTTTGGATATTTTTGCCCTGTTTCCACAATTTCAAATGCCTGGTTCTCTTTGCATCAGCATCCTTGTCAATGCTAAATCCACAGTTGAGTGTAGACAGGCGTGCGCTACTACCTCCATCACACATGGTGTCGCCAGCAGCTTGTTTTCACCTGTCACCTGGAGGGCATAACGCCCAAAAGGCTTACGCTCTCCCACCTGGATCCTGGACCCCATCCGGGCAGGTGCCACAACCCAGTAGAGTCACTACTGCTGTAATAAGGGCGTGATCCCCAACTGGCTTCCCACAAATGAACAATGTCATTTGTTTGATAAAATAATTCTAACTCAAGGTCCACTTGTGAGCTTCTGCCAGAGGTTTGAACAGCATTTGTATGGTCCTCATCAGCAGATTGAGTTTTCTCAGTTGTCATGGAGTTATCCATGTGTGTTTGTTGGGACACAATGGTCCCTCTAGAAGAACAGGAAAACCTCCTGTTATTCCGATTTGGGAGTGTTTATGCAATATTCCAAGATCCCCCACTGCTAAGCTCCATTCCACTCCATTTAAATAGTCTAAATTAGGGCTGGGCAATATATTGAATATCTTCCATTTATTCAAATATTAATTAATGTGCGATATAGCAGATGACCATATCGTCATATTCGAGTTTTCAGTGTTTCCGCTGGTTGCCGCTGAGGGGTAGTTACGTTACTTTAGTCAGCCATAAAATGTGTAGATAAGCTCAAGTTGCAATATAATAGTTAATGAAGGCTAGTTAGGCTATTGAAATTGACTTTAGCTTGATTCGAAGCTGTTAACCAGCTAGCTATTCACAGTCTGAACTAACTCTGCTGTGAAGAGTACAAGAAGACGCAGTAGTAACGTTACATAAACAGGGACTTTTTATTTATTTTGTGTGGCGGCAAACGCACAGCCATCCAGTATATATTATACTGCAACCTCATCTACACACTTTAGGACTGACGAAAGTAACGTAAGGGAAAGGCTCACTTTCACATCAACACCGCTGGTTACCCACGAGGCCACCTTTCTTAAAGGGGAAGGCTCGGCCGGTAACGCAGGTGCAGTTGCAGTTGTGTGTGCTAACCAGAGGTGGAAAAAATATTCAGATCCATTTAATTAAGCATAAGTACTAATACAAACTTTGAAAATACTCCAAGTTCTGCATTCATAACCTTACCAAGGTTGTGTGTATTATAGCAACATTTAATTAAAGTGCTCATTGTGCAGTAAAATGATCCCTGTCAGTGTTTTATTATTATATATGATGTTTCTGGATTAATATTACTAAAGCATTAATGTGCATGTTGCATTTTACTGCTGTAGATGTTTAAGGTTGAGCTAATTTTAACTACTTCATATACTGTTAAGTAGTTTAACCTACAGCAATGCATCATATTCAGATCATCATATGTTTGCACTATTGGAGAATTTAAGCTATGTTATTTTAGAGAAAATGTGTATGTCGAGATATATATTGTATATTGCAGCATAGCCTAAAAATATTATTATATATTATTTATAAGCCATATCGCCCAGCCCTAGACTAAATTTGCTAATTAGCTAGTCTGAAATAGAATTTGACTTTGCTGCTTGGTCTTAAGTAAACGAGTAGACAAGCAATCTAGCTCAACAACCATAGGAGTAATTTTATTTAGCTTTTAAAAAAGATCACAAAAATAGTACAGTCAAAAGCGTGCTATGTTAATCTTTAGCCCTATACATTTCTCAAAGTCCTACCAAATACTGTCAAACTCATACCAGGCTCAACATTATATTTTAACAGGAATGTAGTTAAAGGACATCATGAAATGACAAATTGTTTCTGCTTCTGGGTTTTGTTGGGATAATTTTCTATCACAAAATGATTACCTTTTTAAAATCTAAATATTCCAGTATTTCGTTTGACAAACTCTGATCACAAGCTACTGTCTTCCTTCACGGGCAGTATAGGATGGGAGTGGCTGTATGGTTTTTAAGGATTGCCGGTCTCACAGACTGTACCGATGAGTCTCACTCATTTTGTGCGATTTTTCTTTTTTCTTTTTGTGTTGTGATTGCCAGAGTACCAAACTTTGAATCCCAGTTTGTCTTCCGACAATCAAATCAGGGAGAACAATAGAGAGGTTTCATTCAGACAGATACCACGTGATTTTATAAAGCTAATAGGTCAACAGTTGTTTGCTCTGTTATTACATGTCAGCAATCATCTCTTAACAGTTTTTTAAATCATCAGTGTCCCATTGTGCAACAGAACTCTGTAATTTCACCATCAGATGCAAAAATATCCCACTAATCATTTTTGAGCACTGCTTAGTTTTGTCTGTTTCTTTCCCGTTTCTCCTTCTCCCTCTCTGGTGTGTAGTTTTTTTTTTTTTTTTTCGTAGCTGCTGGCTGAGCCCATGTTGTTGAGTAAGAGAGGGCGGGGGAGGAAGAAGGGATGGGGTGGGAGGGGAGAAAGAGAGAGAGAGTGAGAGAGAGAGAGAGAGAAAGAGAGAGGGGGAGGATCAGATGATTTACTAAGGACTCAAACACGACCAGTGTCCCCTCCCACACACCCACTCACACTTCCTCCCTCTCCTCATCTCCCCCCCCCTCTCTCTCTCGCTCCCCCCCACCTCCTCCTGGCGTGATGGTACAGCTCCAGAAACAGGAAGGAGCCACAGCTCTATAAATAGAGAGGAGCTGCTTGGCCAGGAACCACACACAAACAGACACACACACACACAGTTTCCCCTCTCTCATCCCTTCATTTTCTCTCTCTCTCTCTCTGTTGCTTCTGTGCTCTCTCCGCCTGCCCTTTGTCTTACTTACACTTTATCTCGAAAATGCAAACACACACACTCAGGCGTATACACATGCAGAGATGCACACAGAAACACGCACACACACACAGCCCTTGACTCGGATAATAATTAGTTGTGTGTTTAATGCTAATGGTTTGTAAATGTGTCTGTTAACACACACTGCTCCTTAGCCTACTCCCTTTTTCTTTTTTCTTTTATTCACTCTTTCTCTCTCTCTCTCTCTTTCTCTCGCAAACACAAACAAACACACACACACTAAGGTCTCTGTTATTTAGTCGGGGGGTCGGGGATGGATGGGGGTAGATGGGGAAGGAAAAAAGCTTTCTGTGGCCACTAGGTTTTTATGTCAGTTCAGCAGGTTTGAAACTGCTGATGACACACGTACATGTGCACGCTCGCACTCTTTTTTTTCTACTGCATACACACACACACACACAAATGACATATAATATATATTAGAAAGAGCTGTAATAAATCACACCACAACAGTGTTTATTCTGTGTGTGCCGTTAGTGTTAGGGTTCTACCTGATAAGTGATATCAGGCTAACATTGGCCAACATCGTCCTAACAACAGCTACTTAGATACATGCCTCATTTTTGTTTTTTGCATGTAAATGTGTGTGGATTCTTTTTTAATAAATACAAATTTTAAAGTCAGCAACATACACCAGAGTTTCCCCTATATTGTTGAATTTGTTGGACAGGACATGTAGCCTTTAAAAAATTAAATTGTTGTGAAAACACTAAATATCCCAACTCAGAGCCATGTCATAAGAATACCAGTATGTTGTTTTAATATAGTTTTTATTGTGGCAGAAGGAGCAAGAAGCATGACTTACGTCTGCCAACGCTACGACTGCAAAATGAAACTGGATTCATTTGCGGAATTGGAAAAGGTAGAATTTAAGGTGTTATTGTTTATAAGATTAGAAGTGCGCGTGTATTCAAATCAGGGGTGTATAGGCCCCCTGTGTACAAAAGGCAGACTGGCAGGCGCTTTCTCACACACACACAAACACACACATACACCCTTCTCCGGGATGGCGGCCAAATGGTTCTTTTGTTTGTACCTTCCTCTTGTCACTTGGAGTTTTCTGTCCTCCACTCCCACAGACTCTTTGTTTTTGTGTTCTGTCCATTTATTGCTCAATGTTCAGGGATCTGTTCAGGAAAACTAAACACTGTGTGTCTTAAAAGATTGGCATGCGGGAAAGAAAATATTACAATCTTACAATAATCAAAATAATGTGAAGGTCTCAGAGCGGAGCACTGCGCAGGCCAGGAATTTTGGCCTAGTGAGAAGCCCAAAGCTAATATTTTACACCCAGACTTTGATGTGATGAGAAGACAAAGACACAGGCTAGCTGTTTCCTTGTTTCCAGTCTTTATGCTGAGCTAAGCTAACTGGCTGCCGGCTCCAGCTGCATACTTACCGTACAGACATGAGAGTGGTATCAGTCTCCTCATCTCTGCAAGAAAGCAAATGAGCGTACTATTCCTTTAAGGTCCGAACCTTACCCAAACCTTCAGTCTTCTCATCAACGTGGCCCAGAACCTGGTCCAGATCTCTCCATCTTGGTCCTTTTGGGCTCGGACCAAGTTGCCGACCCTTTATGTGTGGGTAATTCACAGAAAGGCTCTTCTGGTGAGTTTCAGTGACTTGCTCAAGGACACTTCGGCAGGATGGATGCTTGCTGATGTGTGCTTGTACCAGTGTCCTTGAAATGAAGGACAGACTCTCTGACACTCCTGCCTTTTTTCTTCTTGATTTGCCCTCATATCCTCCCAGTTCTTTTCACTGAAATGACTTGAGTAGTAATGAAATAAAAAGAGTGTATCATTAAAGCTAACTGACATTCCACACAGGTGGAGATATTTTAGAATTGATGTCAGACTCTCTGTCTTGCTGTAAGAAATTGTGAGATATTACAGCAAACACTGACTTTTCATTAGCATCTGCTCCTGGTTTCTTTTCAAATCTTCAATCTTTTAATCTTGAAGTCACACGTTAGAGACCCTACAACTACAAACAGCAGAATTTGCTGGCAGGTTATGGTTTAAAATAGGTGGATACACGCCAGAGCTTTTTGCCATAACCCCCATCAACACCACTCAAAGAAATACACATACAGCGGCACACACACTTACTTATTAAAGACCTGTTTGATTTAATTGACTCATTTCACAGTCTAGTGGGCCAGACCAGGAACAAGCATACACACACATACTCACGCGCAAGGTGTATACTGGCCTCCACCAGGGAAACCAAATGAAATTTGGACAGTCATGACCGATATTTATGGGTCTGTGCTACCTGTATCTGACTACCTGATTATAGTCCCTCCACATAATTCATCTTTGTAAATTCACTTAACATAACTTTAAGCAGAATCCTAAACAAATGTATATATATTCTGGGAATTGTTTAAAAATGTAGATAAGGATTTATTCTCTTTGAGAGATGAATTCCCCTATATTTCTCTTTTGCAGTGTTGTGCAAGTTCACACTTCACAAGAGCTGGCTCAAAGTTCAGTTCACACAAATTCAAATTAACTAGTTCACGTTCATAGTTCACAATTTTGAATTTTGAACAAAATTCACAGTATCAAAAAATGAACTAGTTCACTTTCATTTCTTCTGTTTTTTCCTTTACAAAATGCTGTGAGTTTGACTTTAGTGGAGGAACTTTGCGCCTGTTGGCTCGTGGTCTTACCCTTTTAATGATTTCTTGTGATCACCATTCACTCGCAGATATTTCCCAAGACACCGGCATGCTGTAAAACACAGAGCGTGCGCATCGTTACGGCTCGCGGGAGTGAACGACGTTCATGTTCATTAGTTGCAAACGGATACGTTCGGTTCACTGTTCACCGAAAACATGAGCGCGTTCATGCACAACACTGCTCTTTTGGCGGTGAAATTTGAATCACAGATAATCCTAACAACCAGTGGCCCCTATTGGCTGATAGGTTCACTAAACTTAGTGGATGGGTCCTACACTAGGTTTTATCATTAGCATAAAAGCTCTGGTTGCTCCTTTGTGATGCTGGGATGCATGTGCGTGCTATGATCGTGTGTGTCTGGTAACTGCCTTAGGTTAACCTTTTTTCTCTTGCACAGTTGTCATCACA
The DNA here is from genome assembly GCF_020085105.1 of Siniperca chuatsi. Taxonomy (NCBI): domain Eukaryota; kingdom Metazoa; phylum Chordata; class Actinopteri; order Centrarchiformes; family Sinipercidae; genus Siniperca; species Siniperca chuatsi. Next base: position 27,940,877 of record NC_058044.1, on the reverse strand, counting down.
CCCTGTAGCCACTCAGTGTGTGTTTGTGTGTGTGTCGTGTGGCCATATCCTGCCTATTATTGGCAGGACTGTCCCCTGCAGTCAGTATAGAGAAAAGAGTGAGGAGATGATGTGGCGGGAGTGAGAGAGAAAGCATGGAAAGAGGTATAATAGAATAGAAAAGGATGGTGAGAAGGATTAAATATATTGCAATCATTTTCACAGAAGATACAATAGCTGTGTGACTTTGATTACAACAACACCACCTTCTGTGATAAATATTAGGAGGAATACAGTATGTTTTTCTAGCTGTACAAGTGTAATCCTATAGACAAAAGGTTTCTGCTGTTGACCAGTATGCTCATGTTGAGAGGCACGTCTGCTAGACATCTCCACAATGTGCTTTGTAACATAAAACAATCTCCATGTTGTGGAACTGTCTCGACTTAGAGATGTTCTTTTAATGCTGAGACTTTGGTTGGAATTCAATATGATGCTCAACCTTTAAAGAGAGGGAGTAAGTGAGCGAGAGGAGGAGGAGGAGGAGGAAGGAGGAGGATGCAGCACACATAGCACCAGAGCAGCAGGTTGCTATAACAACAGCACCTTAGTGGTTCCATCTCTGTCTCTCTTCTCTCCCTCCCTCTCCCTCTCTGATCACCCTCTCATCGTTTGCTCCCCGCTGTCATTTGGCGCGCTATGCCTTTCCATCAAGCCACCTATCTTCTCCTCCTCCCTCCCCTACCTACCTCTTCTCTCCTTCACCCTCTCTCCTCTTCATCTTCATGTTCTGGTAGCTCCTCCACTCAAAGGAAAAAGACCTTCTGCCTGACAAATAAATCCCTTCTCCCCTCCTTGTGTGTGTGTGTGTGTGTGTGTGTGTGTGTGTGTGTGTGTGTGTCTCTCTTACCTTTGTCTCTCTGTATCTTTGTCATTCTCTCTCTCTCTCTCTGTCTGCTCTGGGAGCCGACAGAGGAGCAGTCAGCAGGTGTTTATGTCAAAGAATACAGAGAGAGACGCAGGAGGGGAAACAAATAGCGCTCTCTTCCTTTTTCTCTCTCTTTGCCCTCTTACATCCTCTCGTCCTTTTTACTCCGATGCTCTTTTCCCTCTGCTTTCGCTAGCACTCCAGCTTGATTATAAACTACTTCAAAATTCTTTGTCTCTGACTCTCGACATTGTCTTCTCTCTTCGCCTGGCTCTGATTCTTTCTCTCAGACACTTATTTCTCTCAGTTCAGGTATTTTATTGCCATGATTGTCAAATAAACGAAAATATTGTTTCTGTTCGCACTGCATGACAGGTTCAGAGGTGTAATTAGGTTGCCAATTGTGCTAAAAGAAACAAATGATTCATTAACTACAGTTAATATAAAGTATTTTGTACTAGCTCACAGTTTTGTCATTCATCCTGTCACGTTCCCTCAGGCTCTGGCATGCTGACTCATACAGTACTGAGCAGACAGAACCACAGTCCATCTTTCGTTTTCTGTCTGGGTGTATTTTTCTATTTCTTTGTTTCTGTCTCTATGTTCAGGATTTTATCAAGAAGGTTAAACTGGTAATGATTTTTTTATAGGTGGGTGTGTATACAAAGCCCCTCTCTCTCGCTCTCTGTGTGCACGCGTGTGTATGCGTGTGTATGCGTATGTGTGTGTGTGTGTGTGCGCACATGTATGCGTCTGTGGGAGGGTGCTATAGTTCACACCACCTGGATAATTATGGGAGTTTTTATAGGTGGGCTTTGAAAGGCGAGTCTGTTATTATCAACATGAGTCACTGGCATTTAGGGAAAGCCTGTAACACACACACATGCACAAGCACACAAACCCCCTACACACACAAAAGCAAACCCATAGCATACAGGAGACCTACATTTTTTTAAACCCATTGATTGCAGGACCACACACACAAACACACAGAGTTGATGAAGCTGTGTCGTGACAGTGGAGATGTGTGTTTTTCTCAGTTGTTCCTCTAATGGCTACACCAGCATAAAAGTTCAAGTCACACACCAACACACACACTGTAGTTTTGGCTGTCAATACTAATAGTGTTTATCATGCCATAAAGATAATTAGGCTGGCTGTCAGTCATAGTGGAGAACAGAGGGTGAAGCCAACCTGACAGCCCCACCCCACACATACACACACATTCAGTAGGGCAAGAAAGTCAAAAAAGGATGATTTATGTGTTTTTGGTGATGTGGTGTGTGTGTGTGTGTGTGTGTGTGTGTGTGTGTGTGTATACGTACGTCTGCCAGCTTGAGTGGGTCCACCTCGGGGTCAGAATACAATCTGAATATATTTTGTCTGTTGTTCCATCTGAATAACAAAGAGCTAAGTGTGCGTTTGCACACATACATGTATCAGTGGTGTTTCCGTTGTGTGTGTGTGTGTTTGACTCTTTCACATGTGACCGCTGAGAGTGTGGATTTTAAAATATTTTACTGCTTCTCAGCTCCTTTTTTCACAGAAGACAGTTTGAAATGTAGATCTGCAGGATACACGTACTGTATATAACTTGCAAACTGCCTACCAATCAGTGTGCATTTGTGGGGCTATGCATTTGTATGCGTTTGTGAAAGTGTGTGTGTGTGTGTGTGTAAACTGACTGAGAGGGAGGGAGGTTTCAGTACAAGAAGGGTTCAGTCAAATAGTATTAATGAAATGTATTTTTCCAGTATATTATCCCATGTATTCATTTTTTGTACATTTACATTTTCATTACATGCTCTTTGTTTCAGTTATTCTAGATTTTTGCTATAAGAACAATTTTATTTAATTTCACTTCCTTTAGAAAGTCAGCTGCATTTTAAAACATTTAAAGATGTAAATACTGTAAGTATACCATCCATTCTTTGTACAGTGGAGTTAAATGCAAACATGTGGCACTGATTTGAACACAAAGATCATCTTTTTTTGTATAAATTCTAAACTTTCTCTTGGATTTGGGTTGGAGCACAAAATTTGCACCCAGGGAACCCTTCATAAATGAGATCCCTGCTTCCCATCCGTCATTTTAATAGCATCTACTATTTCTCTGCCAACTTCATTAGGGTTTGAAATTAACAGGATTTAAGAATAAAATTGAGATTGAGAGTTTATTAAATTGCATATAAATTACACAGAAACCTCAATTTATATGCACTTTCCCCCTTTTTTCATCACAGTTTAGTTGTTGACAATTCCAATTTTTTACCTGAGTCCACATTGCTGTCAACTTCCTTGCTATCCTCGCGGGGGAAAAGACTACAGTGTGCCTTCTTTTGACATGAAATCACCGTCTTTCTCTGTTCTCCTGAAAAAAAGATTCACAGGGAGATTGTAATGCACCCAGAGGTTGCCTCATTGCCTCGCTCAGATTTTGGGAAATGTCCTCTTTAATGCTGGTAATGTCTTGTGTTGACTAGCTGATGTTTAAAAGGAATAATGTCCTGAGTGTAAATTACACTTTGACACCATAACAGCACACCAGCAGATAGTTAGGGCACGGAGTAGCACATTACAAAATCTGTTTTTTTGTCTGCTTGTTAAAAAATAATCTTTTTATATATTTTCATTACTCCACTGAACTGTAAGCCCTGTATCATCAACCGAACAGAATTACCGTATAATTGTCAGCAGGGTCCTAGCTTTACAGTTTTCATGTCAGCACTACAGGGCAAGATTGCTGTTTTCAAATGTATCCAGTGTATGACTGTTTTTGAAAAACACATTTTTTTCGTGATGGAAAACACCTGCTAGCATAGATAAAAAGCCAAAATGGAGATGATTTTAAATTTCTCATTTTGGCATGGTCTAACTCTACTCCTTTCCCCCGTTTTCTGCCCTTTGTCTCACTTCTCTCTTGTATATCTCAGTTTCTGTTTGCTGTCCCCCCATACCTCCTCTCCTCTCCAACCCAGGTCTATGATAGTGATTACCTTAACTGCCAGCCAGCATTTGTTAGCACCCTGTCGTTATCTCGTCTGTGCCATGACAGAGGCAGTGAGACTCTTAAGTTAAGCAGACTGTGCAGAGGCTGCTTACAGTATGGCTAAGAATGGGATGTGGCCATTGGCTGATGCTAATGATGGGGAGAATACTACAGATGGAACGCGCTGTTCTTTTGATCTTTCCTTCCCTCCTCAGAAAACCTCGAGTCGAGCCTGCTGAGATTGCTCATGGAGATTGCTGCTAGTCTTCTCATTGCTTTGCCCCATGTTTTACTTTATGCTTAAGAAAACTTCTGCACACATGCATATGTGCTCTGTGTCAGAACTCATTATTATGTGATCATTATTTCAGCGAGATTGAATCTGTTCTGAAAGCCTGATTGATTTGTCCTGGTGATATTTTGATTTTCAGCACACCTCTTACATTCTCATGACAGTTCTTGAAGTGTGTAGAGAGCAAGCAGTCTGTTGCCTTATTGATTCTCAACAATCTCATGTTGTTTTCATTGTTAGCACCCTGAAGATCACAGAAAAGTTTTCACATTCCTAGCATGTCCCATCTCTGGTGCTTCTTCAGCCCTAATCCATTTTCCTTTGCCTGTTACAGCTCCAGGAGACTGTAAAGAGGAAACTGGACAGTGCACGGTCGCCCCTCAATGGAGAACAAAATGGCATCTGTGATGGAGGCAACTACTCACCGACTACCAAACGGGTGCGGAAGGAGGGCTCCGGTGGTTTGGACTCACTAACAGGTCTCCCTAACAACAACAATAACAACAATGTACCACCCATCTCTCCACTGCATCACCAAATTGACATTAAGCCCATACTTGGCGGGCCCAACACTTCTACCGGAAACAACACTATAAACAGCAATGGCAACCACGTAGGCCAATCATCAGATGAGCTGGCGAAGAATGGTGGCAGCCATCTCCCGGACATGAAGTTGAATGGCTCGCTGGACCTGGAGGACAGCTTCAGCCTCCTCAAAGACCTGAAACAGGAGCCACTGGATGACGGAGGTGGGATGGAGTCCTCTGATCCCCAGTCTCTGTCCAATCAGAACAAACTGTTCTCTGACATCAACCTCAATGACCAAGAGTGGCAGGAGCTGATCGACGAGCTGGCCAACACTGTGCCAGAGGACGATATGCACGACCTCTTCAATGAGGACTTTGAGGACAAGAAAGAGGCAGAGTTTGGCAGGCCGGCAAACAATCAGACACCAGGCCCACAGGAAGCAGCTGGAAATACGACAGCACCTGGAGCGGGGGTGACGTCAGCAGCAGCCCTGCCTCCTCCTCCTCAGCCTCCACAAGGAGGCCCACAGGTTCCTATGGGCTCACCACAGGTCAGTGCTGAGAGGGTCAACCTGATGACCTATGGCAGGGGTGTTTAAACCCTCCTCTAAATCTCTGCCCTAAATTGTGACCAGCTTACGTTATTCAGTCACATATTGATATTTCTCTAAAGGCAGAATTACAGTACATTTGTTAACATGTAACTCACGTGGAGTACCAATTTAAATGCCTGTTTACATGAAAGACTTGCACACTGTGGCCTATGGTCTTTAACAACATCTCCCCCTTTTTGTGTAAAGCGTCCTTGGGTCCCTTGAAAGGCGCTATGTAAATCAAAGTTATTATAATAATAATAATTATTATTATATAAAGTTTTATAAGATAGCTGTGAGGTATTTTGGTCTGGGACAGATGGCTTCAAACACGACAAAAAAATCTCTAAAGTTATGAACAGATTTTTGTGGACATTGCAAGGGCTTTACTTAGCGATATATTTCTGTAATGGTTAAGTGTCATGGTCTTTTATTCTAAATGGAAAATCAGATTGATACTTTTGTGAACCAGTATCACTCACCAGTTCTTAAATACTCCAACCAGGTCACTAAACAGAAAAAATATCTAGATACTCTTTTATTTATGTATATATATATATATATATATATATATATATATGAACTGTTTAATTTAATAAATGTATATGGCTCTGCAATAAGTAATAAAATCTTTTTTTTAATATGAACACAAACAAAAATGTAAAAGTTGTGAGTTAAGGGAGAGCCTGTGCTGTGAATATTTCTTGACAAACAACAGTTTATCCATCCATCCATCCAGTGCTTCTGTGCGGTGTCTCCGGCTGCGTCGCTGGTTACCAGATATGGCCAGTGAGCACAGGCTTTAGTATAAGTCTCTGTACAGGCAAGTTGGTACCAAACCTTCTAGTAACCCCCCCTAAAACCACAAATTGTCATTTGTATTTTGCTGTTTGTGTACAGATTAAACAAACAAGAGACAATGTGTTAATTAGAAGGCTTTAGAGGTGTTGATAGGCCTATTGTTGAACTTTGGAGAGAGCCAGGCAAGCTGTTCCCCCTGTTTCCAGTCTTTATTCTAAGCTAAGCTAATCACCTACCGGTATTGTGTTGAACTATTCATTTAAGAGTTAATGAGTCTCACTGGATTTTTTGTGTTTGGACTGCTCTCCTCAGGTCCGACCATCATCGTCAGGCCCTCAGTTTGCCACCACTGCCAATGGAACTCCTCCTCAGCAACCTTTGCAGCAGTCTCCAGCCGTTGCCATGGCATCAGGTTCCCCATTGCATAACTGTGTGGCTCGCTCGCCTCAGACCCCAACCCAGGCTCAGACACAAGCAGTCTCTAGGCCTGGGAATGGATACATGATGAACCCAGGCCCAGGGGTCAGTCAGGCGGGCACAGGACCCGGAGCAGCTGGGGTTGCCCCTGGAGGTCAGCCTGTAGGGCCAGTGACGCCTGAACTTTCTCCAGCAGAGCAGCTAAAAGCAATGGCTCAGCAACGTGCTAAACTGCTGCAGCAGAAGCAGCAGCAGCAGCAACAAGCAGCCAACTGGTCCCCTGCAGGCGCTCCAACCAGTCCCTATAACTCTGGTCCCTTTAACCAAGACAAACCCAACAGCCCCATGATGTACCCACCGCAAGCCTTTAATGCACCACAGGGCCCTCTAGTGGCTGGGATGGCCCCCAACAATGGGCCCAAAGCCCCCATGAATAACTACCTCCCTCACAACCACATGGGCATGATGGGCCAGCAACAGCCAAACAGCATCAACCAGAACACCCTGTCCAAACAACAGCAGCAACAGCAGCAGCAAACAGCAGCCATGTTGTCCTATAACAACACCAAACCGCTGAGCCACTTCAGCGGCAGCGGGGTTGATCACATAGGCCAGAGGATGACTCCACCCATGGGAGGGAACAATCAGGTCAAGAATCCCATGATGCCTCCCTACATGGGTGGTGGGGGAGGTGGTGGCCAGGGCGCGGGGCCAGGGCAGACCCAGGGGCCAATCCCGGGACAGACAGCCCACCTGAGTGAGGAGCAGAAGAGGATGTTGCTGATGAAGCAGAAAGTGTTGAACCAGAACATGCCCTACAGCGCCATGCAGCCTCATGGACAGGTAAGGGAACTGTTTGATGCTCTCCATTACCGTTTTTAATAAATGTTGCTTGGCAAAGTTGTTTGCATAGCAATGCTGCAGTTCAGGTGTAGTCAATACTGTGGATCCAGGAGGAAGATTTCCCTCAACTGAAGTTTGTCTATGGCTCTGATTCCAGAGTCATTCTTCAAATGAAAACAGAAAGCAGACTTTGGAGATGAGTGCCATGTTTTAGGGTCATGGTGTTTTAGGACACTCAAACCATGACCTTGGGAAGAAAACAAAACACCCTACAGTTTTTGCTTGTCAATCCTTGAGGAGCTAAATCAAACGTTTCTGTTCACTGGAGGTTTCCTATGAAATATACAGATAAGTTGGACTCCATTTTTACACATAGAATGCCCAATGGCAAGGATTCAGAAATAAAAAAAAAAGAGCTACGGTTATTAAACAGTTGACCGGGGCAGATTACAGAAAATGGATTGCTGTTTTATAAAACCTTCTGGAGGTGCAGTCAGGGAAGGTAAAATGGCGGTAGTTGCCCCAGCAACAAGCTAGGGCTGGGAATAGGCATAGGAAAATGGCCTGTCGAGAGTGTATTGATGCCTCTGCAACACTAGCGGCACTGATAGTCCCACTCCCCCCCACTCCTCCTTCCCCAGACACACAAGCGCATGCACTCACACACCACGCCAAACACCAAAGCTAAACAGCTCCTTAGCTCATATCCCCAATCTGTCACAGCTGACTGATGGCTGAGATTGGACCGCTAAACCAAGCTAGCTGCTGTCATTACAGAAAGCCCACCTCGGGCAGTTTGTTTCCCGAGCCCGGCAACCAGCACAGCCCACTCTGAACGCTCCAGTGGTTCAGCCAGGTGTTAGGTGTCCTTAACAATCCACCGGACGGAGGACGTTAAGGAAGTGTGGGTGGACTACACCTTAACAAATAAACACCTACACAAGTGAAACCTCACACTTGTATGGTTCTTCTCATGGTGTCGCTCTTTATCTCAGGGCCATTGTATTGTTGTATTGTAAGTGTGTGTGCTGGTGTGTGCATGCTTGTTGATGATGTTGTCCTTCTCCCTTTATCTCTCTGTCTCTCTCACTCTGCCTCCCTTGTGTTCATGATATGGCTACAGTCAGTCAGTCACCTCCTCCTCCTCCTCCCCTTTGGTGATCTCTGCGTCTTCTGTCCTGCTCCTCCTCTTTCCTCCCCCTCTCCTCCCTCTCTTTCTCCCTCTGCCAGAGACACTCAGCACCAATAAAGGAGCAGATTTATTAATATGGGGCCTTTGTGGCTGCTGCCTGGAGGGCTGTGTGTTTGTGTGCGTAAGTGAGTGAGTGCGAGTCAGTGCACATGCATGTTTGTGTGTGTTTCATAGATTTGGGGGTGGGTAGAAGGGGGTGGGGGTGGAGAGATTTATTTGAGTGAACAGAAGAGAATTGGAGACCGGGAAGAGAGAGGAGAGGGATGTGCAGAGAAGAAAAAGAACGACTTAAAGGAGAAAGGCAATGCAGAAAGAGAGAGATTTATTGTTGAGTGAGGATGTGGCATATTAAAAAGAAAGTCAAGGGCCTGGAAAGAGAGAAACAAGTGAGCAATGCAGAATGGGAATGCAGAGTCTGAAATATTTCTAATATTTTAGTGAATAGTCACACAGGTCTCAAATAACATTAGCAAGTCCACTATAAAACATATAACAGAAATTACAGTGCACGTTTTTTTAATCTTTTTTTTATTTTGTAATATTGATCATTTATTATTTATTGGGTGCCGATGAGCTTTACATCAACATTTACAGGATGTGGACAACTAGTGGCAACGCTCCACCCATTCTTCACATTCTACTACTATGAAAACAGTTTTTATATTGTCTTCTGTGGTTCTGGAAAGGCTTTGTCAAGTTGCGGGAAAAATAGGCAATTGACTCTTTTCACACTGGCAGTAGATGAGTTTACCTTTTCTGTTTTTTTTCTGATGTGTCAAAAAGTGTGTTGCCAGAAAACAGGATTAGTAAACAGTAGAAAGCAGCATGGAGGCTAGTGACAATGTTACGATGGTTGCTGTGTGTAGCCCATATAGACTGTATAAAAATAAGGTGTAGCTGCGGTGCTTCTGGTTAACAGCACTGTGCTGGGCAGTGACAGGTGTGTTTACGGCAGGCGTGGACTGGCCATCGGGAAGTTTGGGAATTTTCCCGGTGGGCCGGTCTTGAGGGCTGGTCTTTTTTTCCCAAATCCGGCATTATACTGTATAGCCTACTGTATATACAGATATTCAATAAGTCATCTTAGCTGCAGCGACGCGGCTGGTGCAGTCTGTAATAGCAGGTAGCAGTTGCCATCACAACTGAAACTAAAAGTGTCTAGCACTCGGACAGTTAGTATCTAGCATTCGTTAAATGTATGTAGCACTCGTTGCCAAAACGTGGGTGGAAAGAGAAAACCCGCAGCCAGGGGTGCAGAGAAGGTACGGCAAAAAAGAAAAAGGCTTTGCTGACTGACGCCGCAAAATAACGTTGTTGTTTTAGCGTTAAAGAGTCAAAAACCTCAAAGAGGAGCAAGCAGGGAGCAGGTGCTTTGTCATGCTTACATGCTATGTGCCATGAACTAGTTAAATGGTTTCACTAGTCAGACTCAGTGCATAACAGTTTATGCTAAATTTCTCTAAAGTGTTTTAAAAAATGGTCATCAACTTCGACTGTAAATGGGTATAATAAACATGTAAATTTGATCATGTTCTTCTAAACTACTCATCAATTCTTTTTCGCCGTATAGCCTATAAGGCATATAATATTTGATAGCCAGCACAGCAATAAAAATGATTTGTTAAATGCTTACTCTACAGGTGAACAAGGCTCTGAACAAGAAAGGGAAAGGATGGAGGAGGAGGGAGCAGGAACCAGCACAGATCCAATTAGAAGTGCACTATTGAATGTTATTGTGTGACTGTGAAGTAAATTAGAGCACAATACATCATTCATATGTTGGACTACTTCATTCAAGTAAATTTCTTGTTGCATTACAAGAAATAGAATGAATGGCAGGTGTGTTGCATAATACAGCACATATGTATCTGCCTATGTCAAGGTTGGACTGTGCTTCATCATGAATTTAATGAATACAACAATATTTGATGCTCATGTCAGACAGTCCAAATGATGTCTGTTTTATGCATTTTTAACAAACAGATGAACCTGAGTCAGACAGGGACAGTTTTGAGGAAGTCTTTACAGAGACCTCTATGGAGACGGGTATGTGTGACGACCAGCCAGTGCCACTAAACAATGGAGTTTAAAAGTATTTGAAGCATAGATATGTTTTGCGCTCTAATGTGGTCTTACTGATTGAATACAACTAAATTGCTGGTCATCTGGAAATTTCAAATGCGGAGTCAGACAACTTTGAAATTTTGCTTTCTGTACACACAAACATGGGGAGGGACAACCTTGAAAATTTGTTTCATTTTACATATTAGCTTAACACAAACAATAGAAACAAACAGATTGTGTTTATTTTTATTTTATTTTAAATGAATGATTTGTTCGACAAAGACGTTGGGACCGCTTTTTCTTGCCAGCCTGCCTCTGGTTTACTGTGTTGACTGTTGGCCTAGCATGCTAATACTACATAAACATCTACAATTGGAGCCAATAAATACCCGTGACATTTGACCCGGGAGTGACTGCTGATTGTACCCTTTCACTGAAGACCACTGTAAAAGGGGTATTATAGAGGTGGGTCGTATTATATTGAATGCAATTAGCAATATTTGTCAGCCTTAAAAGAGGTCTTGGCAATCAGCTGTTTCATATTAGAGTTTTCAAACCATCTGTGCCCAAATTATAGGCACATTGGACGAAAAGCTGCAAAACTCTTCAGTGTGTCAAGGTGAGAAATCCTGAAAAATAATGACAACATATGCCAAATGCAATAAACAAGGAGGTGCTACAGTTACAAGCTGAAATGAAGCAATAGGAAAATAGTAATGCTCCTTTTTCCCCTGCATTGGATCTTTAATTGCTTGGTCCAAATGAGGTATTAAACAGACATACCCTTCAAATAAAAGATAAATAGTAAGCAGTGTTTGTTATAATTATTGCTTTTAGATTACTCAACTGCGTTCCTGTTGCAAAGCTGGCATATTGCCTAAGTAACCAGTGGCAGTATTAGCAACACTTTCACCACTGCTTATTGTTCTTATGTGTTCTTTCAGCTAGTACATGGGCATCTCATGTTTCAATAACAATTCCTTTCTGCTTTAGCAAACCTGTTAGCCTGTTGGTTTCTTTGTGTCATTAGAGAACACCCTTTATCATTTCCCACTTTCTGTTCTGTAACAGTAATTGCGTCTATGTTGTTCAGTTCATAGGCAAAGCTTCGGTTGGACTATTCAGGTCAACCAATGTCTGCTAAAGCTGTTGATGACTGTCAAAGCTCACCTGGTTAACTAAAGGTGTATGTATGTATATTTCTTGTTGTGGAGTGTGCTGATATCTTGATATACTCTGAGACACCCTTGGTAATGGTGTTTGCGTTTGGGTGAAGTGATACTAGCTGTGTTTAGATTTGTTTTCTTTGTCTGCATTAGAGTATGTGTACATTAACCTTTGACTGTGTGTGTGTGTGTGTGTCGTCGTCTTAGAGGTGGTGCTTAAATATCACTGTCTCTCTGCTCCATCCTCTCTCCCTCGCTCTATTTTTGTGTGTTTGTGTGTGTGTGTGTGTGTGTGTGTAGGCTAATCCAGTTAGCAGCTGCTCGGGTAAACTTCAGCCTCGCTCCTCAAAAGCTCGTTAGTCAAGCTTTGATTGTTGCTCCCTCTCTTTGCATATCGCCATGACGCTAATTTATGCCCGTTGTCGCGGTTACCGTCGCCACAGTGGTGGATGTCTCAGTGGAAGCCGCAAGTGGGGGAGCAAAGGCGCGTGCACGAGCCTGTGGAAGATGTGTGATTGTCTGCGTGTGACGGATGATACGGTCGCTCACTGCGCGCGTGTGTGTGTGTGAGACAGAATGATTGTGAGACGGATGTGGCTTGTTGCACAAGTGTGCGTGCAGCTGTGTGAAGCTAGCAGCGCGGGGGCGGGTCTCTGGGGTTATCTGAGTGATGATTGGATGAGAATGGATTGACAGGTGTTGGGCTCAGAGGAGGACTTCTGGTGTCATCCGGATAAATTGGAGCGGAAGGTTTGACTGTGTGTATGTGTGAATGAGTACGTGCGTGTGCTTGTGCGTGTAGGAGATCACGGTGTCACACACCGATTGCAGTGCACGAAGGCGCCGACGCCATAGCTAATGACCCTGTGAGTCACGACACCAGCCCCCTCACGTGTACACACATGTACACATGTACACACACACACACTCAACAAATAAACAGGCTTTGAAAAACACCCACAGGCATGCTACTCTCTGACAAAGCCCTGTCCTGCTTTCTACCTTCTCCACCCCTCTCTTTCCAGAGGTAAAGCCTCTCTCATCATCCCCTCCATCCTCCTTTTCATCCCTTTCACCATCCTCTTCTACTGAGAACCCTGACCTCCACAAGGTCTCAGGGGTGGCAGACTTAACACACACATATATACACACACACAAACACACACAGAGCCAGTTTCCCATAGGGTGTCTCACGTGCACTGAACATACTTCATTTTTATTCGTTTATTTTAAGTTCAATATTTATCTGCAAATCAGCACAGCAACACAGCCTAAGCTGCCTTCTTTTTTGAGAATAGGCCTATATTATTTCACTGAAAAATGACGAGTTCATATATGTCGCATATTTTACAGTGGTATTTGTTTTGTTAGTTTATTGAAATTAATTCTTATAATAGATATCCATGGTGTTTTCCAGTATATCAGTAAATGAGCTAATTGTTTATCTCTTTGTCAACGCAAAATGTCAGAAACTAGCGAGTTGTGCTGAAGGGATAATCATGACACCAAACCAGCTGAGGACTATTGTGATACTATGTGAGGAAGCATTTTGGATTTGACACCAGAAACGGACAAATCTCGGATAAAGTCGCTTGCTGCCGTTTAAAAATGCACAGAACAACTTCAGTTCTACAGCGTAGTTTAGGATTAAGCTCCGTGGGTTGCATTCAAATAAATTCAAAAAATGTAGTTCTCATTAGTTCGTACTTTATATTTCGAAGAAGTGACGGTCCTACTACATGAAGGATAAATTAATAAAGATAAAGTAGTCATTGGTGACAGGTTATTTTAATTTTCATAATACAGGTTTGTCCGCACCACATACTACTTCAATTAAGGTTTATTATAGTTCTGTATTATAGTTCTGGCTTGTTTTCCAGTTTTATAGGCTGCATCTTATTTTTCTTATCAAAACTTTAATATATTTTTGTAGTATTTGTTGGATATAGTTGTTACTGATACTAATGTAATTTCCACTTAGGTTTACTGTCTAAAGTTTATTGTTATGTTTTTGACAAATGTATTTTTCATCTATGAAAAATTAATGTAAGCAAACTTAATGGACTTGGAAATTAAGGGATTTTATGTTATGTATTTACAAAAAAAAGAAGAAGAAGAACAATAGCTGATTATCAGATATGAGACTATATAAACTCCCAAATATCGATATCTGTATCTGCCTCAAAAATCCAATATCTGTTTGGCTCTATTACAAACCACATGGGGAGGAATGGAGGGAAGGATCCACAAGGGGAGTGAGAGAGAGAGAGCGAAGAACTGGGGACGGCACAGCCCCAGACCAAGTAATTTCTCTCTCTCTTTCCTCCATCTATCCCCATGAGCAGAAGATATTACCTTCCCGCCCTCCCTCCCTCACGTACACACATTTTATCTCCTGCTCACTCTGTCACCCCCCCCCCCCCACTCGCTCTCTCTGAGTCGCACGTACGCACACACACAAGTGAATACTGCTCACTCTCTCACTCTCCCATCTCTCTCACTCTCTCGCTCAGGCACACGTGTCAGGGCTTGAGCTGAGCTGCTCTCAGATCCTGTAGAGAGGCTCTGAAGATGGGGGGGGGGCAGGTTGTGAAGGGGTGTTCGGGTGGAGCAGGGAGGTGGAGGGGGCAGGGTGGAGACTGCTGTGTTCTGGTGTGTATTTGCTCTCTCTCTCTCTCTGTCCCTCCTGAGATGCTTCCTGTTAAGACAAACACAAGACAAACAGCTCTCTCTGTGCTCCTGCTGTCCATTTTTTCACATCTGTTCTCTTTGCTTCCTCTCCTCTTCTCTCCTCACATTTCCTTTCCTTTTATTTCCTTTTCCTCTCCTCTCATTTCCTTTACTTTCCTTTTATTTCCCTTTTCCTCTCCTCTCCTCTCTTCACATTTCCTTTCCCATACTTTCTCTTCATCCTCATCCTCCCTCCCTCTACAGCCTCCTTGCCTCCTTAACCACTCTGCCTCTCCTGTGCTTAGTGGGAGCTATTAGTGCTGAGCTCCACTTTACTACTCCCAATCAATATGTGTGTGTGTGTGTGTATCGTTGCTTGTGTATGTTCTTAATATATATAAATGTACGTGTGTGTGTATCTGGTTTAATGCTAGTCTGTGCATGTGTGTGTCTGATACAACAGTGTGTATATGGTTTTGATTTAAGACTGTGTGTAATGTAAGTGTGTGAATGTAAGTTATGTAAGATTGTATATATGTGTGTATAATACACAGTAAGCATGCATGATAGTGAGTGTGTTATGTAAATGTATTGAGAGATAAGAGTGGACACATAAGTGTGTGTGTGTGTGTGTGTTTATATAGCTGTATGTTTTGTGTGTGTGTGTGTGTGTGTGTGTGTGTGAGGTATCGGCAGCAGCGGGAGGGAAAACAATTCCCAGGGTCCCCAGACTCCCCACCACAACACAACACACACACACACCCCAACAAAGCTGTTTGGTTCGCTCTGACAGCACCAGAGAAAACACACTGAGACAGACCATCTCCACCCATTCGACACGCCCTGGGGGTGTGAATACAGGGTTGGAGAGGAAATATCAATACTCACCTTCACCAACAGGCTGCTTTTTCAGAAGAATGTCACTATATGGTGGAGTGTTTATTTTCAGTGTGTGTGTGTGTGTGTGTGTGTGTGTGTGCCTGTAATCAAGCCCTCTCTAATATTAATCTCATCTGCAGTATTGACCTGCAGGCCTCACTGTGTTGGAAACCAGTCATGACACAATGTGTCTGCAGGCACATGGCGTCTGAGTATATGTGTGTGTGACTTTAAGTATGTGCATATGTAGAAGAGCAGCCATAGCCAAGTGTGTGTGTGTTTGTGTGTGTGTGTGTGTGTGTGTGTGTGTGTGTGTGTTTGGGGGTAGATCATTCTTATGCTGTGTCTGTGGGCCAAAGGGAGGGAGGAAGGAGATGCAGTCAGAAGGCTGCATACTAAACAGACTGCTGTCACCCCGCCAGCACCTCACACACACACACACACACACACACACACACACACACACACACACAGAAACATAAATGCATGCTTGGTTGCTCTACCTCTTATATACACACTCACAAACAGTCCACACATGCAGACATGCGCGCACACACACACACACACTCTCTCCTCATGCCAGCTCAAACTTTGGCTGCCTTGCTCGGCTGCCGGTTGCCATGGTAACCATTGCCCACAGCACCTTGCAGCCCAAATCAATGGCAGCTCCAAGACGAGGGTAGGCAGCGGTAGCTTGTGTGTGTCTGTGTGTATGTGTGTGTATACGCGACAGCCTGTCTCCGTCCAAATGTTCCAGGCTATAAGCAGGTTGCACTTGTGTATAGTTTAGTGATAAATATGGCATAAGGCTCAGCTGCAGATTGCATTAACAGCACACTATCAATGTTGTACAAATTGGATATAAGCCTAGAATAAACAGAATACAGTTTTTTGGACATGTTAAGTGAGATGGGAGGGTAAAGCGTTGGCTATTAGAAAGATTATGAAGTCAGTCCATTCATTTCAAGTAATAATGTGTTTGTTCCAACTTGCTAATCACCTTGTTTGTGTTGATGGCTCTAAATGTGGCCACCATGCCAAGTGACACACAAAGACAAACGCGAGGGACGACACAGATGTGACCCCGCCCTTGTCCCCAAAATGCACCCCATCCTCCCCATCTGCTCAGTCATATGCGAACACACACACACACACGTACACGTTGCCACTTACCATTAACACCACTCACTACTGTTTAGTAACATGCTGCAGCAGGTATACACACACACACACACACACACACACACACACACACACACACACATGCGCACACACAACAAAAGCAGCCAGTCTTGTAAAGGCATACGGTTCACCTACGTGTGTCTGTCGGGAGTCTCTGCATTCACATGCCAGCCCTTCCTCTCAACCCCCACCCCACCTTACCCGTCCCACACGTCTATCACTCCTCCACTCCTCCACTCCTCATCACTCCTCTGTGTGGGCTGAAAGAAGGAGGGAGAGAATGGAGGAGGAAAAACCGAAACAGAGAAGGCAGACAGAGGGTGCAGGACAGAGGGAGGTGCAGTAAGGCTCTTTGAGGATTAGGTTGAGAATTTTGACTCTGTCTTACAGAGGAGAAAGGATGTGGTGGTGGTGGTGGTGGTGGAGGGGATAGATTGACTCCTTGGAGCAATTTACCTCAAACGGCTCCGACACAGCTAATCCGCTCTTAAAGGAGCCTAATCCAACAGTCTTGTACCTGATACTGAGAAAAGAGAGAAAGGAGAGCGGCAGAAGGAAGACAAGAAAACTGAGAGAAAACCAAGGGAGGGTGTGGGAGAGAGTTGTGTCTGTGTGTGTGTGTGTGTGTGTGTGTGTTAAACTGTGCCTATACGCCAAACAAAATCAAGTTTGCCGTGTTCAGAAAGGCAAAATGGTAAATTTGCAATATCAAAAAGCATTGCCAGATTATATGTTGATTTCCAACACTGCACAAGCTGGACAGCTGAACTTGTTAAAGTGTCTGCTGTACTTTTTGAGAAGCTCGCAAGTCATATTTGCTACCTAACATGATTCGTAAGATCTTCTGTTTGGCGTTAACATCTTAACAACTTAAGGTTGCAGTGAGCATACTGGCATATTCTCGCAGCACTGCCAGCAAAAATAGTTTGTCAGCCTTTAAGAACTCGTCCAATTTCCTGGTGTACTGTCTATGCTGGGACAGAAAATTACACAAGTGTTTTACCTTTTTCTTGGAGGTCTCTCAAATAAGATGACTGAGTTATGGGTGGTTTTGTTACAAAATGAAGTAATACCAGGGCAGGTGACAATGATACTATTACTTTTCATTGATAACATCTTTCCCATAACTGTTTTTTTTTAAAAAAAAGAACAAACACAAGAAAGCCATAAGAAAACGCTGTACACAGACTTTATTTGTAAAGGCGTCAGTATGCGTAGTGCCTGTCCGATAGTTTTTCCACTCTTCACACAACTATTTGTGTCACTTTTTGTATGTTAAAGCAAATGCAACTCTATGAATGCCTTCCATGAGGAGCTGTCTGAAAGTGTGCGCCGTTATTTCCATGTGAACAATTCATTCTGCCTCACCTCTCGCTATAAAGGCACCTGTTCTTTGAGTGTGGACGTTCAGAATAGCTATAAACTTTTGCTTTCAATCGTGGTTGGACAACACATCATACAAACTAGTTTATGTCGAGTATACCCCCACATAGGGCCATAAATAGTAGTTGCTGGTGGCTTTACACCTAGACTGCCAAATGATGATAGATGGCAGAACACCATGACACTGCCATGTACTGGATACTGCCATCTAACATAACACAACATTTCTGTCCCATCCAATGGAACCAAGCCCAATGGCTAACATGCTCCTCCTAGAAGTCAAAGTTGATATTGTTTGTCTTATGCTGTATAAAGTGCCAAAGTTAATAGTAATCCATATAGGAATTGACAGACAGACTCCAATAAGCAGATCATTCAAAGCCATGTCAGTCTGTACTTTGTATCTGCGTTCAAATCAGGGTCTCATTGACTGATAAATCGTATCATCCATGTTTAGGGGACAGGCCTGGTATAGATGCTTTTCCACTGTTCCACTGCTCTGTACAGCAGCTAAAACCAGCAGTTAATACAATGCTAAAAAATTATACAATATAACATCATGATACTGATACCGCACAGTGACCGCAATAAAAAGTTAAATTTGATTTGAAAACTTTAACAGGCCGAGATGAAGAGATAGTGGCAGGGAAAGAGAGAAAAGCAGAGAGAGGTGGATGATTAAATGGTAAAACAGAAGGAATGAATGAGCAGAATGGTAAGAAGGAACTGTGAGTCATATGTTAGTAGGGCAATATGGCATGGAGAAGTGGGCTGCACTGGAAAAAGAACTGTATGAGAACATGGGGAAGACTGGCTCATGGGCTGCATGCTGTTAAAAGGCAGAGAAGGTACATGGTAGAGAGAGAATGGAAACTGATCACAACGTGAGAAAAATCACATGATGCCCATACAAGAGAGAGGAAAAAGAGCAACATAGAGACATACAAAGAAAGTGTAACCTACATACAAATGTCCAAATAGTTATGAAGAGCGACAGCAGCGCAGGCAAGAGAGCAGGAGGGACGGAGTAGTGATTTGAGGAAATGGAGACGAAGGGAGCTCTGGTCTCTCATTAGATCTCTGAGACAGGCTGTGGATCCAGACACACACACACACACACACATATACATGCACACGCACACAGAGAAAACACACCTCAATATGTGCACTTGGCTTATGTCTCTTCTTTCTCTCTCTCTTTCCAGAGATTTGTTTCGTGGTGTTTGGAATGAGTATCTGTTTCTAGTGTTAGTTGTGTTTCATATATAATGGGGTTTGCTAAATGCAACACTAGTATGCCTTAATGCACATTAACATTGTGTGCTGATGCTTATACAAATGTCTGTACACAATGTCTGCGCATATTTAAAGACATGTAGATGCAGAGGCATTTTTTAACCCTTAATTCTCCTTTTTTGCACATATCTTCACCCTCTTCTTCTTTATTTCCTGACTTCTCTGCCCTCCACTCCTCTCTCACTGCCTCTCACTCCCAGGTAGTTTACCCTCTCCGTATATTACTCTCCACCTCCTTTCCACTCTTCCTCTCTCCCCCCCATGCTGTTTTCTCCCTCTGTCTTCCTCCCTTTCTCTCTATCCCCCGGCTCCTCTCCCGTTCCTGTGTGCTGTGTATCTCCCCCCCCCCAAAAAAATGAAGCCAAATAAACTTGAACCACAAGAAGGTGATTGATGGTTGCGCAAAGCTCCCTCTCTCCATCTCCTTCCTTATTTCCCCTCTTTATTCCTACACTCCCTACCTCCCTCTCCTCTCTCCCACTGGCACAGTGGCTCCCTCTCATTCACACACACATACATACACAAAAGCACACTGTTTGTGTAGTTTGATTCATTATTTGGGTCTGCAGGATACAGGTATACAGCACATATAAGTCATTTTTATATGTTGGAGTGTGTGCTACAAGATGCACAATGGTTTCAGATGCTTCTGATAATAAAACTCAGGTTTAGTTGGTTAAAGTAATGATCTGCAACATTTAAACATAAATAAATGTTGTTTTTCGCTCTGTCACCCTTTGACTTAATGCAGTTTTTATTCAGTCCAAACCCAGTTCATGAAATTGGCAGTACCCAATACAGCTGGGCTGAACAGAGGAGAGCGCCACCTACAGATCAAGTTCATCATCAGAACATCTAAGTAACGAAAGGCATCACAGCACTAGGCACATTGCTTAAATACCACACGATCTCTGAGATAAAAAATTAATTACTAAAAAATACCACTTTCAGTTACAACTCGCTGCATTAGTCAGTGGTAGTTAAAATAAGAAGGTTTTTCTTGCTCTAAATCTCTGCAGCTTCGTACCAAGGATGTGAAATTGACTACAGCCTCCAGTTACATATGGATACATTTTAGCTGTAACTGGGGTGTATCTCTATAAGCCACTTTTATAAGACATTCAGATGTTATTTACAGGTCTGTATGCTGAGTGCGGCTGGTGAAGTTTGGGATTTACTATCTTGGTTGTTACCTGAAGACAGAAATTTGGTTCCCTGCTCTATTTGCAACCTGTTCCCAGCATGACCTCAGCTTTCTTATCTGAATAGTTCATATGAGATAAGATAGACTTAATGTATCCTTGAGGAGCAGTAAGATTACTACAATATCAACAAACAGAACTGTAGTTGTTGTGGTTTAGGTTAAAAAGATGTATAATGGGCATAAAAAAGTAAACTGATTTATAAATAGTTTATAGACACTTATACACTAGATAGTTAAAATATGCACAAGGGTTCCTGTGCCTTGATTTCACTTGCAAAATGTTTTTAACAGATTTACACATTTACCAAAGTAATTCAGCCGATATTCCTATCAGACAAGACTATATCATTTGGAGTGAAACCCTTCATTTTAATTTCAAACTATCCAAAAGCATTAAAAAAATATCTATTTTTGACAAGCTGCTGCATTTATTTGTACTTTATAACAGCTAGGGCTGGACAAAGTTGATATCAGCCACAAGTAATGATAATAAGCAATGTTTTCATTATTTTAAGATTAAACACTTTGCATATATTCTGTTTATCTATTGAAGCTCACGTCATACAGTTAAAGGTCAATAACACGGCCATGGTACACCTACACAGTTTCCCTCACACTATGTTAGCTTTATTGCACATTTTAGAGCAGGACAACTTACACCTTTCTTATTATTATTGGTACATGTAGTTTGGTGACTTCACATTATTCCCAGGATAGCTACACCCAGCTCAACTTGAGCTGGAATAAGTGATAACACCTGTGCGGATGTGCAGAGTCTTTAACTTTGCCCTAAACCATTATCCAAGATAACTAATACACTTATTACTGATTAGTGGTGTACCATAGCTTTGCTTAGTAGTTAGTTTCCAAAATAACCGTCATGACACAGAATTGGTTGTCTAATTAAGATAGTACCAACAAACTAACACTTAGTTCAAGCTAAAGATATCTGACAGCTCCTAAATAATCAGGTTGGTAGCTAATGTTAACGTTACAGGGTCCCAGACTAACAGGAGAAGTTGCTGCTAAGCTTTGAGTGCTCTGGAGGTCCTGATTTAGTGATATTAAGATGAAAAGCTTAAAATATTGATATCACTAAAGGTTTAGTTGGGAGATTTTGATAATGCTACCTAGCTAGCAGCCAGTACCACATGGATCTACTGCTAACGGAACTACAGACAGCATAGTGGTGTTTTTTTTTTTTAAATGTGTTTTAAAAAGATGCCTTTGACTGTTACAGACACCAGCTAGCAGATC
Source organism: Siniperca chuatsi (assembly GCF_020085105.1). Classification (NCBI taxonomy): domain Eukaryota; kingdom Metazoa; phylum Chordata; class Actinopteri; order Centrarchiformes; family Sinipercidae; genus Siniperca; species Siniperca chuatsi. Next base: position 27,919,215 of record NC_058044.1, on the reverse strand, counting down.
AGGTTTAATGTTACAAGACAACAACAAAGATTCATTTAGCAGTTTGGCCAGTGTACAGAGTTTATATTCAGCATTTGTCATTTTGCGGCTAAAATGAGATGACTACATAACTTTACCCTCTAAGTTACATCAAATTATTTATTACATAAAATCAATTTTGCTGCTTTTGATTATTACCAGTAAGATATGAATAGTTCCATCCCTAATAACAACTGATCATCAGGGCTATGTTGGCAAGTATGGCTAGGCTAATAGGTTAGCATGCTGTACTCTGTGTTTTATTCTTGTCATGGTCAGCAAACACATGCTCTTGTCTGTGTGTGTGAACTGTACCTTTCCATGGGTTTGTACGTGTGTGCCTGCACCGGGTCCATCTGTCAGCCGGTGTGACAGCTGCAGCGTAGGGAGGCAGTGTTATCAGGCATGGCACAGGACACCTATCAAGGGTCCTATTGTCTCATCCGCCATGATAAGACACAGAAAGAAAAAGATTAAAGATGGAAGAGGGGGAGGGCTGTCATGGGCAAACAGTGTGACGTTGAAGACCGCTGTTTTGACTGTCTGTGACACATGCATACCTGATCACAAACACACACACACACACACACACACACACACACACTCCAAGAGGCCAGTATTGATTTATAGCTGTCATTGTATACAAACGCAACAATTGATTTTATTTTTGTAGCAGTGGTGACAATAGTAAAGCACTGATGAATTGAGGCATGTGGATGGAAGACTAAATATCACCACTGCAATATAACGCAATCCAATCTGCAATAAATTATGTCTTTGGGAGGCTTACAGAGTTCTGTTTTTGTTGATATTGTGTCAAACAAATGTTGACCATTGTTAATATTTGATTGTGTAGTATATTCACAAACCCCTCTAACAGGAATACTCAGACAAATTTGTCCATACCAGAGGTGTGTGCGCATGCGAGTTGCGTGAGTGTGTGTGTATTTGTTTTAGCTCCCCCGACTGTTGTTTCTCAGTCTTATATCATAATTTCTCAAGCTTCCCAACATCGCGTCCAAGTGCACAAATAAACACACACACACCCTTACCAGGAAAGATGCGCTGTCACACTAATTCCGGGACACATTCATATACGCCCACACATTATAACTTTAGGGGGTAACACACACACACACACACACACACACACACACACACAGAGCAGTGATGCAGCCACAGCCAGCCAAAGATAATTCACTTTAGACACAGAGTTTCAATTTGGCGGCAGTCTCACATGCTTCATGTCACTCTGTGCTGCTCTTTGCAGCAGCGAAATCCAATTGCCTGGTGTGTGTGTGTGTGTGTGTGTGTGTGTGTGTGTGTGTGTGTGTGTGTGTGTGTGTGTGTGTTAAATATGGCTGAAGATGCTATTTTTGTCTAGTACTCTGCATATTTCAATGTGCTTGTTTCAAGTTTGTTACTGTGTGTCTGGCTGTATGTACTCTTTGTAATTTTGTACTATGGATATTAGGTGCATCAGTGGTGGGATAATGGGTGGTTGGCTGCACCCTTATCAGCAGCTCCCCTTTAGTAGCTCTGGTTTCCAGGTTTATTTCATATGCATCTATAAACAATAACAGCTGGTCAACCCTCCACCAAAGCTCTGACACTTGTGAACAGCAATTTCACAACATTTGGTTTTAATGGCCCGTGAAAAGTGAGGAAAAGCAGGAGTACGGGCATCATGGCTTGAACCCAGTGTTAAACAGGACTAGAAGCTCCACAACTAAGCACTGAAATCAAGTTCTCCTATATAGGAACTGAATTACACATCCATGTGCCACTCAGTGAGCACTAGATTTAGGCCACTATACAGTGTAGGACTGAAACTAACGATTATTTTCACTATCAATTAATCTTCCGATTATTTTCTCTATTAATGGCAGAATTGTTTGGTCTGTAAAATATCAGAAAATAGTGAACAATGCCCATTACACTAGGGCAATTTTTTATTCAGCTATACAAAATAAATTCAGCAGATGGAGCTGAGTAGAAGCTGTGTTGAGATGTGTAAACAGCTCTACCTGTGAGTAGTAAAAAGCATGTGCTCTGTGCTGCTGCCATCCTCAAGACAGTGAGGCAGGTTGAGGAAAGAGATCTCACCTTCCCCATATATTTTCTGACCTTCTTTCCTCGTCTACCATCATTTTGTTGAAGGTAAGCACTAAAACACATTGTCATTCTCCTTATCCCTCCCTTTCTCCCTTTGCCATCCCTTTCCTCCCTCCCTCTCCCCTCCATCCCACTCTCCCTTATTGTAGTTTTTGCGCAAGAAGGCAGAAAATCTGCTTACCCTACACAGGGATGTTTGCCAGTCACACACAAAGTTCAAACTGCTTGGGAAAGCACAGCTTTACCTGCACCATCAACAGCAAACCTGTGTGTGTATGTGTGCGTGCATGAGTGTGTATATACTATATGTGCATACATATTCTCTGTGTGTGTGTGTGTGTGTGTGTGTGTACAGTAAACAATACCTGTACATGTTTGGGTGTGTTTGTTGCTCTGACATAAATCAGTGCTGAGTCATCTCACATGCTTCTTTTATTCTGTATTGTTGAGTACAATTGAGAACAAGTCTAGCCATCATGCTGGGTTGTAATGCAAAATAATACAAGAGCCTCAGACACAGTATGAAAATATAATAAAAGCAGATAGGGTGCACATAGTGAGTGTATTTTTTAAAAAGTTCAAAACTCTTTTGAGGCATGATTTTTCTTTGTGTCACATGCTTTACATCGGCGTCTTCTGGTCAAATTGATACATCAGGCAGCAAATTTTAATCAGTACAAGTTGAGGACAGCACCACATCGGCACAGAGACGACAAAGAGGAATATACCAGAGTGGTGCCCAGAAAACAAAAGACAAACAGAAGAATCTACTGCCAAGCTTCCTAAAATAATATGACTGTGTAGAACAGCAAATCCCCTCAGCAGTGGAGATTGTCTTCTGTCATTGTTAGCAGTGGGAATCCTGCCCGTCAGCATATCGACAATGGCGAGCACCCCGGACAGCTCCCAGATCCCTGGTGGTCCCGGGATCAGCACTTCGGACAGCAGCTGTGACACACAGAATATTTTAAATGATCCACCTGAGCTAAACAGGAGCAGGAGGGGGGGGGTGTAGACTGTCAGTTGATTTTAATGATAGTAAAGAACCTTTATCACAGATGAACATCATGTTATTTTGTATCAGAAACGTTTTCAGTTCACTGTATTCTTTGTTTCTGACAGGTAAAGTCACATTAACCTGAACCCGTGCTGAAAAATAAAATCGCAATGAAAAAATGGGATCATATTATCTAAAGAAAAATGCACTTGGCTCTCTTACGGCTTAAAATCAGCTCCCTGGCAGTGTTTTGTTTCCATTGTGCTCTGTTGAACAACTTTTATTTTGTTGAGATGATGATAATTAACTCTGAAATTCCTTTCTGTTTTGACTGTATGGTTGTGGTATGAAAGCAGCTGGCATGTGATGCGGCGTAATTATGTAGTCGATTCCTACTCAGGTAGTAAAACATCAATTATGATCACACCGTACACTCTCCTAGCGAATACAGAGTGTGTGTGTGTGTGGTGGGAGGGGGCCTACTCAAGGCAAGCTACCGCGGTAGTAATGTATAGATTTGTGTTAAGATGCTTCTGGTGAGTTCCAGAATCCTAAAGGAAGTAAAAAATGTGCTCCCCCTCTGCTTGACAGCAGAGAAGCAGATCCAGAAATGCTAAATACCTGCATTACATCCTTTAATACATGTGCGGTTATGTAGGCTAATCCACAACGGCAGTGTCTACTGTTATAGAGCCCTGTTCCGTCAGCAGTAGCCAGCTTGCTGGCTGGACAGTAATAGACTACAGATCATGCTGACAGTATCATTCAGAAGACTATTTCTGGGCATTAAAGGTTATATGTTTCTGTTTTGAGAGGGACAATACACACACACACACACACACACACACACACACACACACACACACCATAGACAGAAAATTGAGTGAGCCACCATCAGTCTTCAGTAACGGTTTGACACCTAGGCTCTTGGCTGACTGCTATTTTCCGTCACACACAAGGGCATTTGGGTCTCTTTTTGCCCGTTTTGGACACTGTCACATCACTGAAATATACACACACACACACACACACACACTTCCTTGCATGTATCACAATGTCATCCTAAAAGACCTGAAATAGAAATGTTGCAGTCGCAGCTGCTGACCAGGTGCCACATGGTTGCAGAACACATACACAGAGACACGACAATGAAATAGATAGCAAGTAGACACCAAATGTGATTAAACATCATTTAGCCGCACATCTCTTGTAGTATGTATGGCCCAGTAATCACAATATAACCTCAACCCCTGAGGATGAGCCATTCCACTGTGGCCATTAATCAACACACGGGGAGCATTAGCGTGTGTTATGTGGGGGGTTTAAAAGGAGCAGGTTAGGTGACATACTTGCCTGCCTCAGGGATTTGAATTAGCTTTTTTTTTCCCCTCTGCAGGATTTTTTCCAGAATGCCTGAACTTTTCAAGAATTAGGGAAATGTTGTTGGCCACAGCTCTTACCCCTAAATAGGTAAAATCCTGTGGGACAGTGTCAGTAGTTTTTGATTTTTGCTAGTACTGAACATCAGCAGCAGAAAGAGAAGCAAGGCATTAAAACATAATAATAATCTTTTAATCTTTTTCAGACCATTTGACATCCTAAAGTCTGATACAATCTGTAGACCTGCAGACATCTTTATTGTCCTGCTGATTTCTGGATGTAGATGGGGAAAAAATAAATCATTCAAGTGTGTGTGTGTGTGTGTGTGTGTGTGTGTGTGTGTGTGTGTGTGTGTCGACAGTTATTCCAGAGTCACTGCTCACCGGACCGGTGGTTTGCCACTAAGACATCTATTTGTTTTGCTACTCCATTTCACCTTGACACGGACGGCAGCATGAGTTTATGTGTGCGTGTGTGTGTGTGTCTTTCAAAAGGCAGGCTGGTATATGTTTCTCCCTCTCTTGTGGAAAGCAATCTCCCAGGTTGAGCTCATAAATCAAGGTGGGGGATGGAAATGGGGGATGAAGACTGTGTGTGTGTGTGTGTGTGTGTGTGTGTGTGTGTGTGTGTGTGTGAGTATGTGACTCTTTCACCAAGCTCATACCTGTCGTTAATGGGGATGTGTGTATCTCCTCAGATGTTGTATTTGCTTCGCTTGACGTCAACATAGTGTCAGTCTCTTTGTCGATGACGTGACTGATCTCTCTCATTCCCTCCTGTATGGCCTGCCATTTCCTCCTCACAGTGGGATTAGACCACAGGGCGCCCCATTGAAAATGAATAGCGATTTAGGAAACTAATGAGCTGTAATGGACAATGTGCCCTCGGAGCACTGGTAGTGCAGTCACTCTCATAAGGCAAACTCCTCCCATTCCCCTCCTAAGTGTGAGATGAGAGAAACCTGTAGTGTGTGTGTGTGTGTGTGAGGGAGAGAGAGCGATGTCTGGTTTTGCTGATGATAAGCTCAGTGAGGTGACCTGCCTGCTTTGTCTTTCCTTTCTCTCTGTGTCTCTCTCTGTCTCTCCCAATCCCCCTCTTGTCCTGTTGTCTTTGCATTTCAGATATAAAAACACGCAATTTGACAGGCTGAGGTGAGCAGACGCTCGATGACGTAAAACTCTATTTGGCCAGATTAAAGTAGACGAGATAAAACATGCGTAAACACGTCCATGTGTGCAGACACCCATTGTAGTAGAAACAGAACTGCATGTGCGTCCGCTGTCTGCGTCTTTACACACAGCAGTTCAATGCTTCACAATTGTTGAGCTCTTAACAGAAAATCCATACTACATACTAATTCTAAACAGGTTTTGATTATGTAGTGTGTTCACACTGGAAAAGTGACTAAATGAAGTATGCTCAAAACAGACAGCATGCATACTAAATACGCTTGGTTTTTGAGTGTGCTGTGGATGGATACTATTTTCCCCACAATGCAATGCAAAAAAGGAAATAGAGGAGCTGCTCACAGTTAAAAAAAATTGTAAACACAGTTTTGGGGGTGGTGAAACAGTTCCAGACAGATTTGAAAAACAAAAAAATAAGTGTTCAATCTTAAGAAAGACAGTTTGCTGTCTTATTGTGAAGTTTAGTTTTCAGTGACATTCTCACTGACGTCACAGTCACATGTATGTTGATTTTTTTCATACTAATTAAGTAATATAGTATGACGATTAGAATGTAGTACATACTTTAGAATAAGTATGTAGTATGGATTCAGGACACGCTAGTAATCTTGTGACTCTTGTGATAGCTATTGTAGCCAGCTATTATCTAGGTTAATTCAAATAATAATTAATAAATAATTCAAAAAATTCAAATAATAAATGAAATTACTATGATTTATTGCTCAGCCCTGATTTGCTTTAGGTTAGGAGGTTGCTGTAGGCTAGCTGGCTAGCAGTGAGCGTCTTCCTGGGTAAGGCTAGCAGCTACAGTTGAGGGAATACATAGCAACAGCAACAAGGGCTGAAAGCAGTAGAAACTAAAGAACAGCAAAGTTTAATATGCAACAGACCTACTCAGAAATGCAGGTGAATATCTACTATACATCAGGTGGCAAAACATGAACCTGACCAGGTGAGGACGAGAAGAATGGGACAAAAGTTCAACACACACCAGCCACATTGTGAAGCATCGCATCAATTAACAACTGTATCACACACCAAAACCGTCTTGGCTGTGACGTGTCAACCCAGGGAGCAAATGTGATAAAGGGCCTTTTTATCCTTTTGCAAATTCTAGCTTGAATCTGACTATTTAATATTGACCAATGAAGTGACTTCAGTGACAAACCTTTTTGTTGCAAGTGTTTATCGGAAAAATTGTGACCTAACCTGGCTTAACTTAATGGAAAACCACACTTTTGTTGGCCCGTTGGGTTTTCTTATTTCCATGCCGGTGTATTCTTCAGACAGCAGGTTAGCAGCAGTGCTTAGCTTGAAGGATGCTTGTGTATGGTTTGTCTGGTTTAATATAATGTAAGCTCTCCTGTCTCACCATTGTCAAGGAGTCTTAGGAGTGCTTGTTATCCAAATGCTACACCACTGAGCTGATTAGGGAGGAAGTCTGTATATGTGTGTGTGTGTGTGTGTGTATGTATGTTTGTGAGTTGTTTGTGTGAATATGTGTTTGTCTATCTGCTTTTACATCATGTTAGCTTAGCGTGCGTGTTTGTTTGTGTGTGAAAAGCCTCATTCCTGTAACAACTGCAAACCCTGTGTCTCAGTGAGTGAGCGTGTGTGTGTGTGTGTGTGTGTGCGTCAGTGTGTGTGTGTGTGTGTGTGTCTTTTGAGGCTCCTCAAAAGCTGCCTTTTTCTCTCTCATGTGGCTTCTCTGGTATGTTTGGTATTTCACAAAGCCTCAGATCCTCCTCTTCTCAAAGGCTGGGGGAGGTGTGTGTGTGTGTGTGTGTGTGTGTGTGTGTGTGTGTGTGTGTGTGTGTGTGTGTGTGAGGGAGAGGGAGAAAGATGCTGGCAACACACATACACAGACACTCGTGGATCTTTTCTCTGCCTCGTATTCTTGTGTTGAGGGGGGTGGGGTTGTAAGGGAGTGTGCATGACACTGTGATTAACACACACATACACATATACACACACACGCACTGTGGCTCTGTCGATCCAAGTTCCTTTCCTTGTTAGCGTGCATGGTAGGGATTTCTTGGTTGGCTGGAGAGGCAGCGATTGTGTGTTTATATGCACATATGCTGTGTGTGTGTGGGTGTGTGTGTGTGTGTGTGTGTGTGTGTAAGGGTGTGTGTGTGTGTGTAAGGGTGTGAGTGTGTGTCTACGGAGACCAGGATGTAATTAGACACAATGGCAGTAGCTAATGGAACAGCTGCCTCTTTGTAAATGTTGCTTGCTGCTGCCATGTGGAGACACACACACACACACGCACACACACACACACAGACACACACACACACACACACACACACACACACACACACTTTCTGTGACCCACCAGTCGCTCAGGGCACCTCACCATGTCTTGTCCCTCATCTTTCTTTCTTTCTTTCTTTCTCCTGTCTTTTCACCTCTCCGTCACCTCTACATTTTCCTTCTTCTGCCCTTTTTTCCCTTGCTTTTTTTAACTTTTCACCTCGCTATTGCACTCTCTGATCTCACACACAAAGAACTCTCTTTTCGAGCTCCCTGCCTTTTTTTCCTCTTCTTTCACTTTCTACTGCTCTCTATTTCCCTTGTCCTTTTTTTCCTCTGCCTGTCTCTTTCTTTGTGTATGCTCTGTTCCTTTGTGTGGCACTATGTCTCTATCTCTGCTCTCTCTGCCTCACTTTTCCTTTTCCCTCCCTCCCTCCCTCCCTGCCCTTTTCTTGGCTATTAGACCATTTTTCCAGCAATGAGACTCGTCACCCCTCCCCCTTTCTGTCCTCTCCTTCCATCCCCTCCCTCCTCCTCCTCTTCCTCCTCTTGTGGCAGAGCTCCTATCAGAGAAATGATAACACTCACGTCACTCTGTAATCTGGCAGAGGAGGGCTGCAGCAGCACACACACATACTGAGCTCTCTACTTTCTCCATTGCTGCCGTAGCAAAGACCAAATCTGTCTTGTTTTCCATCTATCACTCTCTCCCTCCTTCTTTCCTCCTGTCTATCCTCCTGCCTGTCTTTCATAGGGCTAGAGACCTTGATGTGTGCGTCTGTGTCAGATAGTCACAACAGTCGCCTTCGATGTCGTGCTGCTGTAAAATCTCCATAGTAACGTGACCTTGCCCATCGCAGCCCTCCATCTCATCCGTGTTTCCATCTTTCATCTCTCCTTCTTTCTGTCTCGCTTTCCTTTGACAGGCAGCTGTCTGGTCCAGTTGATAAGGAAGTAAATCTTTCTTTGACCTCGTTGTGGCCGGCTCTGCCGTCGCTCTACCCCCGAGAGAAAGCGAGAGAGGGAGATAGAAGGGGTGGGGTTGTTTGTCGACATGTAAGAGGAGGTCACCAGTACACACACTCACACACATTCTCCCATCATACCTTCACCGAACCTTCAATCATCTCTCTATCTGTGCCATTTAAGAGTAACTACCAGGAACGCTCCCACAGTGTGCTGAGAAATGACTTCAATTGAGCAGCGGTTTGATCGTGATGTTCTGGTGCTGCTGATTGTTTGTTAATGTCTGCCACTGCCATGTCACCCCGGTCTGGAACGGCACAAACAGTTCCTGCTGAAATTGCACAAACTTGCCCTCCCCCTCCTAGTTCTCTGGCGTGAACTCTCCCTTTGTGTCTATCACTCTCTCTTTCTTCCGTTTACTTTTTCACACACTTGTACTCTGCCCTGTCGTTGAGTTAATACTTGTCTGCTTTGTCTTTCTGTCAGCCTACCACACCAACTCAGTTAAGGTGTTAAATAGAAAAGTTTTAGTTTATTCAAACTTACTTTCTTTTTCAGTAATTATAACATTGTACTCACCAAGTTAATTGAGATGTGGGAACGCGCTAACATCGCTAAAAAGAAGTCTGATGATCATACAGGTTTTAAAGGTATAGTTTGATATTTTGGGGAATATGCTTATTTGCTTTCTTCCCGATGGTTAGATGAGATTGATCAAAGATTGAGATTAAACCCCAAGGTTAGTCCAACTTATCTAGAAGAGCAAACAAAGGTGAACGGAAAATTACTAGTCAAACTGTCGCATTTTATAGACACCAATTTGCTACTTTGACCTTGCCGTAGCTGTGTGCACCCACAGTTTTCTTGTCCAGTGAGGGATTTCTACTGACATTTTGGGTGCTTATTGTCAGTTTTATCTCCATCTGTTGACTCGTTTATCTCCTGTCTGATGGTCTGACTGCTCTTGTTTCTTGCTCTGTTGAACTTTGTTGTAGCGATGTTGCTGTGTTGCCAGTGATCTCAGTGATCACTTTGAGTACAATGTTATCATAACTGATAGAAAAGGTGGGCAAAGCTACGAAAATCCGACCCAAGTTGAAATAAACCAGAATTATCCTTTAACCGAAAGTGTGTATGTGTGTAGATAGCTAATTGCAATGCTTGTTTTTGATCTCAAAGAGTGGACACAGTTTAAGTGGTTTGAATTTGTTTAAGTGATTTAAGTATTTGATGATAACTTCCTTCATTTTTGGTCACTCTGGAAAGTTTGCAAGCTTGGTTTTTCCTGTACCTACGTGCAAGGAGAAACACACACACACGTACACGGACATGCTTACTTATTCACAGAAACACACTGACAAATAAAGGTCATGTATAACACTCCTCACCACGCCTATAGCAGCTGTTTTGACATGAGCACACAGTTACCTGGTGGGTGACGTACCTCAAGCTGTGTGTGGTCATGTGAGACACGAGCCTGAGGAGCACATACACACATACTGACTTTGTGACACTCACGCACAAAGAAACTTTGCGTTAAAATATTGTGGGAACCACACCATCAACTCATTTCTTGTGTGTGTGTGTGTGTGTGTGTGTGTGTGTGTGTGTGTGTGTGTGTGTGTGTTTGCACCCACATGTGCATGTAATAGGGAGTAGGAGTATGTTTTCATTCCTGTCCTCTTGTATTTTTTCATCCTTCTCCTTTCCTCTACTCCCTCCCTCTCATCTTTCCTTCCTTTCTCTTTCTCTGCCTCTTTGCTTCCAATATATCTACTCTCTCGCTCTTTCAACATTCCTCCTCTCCTCTCCTCTTTCCTCCCCTCACTAACCCCCCCAGGCAGAAGGTCAGGGATATGAGGACGAGCAGAGAATCACATGATAGATTCCCTGAGTACTCAGACTCTGAAATCTTCCACATTTACCAGCAAGTCAGTGAGTGGAAACTTTTCATACCACAGCATTGTTTCCTTTTAACCACAGAAACATTCTAAAATTCTCTCATTGGTAGCCTATTGTCTCGAGTTGAGTCCTTCTTTGCATGTGTTTTAGGGCCTGTAAAGCATATGGGATCGTCATTGTCTCTGTATCTCTCCCACCTCTGGTGCCTTTTTCTGTCTCTCTCTGTCTTCTTCCACTAGCAGCAGCACTAGAGGGAAGCAGTATTATTCTTCTCTGGAATGTCGCATCGGGCTAAATTTAGAGCCTTAGTTTCCGTTCTTCCTTCTCCTACCCTCCCGTTCCTCCTCTCCTGCTCCTCCTTTTCTCCCTCCTTGCAGATGAGACTCAAATAGCTGGCATTGTGTCTTGAGACTCACCTGGGAATATGGGCCCTAAACGCTCCCGTCGTTCTCCACCTCCCTCCAGCCTGCCAACTTCTGTATCAGAACACTGGGCATTGATAATGACCTTGCATTACTGTCATATTCACGCAACTGTGACCTCTTAATACCTGAGTGCATTTTTTTTGCCAAAACTAAGTCAAGTCTGGTTTAACCTTATTATTTGGTGGTCAGAAATACTGGCTTGATAGGTGTGAATGCAAATTCATCCTTGTGTGTGGACAATGCCTAAAGTTTGTTTTGCTTGGTAAGAGCTGGCTTGCATGTGCATTATACATGGAAACAGTGTGACACAATGGGCTCTCTGTAGAAAGATTGTCATCCAAGGTATGTATCCTGTAGACATTGATGTTTATTGTTTCATTGACTGTCAGGGTGTTGGCTATGTGAGCTTTTGAGAGAAGAGTGATTTATTCTTGCCTCTTGTCTCATATTTTCCTGTTTTATCAGTTTGCAACATGTAACACCCCCTAAACTCACAAGTTGTTCCTTTTACATTTCTGTTAGTGTACAGTGTAAACAAACAAGATACACAGTGTAAATAAGACAGTTATAGAGGTGTCGGTAGGTGCATTTTTTTCACTTTGGACAGAGCCAAGCTAGCTGTTTCCCCCTGCTTCCAGTCTTTCTGTTAAGCTAGGCTAAACAGTGGAGGTTTAACATTAATTCTTGACCTCGGAAACAGCAGTTGACAAAACAATCTCCCCACAAGGTCCATTTAGTAGTTGTTTTGGAGTTTTCAATTATATCCCATGCTCTTTATTGGCAGACGGAGTTTTTCAGTTGTCATGGAACTGTACACGTTTTTCCCATTTCCATTTTTTTTGAGCACTTTGTGAGCATCATGTTATATGATTGAAAGCCCCACAATAACCACTAAATGGACCTTGAGGTGAGATTGCTTTGTCAACTGCGGTAAACACATTGTGACTCCAGCTCCGTACTTAACCCTTCTCATCTCACTCTCAGAAAGAAAGCAGATAAGCTTATTTTCCAAAATGTTGAAACTATTCCTTATCTATTCATCTGTGGCATATATTGAACTTTGTCAGTGATAGTAGAAATTGCAATAGCACTGATTTCTGGCACACCCTGCTCTGCCATGGGTTTCACATCCTTTCCAGCCCCTTCTGTTACAGTTCATGTAATTGATGTACAGAAAGCTCAATTTTTACAATCCGGACAAGTAAGCATGTTAAGTAAGCTAATTAGATCGACGTTCCACCTGAAACATCTAGCAAACATTTAATATATCTCAATATCCAGTAAAATGTTAGAATAGTACTTTCTGGGGACTGGCAGAGTTTGAATTCTGGCCAGTTGATACCCAGCAAAGTAATCATGGAGTTTTAATCAACATTTCTCTCATCCTCCTGCAAATATGTTAGTCAAGTTCTGGTAGGGGCAATAAAAATCATTCTTATTGCCCCTGTAGCAACTGTGTATTGCTAAGGCTACGTTCACACTGACATTGAAACACTGTGTGAAAATTGCAACCCTCTCATCCATTTCAATGAGGACACTGCGTTGGCACAGTGGAGATGCCGATGCTTCGACAAAAAGACGCAAGGTTCAAAAAAGTTGAACCAGTCTCAACTTTTTCCTCAACACAATGTAACATCATTCTGGAAATGCACTGTGTTGGCCAGTCAAATATGTGGAAATTTACACTACTGTCAAGTCACAAATTTGTGTCAAGGTGGTACTGGTAGATTCCCTTGCAACTCTGTACTTTGACTGTATACCTCACTATTGTCAAGATGGTAGATAAATAATTGCCAGGATTTTTGGCAGTCTGACAAGCTTCAAACCTGTTGATCTCTTACTCAAACCGGCTACTGTTTTTGGTCTTTGGCAAGAGTTATTAAGATAAAAGAGAAAGCGGTAACATGGGACTGTCATCAGCCATTAATAGTACCTGTACCCTGATTGGTCCTGATCATAAATGGCTTACTGGTGGAACGTGACATGTCTTTGTTTCCTCCATAATGTGTTAGGTACATATACAACCTTGGACACGTTCTCTATTTTGTAGATGTGTGGCTCTAATTATATTGTGCTCCATGCTTTGTTGTTTGTATTTGTATGTGTGTGTGCGTGCCGTGCTTTTACATGTGTAACAATTTATCAATACAGCCCCTCTCTTGTAGCCATTACCTCTGATTCATGCCTCACTCCTAATGGTCAAATCATTAACATTATTTAGACCACAGGCTGTTTGTGGATGTGAGTGTGTGCATTTATCTCCCTCCATGTTTGCGCATAGAGGAGTTTTTGTGTGCTCACGTTAAATATATATATATATATATATATATATATATATATATATATATATATATATATGTGTGTGTGTGTGTGTGTGTGTGTGTGTGTGTGTGTCTTTCTGACTGTCCTCGGGCCTCTCAAGTATTGATCTCCATATGGTCAATGAGCATGGCTAATGCTACAATATGCCACTCTTGCCCACCCCCAATCAATCTCAGCAGCTATGGCACAAATGGCCCTCTGTAGTCTCTGAGAGGACCTGACGCATTAGCCCACCTCAGCCACCATTAGCCAGCACTAATGAACACCTCCAGGTTTGAAAGACAATGTCGCTAGTGAGGATTAGCGGATAGGTACGCATATTTTATTGCTGCAGCCATGAAACGTCTTGTTATCCGTCTGTGTTGCAGGGATGAAGGGGATGGGCAAATATCCACTAACAAGCTCACATAAACGTTCATAAACTTACATACACACAATGTGCACACTGACACACACACTTGTGTTGCTAACCACTCCATCATTGGTTTTCTAAGGTAGAAGAGTGGTGTTGTCATTGATTTCTCTGCAGCAGAAACTGGAGGCGTAGCATTAGTCTCCCAGAACAAACACACACACACACACACACATATACATGTACACAAAGAAATGTGGAACATATCAATACACTGGGTCAATAATCTGGGATATCTCATCTGGTTAAAGAAGCATCCGTTTCTGCCACAGGATGGACGGAAGGATAGAAAGTCAGAGGCCAGGAGAAGAGAAATGAGATGCATGGATATCCCATCTTCCTTCCACAGCGTGTTCTTCTCTTCCTCTGTCTCCTGAGGCTCAGAGAGAACCAGAAAAGCAGAAACAGAGTGAAATCTAGAGAACGACAGACGTTACTGGCGCACTTGTGGCATTACCTTCACTGTTGGTCCCTGTAGATTTCCCTATCACTCACTAACACCAGTACGACACAGTTAAACACTAACATGCTCAGTGAGTCATTCAGTGCACTCTTTTACTCCCCCAACCCCCCTCTGTCTCTCTCTCCCTCTCTCTCTCTCTGTCTCTCTCTCTCTCTTTTCCTCTAACTGTTTGAGGTCTAAATCCCTCCATACTCAACGACTTAACCCCTCTCTTTCATTTCGCCCCCTTCACTCGTGCTTGGATCTGCCAGTAACCATTAGCTGCAGCGTGTCTGTGTGTGAATGTGTGTGTATGTGATCAGTAAACTAATGCTTTGTCGAGTGCCACGTTCCTGGCACGTGGCGTACCTCACTGCCAGAGTGAAACGCAGGAACTGCAAATGAGCTCTCAGCATAGGCAGAAACACACACACACACACACACCTCTTTTACATTTGTCTTTCACTTTCTCTCACACACACGCGAACATAAAGCGGTTTGTACGTTATATAACTTTTCAGCAGACGCATACACAATGTCCAGTTGTGCACAAGTTTACCGTACATATGCACTAATTCTAGAAATTCTTTCCAAAATCTCCGTACTTTTGCCTGGGAAAAACACCTGCGGGGCCCAGGATTCTTAGCATGTGTGCTGATACAAAGACGCCTTCTCCAAACCTCATTAATGTTAACATGCAACTGTCTTCATAGCTAAATACCACAGTAATATCACAGGACTAACTTTACTATTGCAGTGTTTATTTCCAATGTCTTTGCATGCTAAAAAGGCAAATTGAAATGAGAAGTATGAACGAAGCAGAGTTTAACAAAAATGCAGCCAGTTCAAGAAGACATGTAGGCCACCATCCTCAAATCAAAAATGGAGAACAGTATTCTAAAAATGAAGCACATTGCAGAAAATAGCCCCAACACTACAACTAAACATCCTGGAACAATGCTTCAGTGACTCACACCACCAAACAACACACGCCAAATATGCATGCATGCAACACATGTTCCTTTCCTGCCACTGCACGCAGTATTAACCAGAATTTTCAACCAGCCCATGAAGTTTGTTAGTTAGCTAACATTAGCTAGTTACAGTTAATAGATTCTGCTGGCAACAGTTGCCTGCTTTTGTCTGCTTCTGTCTGAAGTCAAGGACCCATAGTTTTGTTTTTGTTTTTTAACTGAATTACTAAGAATTTCGAGTGGTAAACCTGCCACCGTTAACTGCGTGCTAGAACGGAAAGCTTGACAGGAGGAGCAGCAGTAAAGGAGGTTGGGGCTTAGAGGAGGGTCAATTGTACTACTAAAGAATATCACTATATTACCTAATGTAGACTATATGAAAGAATGTCAGAGTATGACATGCCATTTTATTAATTTTATATTTCTGTTTATATAATTATCCACAGTTTTGTGTTTAAAATCAAACTCCACTTATGGGGAGAAATCCCAGGAAAGGAGGCATATTCCCAGGAAGTAATTATTTTAAAAATCACTGGAAATCCTTCATCCTTACCACACACACGCCCTGCATCTGTATATTTCAAGTAGCTGTTATTAGAATACAGTCAGTGTTTAAAGATGACTTCCACTCATTGATATGCCAGTGTGTGCATTATCTGCAGTGGTTAAGAGCCTAAATGACACTTTTTAATAGTTAGTTTATGTAAAGGCTGCTCAATGCATGGGTAAACAGACGTCACAAGTTTATTCCCCGGGGTTTGCTCTTCTCTCTCCTACTTGATGGAGTGGTTTCAGATAACTTCAGACCCACATCACTGCCACCTCCTTTCTCCTTCTGTCCATGTCCGCTCATCTGTCTGTCCACGCCTCCCCCCGCCCCACCTTCGTCGCTCCCTCTCTCTTTTCTTTCCCACCTCGCCTTCCCTCTATCTTTCCCTCCCTCCTCTGGTCCCTCCCACCCGGGCCATCAGGGCACTGTGTATCCTTTGGTAAACGTCTGTTGCCTTACAGAGCTTGTCAGTAAAGCCAGAGCTAATTAGCAGAATCACAGAATAATTAGTTTTTCTTCTTGTCATTTAATTCCCACCACCCCCCATCATCCCATCCCTCTCCTCCCACCTCATCTTAGTGTTTCTGCTGTCAACAGTCAACACTGTCACTGAGTTATAGGAAGTTCCTGCATTCCTTTACTTTCCATTGCTTAATATCTTCTCTTGATTTCTTTCTCTACATCTCTCTCTGAATCTCTCGATACATCTCTTTCCTTCTCCTCTCTCTGTCTCTTTCTACATCTCACAGTGCCTGTTTCCCTTCTACATCTGTCTCATCTCTCCCCGTGGAGTGTTTTCCCGCCCACACCTTTTTCTCTATTGAGGTTTCTCTTGCCATTGTTGACTTAAACACATGGTCGAGCTTGTTTTCTCACTTCGTGCCTTCCTCCCACTCTGCCTCCATCTTCCCCTCCCTCTTTTCTCTCTCTCTCCGGCTCACTCTTGTTTGTCCCTATTTGTTTACACTTCTATTTCTCCCTCTGGGTTGGCCGACAGTCCACTCCTTCAAAAATGATTTCCCCTATATATCCCCCCTCCCTTCTCCTCCCGCTTCTCTTCATCTCCTCAGGGTGACTGTTTGCTCCCTTCCTTTATCAACAGCTTTCCTTCCATCCCTCCTCGAGTCATTCCTCCACCCACCCCTCACACGGTTCTCTCCCTCCCTCTTAACCACTCCTCGATTGCTCTTGTTTTGTAGAAATGATAAGGCGGCGGGAGGAAGGGTCTCTGGTCACAACCAAGGTAATTGGCTCTTTACCGCTTAGTTTTGTGTGGAGAGTTCTTCAGTTTAGTCTGGCTTAGCAGCCTCACTACCAGAGCCCCACAACGTCATGCCAGCCAGTGAAGGTCTGCCATTATCTATTCAGGTAGACTTTCAAAGAAGTAAAATGTTAGCAAAATGAACAGATGGATGCTCTTTGATGAGCAGTGCTGCGTCTACAGTCTGCTCATGCTTTGTGCTTTGCTCTTATCATACCATTGAATTCATCATAAGCATACGTACTGCACACTGTATGTTATAAGCCCTAGTTTTTTATTAATTTCAGTAGAGAGAGATTATATTTTGTGTCCTTTATTTAAATGCTGATTCAGAGGCCTTTTCGCTCTAGGTCTACATGGGTCCACTTGGTTCCTGGTAACCAAGACAAGGAACAGGGTCCAAATTATTATAATCAGTCAAAGGGACAGGAAGGGTCCTGTTCTGTTGCTGCAGATTTTGGGTCTCTGTACCAACTATGTCTACGTGTTATGGGTGGCCTAAAATGTATATCACGGTATTTTTTTGTTTTTTATGGTGTTTGTTTTTATAGTTACTGGATGTAACTCCAGTTCTATGAGTACGTGCGTAGCCCTCTACCTGTTATCGCAGCGACAGTAAAGCACATCAGTTTTAATATGCTAAAAAATTGATCACATTAATGACGGTATTGCAAAATCCATGTCGTGGCAGAACGTGACACCGGTGACGGTGACGAAACTGGTATACCGTCCACCCCTACTATGTATGTCTAATAACCAAGAGGACTGACGTGGACTCGCTATCAGCTCTGATCACATAGCATGTCATAATCATCACAGAAGAATAATTGGGGGATGGAAGTTTTTTGAGTTGAGACGGAGTGTACATGTACCATGGTTGTTCGGATCTAGGTGTCCTTGGGACTATCTTGTAAAGCTTCTGGCTGTCCTCGGGTACCTTTTAGATGGGGCCCCTTTTACTTTTTTTTAAAATTTACTCATGTAAGGTTTGGGTATGTTTTCCACAGGTCTGTCTCAGATTGGGACCAAAACTTCACACCTGTGAGGACCTTTATTTTCCAACCTGCCTGGAATAAAATCCACTAGTAGATAAGTTGTCACCCTTTCCAGTGGTGGTACAGTAATTGAAATGATATTTAAACTACAGCAAATAGCATCATAGAGTTGGATGTAAGCCTGCTATTTATTTGAAATAGCCTTTGCAAAACTTCAAAGATCATGCTAGCAGGTTAAGTGTGATACAGCTAGGCTAAAGCTGATTTCAGTGCTGTGGGCAAGGACAAACACTTCCACACTCTGAACTGACTTGCTTTCAAGAACAGGTGTGACTTGACAAGCAGATCAATATTTTTCAGTGTTCCAGACCATGGAGAACATCTTCATGTGCTAGCATGGTGTTTTGAAGATACCCCGCCAACTCAATGGATTGCAGCTTTAAAGATTATTGAAACAATATAGTAGCTCTTAGCATCTTCATTCTACACATACTACATGCATTTGCACACCTGCAGAAACACCATCACATAGCCGTTTTGTTCAGTCTACCACTGTACACCTCTCTCTCTCTCTCTCTCTGTCCATCTGTTCTGCTGAGTCGTGCGATCAGGAGAGGGTCTGTACATCACCTATCCACTTCCCTTGGGACAACGCAGTGGAGGAGGGGAGAAAAGGAATGGGGGAGAGATCTGCCTGGTGATCTCTCTCTCTCTCTCTCTCTCTCACACTCACACTCACACACACACACACACACACACACACACACACTCAAACCCCCACACCACCAGCAGCAGCTGTTAGCAATGACGACAAATTGTTTTTCCCGTGCCTATTTGTGGTACACTACTGATTGGAAGGTCCTTTCTCGATTGTGTTTGTGTGCAAGCACAGTCACATCCGTGCACATCCGTGTGTGTGTGTGTGTGTGCGTGCGTGCGCATGTGGGTGTGAGTTGGATTAGCGTTTTAGCAGCATTAGGAAGAGACTGAGACCAACACTTAGTTTAATGGAATTTCCATTTTCTACTTTTTGAGAACATGGTGTTATCTGACGACAGATCGACACATACTCATGGAGAGTCACATAGATGGAGAGAGAGCGCGATAAAGAGACGGAAAGAGAAAGTGAGACATGAGGAAAGCAATAGATAGGAACAGAGTGAAATAGAGAGAATTTAGAGAAAGACACAGTAATGCACCGAATGTGGGAGGGAGGGAGGGAGGCAGACAGACAGAGAGATGAGTAGAATGCAATAATGTGATAAAGCAGCTGAGGAATGGAGGTTTTTCTACACTCTGACGCTTTTAGTCCCATTTCTACTTTTTACGGCAGATTTCATCATATTACCAAAGGCCATTTTGGCTCTATTGTGGATAATAGGCTACTGTGGAATTATTGCAGATGCTGGCTTAGATAATGGTCATTCTCTCTCTCCATATCTCTTTCCCTTGCTCTGTCTCCCCTGCGTTAAAGAGGGAGGGGTAAGGCAGAGGAGGTAAAGGAGGAGAGAGATTAATGGCATACAAAGATGGGCAGAGTCGGGGGCGATGGAGATAGCTGAAGGTGCAGCGCATAGAAAGGCAGCTAAATGTGTAAGACAAAAGGAAGTACGGATAGGTTGTGCACTGTAGATAGCATTTGTGTGCATGCTCAGACTGATTTGTGAATGTTTGCTTCTAATAAATAAGTAGATAAGAAAATTGGATTTATTCATGATTATATCCCTTCTCCAGAGCGTATAAACCAGCCAGAATTCTGCAGCAGATGTATTCCTGAAGGCTTACAGTATGTTCAAAAAAAACAACCACAGGTCACTGGTGAAATGTCTGCTTCTTTTCTATTTTGGTAACTGATGGAAACATTTGATTCCTCCAGATTCTCAAATGTGAGAATACGCTACTTTTCTTGGTCTTCCATTATAGTAAATTGAATATTTGAGTTTTTGACTGTTGATCGAACAAAACAAGACAT
The DNA here is from genome assembly GCF_020085105.1 of Siniperca chuatsi. NCBI lineage: Eukaryota > Metazoa > Chordata > Actinopteri > Centrarchiformes > Sinipercidae > Siniperca > Siniperca chuatsi. Next base: position 27,899,041 of record NC_058044.1, on the reverse strand, counting down.
ATGATGATGTCACCTCGGGCTCTAGGAATTTGTAATGGACTTTTTCACTGTTTCCGGAAGTTTTATAAGCCATGCGATTAATCGATAATGAAAATAACTTGCAACCCTACTTGTGAGCAATGGGTCACTGATTCAAACCCACAGATTGGCAGGGAAACCCTCTGTAGAGCAGACACGATTAGTTGATTAATATATTAGTCTATAAACAGAAATATAAGTGACAACAATCTTGATAATCGATTATTATATTATTATAATTTTAACCCAAACCATGATGTTTTCCTAACATTTAACCAAGTCATTTTGTGCCTTAACTTACCCAAACCTTAACCACTGTGGTGTAAGATCAGAAAACTGTTTCATTTTTTAAAAGGGCGATGGATCAGAAAATGCTTATATGTATCATTCTGGAGGACCAACATCATATTTTGTCATTTAAACTGGAGGACTTGTTGCATTTTGAAGACCAAACGATTAAGCGAGAAAATGAATTGATTGAATCGATCATAAAAATTATTTAGTTTAGCATAATTTTGTCAAATTAGTTGCAGCCCTGATCAATCGCACCTTCAGTGTTTGTGTAGCTGATCAAATGTGGGGAAAAAATATATATATATATATATATATATATATATATATATATATATATATATATATATATATATATTATGGAGTGTATATAAGCCCACCACTACCCTAGACTAGCTCACTGGAATATGGTAGGATAAAGGGAAAGGTGGGGGGTAGTTGGAGGGGTGGAGAAATCAAGATGGAGGTAAGGCGAAGAGGATGGAAGCAGAAGGGAGTCAGATGATTTGAAGATACGAGTAGAGGGGGAGGGAAAAGGAGGAGAGAAAAGAGCGCCTGAAGAAACACAAGAAGAGAGATGGAGAGACTGAGGAGGAATGGCAGAGGGAAGGGAAGGGGGAGCCTATTGTCCCGAGACTACGGCAGAGAGAGAAAAAGAGAGGGAGAGAGCAAAAGAGTGATAGCCTTACAGCAGCACCTAATGGCTTCTCTGGAGAGAGGGAGTGGAGAGGAGAGGAGGAGAAGGCATAATGAGGGGGCTATGACAGAGGCAGAGATAGATTTAGAGAGGTTGATGGAGGGAGAGACAAAGAGAGGTGGAGGTTATACGGCCGTTTGGTAAAGATGGAGTCAAATGAAACAGGAGGAGAGAGTGAAAAAGAGGGAAACGGTAAATGGTGAAAAGGAGGGGGGAAGACGAAGGAGCAGGATGATAGCTGCTGAGGCAGGGACAGATCCAGACGTTAAATGAGCAACAGCGAGAATAAAGATGGATGAGAGTGGATGTAGAAAAACAAATGTGAAACAGGTAGAAAAACAAATGAAAGCGGGGGTGGAGGAGGAGAGAGAAGCGCTGTTGGGCGAGTGAGGCAGGCGAGAAGAGGAAGGATCAGCCCTCGGGTGAACAAAGAAGGAAAGAATAAGGGGAAGATGGATGTTGTCGAAGGGTGGACAGAGAACAAGGGAGGAAGGGCAGCTGGAGGGGAGGAATGGCTAGATGGAGGGATCTGAAAAAAGGTAGAAATAAGGGAGGGATTTAAGAAAAATATAGATGAACAGTGGAAAAGAAAAATATTGAATCAGATGAGGAAGAGAAGTAGTGATAGAATGAGTGAGAGACTGAGAGAGAGCAAAAAGAAAGACAGGAACACAGAGCGCGTGGTGAGACAGGAAAGGAGGAAATTGAAGAGGTGGTTATTCGGAGATATGGAGGATGGCTAGATGGGTTAAAAGGCAGTTTACTGTCATAACGAGAGAGAGGGATGGAGGCAAACAGAGATGGGAGGATAGACGGATGTGTGGAACGTATCTTTACCGCCGTTAACAGCCGTGTTATTGCACTGATCGCAGCTGTGAATAATTCAAACGCTCTAGTTGGGAATTCTCTCTGGGAAGAGCCCGAATGTGATAACCTCACATACATACATACACACACACTCACACACTCACCACAGCGTTTAATTTCCTCTCTCTCTCTCTGTTTATAGTTACTTCTAGCTACAAGCTTTGTATATTACCCTCAGTACACATCTGTGTGTGCACTCACGCACAGTAATAATAATGGAGGTTATGATATGAAAGCGCACAAGACAAGAAAGAGTGATAGAGAGACAGAGAGAAGAGAGAGCAGTCCACCTGCTGTGTTGTCACTCAGATGTATCATTCTTAGCCGCCATGATTAGATTACATAGAAACACATCTTCCTCTCTCTCATACACATACACTCACACTGTTCTACTGTTTTAAAATACACACATTTACATCACTCACTCACACACTCCCAGACATGGCCCTCTCTCCCGTGTGCGCACATGTGTCTTTAAGGTCTCCATGGCGACCGTTTCCAGGGTGATTTACTATAGCACCTGGTCCCTCTCAGGGTGGTATACTCGTCTGCTCGCCACAATCACTCCCCGGCCACCGATGATCTCATCCCTTTGCTCCGCTCACACTCCCTCCTCCTCGCTTGTCGTCATGAACATGATTTACTCCTGTCTTCTGTCCTCTCGCTGCTCGTCATATTCCCCTGTCTGTGACCGTTTATCCACCTCAGTAATAACATTCATAAGAGGGAACTTGGGTGGAACTAAGAGCGAAGCAACTCTTTAGAGTAGCTTGTAAACTGCTTTACAAGATCCAAACAAACAACCGTGAAAAGTAGGGCTGAAACAATTTATCAATTAATGATTAGTTGATTGAAAGAAAATTTATCCACAATTTAGATATTTGATTATCCGGCAAAAAGCAGATTTTACATTTAAATACTCGGTAACACTTTATTTGGATAGTATTTGTAACATTTCAACTGTTTTGCTGTTGTCTGTAGATGTTTAACAGATTATCAATAGAGTATATGTGACAATTCATGAACATATCCTAACCAAGATGTTTTTTGTGCCTAAACCTAACCAAACCTGGAAAACAGTTGTATTTGTTGAACAGTTGAATCTCAACTAATAAGCTGTTGAAATGTAACAAATATTCTATAAACTATCTGTAGGCAGATTATCCAAATAAAGTGTGACCAAATAATCCAAGCGCACCTACAAATTCGATATGATAGCTGACTCTTTTTCCATCCATTAGCAGTGAACGTTGGCTTTTGGTTTCTTCTTCTTACTATCAAAGAATAAGGGCTTCTTCCTGACTCTCCACCTGTGCTCCAAAAGTTATACTATAGTAAATCCTCTTGAGTACAGACTATAGAAAAAGACTCAGTCTACAACATGTTAGCGGCTTTTTGAGGCATTACTGAGACACAGCAGTGCTCAGAGCTAAATGCTAGCATCAGCATGCTAACATGCTCACAATGACAGACGTACATGCTGATGTTTAGCAGGTATTAGGTTGACCATGTTCACCATCTTAGTTTTGAGTGTTAGCATGCTACCACTTTCTAATTAGTGCTAAACACCTGCTGTAATGGGAATAAATGGAATTAGTTTTTAGGTAGTTGATCATAAAAATATTGGACAAATTCAAATTTTGATCTGATTGTGGCGGTAGATGAAAAGTTAAGGGATCACCAATTCATCCTGTGGGGAACTTGAATGTCTGAACCAAATTACGTGACAATAAATCTAACAGTTGAGACATTTCACTCAAAACCACAAATGTCAACCTCACGATGGCGTTAGTGGAAAGGTCAGGAGATCACTTCCTCTGGGCACCATCGATGTCTTTACAAAGTTTCATTGCAGTCCATCCAATAGTTGATATTTCAATCTGGATCGAAGTGGTGGAACGATCGATCCACGTTGCCATAATTTAGTCACACTACTAGTGTGGCTAAAAATGTGAACATGGGTCTGTGAAATAACCTGTAGATTTCTGAGGTAATCTTTTGATTACCACAAGCTGCCACCTTGTCTACTTTAGAATCTAGGGGGAAAAAATAATTTGTTGCTAAGTGGAGGAGCCTGGGTGGAGCTGTGGTGAAGTCAGCAAGAAACCAACGCAACCATTCCTGCGTGCACAAAGTAGTAAAAGTCATTCAGGGCGGATGAAGGGACAAGCGTTGCAAATTAGTTTTGGCTATAAATGCAATGATATATGTCATTAGTCTATAGAGTGAATATTAGATGGTTACTGTATCTGTAACTATAAATTGTCATTTAAAGAATATCATGTTACATGATTGCAAACAAGCATGAACTGACATTCCAGGTTCTATGCTGTCTGTGGGTGGCATCCTGTGTGAAGAGAAATCCCTTGGTTAAGCACAGTGCCTCCAAACAGCATTTATGCTGCAGGGATTCATTTACTTAAATTGATCCACTCCTGCATGCCTACATCCATTTTACAGCATCCCTGCATGGCATCATGTTGGTTCAGTTATGGTTAAAGGATGATCCCCAGAAAACCTGTTAACCCAGTCCATTGTTTTTGAGTCTGTGAGGAGAATTTTGTAAAAAGTAAGGGGTTGTCTGTATTTCACTTTGACATTGCCCCTTAAATTATACGTGTGTGTGTGTGTCTAGAGTCAGAAATAGGCCAGTTAGGGTTTAGAGTAGAGAGATGTTAAGAGATTAAACAGACCTCTGTGGGGAGCAAGACTCCTCTCCAGCAGTTTAAATATAACTGTCTTCAGGGAGAAACTGAGTAAGTGTGTGTCTGTGTGTGTGTGTGTGTGTGTGTGTGTGTGAGTGTGAGTGTCTTTGAGGGGGTGGTGTAAGGGTAGGTGGGTGGATGTGTTCTACACAAGTGGTGGTTAAGAATCAAACCACTGGCTTCATACTTCCACCTATCCTTGTTACTGTGTGTGTGTGTGTGTGTGTGTGTGTGTGTGTGTGTGTGTGTGTGTGTCAAAGTGATGTCTTCTTTACCTCTGGCACTGTGGGGATAGTTTAATACTGTAAGGTCTGACTCCACCATCTGCTCAGGGTCAGTGTGTATGTGTGTTTTTGTATGTGCATGTGTCGTTATGGTTGTGCCAGGTGCTGCATAATACTTGTGTTTTAGCCATGCACTCTAATACACAATACTGTTTTTCCTTATTACAAACGCTTTATTCCTCGATTTCACATCTACCATGTTAAGCAGAATGAAAACCTATGCTGACACATGTCCTGTCCTCCTATATGATGATTTAAGATGGGAACAGACTAGAAGAAACCTAGAAACTGTGAAGACTTAATTTATCGACTGCATTTTTCAGATTATAGCCATAGACAAGCACACTGCAGTCAGATATCTGTTATTAACCAGCCAAACTACATGATAATGTTCATATTTGTGCAGATTCCAGTTGACAAACTTGAAAATGCTCAATATAATTATGATATGAGGCTCAATTGGGAGGCAAGACCATCGTAATGCCTGACAATTTAGTTAAACCATGTACTTTCCTGGGTTTAGTCCTGTGAGTTACAGAACTCTTAGCCTTCAATGTTAGCCTGATAGTGATACGCACACATACACATAAACGTTGTATGCAGTGTCCTGGTCATCTGGTTAGCGATGCACTCACACTAAATACTCTACAATAAATACTGTATATGGGCTGCAAATGTTTTTTATTGGTGAACTGGAACGTAGAGGTACATTTTAAAATGAAATGCATGCATTGACAAAAATAACTGACATGACTACATTCGTCTTTCTTTTAATTCTACATACATCAATACTTGCTATATACACATCTATTCGTTCAGGCTGGAGCCCTTGAAAGTGCAGAAACTCTTACTATCAGTGTCTTTTCAAGCTTTTTGATTTGTATATTTCCATTTTTCCTGACATTTCGCCTTATTGTGACAGTGACAGTAGAGAGGGACAGGAAAGGCAGGGGAGAGAGAGAGGGCAATGACATGCTGCTGTGGTAAGGGCTCAGCTCTACCAGGTGAGCTACCGGGGCGCCTCATTTGCATATTTCTACACATCTGTAGACATCACCAGCAGGGTCAGAGTGCAAGGTCAACCAGTATGAAGCTCAAGGACATTCAAACATTGATGAGCGCTGGCTGTGAAAGCAATAAAACCTGTGACCTTCAAGCTGGCCACACTAACCAGAGACAGGGCTTTAACACACTCCAAGCATCTGCACCATCAACTGCTGCAACACCCACCCCTGCTCCAGCTTTGCTGCTGATCCAAATGCACAATCAACAAATAATGTACTTCCCGTTCACTTTCTCAGTCTGATTGCAACCATAGGCTGCGTAAGAGTCTAATGAGGCATCTCCTCATCCATCCAGCCCTCACTCCCTGCTCCCTCTCTTTCACTGCTCCTGCTCTCCTCCTCTTCACACTCCCTCCCTTCCTTCTCTTACACAAGTGGGTGACAGATGTGAGCCACTCTGGAGAGCACACAGACACCCAGCACTCTGCTGCCAGGCGCCGCTGCTCTGATAGGCTCTCTGTGTGTGTGTGTGTGTGTGTGTTGGGGGGGGGGTTCACGCATGGTGTGCAGTTGTTTCACTTAATGCCTTTATGCATGAACTGTAAGGCATCATGTTGTGCTGTAGTAGTCTGTCCGTCTGTGTTTGTTTTTGGTTTTTTGAATGTGGTTGCATGTACTGTACTGTACTGTGTGTGTGTGTGTGTGTGTGTGTGTGTGTGTGTGTGTGTGTGTGTGTGTGTGTGTGTGTGTGTGACAAGGTGTGCACAGTGGTGTGTGTGTGTGTTATTTTGTAATAGCAAGTGTAGCCTTCAATCTTTCTGCTGTGTGGTCACCATGGGAGCAGGTGATTTCATCCTGACTCAAGAGTGTATGATCATACCAGTGTATGCAGATGCACCTTTAAACACACACACACACATACAGTGAATACAGTAGACACAGTATTTCTGCTCCATGAGACGTAGGAATGAAATGAACAGTCTCTCTCACAATCTCTCCCCCACTCTCTCACTTACACACATGCACACACACATTTCCGCTCACTTCATGTGTAATGTAATCACCTGGGCTCTCCATGCTTCCTAACCCAATAAAGCTGACAGCCTCCACCAGACACACACACACACACACACACACTCATACACACATCCTCCAGATCAACCTATGATACATTCACCGCCCCTTTAATTTCATCCTCTGTTCCTTTTTCTCTGCCTGATCTTTCCTGCTCCAAACTGATCTATCTGCAACTTACAGTAGCTGTTGTAGTTTGAAACTCCAGCTTCTGACTGAGCTCCTCTGTTCCTCCTTTAGTTAGCAGCTAACCATTTAGTCTCATTAGCCGAGTTTAAGGACTGACTCGAGCCGGTCCAAAGTCCCGGAATGAAGCGTCTGGGGTGCGGACAGAGAAACAGAGGCAAAGACGGAGAAAGTTGGATCGACAGAGCTAAAAGAGAAAACAGACAGACAGACTGTGGATGCTCTTTGTTACATTATTCAGCAACATTCATGAGTTAGGACAGAGAGGACAGAGAGAATGGAAGATGGGCTGATAAATAGAGAAAGAAGAGGTCAAAGAAAGCCAATGTAAAATTGTAGGATAACTGAGTGTGTTTGTGTGTATACTTTATGTGTGTCTTGTTGGGGTCTGCCCAGTGTTGTGCAGGGTTACCAGGCGCGGCGGCCATAACCGCTCCTCCGAGCGCCATCTGCTCCTCGCCACAGCAACTGTTGCCAGGGTACCTGCTCTCCTCTCCTCAATCCCACCTTTCACTCCTCCTCTTTTGGCTCATCACCTCCTCGCTTCCTCTTGTTTTTTTTCCCAAAACAAGATCTGTTCTCCTTTTCTCTTCTTTTTCTCATTCTGCTCTCCTGCCTTCCTTCTTTCCTCACACACATTCTTTTCTCTTCACTTCAATTCATTTAATTTCCATTTTTTTCAGTCTAAAGAGGATACCTGCTATTCAATTCTGTTCAGTAAGCTTTATTGGCGTGACATTGAATTCATTGTATATTAGCAACGCTTCAGCGAAGTACTAATAACACTGAGATACTACTGATACTACTGCTAATTCATTCGCTATTTTTTCATCCTTTCATGTGCCTTTCACTTTATTTAACTATATACAGTGTGTACATACTGTAGTTTTCTTTCATTTCTTTAGCAAACTGCTACTGGGCTATTACCTCTTCTCCCCTGCAACACACACACACACACACACACACACACACACACCTCATCCACCAAAATCTTGAATTCTCTGAGACTTTTCCTCTCTTCCCTCCTTTGAAATCCATCTCTCTTCCGTTCCTTCGTTCCCTGGCAATTGAGTGGCCATGGCTCAGGGCCCCCTGTCTACACAGAGAAAGAGAGAGAACCAGAGAAAGAGTGGAGAAAGGAGTTTGATGGTGGGATGTTTAGAGAGAAGGGAAGAAAAGAGGTCGAGTGAGTGGGGGAGAGGGAGAGATCGTAGATCAGAACCTTCATGATTGAGCCATCTGCTGAGAGGAGGCCAGTGAGACTCAAACACACATACACGCACACATGTATGTTTAAAGATCACCACTGCCACCCGTTGGTCATTTCGTGACACTACGCCTCTCCTTCCCCTCTCTTCTCCTTTCTTACATCGTCTGACTGCCCTGCTGCCATCCAGCAAGAACATGCCAACCATAGATGAGACACGTAGCTCTGAACATCGATCAGTCTGGTCTGGCTGTCTGGTGAGCCAGTCTTGAGCAGCCGATTCTGTTTGCTCCACGGGGTTTTTTGTGCTCTAATATATGAGGTTTATCTCCACCTAACTCCTTTCTAAGAAGAGCGGAGCCTCAATGCGGATTATGAGGCTTTGGCTCTTTCAAAACATATTGAGTATAGTGATGTGTTACAGACTCTTGCCAATGCTACGATGCGCTACTGTAATCCTGCTTTTGCTGTTTCATTCTTGCCCTACAGTTAAATGTGATTTGTTGTACATTGTATATTCCTCTGTGTGCCTGTGGGTGGCTGTGTGTTGTTGCATTTTTATGTGTGCACATACTGTTTACTGGCCTGAATTGTCCTTCTTCCTCTCTGGCCTTTCCCCTCTCTTACTGCCGGCAGGCCTAAACGATGTCTACTCTCGTTCAGCTGTCTAACCTTTAATAGATTCATAAACGCTCTCCTCCCATTGGCCAGTGCAGGCCATTTCATCCTATTAGAGATTAGCATACGGCTGAGTGGAGGAGGAAGTGCTCTTTATATGCTAATGAGGAGATAATGTATGCAGCGAGGACCAACCAATGCCCCATTGGGAGGACTCAGGGTGGCCCGACAAGCTGAATCTTGAGGCAGTTCTGTCTTTATCCTGTTTTTCACTCTCATTCACAGACACCTGGAGTGTGTCTTTTATACAACATAATGGCTGACCACAGTTTCATGCCTAAAACAGGCTGTGCAAAGGTGTCACTGTAGATGCCAACAACGCTGGGAGTGTATTGAATTTGCCTTCCTTCTGTACCTTATGTAATTGTGTGACATTAGCTTGTGATAAAGATCAGTAACAAATGCACTGAAAAGGAGGTTTGCATAGTTTGAAGTGGCTATACAAATAATAACTGGACTTTAAAGTAAAGGTTCAGCATTTTGGCACTTATTTGCCTTCTTGCCAAGAGTTAAATTAGAAAATCAATACCTCTCTCATATCTGTATGGTAAATATGACGCTACTGCTGGCAGCCAGTAGCACAAAGATTGGAAACGGGGAAGCGGCTAGCCTGGCTCTGTCTGAAGATAACACAATTCGACTAGCACATCTAAAGCTAACTAATTAACATGTTATATCTCATTTGTTCAATCCGTGTAAAGTGTAAAAATGACAATTTAACATTTTATGGGGAAGTTATGTACCGGACTATTTCACGACCAGGAGCAGTTGCCAGGCAACCAGTGGAGACTCCAGGAAGTTGTAGATATAATGAGATATAACGTGTTAATTAGTGAGGTTTAGAGGTGCTGGTAATTGGATTTTCTTACCTTTGGACAGAGCTAGGCTAGCTGTTTTCAATCTTTATGCTAAGCTAAGCTAACCAGCTGCTGGCTGTTGCCTTATATTTAACAGTAGGTACAGTGGTATCGATCTTCTCATTTAACTCTTGGCAAGAAATCGAATAAACATAATAAACATTCCAAACTACTCCTTTAACTTGATTGATAAGTGATTGACTGGTTTTTCAACAGTCATCTGACCAGCTGTCCTCTCCTCTCTGTCTGTACAGGAACAAGGTGTGGTGGGAATGTCACGACCACCGGGCGCCATCCCGCCTCCTCACCCTGCTGGGGGCGTGGCCTCAGGGGTGGGGCCCAACCAGGGCTCAGGTCCACCTCCGGGCTACGTGGGCAATCAGCAGCAGGCGGCCATGATGAAACAGATGATGGCGATGGAGCAAGAGAAGAGGGTGCAGATGCACATGATGGAGCAGCAGAAACAGCAGCTCTTCAGAGAGCAGAGACAACAGCAGCAGCAACTACTGGCTGAGCAGGTGAGGGGGTTTTTAAATCAGTGTGCTCATAGCATAAGGTTAGTGTGATGGTGTAGTGATTTTAAAAAAATGGCTAGGTCTATGTGATTCATCTGTCATGCCTTAAATTAAAATTTGTGTGTGTGCATTGTTTGTTCATACATTCCTGTATATTTGTCTGTGTCTACAGCTCTAACAAGTGCAGCTCATCCTGTCCTCTTCCGTACTGTTGTCTGGTTGCATGTATAATTACCCTCAACCAGCCCCCTCTTCACTACTTCCTTTTCATCTCTGCAATGTGTGTGTGTCCATGTGTATGTGTGTGGTTTTGCCACATGCCGCCTGCTGTGATAATGTGGTGTTTTCTTTTTATTTCTCTCTCTGTGAGGGAATCAAGTGTTAAAGAGTTCTGAACTCTAAAGTCACCACCCACTATGTTGGTTTTAATTGGATCTGCAAAAACATACACAGACACACAAATATAGGTGTCTGAAAGGAAACACATCCTGCCGGGGTTTAGTGTATGTTGTTAACTGGATATCAAACCTCCATTTAAATGAGCAACACCTTCTGCTTTCCAGGCACACATTCAGTAGCTGCTTTTTATGCTGCAAGGACCCAGACTGCCTTTTTTCCACTTAATTTAGTATACCTGCAGCACAGCTATGGCTATGATATAGTATCAGGGCTACCTCTGGTTTCCTATTTGAACACTGATCAATTTTGATATTATTTGTGTAGGAGAACATCATGCAGACACTGTACACTAATCTAATCCTGACAGCACACATCTGTCTCATTTCTGCTATACCGAACACCTGTCTTACCTCTACTATACCAAACATCTGTCTCTTTACTGTACTAAACATCAGTCTCCACTGTACGAAAAACCCATCTCACTTCTGCTGTACTTTACATCTGTCTCACCTCTACTTTACCAAGCATCTGTCTGTCTTTACTGTACCAAATAAATGTCTCTACTATACCAAACATCTGTCTTACCTCTACTGTACTAAACATCTGTCTTACGTTTACTGTACCAAACATGTCTCTGCTGTACCAATCATCTGCCTCACATCTGCTATACCACAACATCTGTCTCACCTCAGTTGCACCAAACATCTGTCTCACTTCTGCCGTACCAAACATCTGTCTCATCTGTACTGTGGCATTTGTACTAAATGACTCAAATGACTGATCAGCTATCTAAATTAGAATTGAGGTGGGTCCCTGCTTTCGTACCTGTCGATGCACAATTCTCGCTCAGAATGTAATGAAAGTTGTGACTCTGACAGTGGACACTTTTTGGAAGTTTACCACAGTCATGAGACAATGTTAAGGCACGAGAAGGCCAAAAAACTCTAATATGGAGAAAAGAAGGCTTTGCACACTCAAGTCCAATGCAAGTATTTAATGATTACAAATCAGGCAAATATGTTTGCCCCACTGAAGGTCTAGTGACAAAAAGCTTGGCTTTATTATTATATACTAGCTTTGGACCTAAGACTTCAGTGTGCATTTTGTAACAGTATTTAATTATGTTTATCTGTTATTATGTAAAATTTGTTTCTGTGTTTTCTGTGTGACCCTTTTTGTATCCCATAATGATACCAAATCTTGAATTCATGAAATAGATATGAAGGAATGTAACACATTTATAACCTACACTCTTAACAATCGTGTGTGTGTGTGTGTAGCTCCAACAGCAGCAGCAGCATCTCCCCAGACAGATGGGCCAGGGCCAGAGGAATCCATACCCCCAAGTCAGTCAGTACCAAGGTGAGACACACAAACACATGCATTCATTTCATCTGCGCAATCTAACAATATACACAATATGTGCAAAAACATAAGAATGGCATCACTCCAATAAATTTTCTAATAAACAAGGCAAGACCTGACCTAAATTCTTCAGCATTTTATTGATGACATGACATACCTTAGTAAATGGATTTTTGGGAAATCAGTTTCTAGTTCCTTGTAGAGCATCCAGATGGTTACACAAAAAAGGCTTGCAATCACATATGCATACTTGGTCGGCGACAAGTATGGTATACATGGTAGAGCGCCAGACATTTAACAGATTTTACAGTTCACTCTCTGCCATATTCAGAGACAGATATACACACAAACACATAAAAACATGTATGCAAACAGCAGCGCTGACTGAACATCACCCTGAAACCAAACCTTGTCCTCTCTGTCTGTCTGTCAGATACATCAGTTGGCGCTCAGATGCTCTTCAGCCTCTTTCTCCTCTCTCTCTCTCTCTCTCTCTCTAAAAAAAAAAAAGAATATTCCTGCTCTGCCTGTTACCACGGCAACTTGTCTGTCCTGGATCCCCCAGAGTTCCGGTGAAGTCAGAGAGATGGATGAGAGAAGGGAAATGGGAGAGGGGGAGAGAGGGGGGAGGTTGGCAACTAGAGGAATAGGTAGATGGTCTTGTCGGTAGAAGGAGAGCTTGGGAAGAGAAAGAGAGAGATGAGTGGGTGAGAGGATGATGGAGAGGAAGAAAAATACAGAGAGGGAGGAGGAGAGTCAAGTCGAAAGCCATTTATAGCCATCAGAGAGTCTGTCTGCAAGTCTAGGAGATAATGTGGAGAGGAAGAGGGGGCTTCAGCATAAAACTCTGGCCTAGAAATATGCCTGTTAGTTCAGCTATCTAGCAGCGTATCAGTGATTTGAAAGCAATGATTGCGCTAGTATCATCTGCAATTACAACATAATCACACTCGCTGTACTTATTTATATTTACATGACATGTGGAATAGATGTGACTATTTTGTCATGTTTCATTACTTCCAACTCTGCTCACTCCCTACTTACTTACTTGAGTCTTGAGTGTGTGAGCCTCTTCATTCTGACTCCTCTGTTACAGTTCCAGTCCGAGCTGTGAGGTGAGGGATTAATGAAATGATGTCAGAGGTGGGTTTATTGGAGGATTTAGAGCCATTTCTATGCTAGTAGACCTCCTCTGCTCTGCCACTACAGATCCTCTAATAGGAAAAAGTGGGGAAGTGAGGTGCTGGCGCTTTAGTGTGTTTAGATTTATTTTAGTGTGGTTGGATTTGAAGTAAATTGGGAGGGAAGCATTCGTTTCCAGAGTAAACAGGTTGTCACGGAACATAAATCTTTGCCTCAGCGCTGTCTTATTAGATCGATCTTATGTGCCATTTGGTGATTTAAGTGGATCTAGCATACAGGCTCCAAAGCTCTTTTACGAAAGTCTAGCTCCTTTGTGATTTCGGTCTCCATATGCCTCTCTAATTCTTTCTCAACTCCATTGTCTCTGTTCTCTGCTTTTAACTCCTCTGTTTCTTCTTCTCTCCTAGGTCCTCCTCAGGATCTGGCATCCAGGAGCCAAGCTCTCCAGAACATTCGAGCCGCCCGTCTCCTACAACAGCAGCAGCAGAACCAGCAGCAGATGGTCCAGATGAGTTCTGTTCAGGGCCAGGGGGGCTCCGTGGGACCCCAAACTGACATGGGCTTACCCTACGGCAACCAGGGGTCCAACCAGGGTTCCCTGTATGGGATCAACCCCTCCATGAGCCAAATGATTCACCAGCAGCAGCAGCACCAGAGCCAAAGTGTCCAAGCCTCTATGGGTCTTCCACCGCAGCACAACCCCGCTGGAGGGCCACCCCGGCAGGCAGGTGCAGGTCCTGGGGTCGGAGGTATGCCCGGAGGCCCTGGAGGTGGTGGAGCTGGGGGGTATGGGGGACAGGGGATGTTAATGAGCTCCATGGCTCAGCAACCTCTCAAAGGCCCTCCCAACGCTAAAGCCCAAGCACAGAGACTGCAAAGCATGCTGGGAGCAGGAGGCGGGGGAATGGCGGGGGGCGGCTGGCCACAGCAGCAAGGACAGAGTCTGCAGGCCATGGGGGGAGGAGTCGGAAGGACTACAGGAGGAGGGGGAGGAGACATGGTGGGGTTCAGCTCTGCCCAGGGTTATGGGATGCAGCCGGGTCAACCCCCGCGCATGGCCAAGCAACACTTTCAGGGCCCAGGCCAGGGGATGAGCCAGGGGATGGACCCCAGAGTGGGCAACCCAGCGGCCAGTATGGGCGGCCCAATGATGGCCCCTCACATGGGCGGTCAGCCCAGGACCAACCAGCCCCGGCCCATGGTCATGAACCAGGGGATGAACCAGGGGGTGATGGGCCAGGGGATGACTGGGATGGGAGGGTTTGGGCCAGGCCCCGGGGGGCCTGGAATAGGGGCAGGGGGAGGAGGAGGTGGACCCTACGGACCAGGGGGAGTCGGGGTTGGAGGTCAGCCACCGGGCTACCAGAGGACAGCCAATCAGGACATGTCATCCTATGGGTATGGGGGCGGGCCCTCAGGGGGAGGAGCCTTCGGATTGGGTGATGGCTCAGGGGCGGAGCTGGACTCAAACGATGGTTGGATGGAGGAGTTTTTCCCGAGTCAATAGCCAACGGGGACACTGGAGATGAGTTTTTACTGGATGAACTAAACATTAAAGTAGGACAAATGTTAAAACCTGAGAAAGTAAAACATAAAGGATGACATGATGTGGACTGGCATGTTTTTGTTTTGTAAAACATGAGCAAGGTTATAAATTAGTTGTGTTATGTTTTGTGTGTGTGAGTGTGAGATGGAGAGAGCGATCATTATGTCTCGTGCATATTAATGAAAAACCAATATAGAGATTAAGAGGTGTGTTTCATTAGTTTCCCTTTTTTCTCCATGGAATAAATTGTGTTCCAGTGTTTGAAAGTGAGCCCCGTTTACACAGCAGCGCTTTGAGCCCGAGCTTCAGCAGGGGCTGATTGAACACTGCAGACTGATGAAGGGGAAGGAAGACTTGTTCTCAAGACAGCAATTTATTTGTGTTTGTGTGTTTGTGCCACCCAGCTCAGTGCTTCAGATCTCTCAACTATGTGAGGAGCTGAAGGGAGTAGAAAGCACTCTCAGCGCTCCCATTTCCTCTCTTAGATTTGTGCCCCCCATATACACACACACACACACACACACACACACACACACACACACACACACTCACACACACACACAAATCTGTCTCCCTCGCACTCTCTCACTTTGTTCTCTTCACTTGATCTCTCTCTCTCATCCTCCTTCCCTCTCTCCTCCTGTCTTTCCCACCCTCTCTCCAGAGACTCGTTCCTCACTCTCAACACTCTTTTCTGTGTTTAAATTGTGAACATCACAACAGAACAAATGATGTTCCTCTATTGTGCCACCCAAGCTCACTCTGCCCTCTAGTGCTTTTGCTAGGCAACCGACCTGGTGCCGTTTTTTTGGGGGGTTTCATTTCCTGTGTGTGGCTGTGGATGAAGGGTACACATGTAGAGGAAGACAGAGGGTGAAAATCTGAGAAAGAAGGAGAGAATAGGCAGCTAAAGCAAGCACTTGGACTTAAAAGCTCATGCACACACATAGACAAACAGACAAACAAGCATCAACCCGGGAGGATGAGCGGATGTGTGAGAGGCAGCTAACAGAGCTAATATTACATTAAACCTTCTGCCTGTGTGACACAAACCACATCACATGCATCAGGCTGACACAAAGCAAAATGATCGCTGGGCACTGAATGTATTCAAGCACCACAAGTGACTTCTTCTTTTTAAGGAAAAAAAAAAAAGCTCATTGAAAGTCCACCCACATTGTTTTGTTTGTTGCTGTGTTTTATGTCTAACAATGATGCTGGTTGTGTCTTTGTCGATTAAAAGGAAAAAAAAAAGTTTAAATTAGCCTTTCTTTTAGTTTGTGTTGTCTTTTGAAAATCTGTTTGTCCTCCCGTCGCAGCACAGCCTTCCCTTCCATTGTGACACAGCTACTTGTCAATCACCGTAGCCCTGCTTTACATCGTGGCTTTTCTTGTACCGCAGCTATAGAACGCCCTCGCTCCAAACTAGAACGTAACTGTGCTGTACTGTAACACTACTGTGAAGAAATACGAGTTGTCCCCTTCCAACGCTTTACTAGGAAAATGAACCACTGCTAAGCCTTGAGTTTGTTTTATAGACAGTAGAGAAACTCCAGACAGATGATTGGGCTTAAAGAGTGACAAGGTTAGCGCCAGTTAGCATCAAAACAATCAGTGCTTCCACTGAAGTCAGTGTCTCCCCTTCTCTGAGCTTACTTAAGTAAACTATAGGCTTTACTTCAGGCCTAATGGCTTTCATTCATCGTCAACAAGCTGTCCACTCTTTTAATGGTTGAGTAATAAATATGTGTCGAATAGGTTTTAATAGAGTAGTCGTTGGTAAGATAACACCTTACTTCTCTTACTGTTTTGTAATCTTGGTTAAAAGATGAATGAAAGCGTGTTTGTGCGTGCATTACTTTGTATTTAGCTCTCATCAGAGTGAAAGTTTGAAGGATGATGCTGTAATCAACAAACCAAAAAGCCTTCTTCTCTGTAAACTAACTCCTTGCCATCAACACATTTGTTCTCATGGTTGTTGATGTTGTATAATCCAACCCTTTAACTACAAACTTAAACCACCACGCCCATCATCCTGTAAGGGTTGCTGCATTTGGTAGCACCCACGAATGAGGTTCTGTACTTTTATTTTGTCATGTCTGGGGAGTAGAAGTCCTCCGTCTCACTGTGTGGAGTCTGAAGGTTAAGGGAAAACAGGTGTTTAGGGTTGTAGCGTCCCCCAGTTTTATCAGAGGGAGATGGTCAAATAAATAAAAACCCTGTCTCTAGATAAACTCTTGGATTGTTTGAGCCTTCCTTGTGTCGGAAATGCAGTGGTGCACTCACCACTTCAGTGGCTCCACTGCTCATGCTTCCAAAACCTTGATACCGCTCCAGTACTCCAGGCAGGATCAAATAAAAATTCAGTGTCGGACCAGTGAAATGGAGGTTGTGTGTAGGAAAACACCTGAGGTTTACCACTCCAAACTGGAGGCAGGAAGGTAGAGAAACACTTCTCAGTGTTAAGGTCAGCCTCTGTGACCTTGTCTTCTTCAAAGTAAGGGTTCATGATTTGGTTTGAAATCCCTTCAGGAAGAGAAAGGAAGCTTCCTCCAAATATCATTATGTACCGGGACCAAGTCTGTAGACAACATTTTAACAAAAATTGTTGTTGTTGATGTTCTTTGTTTTATTTTATTTGTTTTTTTTTTACTGGTGCTGACATATATGTGATTATGAGAAAAAGTATATAAAAGATAATGGCTATTTGTAAATATGTTTTTACAGGTTTAAATACATCAGATAATACAGTCTCTACTCTGTAAAGAATTTACTGTTTGTTGGAAAATAGAGAAGTATTTTTATTTTGACGTTTTTTGGTTTCACGTTTAACCCATCTGAGCTATGCCATTGCACTTCAGACAATGTCTTACTACTAATTTGTATTGTAAACCTCTCTTTTTTGGATTTTTTTTTCATTTATTTTTTCTAGTTTGAGATTTGACTCTGTTCTTAAGCAGTGCTTGTTTCTTTTTATCCTGTACAGAATTCTGAAATGTTAACAAAAGAGAATTACAAAAGCCTTTTTTTTTTCAAAAAGATACAATAAAGAGAGAATGTTCTCGCTGATCATATCAAATGAAAGTTTTTGTTGTTCATTGGGTTCATTTGTTAGTCCAGTCAATAGACCACAACTGTGGAGCCCTGAAACGGACAAAATGTAGTAAAAGGTTATCACAAAAGTAAAAAAAATAACTGAATACAAATATAACAAAAACATTCAGCAAGCAAACGTTAACAAAGTTAGCTAGCTAACACTACTTGAAAGTTTTTAGTTTAGTTTGACTTTATAAGAAAATATTAAATCACACACATCTACAAAATGTCAAGGGTAACACAATAAAGTCCAAGACTTCTTCCCATTGTGAAGGCTAGGCGAGCACTTGAAGATGAAGCTAATGTTATAAAGATAGAAGTAGGGTGTCTGTGAACTTCCAAGTATCGCTACCTAGCTAACGGTTAGCCTGCTGGCTAAAATGCTTAAGTTGAGCACAGTATATGGATGATAAACAAATGTTGTAGTTTTATGATGAAAGTTAGCTTAAACATGTAGCTAGCTGAAAAGGATGGTGCTCAGTTTGTTTAGCCACCAGTTGTTTTTTAGTTAAGCTACCTAGCCACACAGTCATCTCCAGTCTCCATTAATGTTACACAAACACACACACACAAACCCTGGACCAGTCACTGCTCTGGACATGCATGGACATGTCCATCTCATTAACATAGGGAAAACTGGAAAGGTGGTGATGAAAAGGAAATGTTTTTCCTTTAGGGAAAAACATGGGGAAGAAGAGTAAAAAAAACTTTATTATTTCATCAGCTGGTTAGTGGTTATTGTCCATTTCTGGGCTCCGTACACAACAACACCAATACTTGCCTGGCTAGCTGACGAGCAGTAATTTTATTTCATTTCAGGGTCTCAAGACTGACTGAGACAAATGCACACACATTCAAGTAGCACCTAAAACCAGACTGACTAACTGCTGCAGTAATGTTTTGTCTAACAGACCTAATTTGCATAATTAGACTTGCATATGCTAAAGAGCAGAGGCTTAATTCTGTCTCGCAGTAATATAGACGATGAATCATGGGCTCCCTGTTGGTGTCAGCAGACAGACAGAAAGACAGACAGACCACACGTAGGGCCAGGACATGTTTGTTGTAATTCATCTTTTTCCCATTCAAACGCACTCCTCATCCTCTGTCAACCACGCCCCTTTTCTTCATCCCTCCTCTTCGTCATGGCAACCTTCATCTACCTCCTCTCCTCATATTCCTGCTACATCTTTCCTTTCCGCTCTCCCTAGCTGCCTTGTTTCTCCTCGATTCTCTACCCTCCACCCACCACACACACACACACACACACGTGCACACACACATACACACACACACACACACATATCCACCACACTCCTGCTTCCCATCTGACATTGATAAATGGAGACTAACAGAGATGACAATATCATTACTCATGTTCAGTAGCGACACCACCCAGGACAGAAAAACGAGAGGAAGAAGGAGGATGAAGGACAGGAGAAAGATGGAGAGTGAAGGGGTGGAGGGGGGATGCTGCAGTTGTAGGTGTTTGCTACAATCCACCCCCAAGCACACACCTTAACATCTCCAGACAGCGCAATGTTGAGGTGTTCATTACTAGTGTGAAAAAGTAGAGCAACTGTTGATAGTACCAGCAGCCTGGAAGATTGAAACTCATCGTCTCCCTACACAAATCCAATCAGACGAGCGTAGCTGCAGGGCTGTAAGAAACAACAATTTTCTTTATCACTAATTCTGCTGCTCCTTTCAATTAATCATTTATTGTATAAAATGTCAAATTCCAATGACAAATTCCGATCGTACATTACCAGAGTTTCAAGGAATTTCTTCCAACAGACAAAAACACCCAAAACATATTTTTATATATTTATTGTATATGAATTTATTATATATTTATTATAAAAATGTAACACCATTTCACATTTGAGAGGCTAAAACTAGTAAGTATTTGGTATTTTCACTTGATAAATTGCTAAAATTATTACCTTTCAAAATTAGAATTAGTAGTATGTCAAGCAAGAGCAGTAAGGAGAATATTAAAATAATAAAATGAACAAGACTAAGAGTCTACAGCCATGCTAGCAGCTCTGTGAGGCTGTACTAAATGCTAACATGCTCACCATGACAATGCTAACATGCTGATGTTTAGCAGGTATAATGTTTAAAGCTAGAGTGCGGGACTTTAACATATAAATGAACGTCCGTTACATTCAAGCCCTTGCCAAACAAGTTCACATAATGCTGATTAAGCCTATCGCCGGCAGGTAAATCTCTAATTGGCAGTAAACCGGAGTTTTTATATCTGACATTCCCTGCTGGCTCACCAGGAAGCAGGGAACAATCCAGAGCCATGTAGAGAGCTCTGCGATCCGCCATTGCTGTAAAAAAAAAAGGTCCATTGGAGAGAATGTTTATTATTGAGAATTGTTTATTGTTTATTTTGTTTATGATTGTATAGTTTGTGTTAATATGCTTTGGCAACATTGTATTGTATGCAGTCATGCCAATAAAGTCACTTGTATTGAAATTGAATGGAGATGGTGCAACTCTCTCATGGCTCTGGGGCAACCGTAGTACCAAGTACCAAAAAATAATCATTATTAAAAGAAAGTCATCCTTCAGAGGAAGGATTAATGTAAAAAAAAAAGAAAGCGATCGATGGCGAGGACAAACACGGATAACCATTGGTGTAGCTTTAGCTTTTCCTTGTTGGACAGCGCTGAGAGACGGGACTGAGGGCAGACACAGCTGTCACGTTACTGCTCTTGAACAGGTTGGTAAAATATTTGGAGTAGGCTATGTAGCTATTACATTTACTCTACCTAAATGATGGATTGTTGTCTTGGAACTGTGGAAATTTCTCTGTATTTTTGTAACTATTTCTGAACAGGAGCCTGGGGCGAGCTCACTGTAGGCATGCATCATAAACACACGTCCACACGTTTGAAAGGCTAAAGTTGTCATACCACTAATGATACAATACATGCAATGTATTTTTTTTGTTTTCTAAGATCTTTGTGGAGCTGTTTCGCCACCACCCAGAATTTATTAAAGAAAATTCCAGCTCTGAGCAGCTCGAAAATCGACTATTTAGCATGCATGCTGTCTTGTTTGAGTATGCTTCATTTGGTCATTTTTCCAGTGTGAACACACTACATACTCAAAACCTGCTTACAAATAACACGACTTTACAGTTTCAAATTGCGTGCAGTGCATATGCCAATTTTGTGTGCAGGCGATACGCCAACCCTTCCCATTAACTTCTGTGGAGAGCAGATGCATCCAAATACTGTGCCACGCATCATCTTGACTGGCATGACGTCACCAGCGAGGCTCAGTTTGGTTTAGTCACCAAAACTAAATGGTAAATGGACTGTAGTTGTATACACCTTTCGCCCACTCAAAGCACTTTACACTACATGTCATTTACTGATGGCAGGTATCAACTGCTCATCAGTGCAAAGAAATTAACTCACACACACACACAATTTGGGATTCAGTATCTTGCCCAAGGGCCCACACTGGCTGGGGGGAGCTGGGATCGAACCGCCGATCTTCTGATTAGAGAACGACCCTTGCCTTGCCTTTTGGCGTCTGCCAAGAGGGCAGGGGACCTGTGCACCCTGTCTGTGCAGTCTTGTATGTCTGTCAGCGCCGACGGGGTCGGTGGCACTGCGTCTGAACCCGTCCTTTCAGCCCAAAGTTATCACCTCTTCATTCAGGTCTAGGGTCATTTGCCTGAAGGCTTCTTTTCCCCTCACACTGACACCTTGTGTCCACTGCACGCTCTGGGCTGTTTTGTGGAGCGCACGGTGGTCTGTCAGGAAGCCCAACGGGCTGTTTGCCTGCCACAGCAGTCGGGCTCAAGGGGCCCCTCTGTTTGTGCAGCGGCTCGCTCACAGGATTTGCGAAGCAGGAGTTATGAGGCGAAGGATCACGCTCCTCCTCCGGAGGACCTGAGGACACACTACATGAAGGGCATCACGTCCGCTGGCTGTGGTGCTTTTCAGGGGTGTGTCAGTGGAGAACATTTGTCGCCTCCTGGTCTTCCACCTTGACCTTTGTGCAGTCATATCTCAGGAACATGACTGCAGATTCTGTGTCTCATTCGGTTGCTTGGTGCACTTTCTGGGTGGGGACCTCATCTGTAGCAGACTGAGGTGCTTTTTGGTAACACCCAGCTTTTGCTGGACTGCTGTCGTTTCTTGATATTTTGGCAAGGTTTGGACTAAAGTTGTTTCGGGCCCAGCTGGAAGTACATCTCATCCCTTGGCCTTCGCCTTAGGTTTTAACTAATAACGAAGCCCATTAGAGAGCAGCGCACATACAAAATAGAAGTAGTAGTTACCTGAATGTAACTCCAGTTCTGTGAGTATGCGCGTAGCCCTCTAACCACAAGCCCAGCTAGTCCTGGTTGTGAATTTCAAAGGGAGACAAGCAATGAATGGGAGACGAGCAATGCGAAGCCAATTAGAGGGCTACGCAGAACTGGAGTTACATCCAGGTGACTACTATTTTTTGATTCAGCGAATCACTTCATGGTATTATAAGGGGGATGGGGTGGTACACAAACAACTCACGCTCCATCCATCATTTGTTTTGTTCGGACAACTTTTCAACTAGCTAGCGCGCTATGCTAGCTAGCTGTCTGCTTATCAACTCCTTGATCATAACAAAATATGCTAACTTTCACCACTGCTCATTTTAGAAAGGCCACCGCAAGAAAATGTGTTCTTTGTTTAGATTATCAAACGGACAATGGATCGTAGATGTTTGTTTCTGGCTGTCAGCATTAGCTAGTGTAGCTAGCGAGCCTTCATTTCCCCAGGATCGTGCCCGGTGGGAGGAGAGGCCCCTAGTTCTGTGAGCCAATGGGGCAAGCATGAGTAGTAGGGTTCTGTCCACCAAAATCTGTTTCTGAACAAATTTGAGGCACGAAATGAGCAATCCAGTTACTGAATCTTCACTCAGATCTACAAGGCCTAACTAATTTAAAAGTTTGCTCTGACTTTCGTAACACAAGGGCTGCACTGCCGGCTGCCACTGCTAGCCTATTAGCTTACTACCATAATTTCCCATACAGGTTAGCGAGTTAGCTAACATTAGCTTGCAGTTTACTGCATACAACCTGTACGCCTGAGATCAGCAACTAACTACTTAACTAAAACGCCATAGGTTTTCTTTGTCATTTTCCTGATCCTTATTATAATTATAATATTATTATTATTATTAATATATTCTGTTACTGATATCTTGCATCAGCCATCGGGTCGCAATAATTCCTGCATGAGAGGGGCCTGAGGAGAGTATGGTCTGAGGATGGAGGTCTGAGGTGCTGCAGTTGGACACTCTTGGTAAAATGACACACTGTCTCTGCACAATGGAAG
Organism: Siniperca chuatsi; assembly: GCF_020085105.1. Classification (NCBI taxonomy): domain Eukaryota; kingdom Metazoa; phylum Chordata; class Actinopteri; order Centrarchiformes; family Sinipercidae; genus Siniperca; species Siniperca chuatsi. Next base: position 27,875,761 of record NC_058044.1, on the reverse strand, counting down.
TCCAGCCTGGTATTGGCAAATCACCGGCACGCCAAATTGGACTTTGTTGTATACACTGCACACAATTTGAAAGTGTAAAGTTGTGTTATTTGCACTCAGATTGAAGAGAACGGGCTGGGATCTGGGACACGCTGTAAATTATTTTGACCTGATGATGGTGCTAGGTGAATAGTTAGGCATCGCCAAAGTGATAATAATTTATCCTAAGCGGGACATGAATGTCTGAACCACAATTCTTGACAATCCATCCAGTAGTTGTTGAGATACTTTAGTCTAGACCAAAGTGGTGGACCAACCTGACCGACTGTTGCTAGCATGGCTAAAAAGCTAGATGACTTACAAATTTGCAGTGCAAAAGTGACATTGCTGATTTTTGCAGCAAAAACACATAATTTCTTTAGTGGAAAGTCTAACCCAACTAATTTAATTATTGCACAGGGCAGGTGGCAGGTAAAAGGCCTCATGAACACACACACACACACACACACACACACACACACACACACCTGTCTTCTTGCTCCCCAGCGCTCAGGAGATTGTCAGCAGCACAGACAACGAGCCAGCCATAAGTCCAAGTTAATGACAGCCAGTTTCCTCCTGTAGCCAAACACTTACACACACACACACACCATAAGCCTTGCACACACTCCAGAGGCACCGTTATGGGCTCTAATCAGAACGACAAATGATGTGTCACAAAGAGTGGGAGATGAGTTAGAAGAATCATTCAGTCTCTTTCGCTCTCAGAGAGTAATAAGGTGAAGAAATGTAGCTGGAGAAATGTGGAGTGGAAAGACATATAGAGGGGGAAAGAGAGAACAGGGGATGGGATAGTGTGGAGTGAGAGGGAGAAAAGTGTGTGTCTGTGTGTGTGTGCGGTGTCAAGTTGATGAATGTGGTAGCAGGAGCCATTGTGGTGGAGGAGGAGTAGGAGGCCACCAGATAACAGCAGAGCAAGGCCTAAGCTGTCTCACACCATGAATAAAACACCATGAAAATCCCTGTCTCTCTCTCTCTCTCTCTCTCTCTCTCTCTCACACACACACACACACACACACACATTTCTAATTACCTTTGGATGACTTTATCTTTCTGTTTCATTGAGTTATTTAAATGGTAAGTATCAGACTGTGGGATAAGTGCTCTGTATGCTGCCCCAGCTTGTCTAAGATAACCTGCACATGTATATGTACTGTATAGAGTACATATGCACACACACATGCTTAGTGAACTATCCACTCTCCCCCCACAACTCAAAAGTAGTGCAAAGTTTGCTTGCTGGCAAGTGATAAGAAACAAATTGAACAGTGATGTGGTTTCACCTCTTTTATGTCTTTATGGCGCCCTCTAGTGACGCTGGCAGGAACTGAGAAAAGCTTCATCCTGCTCACTGTACTGCTACATGGATTTTCCCACTTTACACTATAACAGCCGTTTCAGTGTGGAGCAATGAAGATGTTAATCAAAATGTTATGATGTTAGATATGTTAAAACATATTGCGAGGGAATGCAAAAGTAGTTCTCAAAAACATTCTCGCCGTGACCTTTAAGGGGCTGAATATATCTGTACGGAGAATCTGCAACAAAAAGATGGTCAGCATAACAGAAACAGACCGTGTAAAGGAAATTCAGAAGTTTGTTTCTAAACGCATCATAAATGTTAAAAATGTATTGCTTAAAACATGTTACGAAGACTGTTAACTATGTAGTACTGAACTGTGGAGTTAGACCGTTTTTCACCATCTTTGTGTTCAGGATTTTTTGGGCGGGGCTGAAACCATGGCTCCATGACGCACTGGAGTCACCGAGCGTGGCCCCTCCCCTAACACTACAATAACTAACTTTGCTGTTAGTTACTACAGCCTACAGGTTGCTAGCTAGCTATGCCTTCGTCCCGCCAATGCATATTCCCTGAATGCAAGAAATTACGAAACAGCTCGGCCTCCTCATTTAAATTTCTCAAGAATTATGAGATCAAGAAAAGGTGGATTGATTTTGTGAAGATCCACCTTGATGGAGAGCTATGGATCACCACCAACACCCACCTCTGCCTCTGCATTTTACACCTGATAGTTTTACAAACTTTCATCGGAGATAACTGGGATTCAGTGATAAGCCGCTGTTACTGGGGAATGGGGCTGAACCAACTATCTGAGCAGCGTGTGTGCGTCGTGGAACCGCTGTCTGTGTGGACACCACACATGTGCGAGCCGCAGCAGTTCAGCGAGACAGCCACCACACACAGGTAGAGAGAGGAAGGCAGTGTGGCCCAAGCGTAACTATTTTGGAGTAATCCCATACAAATCCTCCTCATTTTAGACTTTACCTGGCCGCATTGCATTTCAATGAAAATTCTGGCTTACCCAAGCGAGGACTGCAGCAGGAGAACTGCAGTTCCAAATAAAATTTCCCAAGGCCAAGAGAGGGGAACATGTTGTGTGCCATGGTCAAGGCCAAATATACTACTGGTTAGGTAATTCTCAATTGTCTGTTGGTATTTCCATACTAATATATGCATGATTCCAAACACATCCGCCCCGCTGGCGAGATTTTGGCACCACCTGAGCGACAAGGTGTAGTACATTTGCCAGTGTGACACAATTCCTAGCAGTAAACACAACATTTCTATTGCAGTTACTTTGGTAACAATTTGTCAACAGTTGAAACCATATGAATGACTCAAACTATATGCTATGTTATGTGCTCTCTCCTGTGTTTTAGAGTATGTGACTGAGCTTACGGACCTCCTCTTTAACGAGGTCATCCATGACCCTTCACGCTTTGTGGCTGAGATGAATGCAGTGGCTGTTCCTGGATTCCTGTGCTCACAGTATGAGCGACCTGAGAAATCAGACGCAATTGCTAGCCATGTGTTCAGGCTCAGCTGTGTTTAACCCCACAACCCCTTCCCTAATCAGCTGTTTTCTGCCAGCATGTAAGTCATCATCTCACCGTACTAATCTGGCCCTTAATCAAAATTTTGTTATTTGGGTAATATATACATTACATTAGGCCTGTTGCAATAATTACATTATCGACTTATTGTATGATATATGATAACATGATAGTAAGATTTGACAAGAGTGTTTTCCCCACGTGCAGCTGTCATCGTCTTCCTCCAGCATATCTGCCTGCCTCCTGCCTCGGTCCGTCCCTGCACTAGAGCCCCACCAGCCTCCATGTTAAAAAAAGTTAAGTTGTGACACACATACAAACATGTCATTACTCAAAAACAGCTGTCCAAGACTTCTATGATATTTATTAAAAGTGTATTGAATGCATAATTGTGTACATAACAAATTACAGTATAAAAGACTTTAAATTTAAATGGGAGGTTTAAAGTCTGTGTACTCCCCATCTTCATCCGGGTACTCCTGATGAATACGGAGCACAACACAAGAAGGTATGACAACCCTGTTGTGCTTTCCCAGGTTTCTCCGGCACGACTGTAATGACAAAATAACAACAAAATGTCATGTCATGTGGCAATTTTATATTTATCTAGGTTTGCTTTGGGTCCGTGGTCTTCTTTCTGATAATTACAATACAAACGGACACTGTGGAGTTGTTGTTATCAATATCTGGTGTCTTTTTAGAACACTTATGTTGATAGATTAATTCTCGCCAGCAGGTGGTGCTATGAATGTAATATTAATATGTCACAGCCAAGTGCCTGAAAAATATGCTTTGTTAATTTCTTCCAGTTCTACTCTGTCAGCATTTTCAAGGAATCGTCTCAGTAAAGAAGACAATACACCTCTGCTTAGCTGCGCTCATGTCGAACAGTGTGGGCAGAACAACCCCTCTGAAAGTAGTTAAGTTTATGTCTTTGATTGATACATTAAACAAAAACAGCCTTAGTCTTATTTTTTCCTTTTTTTCCAGGTCTTTCAGAACGGGACCCCAGAAGACGCCAGTTTGAGTCATTAACCTGCAGTCTGCCTCAAATCATTTTGGCTGTATGAATCGACCAGGACATAGACAGCAGTTGTTATGTTTTTCCAGTGACTTTCCACAACCATCGAGCAAAAATTTCAGAATAATTATCCCATTAATGCATGTTACTAACTCTACATTTTATCGTTCCGGTAGTTTTGTGCTTTCTCGTCTCTTATCTCTCCTTCTGTCGCTTTCAGCAGGTATTTCTGCCTCAGGAGCTGCAGAGTCTGGATCTGTGATTGCTGGAACACTGCTGCTGTCTCTATGGTGGAGAGGAGGTTGCGTGGCTCAGATCCTACTTAGTGGGCATCACCTGCAGCTGCGTAATTGTCCTTCTGGATCCATCCAGATCCTCTTCACTTATGTTTTACAATCTACATTTTGTCATCATAATTGTTTGTACTATTTGTACAAACAATACATATACATATACATTTTGTACTGTATTTTCTGTTGTGAATCTATTCTGTACACACGACATCTATTGCATGTCTGTCCCTCCTGGGAGAGGGATCCCTCCTCTGTAGCTCTTCCCGAGGTTTCTCTTCATATATATACATATATATATATATATATATATATATATATATATATATATATATATATATATATATATATATATATATATATATATATATATATATATATATACATATATATATATATATATACATATATATATATAAAATTGGTGAGATAGAGAGAAAGGGAGACTCCTTATCTAACAAATTAGTTAACGATGCAATAGCTGTGCACTATCCATCACAGTGAAAAAATAATTTAGTTTGATGCTACTTTAGTTTGTTCCAACAAACTGGTCCCTCACATTCTTTCACACAGGTTGATCCTTCCTGTGCCTTCTTCTTTCAACAGGACTAACAGACTGGAAGTCTAAAGCCACAACAGCAGCCCATTGAGGCTGTGATGTTCAATACACACCAGAAAACTTGGACAGATGAAGACTGTGGAGGCAACCATACCATAAGTGGGGCAAAAAAAATGAAATGTTTGACCTGAAGGTGACACTGAGAAAAGGCTACATTGTAACCTAAATAAAACAGGTTTATCCTCTGATGAGCATGACATTCCCAGTAATACACTGCTCTGCAGATGCTGTGGCAACCCATCCTGTAAATTCTGATATTTTGTGTACAATGTTGACAGTCTGGCTGGAGAGTGGCACTAAAGAACAAGCTAAGAGGCCAAATACACTCAGCCTTTTTCACAGCAGCACTGTGTATTTCTTTAAGACAATCTTTGATTCCTCAGAGTTATCTTGCATTTTAGGACCATTTGATTGGCAAGCTCTCAGATCCTAATCAGAGTCTTCATTTTTGCTTTGTTTGATTTGTGCACAGGGAAGAGGGTTTTTGTTGCAGGTGCAGGTCATTATGTGAGGATGAATTATCATTCAATTAGTGGGGGCACGTGTCATTATATACACTACATGGCCAAATCTATGTGGACACCTGAACATTACACCCACATGTCATTGTTAAGCATCGCATTCCAAAAACCATGGGGAATTAACATGCTGCTATAACAGGCTCCACCTTTCTGAGAAGTGTCGTGTGCAGGCCTGTCATGTTCTTCCACACCAAACTGGGAAAACCTTTTTTTTATGGACCCGGCTCTGTGCACGGGGGCATTGTCATGTTGAAACAGGAAAGGCCTTCTCTGAACTGTTGCCACAAAGTTGGAAGCACACTGCTATCTGAAATATACTTGTGTACTGTAGCATTAAGATTCTCATTAGAAGGAAGATTTGGAACTAAAAACAACCCCAGACCATAAATACACAAAAGTATATGGACAGGGATGTATTAAATAGTATATTGCTTTTGGGAGATAGAATGGGAAAAACTGGAAGTGTTTCTAGTATGGTGAATACACTACGTTCAGGGGCGTTACCATTAAGAATGGGGCAGTTTTAATCAGATCATCCAAATGATACTTTAAACTTGACTCCCTATGTTGTCAGGGAAAAGCGAGCAGATTTCAGTGCTGATCCAAGTTCTTTTGGGGTGTTAGGCCTCATTTGAACACCAAAAAACACACTTGAAGAAAGATTCCTGGATATGTCTACTTGAAGTCTAAAACAAGTGACATATTTAAAGATTTAAAGTAGGGATGAGCGAGTACACCATTATCTGTATCTGTATCTGTTCTAACTAACTAAATGATCTGTATTCGTATCCGGGCTTAAACCAGACATGGGTGGTTACTACTGGTGTGACTAACCAGAAGTTGTTCATTTAAGCCGGAAATTGATATGGGTTGATCAGAAGTTGCTATATTTATTAGAAAACTATTTACAGAACAACCTCAGAATTGAGCTTCAGAGCAATGTTTTTGATCACAAGAGTAAGAGAACTATTTACAGAACTAGGTTTTTAATAAAAGTTGCTATATATAACAAGTACAGATATTGACACATTTTACTCTGATGATACTCATACTCGTAAAAAGGATATTATCTGTACCGGATATTCGTTTCAGCCGAGTACTCGCTCAACCCTAATTTAAAGACCCCTTACATGTTGGCTCTGTTCCTCCAAAACAAGGACTGTAATGCTGTAGTACTTGATAGGAGCCATGGAGCCTATATCATTTTATACTATTATAGTATAAAATGATTTACACCAAAATTAGCGTGTATATGCAGGTTTTTGAGTGAATGCTGATTGTACCCTCTCACACTGAAGACAAAAGCCAGATGTTAGTGGGTGTTAGCGGATTTTTCCCAGTGTAAAATGGGTATCATATTAAAATTATATCTATATTCAGAAAGGCATACACAGGCAGATGTAATTTACTTCAACAGAACTGGATTGAACAATTTGCAACATTTTAAAATATTTAATAGGTGCACAAGAAGGGTTGGGTGGGGAGGGGTGGAGGTTTGGGGAGGAAGGGATAAGAGGGGGTGAGGTAGGAGGGGAAGGGGTAGAAGGGGTAGAAGGGGGTGGGGGAAGGGGTAGGAGGGGAGAAGGGGTAGGAAGGGGGGAGTGGGTAAGGTAGGAAGGGGGTGGAGGGTAGGGGTAGGGGTTTCAGGAGGAAGGATGTTGGGCTGATGTCTGACCTGAGTCAAACCGGCAGCAGGTTTCTCCTCCTTACTGTTGCTTTTCAGTTTGCACGCCTGTTCTTCTTTTTCTTCCCCTCTTCTTCTTTGCCTTCTTCTCATTTTTCTCATTCATTTCCTTCTCTTCATTCCTCTTCAACTCCTTCTCCTCCTTTTCATTTTCTTTGTTCTCCATCTTTTCTTTCCTCTCTTTCTCCATTCTTTCTTTCTCCTCCTTTTCCATCTTTTCTTTCCTCTCTTGCTTTGCCTTTTCTTTCTCCACCTTTTCTTTCCTCTCTTTCTCCATCTTTTCTTTCTCCTCCTTTTCCATCTTTTCTTTCCTCTCTTTCTTTGCCTTTTCTTTCTCCAGCTTTTCTTTCCTCTCTCTTTCTCCATCTTTTCTTTCTCCACCTTTTCCATCTGTTCTTTCCTCTCTTTCTTTGCCTTTTCTTTCTCCACATTTTCCATCTTTTCTTTTCTTCCTTTCTCTTCTTCTCATTTTTCTCCTCCTCCTCCTCCTCTTTCATTTTCTTCTCCTCCTGTTCCTTTCTATCTTTTTCTCAGACTGCTCCTGCTCCTTTGTGTTGAAAGTGAGCTTCTGAAAAGAGAAAAACAGTATATGTTTTACTGCAAAAGCTCATTCTGAACCCATCTAAAACAAGCTGTTAGAATCCAACAAGTCATTATTCTGAAGCATAGCGATGAGCTGAGGCAGCGTACCTGCAGCTGGTTGTTCTTGGACACGAGGCTCGCCTCCAGAGCATCACATGTGCTCTTCCACTGCTCTTCGCTCCTCTTCAGCTCCTTCTCCATCTGAGACAGCAGGCCCAGGGTCTCCATGTGGGCTCTTGTTCTAGCCCGCCTTTTTTTGGTGACCCTTTTGAGGAGGTCATCTTTTGTTTGAGCTCCTCTTGGAGCTGGCTCACCTCCACCTGCCTGTTTCCCAGCAGGCCAATCTGCTCCTTCAGAGCTTTGTTTTCCTCCTTGAGAGACTTTATCTCAGTGATGGCAGAGTACAAGGCATCTCTGAGTCCCTGCACAACTGAGTTAGGAAGCTGCTCGGAGTGCTGCAGCTGCACCGCAGCCGGCCTGATTGGGCCGTATAATGCAGCACCAAACTGCATTGGCCAAAATGCCTGAAAGACAGAAACATACATGTAGTTCTTCTGTTGACATTTGATACACAAAGAACTACTATGTGCACTTACTATTTTTCAGTTTCACTTGAGTTTGTTTGGGGTTAAGTGTGGGTAACAATAAATGATTCAAGTTGTGACACTCTAACATCTATCTTCTTTCTAGAAAATGATTTAAGCAACACATTGCTGAAAAAGTGTTCACCAAAATGTCTGTCCGGGTCAAATGAGAAAAGCTTACCCGGTTTCTTGAGCGGATCTTCTGTCCATGTCAAGATATTGGCTGTAAATATAGTAGTCGTACTTCACAGTTGGAGTTCAACTTGAAACTGTATTGTAGTTTCAGAGTTGTGGTACTTTCTGATATAGTTGTTGTTGTAGTTACTGAAGTTGTATTTTGCAATTGTTGAGAGTTTGTTTTCACCAAAGACAGAGAGGTAGTACTCAGCTCAGGTTGTTAAATGTAAATGAGGTTTTCTACAGGAGCAGGAGACAACCAAGATGTTCATTATGATGTCAGTGTTCTACAATGATTGTGATGATGGAGCATTCTCATCATGTGTTCTAGCTTCTCAGAATTCTAACAAAGACCTTAATAGCATTTTCTAACTACCTCTGATCTGATTAATTTTCCAAAATCATGCAGTTTTGGTAGAAGCACTATTGAAAAATATTAACTTTTTAATATTAACTTTTTGTTTATTATTAACTTTTTGTTTAATATGCACAGAGCACAGAAAAACAACATATTTTTATTGGTCAGACGGAGTGAACAGACTTTTGTTCTTGAAAGCAATAGGAGACAGTAAAGGTGACACTATGTTTCCGCCCCAATCAGTATCATGTATTACTACTTGCACACCTGGGGCCCACATTGTCAAAAACATACAAGAAATCAATGAACACAAAAGCTCTATAAGGCATAAAGAGCCAAACTACTTGAAGTGTACTGTGTATCCCTTCTCTTCGGATCCCCAACAAAGAAGACTAGACTGTTTTCCTTTAACAGGTGTCAATAGACAATATCAATGTCGGCAAAAAGCCAGCCCTCCAACAACAACAGTACTTTTATTCAAACATAAAGCAGGACAGTTTTTATGGTGTGTGGATAACCAGGTACCAGCTACATCTCCAGTCTCATGGTGCAACATAGAAGATACATTTGCATATATGAGTAATTTTTTGCTAAATGAGTATTAACATATAAGCTTCTGTTACTGTGTTAGTCATTACTTACTAATGGGAAAGTGAAATCTGCTCTCAGACACAATCCTAAAACAGACAGTTTTATAAAACAATTAATCAATCAACTTTTCTTAAGCAAATCAAAATAATACTCAAACAAACTAAACATACTGAAAACATATAAGCCTGCATATCCATTGCGCCTGTAAAATCACAATTGCGCCCCCTTCAATAACGCTGTAAAAAAAAACTGGCCCAAGGTTGAACCGAATTGCCGACTCCTGGTGTATATGAAGGTGTTTATTACAGTTTGTCCATCAGAATGCACTGAATTATAAAATGACCCACTCAGTACACATCTTGGACACAATTCTTTACCAATGAAATTCATGGGATCATAAAATATTGGTTTATGTTGCAAAGCCAACAACTAATGTGCATGTTAAATACGCATCAGACTTTAGCATCAAGTAGTGGTATTCAAGCCAGTTTCAATCTCTGCCAGTTGATCTTCATAACAATTTAGAAACATGATGTGTTTTGGGAAATGGTTGATAAAATTGAAAAGTATACATGATATTTGTAAATTGGTTGTAACCATTTTATTAAAGTCCCCCTCCACCCAAAAATGTGTTTTGTTTATTGTTACTTCACTTTAGGTGTCTTCACTGTGCAGAATGGTATATGCACAGTTTTTTTTATGAACTTTATTATTTATTCATTTTTTTACACACATTGACAATAATGCTAAAGCGCTTGTGAGTGACAGTGTCATGTTATAGTGCAGCAGAAAAACAACAACATACAATATATAGCAACTATAAGAAAAACACACCTCCAACAGTCAGCTTGGTCATATGTCACATATTACAGTAAACATAATAACTTCACCCTTCAGGTCAGAATACAAATAAACAAATGAGAATAATAAATAAATAAGAAGATAAAATGGAATCTCATTCGAGGATAACTGTGAAGGTGTAGGCAAAATAAGGCCCGACATCTTCTTACATTTCTTGGAAGAGCTTTTCAGTGTATATTGGATTTTTTCAAGCTGTAAATTATTGAAAATGTCTTTTATCCACAGAGTGTGAGAAGGCAGTGTTGGTGATTTCCCTCTCATCAGTATTAGCCAATAATGCCACAAAAGCCGTCAGATCCGCTTGAAGCCTAGGAAACAGCAACTGAGGGATGCCAACAGAGCAGTAATAGCATTAGGCTCGATAAGTGTCCCAGTTACCTCCGTCAAAGTATTGAAGATCGCAGTCCAGTAGTTATGCGGAGATTTACACGACCAAAACATATGCACATGGTTTGCAGGTGTTTGATGACATTTTTCACAAGAGGGGTCAATATTGTCATAAATTTAGAGATGCCTAACTTTGGTCCAATTAGTGCAGGGAACAACTTTACATTGAATCAACCCATGTCTGGCGCAGACAGATGAGGTATGCATGTTTAAGAATATCCCCCCCAAAATTCCTCAGAGATCCCCCTCCCCCAAATCCTCCACCCAAAGATCCCTACCCCCAAAATCACACCTTTCATCACAGGGACCTGAGTGAGAAAAGCATCTGGAGGCATCTCATCAGGCAGGTTAGGGAACTGGGCATATCTATCTAGCTTACAAAACTACGAATTTGCAGGTATCTAAAAAAATTATGTTTAGGAAGAGAGAATTGTTTAATTCTGAGTTTGAACCATATGGAAAATGCACGATCCGATATAGAGGAGGAAAAGCTTGATTTGCAGCTTGTGGAACAGAGGTAGAAAAAGTTTGCAAACCAAGGTGACATTTAAACTGGTTCCAAATTCTTAAGGAGGTTTTAACAATTACATTTTTAACATAGAGGAGAAGGCAGTTGATGGGGGAGTGTATAAGAGCGGTCAGCGACACAGGTTTAGAGGAAAAAGACTCCATAGCCAACCAAGCAGGAGGGGTTGGTGGAATGTGTCAGATCTGAGCCAATATTATAAAATTCTAAGGTTAGTAGCAGTCATAAAATCTAAAGTTTGGTAAGGCCATTCCTCCAAGATGCTTCGGTCTCTGTGAAAAGTCCTTATATAGTCTCTGGGTTTTTTTGTTCCAAATAAACTCCAAACTTAGACTATCAATTTTCCAAAAAAACTCTTGAGGGAGGAAAATAGGTATACACTAAAATAGATAGGAGAACTTTGGGAGAGTATTTTTACAGAGTTGATCCTCGCAGCTAAATTTTGTGGGAGCAGTGACCAGCATTCAAAGTCAAAGTTGCATATGTGCTAAACAAGGTGTAAAATTGGCATTAAAAAGATTTTTGTATTTGAGATTCCAAGATATGTAAAACGTTGCCGAGACATTTTAAATGTACAGAAGAAGGTCGTCCACATAAAGAGAGACCCTTTGTTCTGTGCCGTTCCAGGTAATCTCTGTGATGCAGGGGTTAGAGAGAAGCGCCATGGCGCTGATAGCGACAGCGAACAGCAGGGGGCTCAAAGGGCAACCTTGTCTGGTGGACTTATGTAGAGGAAAGTATTCTGATTGAGTATTATTTGTTCTAACTGAGGCTTGAGGAGAGGAATAGAGTTTATCCCAGGTAATAATTCGAGTCGAATTTATGTAGAGTATGAAAGAGATAGCCCCACTCCACGCAATCAAAAGCTTTCTCAACCTCCAATGATATTAATGCTTCTGGAGCAGTGAAGTTAGATGGATTATAAATTATATTGAATAACCATCTTAAATTTTAAAAAAGAATGTCTATTTCTAATTAAACCTGTATGATCAAGGGAGATAATAGATGGAAGTTTAGCCTCAAGGCGCAAAGCTAGTAATTTAAAGTTTACATTCAGCAGGCTGATGGGACATAACGAGGTACAGGACAGAGGGTCCTTATTCTTTTTTAAAATAAGGGAGATTGAGGTTTGGTTGAGGGTTTGGGGCAGAGACCCAAATGCTTCATTAAAACATGTCAGTTAAGATGGGGGCTAATTTATGTAAAAACTTCTTATAGAACTCAGCAGAATAGCCTGCTAATCCTGGACATTTACCACATTCCATAGCTGCTGTAGTGAGCTCTTCAACAGTGTTTCTTTCCAAATAATCGACAAAGTCAGGGTGAACGGTAGGGATATCAAGTGAATTAAAGAAATTATCCAAATGTGAAGAATCACCTGTGTTTTCAGAATTAGTCTATACAGAGATGCGTAAAAATCTTTAAACTCATCATTAATTTTCTTAGGATCAATTGATTGCCTGAAGATGTTTGGATTTGGGGAATTTGGTGAGATGATGTCTGTCACAGTTGATAGGCTAGCAATCTGCTGGCCTAATCCCCATGCTCGTTATAGGTGTATCTGGTTTTTAGTATCATTTGTGCATGTGCAGTTTGATACTAGGATGTTTTCACATTCACCTGACGGGGAAGGTTTTTCTGTGTTCACCTTAAATCTCAGTTTAAAACGAGCATGTATGAGATGATTTTGTGACACCACAACTAGTTTGGGTGTGGAGGCCCATCCTGGACCAGTTTGTAACTTATACAAAAGTGTGATGTGGAAACTTGAATCCTCCAGTAAAAACACTACGGTGGCCAACAAGGGCAAACGCACTGCAACTAGAAAACACATGCAAATAGACAAAACACAAGCAAATTAAGAAAATATCTTAATCAATTTGACAACACATGTGCTGCAAATACACACAACCAAGCACAGAAGCATGCTGCAAATACACAGAACAACAACAAAGTATTAATAGAGGACACTAAAAGGAGCTGAACAGCTTGGACACGCTTGTTGTTGCCATGGTTTGTTTTATACGGTACATAGGAAACACTATTTATGTGCACTTGGTCACTCCAACGTTCAGAACAGGCAAGAGTCTGTCATCACTGATGAACTTGGTATTATCTGATTAACAGCAGTTTTCCAACATTTTTTTTCAAATTCCTTCAAATTTACCGTAATTTTCAGTTTCAAAAATGTTTTACAAACTTTTTTAAAATCTCCTGCTCCCACGAGGTAAGTGCACGCTGCAGATCAGACTGCGCAAAGTGGAGAAACAGTTGCCTACAAAATAAAATAACAGAAAAAAAAATGACCGGATGAAACTGACGTGACTTCCTGAGTCACAACCCTTTTTAGTGTCCTCTGGAAACACTTCCGTTGTCGTTCTGTGGGAAAACCATATCAGATACAAAGTATTATTCGAAGCACCGTATTTTATATGTATTAAAAACATGTCTGGAGAGGACCTTCTTTGTCACAGTCCTCCATGCTCTGGTATACCAGTCGGCCAACCGCCGCCATTTTGGAAGGTGCCGGAGCTTCCGTCACCACGTGAGGAGGAAGCGAGTGAGGAGAGAAGACGGAGCAATCGAGCGGAGCGGCTGAAGCAGGCGAGCCAGGGCCGTCACTCAACTCTACTCGTCTTGACTACCCGGGCTAACTTTAGCTACATGTGCTGAGGTCGAGGGGAAACTGATCTCAACTGCAACAATGCCGACAGTTACTTTACCGCCGAAAGAGAACGCTCTCTTCAAGAGGATTTTGGTGAGTTGATTGTTTAAGAGCTGCATAGCGATAGCTGGCGTTAATACAGACTACTGACGAGTTTAAAGATTCATCGGCGGCACTTGTGTGTCAGTGTAGCTCTCAGGCTGTTAGCGTTATCTTCAGTTTGTTAGCAAAATGGCATCATTGAATGGGTTAGCTAGCCCGGCCCTGACGTGCGCTGTCACTGTAACGTAAAGTCAAATAGGTTGTTCATGACTTTGTTGTGATTCTGACAAGATTTGTTCATGGTGATTAAAATACAACACTACTAAAACACGTTGGCGCTGGCATAAATAGCCAGACTTAGCTAGTTAGTGGCGATAGGCCCCACCGCTTGTCAAACACAACAACCAGTAGCTTAACGTTAGGTTCCACGATGGCTAACTCGCTAACCTAGCCAATGTAACGGTCGTGCATGCTGTTAAATTTAGCTTCTTAAGCTACGTTCAAGTAGTTCTCAAAAACAATCTCGCTGTGACCTTTAAGGGGCTGATTATATCTGTACGGAGAATCTGCAACAAAAAGATGGTCAGCATAACAGAAACAGACCGTGTAAAGGAAATTCAGAAGTTTGTTTCTAAACGCATCATAAATGTTAAAAATGTATTGCTTAAAACACGTTACGAAGACTGTTAACTATGTAGTACTGAACTGTGGAGTTAGACCGTTTTTCACCATCTTTGTGTTCAGGATTTTTTGGGCGGGGCTGAAACCATGGCTCCATGACGCACTGGAGCCACCGAGCGTGGCCCCTCCCCTAACACTACAATAACTAACTTTGCTGTTAGTTACTACAGCCTACAGGTTGCTAGCTAGCTATGCCTTCGTCCCGCCAATGCATATTCCTGAATGCAAGAAATTACGAAACAGCTCGGCCTCCTCATTTAAATTTCCCAAGAATTATGAGATCAAGAAAAGGTGGATTGATTTTGTGAAGATCCACCTTGATGGAGAGCTATGGATCACCACCAACACCCACCTCTGCCTCTGCATTTTACACCTGATAGTTTTACAAACTTTCATCGGAGATAACTGGGATTCAGTGATAAGCCGCTGTTACTGGGGAATGGGGCTGAACCAACTATCTGAGCAGCGTGTGTGCGTCGTGGAACCGCTGTCTGTGTGGACACCACACATGTGCGAGCCGCAGCAGTTCAGCGAGACAGCCACCACACACAGGTAGAGAGAGGAAGGCAGTGTGGCCCAAGCGTAACTATTTTGGAGTAATCCCATACAAATCCTCCTCATTTTAGACTTTACCTGGCCGCATTGCATTTCAATGAAAATTCTGGCTTACCCAAGCGAGGACTGCAGCAGGAGAACTGCAGTTCCAAATAAAATTTCCCAAGGCCAAGAGAGGGGAACATGTTGTGTGCCATGGTCAAGGCCAAATATACTACTGGTTAGGTAATTCTCAATTGTCTGTTGGTATTTCCATACTAATATATGCATGATTCCAAACACATCCGCCCGCTGGCGCGAGATTTTGGCACCACCTGAGCGACAAGGTGTAGTACATTTGCCAGTGTGACACAATTCCTAGCAGTAAACACAACATTTCTATTGCAGTTACTTTGGTAACAATTTGTCAACAGTTGAAACCATATGAATGACTCAAACTATATGCTATGTTATGTGCTCTCTCCTGTGTTTTAGAGTATGTGACTGAGCTTACGGACCTCCTCTTTAACGAGGTCATCCATGACCCTTCACGCTTTGTGGCTGAGATGAATGCAGTGGCTGTTCCTGGATTCCTGTGCTCACAGTATGAGTGACCTGAGAAATCAGACGCAATTGCTAGCCATGTGTCCAGGCTCAGCTGTCCAGGTGGGGTGGAAATAGCTCCAACACATGGTGACTCAACACCCATCTAACCCCACAACCCCTTCCCTAATCAGCTGTTTTCTGCCAGCATGTAAGTCATCATCTCACCGTACTAATCTGGCCCTTAATCAAAATTTTGTTATTTGGGTAATATATACATTACATTAGGCCTGTTGCAATAATTACATTATCGACTTATTGTATGATATATGATAACATGATAGTAAGATTTGACAAGAGTGTTTTCCCCACGTGCAGCTGTCATCGTCTTCCTCCAGCATATCTGCCTGCCTCCTGCCTCGGTCCGTCCCTGCACTAGAGCCCCACCAGCCTCCATGTTAAAAAAAGTTAAGTTGTGACATACATACAAACATGTCATTACTCAAAAACAGCTGTCCAAGACATCTATGATATTTATTAAAAGTGTATTGAATGCATAATTGTGTACATAACAAATTACCAAACAATTACAATATAAAAGACTTTAAATTTAAATGGGAGGTTTAAAGTCTGTGCTCCTGATGAATACGGAGTACAACACAAGAAGGTATGACAACCCTGTTGTGCTTTCCCAGGTTTCTCCGGCACGACTGTAATGACAAAATAACAACAAAATGTCACGTCATGTTGGAATTTTATATTTATCTAGGTTTGCTTTGGGTCCGTGGTCTTCTTTCTGATAATTACAATACAAACGGACACTGTGGAGTTGTTGTTATCAATATCTGGTGTCTTTTTAGAACACTTATGTTGACAGATTAATTCTCGCCAGCAGGTGGTGCTATGAATGTAATATTAATATGTCACAGCCAAGTGCCTGAAAAATATGCTTTGTTTAATTTCTTCCAGTTCTACTCTGTCAGCATTTTCAAGGAATCGTCTCAGTAAAGAAGACAATACACCTCTGCTTAGCTGCGCTCATGTCGAACAGTGTGGGCAGAACAACCCCTCTGAAAGTAGTTAAGTTTATGTCTTTGATTGATACATTAAACAAAAACAGCCTTAGTCTTATTTTTTTCCTTTTTTCCTTCCTTTCAGAACGGGACCCCAGAAGACGCCAGTTTGAGTCATTAACCCGCAGTCTGCCTCAAATCATTTTGGCTGTATGAATCGACCAGGACATAGACAGCAGTTGTTATTTTTTTCCAGTGATTTTCCACAACCATCGAGCAAAATTTTCAGAATGATTATCCCATTAATGCATGTTACTAAATCTACATTTAATCGTTCCGGTAGTTTTGTGCTTTCTCGTCTCTTATCTCTCCTTCTGTCGCTTTCAGCAGGTATTTCTGCCTCAGGAGCTGCAGAGTCTGGATCTGTGATTGCTGGAACACTGCTGCTGTCTCTATGGTGGAGAGGAGGTTGCGTGGCTCAGATCCTACTTAGTGGGCATCACCTGTAGCTGCGTAATTGTCCTTCTGGATCCATCCAGATCCTCTTCACTTATGTTTTACAATCTACATTTTGTCATCATAATTGTTTGTACTATTTGTACAAACAATACATTTGTACAAACAATACATATACATATGCATTTTGTACTGTATTTTCTGTTGTGAATCTATTCTGTACACACGACATCTATTGCATGTCTGTCCCTCCTGGGAGAGGGATCCCTCCTCTGTAGCTCTTCCCGAGGTTTCTCTTCATATATATACATATATATATAAAAAACTTTGTCCTTCACCCTCCGCGGGTGGTCTCATCCTTCGAGCTCGGGTCCTCTACCAGAGTCCTGGGAGCTTGAGGGTTCTGCGCAGTATTTTTGCTGTTCCCAGTACTGCGCTCTTCTGGACCGAGATGTCTGGTGTTCTTCCAGGGATCTGCTGTAGCCACTCCTCCAGTTTGGGGGTCACTGCCCCAAGTGCTCCAATGACCACGGGCACCACTATTGCCTTCACCTTCCAGGCCTTCTCCAGCTCTTCTCTGAGCCCTTGGTACTTCTCTAGTTTCTCATGTTCCTTTTTCCTGATGTTGCCATCGCTTGGTATCGCCACATCAACCACAACGGCTTTCCTCTGTTGTTTGTCAACCACCACGATGTCAGGCTGGTTCGCCATTACCATTCTGTCAGTCTGGATCTGGAAGTCCCACAGGATCTTGGCTCGGTCATTCTCTACCACCTTTGGAGGTGTTTCCCACTTTGACCTCGGGGTTTCCAGTCCATACTCAGTGCAGATGTTCCTGTACACTATGCCAGCTACTTGGTTATGGCGCTCCATGTATGCTTTTCCTGCCAGCATCTTACACCCTGCAGTTATGTGCTGGATTGTCTCAGGGGCCTCTTTGCACAGCCTACACCTTGGGTCTTGTCTGGTGTGGTAGATCTGGGCCTCTATTGCTCTGGTGCCCAGGGCCTGCTCCTGTGCAGCCATGATGAGTGCCTCTGTGCTGTCCTTCAATCCAGCCCGCTCTAGCCATTGGTAGGACTTCTTGATATCAGCCACTTCAGTTATGTTCCGGTGGTACATCCCATGTAGGGGTTTGTCCTCCCATGATGGTCCTTCCTCCAGCACGTCTTCCTCTGTTCTCCATTGCCTGAGACATTCCCTGAGCATGTCATCTGTTGGGGCCTTATCTTGGATGTACTTGTGGATCTTGGATGTTTCATCCTGGATAGTGGCTCTCACACTCACTAGTCCACGGCCGCCTTCCTTACGGCTAGCGTACAGTCTCAGGGTGCTGGATTTGGGATGGAACCCTCCATGCATGGTGAGGAGCTTTCGCGTCTTAACGTCTGTGGTCTGTATCTCCTCCTTTGGCCATCTTATTATTCCCGCAGGGTATCTGATCACTGGCAGGGCGTAGCTGTTTATTGCCTGGGCTTTGTTCTTGCCATTGAGCTGACTTCTTAGGACTTGCCTTACTCGTTGGAGGTATTTGGCCGTTGCCGTCTTCCTTGTTGCCTCTCTTCGAGGTTGCCATTTGCCTGTGGTATTCCAAGGTACTTGTAACCATCCTCAATGTCTGCTATTGTTCCTTCTGGGAGTGAGACCCCTTCTGTGTGGACTACCTTCCCTCTCTTTGTCACCATTCGACTGCACTTCTCAAGCCCAAATGACATCCCAATGTCAGAGCTGTAGATCCTGGTGGTGTGGATCAGTGAGTCGATGTCCCGCCGCTCTTAGCGTATAGCTTGATGTCATCCATGTAGAGGAGGTGACTGATGGTGGCCCCGCTCCTGAGTCGGTATCCATAGCCAGTCTTGTTGATTATTTGGCTGAGGGGTTCAGACCTATGCAGAACAGCAGTGGGGACAGAGCATCTCCTTGGTATATGCCACATTTGATGGATACGTGTGCAAGTAAAATTAAGATGATATATATATATATATATATATATATATATATATATATATATATATATATATATATATATATATATATATATATATATATATATATATATGACTGGAGGTCTAAAGCCACAACAGCAGCCCATTGAGGCTGTGATGTTCAATACACACCAGAAAACTTGGACAGATGACGACTGTGGAGGCAACCATACCATAAGTGGGGCAAAAACTGAAATGTTTGACCTGAAGGTGACACTGAGAAAAGGCCACATTGTAACCTAAATAAAACAGGTTTATCCTCTGATGAGCATGACATTCCCAGTAATACACTGCTCTGCAGATGCTGTGGCAACCCATCCTGTAAATTCTGATATTTTGTGTACAATGTTGACAGGCTGGCTGGAGAGTGGCACTAAAGAACAAGCTAAGAGGCCAAATACACTCAGCCCTTTTCACAGCAGCACTGTGTATTTCTTTAAGACAATCTTTGATTCCTCAGAGTTATCTTGCATTTTAGGACCATTTGATTGGCAAGCTCTCAGATCCTAATCAGAGTCTTCATTTTTGCTTTGTTTGATTTGTGCACAGGGAAGAGTTTTTTTGCAGGTGCAGGTCATTATGTGAGGATGAATTATCATTCAATTAGTGGGGGCACGTGTCATTATATACACTACATGGCCAAATCTATGTGGACACCTGAACATTACACCCACATGTCATTGTTAAGCATCGCATTCCAAAAACCATGGGGAATTAACATGCTGCTATAACAGGCTCCACCTATCTGAGAAGTGTCGTGTGCAGGCCTGTCAAGTTCTTCCACACCAAACTGGGAAAACCTTTTCTTTCTACGGACCCGGCTCTAACTAACTAAATTATCTGTATTCGTATCCAGGCTTAAACCAGACATGGGTGGTTACTACTGGTGTGACTAACCAGAAGTTGTTCATTTAAGCTGGAAATTGATATGGGTTGATCAGAAGTTGCTATATTTATTAGAAAACTATTTACAGAACAACCTCAGAATTGAGCTTCAGAGCAATGTTTTTGATCACAAGAGTAAGAGAACTATTTACAGAACAAGGTTTTTAATAAAAGTTGCTATATATAACAAGTACAGATATTGACACATTTTACTCTGATGATACTCATACTCGTAAAAAGGATATTATCTGTACTGGATATTCGTTTCAGCCGAGTACTCGCTCAACCCTAATTTAAAGACCCCTTACATGTTGGCTCTGTTCCTCCAAAACAAGGACTGTAATGCTGTAGTACTTGATAGGAGCCATGGAGCCTATATCATTTTATACTATTATAGTATAAAATGATTTACACCAAAATTAGCGTGTATATGCAGGTTTTTGAGTGAATGCTGATTGTACCCTCTCACACTGAAGACAAAAGCCAGATGTTAGTGGGTGTTAGCGGGATTTTTCCCAGTGTAAAATGGGTATCATATTAAAATTATATCTATATTCAGAAAGGCATACACAGGCAGATGTAATTTACTTCAACAGAACTGGATTGAACAATTTGCAACATTTTAAAATATTTAATAGGTGCACAAGAAGGGTTGGGTGGGGAGGGGTGGAGGTTTGGGGAGGAAGGGATAAGAGGGGGTGAGGTAGGAGGGGAAGGGGAGAAGGGGTAGAAGGGGTAGAAGGGGGTGGGGAAGGGGTAGGAGGAGAAGGGGGTAGGAAGGGGGAGTGGGTAAGGTAGGTAGGGGTGGAGGGTAGGGGTAGGGGTTTCAGGAGGAAGGATGTTGGGCTGATGTCTGACCTGAGTCAAACCGGCAGCAGGTTTCTCCTCCTTACTGTTGCTTTTCAGTTTGCACGCCTGTTCTTCTTTTTCTTCCCCTCTTCTTCTTTGCCTTCTTCTCATTTTTCTCATTCATTTCCTTCTCTTCATTCCTCTTCAACTCCTTCTCCTCCTTTTCATTTTCTTTGTTCTCCATCTTTTCTTTCCTCTCTTTCTCCATTCTTTCTTTCTCCTCCTTTTCCATCTTTTCTTTCCTCTCTTGCTTTGCCTTTTCTTTCTCCACCTTTTCTTTCCTCTCTTTCTCCATCTTTTCTTTCTCCTCCTTTTCCATCTTTTCTTTCCTCTCTTTCTTTGCCTTTTCTTTCTCCAGCTTTTCTTTCCTCTCTTTCTCCATCTTTTCTTTCTCCACCTTTTCCATCTGTTCTTTCCTCTCTTTCTTTGCCTTTTCTTTCTCCACATTTTCCATCTTTTCTTTTTCTTCCTTTCTCTTCTTCTCATTTTTCTCCTCCTCCTCCTCCTCTTTCATTTTCTTCTCCTCCTGTTCCTTTCTATCTTTTTTCTCAGACTGCTCCTGCTCCTTTGTGTTGAAAGTGAGCTTCTGAAAAGAGAAAAACAGTATATGTTTTACTGCAAAAGCTCATTCTGAACCCATCTAAAACAAGCTGTTAGAATCCAACAAGTCATTATTCTGAAGCATAGCGATGAGCTGAGGCAGCGTACCTGCAGCTGGTTGTTCTTGGACACGAGGCTCGCCTCCAGAGCATCACATGTGCTCTTCCACTGCTCTTCGCTCCTCTTCAGCTCCTTCTCCATCTGAGACAGCAGGCCCAGGGTCTCCATGTGGGCTCTTGTTCTAGCCCGCCTTTTTTTGGTGACCCTTTTGAGGAGGTCATCTTTTTGTTTGAGCTCCTCTTGGAGCTGGCTCACCTCCACCTGCCTGTTTCCCAGCAGGCCAATCTGCTCCTTCAGAGCTTTGTTTTCCTCCTTGAGAGACTTTATCTCAGTGATGGCAGAGTACAAGGCATCTCTGAGTCCCTGCACAACTGAGTTAGGAAGCTGCTCGGAGTGCTGCAGCTGCACCGCAGCCGGCCTGATTGGGCCGTATAATGCAGCACCAAACTGCATTGGCCAAAATGCCTGAAAGACAGAAACATACATGTAGTTCTTCTGTTGACATTTGATACACAAAGAACTACTATGTGCACTTACTATTTTTCAGTTTCACTTGAGTTTGTTTGGGGTTAAGTGTGGGTAACAATAAATGATTCAAGTTGTGACACTCTAACATCTATCTTCTTTCTAGAAAATGATTTAAGCAACACATTGCTGAAAAAAGTGTTCACCAAAATGTCTGTCCGGGTCAAATGAGAAAAGCTTACCCGGTTTCTTGAGCCGGATCTTCTGTCCATGTCAAGATATTGGCTGTAAATATAGTAGTCGTACTTCACAGTTGGAGTTCAACTTGAAACTGTATTGTAGTTTCAGAGTTGTGGTACTTTCTGATATAGTTGTTGTTGTAGTTACTGAAGTTGTATTTTGCAATTGTTGAGAGTTTGTTTTCACCAAAGACAGAGAGGTAGTACTCAGCTCAGGTTGTTAAATGTAAATGAGGTTTTCTACAGGAGCAGGAGACAACCAAGATGTTCATTATGATGTCAGTGTTCTTCTACAATGATTGTGATGATGGAGCATTCTCATCATGTGTTCTAGCTTCTCAGAATTCTAACAAAGACCTTAATAGCATTTTCTAACTACCTCTGATCTGATTAATTTTCCAAAATCATGCAGTTTTGGTAGAAGCACTATTGAAAAATATTAACTTTTTAATATTAACTTTTTGTTTATTATTAACTTTTTGTTTAATATGCACAGAGCACAGAAAAACAACATATTTTTATTGGTCAGACGGAGTGAACAGACTTTTGTTCTTGAAAGCAATAGGAGACAGTAAAGGTGACACTATGTTTCCGCCCCAATCAGTATCATGTATTACTACTTGCACACCTGGGGCCCACATTGTCAAAAACATACAAGAAATCAATGAACACAAAAGCTCTATAAGGCATAAAGAGCCAAACTACTTGAAGTGTACTGTGTATCCCTTCTCTTCGGATCCCCAACAAAGAAGACTAGACTGTTTTCCTTTAACAGGTGTCAATAGACAATATCAATGTCGGCAAAAAGCCAGCCCTCCAACAACAACAGTACTTTTATTCAAACATAAAGCAGGACAGTTTTTATGGTGTGTGGATAACCAGGTACCAGCTACATCTCCAGTCTCATGGTGCAACATAGAAGATACATTTGCATATATGAGTAATTTTTGCTAAATGAGTATTAACATATAAGCTTCTGTTACTGTGTTAGTCATTACTTACTAATGGGAAAGTGAAATCTGCTCTCAGACACAATCCTAAAACAGACAGTTTTATAAAACAATTAATCAATCAACTTTTCTTAAGCAAATCAAAATAATACTCAAACAAACTAAACATACTGAAAACATATAAGCCTGCATATCCATTGCGCCTGTAAAATCACAATTGCGCCCCCTTCAATAACGCTGTAAAAAAAAACTGGCCCAAGGTTGAACCGAATTGCCGACTCCTGGTGTATATGAAGGTGTTTATTACAGTTTGTCCATCAGAATGCACTGAATTATAAAATGACCCACTCAGTACACATCTTGGACACAATTCTTTACCAATGAAATTCATGGGATCATAAAATATTGGTTTATGTTGCATGTGTTGCAAAGCCAACAACTAATGTGCATGTTAAATACGCATCAGACTTTAGCATCAAGTAGTGGTATTCAAGCCAGTTTCAATCTCTGCCAGTTGATCTTCATAACAATTTAGAAACATGATGTGTTTTGGGAAATGGTTGATAAAATTGAAAAGTATACATGATATTTGTAAATTGGTTGTAACCATTTTATTAAAGTCCCCCTCCACCCAAAAATGTGTTTTGTTTATTGTTACTTCACTTTGGTGTCTTCACTGTGCAGAATGGTATATGCACAGTTTTTTTTTATGAACTTTATTATTTATTCATTTTTTTACACACATTGACAATAATGCTAAAGCGCTTGTGAGTGACAGTGTCATGTTATAGTGCAGCAGAAAAAACAACAACATACAATATATAGCAACTATAAGAAAAACACACCTCCAACAGTCAGCTTGGTCATATGTCACATATTACAGTAAACATAATAACTTCACCCTTCAGGTCAGAATACAAATAAACAAATGAGAATAATAAATAAATAAGAAGATAAAATGGAATCTCATTCGAGGATAACTGTGAAGGTGTAGGCAAAATAAGGCCCGACATCTTCTTACATTTCTTGGAAGAGCTTTTCAGTGTATATTGGATTTTTTCAAGCTGTAAATTATTGAAAATGTCTTTTATCCACAGAGTGTGAGAAGGCAGTGTTGGTGATTTCCCTCTCATCAGTATTAGCCAATAATGCCACAAAAGCCGTCAGATCCGCTTGAAGCCTAGGAAACAGCAACTGAGGGATGCCGAACAGAGCAGTAATAGCATTAGGCTCGATAAGTGTCCCAGTTACCTCCGTCAAAGTATTGAAGATCGCAGTCCAGTAGTTATGCGGAGATTTACACGACCAAAACATATGCACATGGTTTGCAGGTGTTTGATGACATTTTTCACAAGAGGGGTCAATATTGTCATAAATTTAGAGATGCCTAACTTTGGTCCAATTAGTGCAGGGAACAACTTTACATTGAATCAACCCATGTCTGGCGCAGACAGATGAGGTATGCATGTTTAAGAATATCCCCCCCAAAATTCCTCAGAGATCCCCCTCCCCCAAATCCTCCACCCAAAGATCCCTACCCCCAAAATCACACCTTTCATCACAGGGACCTGAGTGAGAAAAGCATCTGGAGGCATCTCATCAGGCAGGTTAGGGAACTGGGCATATCTATCTAGCGAACAAAACTACGAATTTGCAGGTATCTAAAAAAAATTATGTTTAGGAAGAGAGAATTGTTTAATTCTGAGTTTGAACCATATGGAAAATGCACGATCCGATATAGAGGGAGGAAAAGCTTGATTTGCAGCTTGTGGAACAGAGGTAGAAAAAGTTTGCAAACCAAGGTGACATTTAAACTGGTTCCAAATTCTTAAGGAGGTTTTAACAATTACATTTTTAACATAGAGGGAGAAGGCAGTTGATAGGGGAGTGTATAAGAGCGGTCAAGTAGTTCTCAAAAACAATCTCGCCGTGACCTTTAAGGGGCTGATTATATCTGTACGGAGAATCTGCAACAAAAAGATGGTCAGCATAACAGAAACAGACCGTGTAAAGGAAATTCAGAAGTTTGTTTCTAAACGCATCATAAATGTTAAAAATGTATTGCTTAAAACATGTTACGAAGACTGTTAACTATGTAGTACTGAACTGTGGAGTTAGACCGTTTTTCACCATCTTCGTGTTCAGGATTTTTTGGGCGGGGCTGAAACCATGGCTCCATGACGCACTGGAGCCACCGAGCGTGGCCCCTCCCCTAACACTACAATAACTAACTTTGCTGTTAGTTACTACAGCCTACAGGTTGCTAGCTAGCTATGCCTTCGTCCCGCCAATGCATATTCCCTGAATGCAAGAAATTACGAAACAGCTCGGCCTCCTCATTTAAATTTCCCAAGAATTATGAGATCAAGAAAAGGTGGATTGATTTTGTGAAGATCCACCTTGATGGAGAGCTATGGATCACCACCAACACCCACCTCTGCCTCTGCATTTTACACCTGATAGTTTTACAAACTTTCATCAGAGATAACTGGGATTCAGTGATAAGCCGCTGTTACTGGGGAATGGGGCTGAACCAACTATCTGAGCAGCGCGTGTGCGTCGTGGAACCGCTGTCTGTGTGGACACCACACATGTGCGAGCCGCAGCAGTTCAGCGAGACAGCCACCACACACAGGTAGAGAGAGGAAGGCAGTGTGGCCCAAGCGTAACTATTTTGGAGTAATCCCATACAAATCCTCCTCATTTCAGACTTTACCTGGCCGCATTGCATTTCAATGAAAATTCTGGCTTACCCAAGCGAGGACTGCAGCAGGAGAACTGCAGTTCCAAATAAAATTTCCCAAGGCCAAGAGAGGGGAACATGTTGTGTGCCATGGTCAAGGCCAAATATACTACTGGTTAGGTAATTCTCAATTGTCTGTTGGTATTTCCATACTAATATATGCATGATTCCAAACACATCCGCCCCGCTGGCGAGATTTTGGCACCACCTGAGCGACAAGGTGTAGTACATTTGCCAGTGTGACACAATTCCTAGCAGTAAACACAACATTTCTATTGCAGTTACTTTGGTAACAATTTGTCAACAGTTGAAACCATATGAATGACTCAAACTATATGCTATGTTATGTGCTCTCTCCTGTGTTTTAGAGTATGTGACTGAGCTTACGGACCTCCTCTTTAACGAGGTCATCCATGACCCTTCACGCTTTGTGGCTGAGATGAATGCAGTGGCTGTTCCTGGATTCCTGTGCTCACAGTATGAGCGACCTGAGAAATCAGACGCAATTGCTAGCCATGTGTCCAGGCTCAGCTGTCCAGGTGGGGTGGAAATAGCTCCAACACATGGTGACTCAACACCCATCTAACCCCACAACCCCTTTCCTAATCAGCTGTTTTCTGCCAGCATGTAAGTCATCATCTCACCATACTAATCTGGCCCTTAATCAAAATTTTGTTATTTGGGTAATATATACATTACATTAGGCCTGTTGCAATAATTACATTATCGACTTATTGTATGATATATGATAACATGATAGTAAGATTTGACAAGAGTGTTTTCCCCACGTGCAGCTGTCATCGTCTTCCTCCAGCATATCTGCCTGCCTCCTGCCTCGGTCCGTCCCTGCACTAGAGCCCCACCAGCCTCCATGTTAAAAAAAGTTAAGTTGTGACATACATACAAACATGTCATTACTCAAAAACAGCTGTCCAAGACATCTATGATATTTATTAAAAGTGTATTGAATGCATAATTGTGTACATAACAAATTACCAAACAATTACAGTATAAAAGACTTTAAATTTAAATGGGAGGTTTAAAGTCTGTGTACTCCCCATCTTCATCCGGGTACTCCTGATGAATACGGAGCACAACACAAGAAGGTATGACAACCCTGTTGTGCTTTCCCAGGTTTCTCCGGCACGACTGTAATGACAAAATAACAACAAAATGTCATGTCATGTGGCAATTTTATATTTATCTAGGTTTGCTTTGGGTCCGTGGTCTTCTTTCTGATAATTACAATACAAACGGACACTGTGGAGTTGTTGTTATCAATATCTGGTGTCTTTTTAGAACACTTATGTTGACAGATTAATTCTCGCCAGCAGGTGGTGCTATGAATGTAATATTAATATGTCACAGCCAAGTGCCTGAAAAATATGCTTTGTTAATTTCTTCCAGTTCTACTCTGTCAGCATTTTCAAGGAATCGTCTCAGTAAAGAAGACAATACACCTCTGCTTAGCTGCGCTCAAGTCGAACAGTGTGGGCAGAACAACCCCTCTGAAAGTAGTTAAGTTTATGTCTTTGATTGATACATTAAACAAAAACAGCCTTAGTCTTATTTTTTTCCTTTTTTCCTTCCTTTCAGAACGGGACCCCAGAAGACGCCAGTTTGAGTCATTAACCCGCAGTCTGCCTCAAATCATTTTGGCTGTATGAATCGACCAGGACATAGACAGCAGTTGTTATTTTTTTCCAGTGATTTTCCACAACCATCGAGCAAAATTTTCAGAATGATTATCCCATTAATGCATGTTACTAAATCTACATTTTATCGTTCCGGTAGTTTTGTGCTTTCTCGTCTCTTATCTCTCCTTCTGTCGCTTTCAGCAGGTATTTCTGCCTCAGGAGCTGCAGAGTCTGGATCTGTGATTGCTGGAACACTGCTGCTGTCTCTATGGTGGAGAGGAGGTTGCGTGGCTCAGATCCTACTTAGTGGGCATCACCTGTAGCTGCGTAATTGTCCTTCTGGATCCATCCAGATCCTCTTCACTTATGTTTTACAATCTACATTTTGTCATCATAATTGTTTGTACTATTTGTACAAACAATACATTTGTACAAACAATACATATACATATGCATTTTGTACTGTATTTTCTGTTGTGAATCTATTCTGTACACACGACATCTATTGCATGTCTGTCCCTCCTGGGAGAGGGATCCCTCCTCTGTAGCTCTTCCCGAGGTTTCTCTTCATATATATACATATATATATATATAAAAACTTTGTCCTTCACCCTCCGCGGGTGGTCTCATCCTTCGAGCTCGGGTTCTCTACCAGAGTCCTGGGAGCTTGAGGGTTCTGCGCAGTATTTTTGCTGTTCCCAGTACTGCGCTCTTCTGGACCGAGATGTCTGGTGTTCTTCCAGGGATCTGCTGTAGCCACTCCTCCAGTTTGGGGGTCACTGCCCCGAGTGCTCCAATGACCACGGGCACCACTGTTGCCTTCACCTTCCAGGCCTTCTCCAGCTCTTCTCTAAGCCCTTGGTACTTCTCTAGTTTCTCATGTTCCTTTTTCCTGATGTTGCCATCGCTTGGTATCGCCACATCAACCACAACGGCTTTCCTCTGTTGTTTGTCAACCACCACGATGTCAGGCTGGTTCGCCATTACCATTCTGTCAGTCTGGATCTGGAAGTCCCACAGGATCTTGGCTCGGTCATTCTCTACCACCTTTGGAGGTGTTTCCCACTTTGACCTCGGGGTTTCCAGTCCATACTCAGTGCAGATGTTCCTGTACACTATGCCAGCTACTTGGTTATGGCGCTCCATGTATGCTTTTCCTGCCAGCATCTTACACCCTGCAGTTATGTGCTGGATTGTCTCAGGGGCCTCTTTGCACAGCCTACACCTTGGGTCTTGTCTGGTGTGGTAGATCTGGGCCTCTATTGCTCTGGTGCCCAGGGCCTGCTCCTGTGCAGCCATGATGAGTGCCTCTGTGCTGTCCTTCAATCCAGCCCGCTCTAGCCATTGGTAGGACTTCTTGATATCAGCCACTTCAGTTATGTTCCGGTGGTACATCCCATGTAGGGGTTTGTCCTCCCATGATGGTCCTTCCTCCAGCACGTCTTCCTCTGTTCTCCATTGCCTGAGACATTCCCTGAGCACGTCATCTGTTGGGGCCTTATCTTGGATGTACTTGTGGATCTTGGATGTTTCATCCTGGATAGTGGCTCTCACACTCACTAGTCCACGGCCGCCTTCCTTACGGCTAGCGTACAGTCTCAGGGTGCTGGATTTGGGATGGAACCCTCCATGCATGGTGAGGAGCTTTCGCGTCTTAACGTCTGTGGTCTGTATCTCCTCCTTTGGCCATCTTATTATTCCCGCAGGGTATCTGATCACTGGCAGGGCGTAGCTGTTTATTGCCTGGGCTTTGTTCTTGCCATTGAGCTGACTTCTTAGGACTTGCCTTACTCGTTGGAGGTATTTGGCCGTTGCCGTCTTCCTTGTTGCCTCTTCGAGGTTGCCATTTGCCTGTGGTATTCCAAGGTACTTGTAACCATCCTCAATGTCTGCTATTGTTCCTTCTGGGAGTGAGACCCCTTCTGTGTGGACTACCTTCCCTCTCTTTGTCACCATTCGACTGCACTTCTCAAGCCCCCAAATGACATCCCAATGTCAGAGCTGTAGATCCTGGTGGTGTGGATCAGTGAGTCGATGTCCCGCTCGCTCTTAGCGTATAGCTTGATGTCATCCATGTAGAGGAGGTGACTGATGGTGGCCCCGTTCCTGAGTCGGTATCCATAGCCAGTCTTGTTGATTATTTGGCTGAGGGGGTTCAGACCTATGCAGAACAGCAGTGGGGACAGAGCATCTCCTTGGTATATGCCACATTTGATGGATACTTGTGCAAGTAAAATTGGCGAGATCGATATATATATATATATATATATATATATATATATATATATATATATATATATATATATATATATATATATATACTGGAGGTCTAAAGCCACAACAGCAGCCCATTGAGGCTGTGATGTTCAATACACACCAGAAAACTTGGACAGATGACGACTGTGGAGGCAACCATACCATAAGTGGGGCAAAAACTGAAATGTTTGACCTGAAGGTGACACTGAGAAAAGGCCACATTGTAACCTAAATAAAACAGGTTTATCCTCTGATGAGCATGACATTCCCAGTAATACACTGCTCTGCAGATGCTGTGGCAACCCATCCTGTAAATTCTGATATTTTGTGTACAATGTTGACAGGCTGGCTGGAGAGTGGCACTAAAGAACAAGCTAAGAGGCCAAATACACTCAGCCTTTTTCACAGCAGCACTGTGTATTTCTTTAAGACAATCTTTGATTCCTCAGAGTTATCTTGCATTTTAGGACCATTTGATTGGCAAGCTCTCAGATCCTAATCAGAGTCTTCATTTTTGCTTTGTTTGATTTGTGCACAGGGAAGAGTTTTTTTGCAGGTGCAGGTCATTATGTGAGGATGAATTATCATTCAATTAGTGGGGGCACGTGTCATTATATACACTACATGGCCAAATCTATGTGGACACCTGAACATTACACCCACATGTCATTGTTAAGCATCGCATTCCAAAAACCATGGGGAATTAACATGCTGCTATAACAGGCTCCACCTTTCTGAGAAGTGTCGTGTGCAGGCCTGTCAAGTTCTTCCACACCAAACTGGGAAAACCTTTTCTTTACGGACCCGGCTCTAACTAACTAAATTATCTGTATTCGTATCCAGGCTTAAACCAGACATGGGTGGTTACTACTGGTGTGACTAACCAGAAGTTGTTCATTTAAGCTGGAAATTGATATGGGTTGATCAGAAGTTGCTATATTTATTAGAAAACTATTTACAGAACAACCTCAGAATTGAGCTTCAGAGCAATGTTTTTGATCACAAGAGTAAGAGAACTATTTACAGAACAAGGTTTTTAATAAAAGTTGCTATATATAACAAGTACAGATATTGACACATTTTACTCTGATGATACTCATACTCGTAAAAAGGATATTATCTGTACCGGATATTCGTTTCAGCCGAGTACTCGCTCAACCCTAATTTAAAGACCCCTTACATGTTGGCTCTGTTCCTCCAAAACAAGGACTGTAATGCTGTAGTACTTGATAGGAGCCATGGAGCCTATATCATTTTATACTATTATAGTATAAAATGATTTACACCAAAATTAGCGTGTATATGCAGGTTTTTGAGTGAATGCTGATTGTACCCTCTCACACTGAAGACAAAAGCCAGATGTTAGTGGGTGTTAGCGGGATTTTTCCCAGTGTAAAATGGGTATCATATTAAAATTATATCTATATTCAGAAAGGCATACACAGGCAGATGTAATTTACTTCAACAGAACTGGATTGAACAATTTGCAACATTTTAAAATATTTAATAGGTGCACAAGAAGGGTTGGGTGGGGGGAGGGGTGGAGGTTTGGGGAGGAAGGGATAAGAGGGGGGGTGAGGTAGGAGGGGGAAGGGGTAGAAGGGGTAGAAGGGGGTGGGGGAAGGGGTAGGAGGGGAGAAGGGGTAGGAAGGGGGGAGTGGGTAAGGTAGGAAGGGGGTGGAGGGTAGGGGTAGGGGTTTCAGGAGGAAGGATGTTGGGCTGATGTCTGACCTGAGTCAAACCGGCAGCAGGTTTCTCCTCCTTACTGTTGCTTTTCAGTTTGCACGCCTGTTCTTCTTTTTCTTCCCCTCTTCTTCTTTGCCTTCTTCTCATTTTTCTCATTCATTTCCTTCTCTTCATTCCTCTTCAACTCCTTCTCCTCCTTTTCATTTTCTTTGTTCTCCATCTTTTCTTTCCTCTCTTTCTCCATTCTTTCTTTCTCCTCCTTTTCCATCTTTTCTTTCCTCTCTTGCTTTGCCTTTTCTTTCTCCACCTTTTCTTTCCTCTCTTTCTCCATCTTTTCTTTCTCCTCCTTTTCCATCTTTTCTTTCCTCTCTTTCTTTGCCTTTTCTTTCTCCAGCTTTTCTTTCCTCTCTTTCTCCATCTTTTCTTTCTCCACCTTTTCCATCTGTTCTTTCCTCTCTTTCTTTGCCTTTTCTTTCTCCACATTTTCCATCTTTTCTTTTTCTTCCTTTCTCTTCTTCTCATTTTTCTCCTCCTCCTCCTCCTCTTTCATTTTCTTCTCCTCCTGTTCCTTTCTATCTTTTTTCTCAGACTGCTCCTGCTCCTTTGTGTTGAAAGTGAGCTTCTGAAAAGAGAAAAACAGTATATGTTTTACTGCAAAAGCTCATTCTGAACCCATCTAAAACAAGCTGTTAGAATCCAACAAGTCATTATTCTGAAGCATAGCGATGAGCTGAGGCAGCGTACCTGCAGCTGGTTGTTCTTGGACACGAGGCTCGCCTCCAGAGCATCACATGTGCTCTTCCACTGCTCTTCGCTCCTCTTCAGCTCCTTCTCCATCTGAGACAGCAGGCCCAGGGTCTCCATGTGGGCTCTTGTTCTAGCCCGCCTTTTTTGGTGACCCTTTTGAGGAGGTCATCTTTTGTTTGAGCTCCTCTTGGAGCTGGCTCACCTCCACCTGCCTGTTTCCCAGCAGGCCAATCTGCTCCTTCAGAGCTTTGTTTTCCTCCTTGAGAGACTTTATCTCAGTGATGGCAGAGTACAAGGCATCTCTGAGTCCCTGCACAACTGAGTTAGGAAGCTGCTCGGAGTGCTGCAGCTGCACCGCAGCCGGCCTGATTGGGCCGTATAATGCAGCACCAAACTGCATTGGCCAAAATGCCTGAAAGACAGAAACATACATGTAGTTCTTCTGTTGACATTTGATACACAAAGAACTACTATGTGCACTTACTATTTTTCAGTTTCACTTGAGTTTGTTTGGGGTTAAGTGTGGGTAACAATAAATGATTCAAGTTGTGACACTCTAACATCTATCTTCTTTCTAGAAAATGATTTAAGCAACACATTGCTGAAAAAGTGTTCACCAAAATGTCTGTCCGGGTCAAATGAGAAAAGCTTACCCGGTTTCTTGAGCCGGATCTTCTGTCCATGTCAAGATATTGGCTGTAAATATAGTAGTCGTACTTCACAGTTGGAGTTCAACTTGAAACTGTATTGTAGTTTCAGAGTTGTGGTACTTTCTGATATAGTTGTTGTTGTAGTTACTGAAGTTGTATTTTGCAATTGTTGAGAGTTTGTTTTCACCAAAGACAGAGAGGTAGTACTCAGCTCAGGTTGTTAAATGTAAATGAGGTTTTCTACAGGAGCAGGAGACAACCAAGATGTTCATTATGATGTCAGTGTTCTACAATGATTGTGATGATGGAGCATTCTCATCATGTGTTCTAGCTTCTCAGAATTCTAACAAAGACCTTAATAGCATTTTCTAACTACCTCTGATCTGATTAATTTTCCAAAATCATGCAGTTTTGGTAGAAGCACTATTGAAAAATATTAACTTTTTAATATTAACTTTTTGTTTATTATTAACTTTTTGTTTAATATGCACAGAGCACAGAAAAACAACATATTTTTATTGGTCAGACGGAGTGAACAGACTTTTGTTCTTGAAAGCAATAGGAGACAGTAAAGGTGACACTATGTTTCCGCCCCAATCAGTATCATGTATTACTACTTGCACACCTGGGGCCCACATTGTCAAAAACATACAAGAAATCAATGAACACAAAAGCTCTATAAGGCATAAAGAGCCAAACTACTTGAAGTGTACTGTGTATCCCTTCTCTTCGATCCCCAACAAAGAAGACTAGACTGTTTTCCTTTAACAGGTGTCAATAGACAATATCAATGTCGGCAAAAAGCCAGCCCTCCAACAACAACAGTACTTTTATTCAAACATAAAGCAGGACAGTTTTTATGGTGTGTGGATAACCAGGTACCAGCTACATCTCCAGTCTCATGGTGCAACATAGAAGATACATTTGCATATATGAGTAATTTTTGCTAAATGAGTATTAACATATAAGCTTCTGTTACTGTGTTAGTCATTACTTACTAATGGGAAAGTGAAATCTGCTCTCAGACACAATCCTAAAACAGACAGTTTTATAAAACAATTAATCAATCAACTTTTCTTAAGCAAATCAAAATAATACTCAAACAAACTAAACATACTGAAAACATATAAGCCTGCATATCCATTGCGCCTGTAAAATCACAATTGCGCCCCCTTCAATAACGCTGTAAAAAAAAACTGGCCCAAGGTTGAACCGAATTGCCGACTCCTGGTGTATATGAAGGTGTTTATTACAGTTTGTCCATCAGAATGCACTGAATTATAAAATGACCCACTCAGTACACATCTTGGACACAATTCTTTACCAATGAAATTCATGGGATCATAAAATATTGGTTTATGTTGCATGTGTTGCAAAGCCAACAACTAATGTGCATGTTAAATACGCATCAGACTTTAGCATCAAGTAGTGGTATTCAAGCCAGTTTCAATCTCTGCCAGTTGATCTTCATAACAATTTAGAAACATGATGTGTTTTGGGAAATGGTTGATAAAATTGAAAAGTATACATGATATTTGTAAATTGGTTGTAACCATTTTATTAAAGTCCCCCTCCACCCAAAAATGTGTTTTGTTTATTGTTACTTCACTTTGGTGTCTTCACTGTGCAGAATGGTATATGCACAGTTTTTTTTATGAACTTTATTATTTATTCATTTTTTACACACATTGACAATAATGCTAAAGCGCTTGTGAGTGACAGTGTCATGTTATAGTGCAGCAGAAAAAACAACAACATACAATATATAGCAACTATAAGAAAAACACACCTCCAACAGTCAGCTTGGTCATATGTCACATATTACAGTAAACATAATAACTTCACCCTTCAGGTCAGAATACAAATAAACAAATGAGAATAATAAATAAATAAGAAGATAAAATGGAATCTCATTCGAGGATAACTGTGAAGGTGTAGGCAAAATAAGGCCCGACATCTTCTTACATTTCTTGGAAGAGCTTTTCAGTGTATATTGGATTTTTTCAAGCTGTAAATTATTGAAAATGTCTTTTATCCACAGAGTGTGAGAAGGCAGTGTTGGTGATTTCCCTCTCATCAGTATTAGCCAATAATGCCACAAAAGCCGTCAGATCCGCTTGAAGCCTAGGAAACAGCAACTGAGGGATGCCGAACAGAGCAGTAATAGCATTAGGCTCGATAAGTGTCCCAGTTACCTCCGTCAAAGTATTGAAGATCGCAGTCCAGTAGTTACGCGGAGATTTACACGACCAAAACATATGCACATGGTTTGCAGGTGTTTGATGACATTTTTCACAAGAGGGGTCAATATTGTCATAAATTTAGAGATGCCTAACTTTGGTCCAATTAGTGCAGGGAACAACTTTACATTGAATCAACCCATGTCTGGCGCAGACAGATGAGGTATGCATGTTTAAGAATATCCCCCCAAAATTCCTCAGAGATCCCCTTCCCCCAAATCCTCCACCCAAAGATCCCTACCCCCAAAATCACACCTTTCATCACAGGGACCTGAGTGAGAAAAGCATCTGGAGGCATCTCATCAGGCAGGTTAGGGAACTGGGCATATCTATCTAGCGAACAAAACTACGAATTTGCAGGTATCTAAAAAAAATTATGTTTAGGAAGAGAGAATTGTTTAATTCTGAGTTTGAACCATATGGAAAATGCACGATCCGATATAGAGGGAGGAAAAGCTTGATTTGCAGCTTGTGGAACAGAGGTAGAAAAAGTTTGCAAACCAAGGTGACATTTAAACTGGTTCCAAATTCTTAAGGAGGTTTTAACAATTACATTTTTAACATAGAGGGAGAAGGCAGTTGATGGGGGAGTGTATAAGAGCGGTCAGCGACACAGGTTTAGAGGAAAAAGACTCCATAGCCAACCAAGCAGGAGGGGTTGGTGGAATGTGTCAGATCTGAGCCAATATTATAAAATTCTAAGGTTAGTAGCAGTCATAAAATCTAAAGTTTGGTAAGGCCATTCCTCCAAGATGCTTCGGTCTCTGTGAAAAGTCCTTATATAGTCTCTGGGTTTTTTGTTCCAAATAAACTCCAAACTTAGACTATCAATTTTCCAAAAAACTCTTGAGGAGGAAAATAGGTATACACTAAAATAGATAGGAGAACTTTGGGAGAGTATTTTTACAGAGTTGATCCTCGCAGCTAAATTTTGTGGGAGCAGTGACCAGCATTCAAAGTCAAAGTTGCATATGTGCTAAACAAGGTGTAAAATTGGCATTAAAAAGATTTTTGTATTTGAGATTCCAAGATATGTAAAACGTTGCCGAGACATTTTAAATGTACAGAAGAAGGTCGTCCACATAAAGAGAGACCCTTTGTTCTGTGCCGTTCCAGGTAATCTCTGTGATGCAGGGGTTAGAGAGAAGCGCCATGGCGCTGATAGCGACAGCGAACAGCAGGGGGCTCAAAGGGCAACCTTGTCTGGTGGACTTATGTAGAGGAAAGTATTCTGATTGAGTATTATTTGTTCTAACTGAGGCTTGAGGAGAGGAATAGAGTTTATCCCAGGTAATAATTCGAGTCGAATTTATGTAGAGTATGAAAGAGATAGCCCCACTCCACGCAATCAAAAGCTTTCTCAACCTCCAATGATATTAATGCTTCTGGAGCAGTGAAGTTAGATGGATTATAAATTATATTGAATAACCATCTTAAATTTTAAAAAGAATGTCTATTTCTAATTAAACCTGTATGATCAAGGGAGATAATAGATGGAAGTTTAGCCTCAAGGCGCAAAGCTAGTAATTTAAAGTTTACATTCAGCAGGCTGATGGGACATAACGAGGTACAGGACAGAGGGTCCTTATTCTTTTTTAAAATAAGGGAGATTGAGGTTTGGTTGAGGGTTTGGGGCAGAGACCCAAATGCTTCATTAAAACATGTCAGTTAAGATGGGGGCTAATTTATGTAAAAACTTCTTATAGAACTCAGCAGAATAGCCTGCTAATCCTGGACATTTACCACATTCCATAGCTGCTGTAGTGAGCTCTTCAACAGTGTTTCTTTCCAAATAATCGACAAAGTCAGGGTGAACGGTAGGGATATCAAGTGAATTAAAGAAATTATCCAAATGTGAAGAATCACCTGTGTTTTCAGAATTAGTCTATACAGAGATGCGTAAAAATCTTTAAACTCATCATTAATTTTCTTAGGATCAATTGATTGCCTGAAGATGTTTGGATTTGGGGAATTTGGTGAGATGATGTCTGTCACAGTTGATAGGCTAGCAATCTGCTGGCCTAATCCCCATGCTCGTTATAGGTGTATCTGGTTTTAGTATCATTTGTGCATGTGCAGTTTGATACTAGGATGTTTTCACATTCACCTGACGGGAAGGTTTTTCTGTGTTCACCTTAAATCTCAGTTTAAAACGAGCATGTATGAGATGATTTTGTGACACCACAACTAGTTTGGGTGTGGAGGCCCATCCTGGACCAGTTTGTAACTTATACAAAAGTGTGATGTGGAAACTTGAATCCTCCAGTAAAAACACTACGGTGGCCAACAAGGGCAAACGCACTGCAACTAGAAAACACATGCAAATAGACAAAACACAAGCAAATTAAGAAAATATCTTAATCAATTTGACAACACATGTGCTGCAAATACACACAACCAAGCACAGAAGCATGCTGCAAATACACAGAACAACAACAAAGTATTAATAGAGGACACTAAAAGGAGCTGAACAGCTTGGACACGCTTGTTGTTGCCATGGTTTGTTTTATACGGTACATAGGAAACACTATTTATGTGCACTTGGTCACTCCAACGTTCAGAACAGGCAAGAGTCTGTCATCACTGATGAACTTGGTATTATCTGATTAACAGCAGTTTTCCAACATTTTTTTTCAAATTCCTTCAAATTTACCGTAATTTTCAGTTTCAAAAATGTTTTACAAACTTTTTTTTAAAATCTCCTGCTCCCACGAGGTAAGTGCACGCTGCAGATCAGACTGCGCAAAGTGGAGAAACAGTTGCCTACAAAATAAAATAACAGAAAAAAAATGACCGGATGAAACTGACGTGACTTCCTGAGTCACAACCCTTTTTAGTGTCCTCTGGAAACACTTCCGTTGTCGTTCTGTGGGAAAACCATATCAGATACAAAGTATTATTCGAAGCACCGTATTTTATATGTATTAAAAACATGTCTGGAGAGGACCTTCTTTGTCACAGTCCTCCATGCTCTGGTATACCAGTCGGCCAACCGCCGCCATTTTGGAAGGTGCCGGAGCTTCCGTCACCACGTGAGGAGGAAGCGAGTGAGGAGAGAAGACGGAGCAATCGAGCGGAGCGGCTGAAGCAGGCGAGCCAGGGCCGTCACTCAACTCTACTCGTCTTGACTACCCGGGCTAACTTTAGCTACATGTGCTGAGGTCGAGGGGGAAACTGATCTCAACTGCAACAATGCCGACAGTTACTTTACCGCCGAAAGAGAACGCTCTCTTCAAGAGGATTTTGGTGAGTTGATTGTTTAAGAGCTGCATAGCGATAGCTGGCGTTAATACAGACTACTGACGAGTTTAAAGATTCATCGGCGGCACTTGTGTGTCAGTGTAGCTCTCAGGCTGTTAGCGTTATCTTCAGTTTGTTAGCAAAATGGCATCATTGAATGGGTTAGCTAGCCCGGCCCTGACGTGCGCTGTCACTGTAACGTAAAGTCAAATAGGTTGTTCATGACTTTGTTGTGATTCTGACAAGATTTGTTCATGGTGATTAAAATACAACACTACTAAAACACGTTGGCGCTGGCATAAATAGCCAGACTTAGCTAGTTAGTGGCGATAGGCCCCCACCGCTTGTCAAACACAACAACCAGTAGCTTAACGTTAGGTTCCACGATGGCTAACTCGCTAACCTAGCCAATGTAACGGTCGTGCATGCTGTT
Source organism: Siniperca chuatsi (assembly GCF_020085105.1). NCBI lineage: Eukaryota > Metazoa > Chordata > Actinopteri > Centrarchiformes > Sinipercidae > Siniperca > Siniperca chuatsi. The sequence goes on along the minus strand of NC_058044.1, from coordinate 27,837,066 downwards.
AAATTTAGCTTCTTAAGCTACGTTCTTAAATGTTTTGGCATTTGTTTTGTGTTGAATTCTGAATCCATAGCAGGTGTCTTTACTGGAATATAATTGTACGTTTGATTTGTGTCAGACGTGGGCCATGCCAACCTGCTATGCGAGCTCAGCCCACAGCCTGGCCATTTGACGTTAGCCGCTAGCTAATTAGCGTTTGATATCTTGGTTTAGCAGACTTTAGGGAATTGTCAGTTTGAATCTGTCTGTGTGGGACCTCGGCCTGCACAAATTACCATCACCGGTCTTGGTTAGATTAGCCAAACTGGTAGTGCATGTGTGAAAGCGAGAGGAAGTAAGTGAAGGACTGGTGTGATTGTGTCAGCAAATCAGTAGTTGCTTCGGGCCTGCTGTGCTCTGGCCGTTAGCTACCCACCCATCCATCCAAATATTCCTCTCTTCCATGTTTAGGTGCTTGTGTCCCTCCACTGTTTGTATTTTTTATTATTTTTGCTATTTGCTATCTGCACACAGTTTTATGTAGGTCAGAGGAATGGTTGAATATATATGGATAAAGTCTTGTTCTATTCTTTACAGGATGTGACAGTAACTGAACTGCCTATGAACTCAGTGTAGTTTGCATGTTAAAGACATCTTCTTCTTCTTCTGCCATGCTTATTGTTTGTCAGTATGTGTTGTTAGACAGCTCTGCATGGACATCTAGCTGCATACTTTCCAAGAACTGTGTGGAGTTGGTGGGCAGTGACCAGTTTAACGTCACTAACCGGTTCGGATAAACATCATTGTTTTGGAAGGCAGGGTCTCTGCATGCAGTTAGTGGATGTTTATCAGCACATTGACAGAGGGCTGGCATTCAGGCATTGTACATTTGTCAGGAAAAAAAGACCTGTGACCTGCACCTGATCTTGAAAAGTTAGAACTTCTGTTTTTTGCATACCTCAGAGGGGGTATTGCTTTTCCTTGAACTGTTATTGGGCCGCGCTGTTAAATGTGTTGGATTGAAATTGTGTTTTTCTGATCTCACACTTAGCAATTGTAGAATTGACCAAAAAAAAAAACACTTGAATTATGGTAAATTAATATTTTTTGTCTCAGACAATAATGCAGGAAACATGGTACTGCAGGTTCAACAGTCTTCTGGTAGTCTAAATATCTGCATGAGCATCTATGATGAGTAGATGGCTACATAGAGTTTAATGTCACAAACTTTTTTTTAAGTTATACATCGTTGTTCAACACTTGTCTAATAAAGTGAGTTGACCTTTTTAGGTCTTGTTTCTCGTTTTTAGAAGAGGTCTGAAAGCATTACATCTGGTGGAAATTGTTGTTGTGTGAAGGAGAAAGCCTAGAATAAAATTACTGTCATTAACCGTTGTGCAGTACGGACGTGATATGAGATTTGAAACAGTTTTCTCTCTGGCTGTAGTCAGGAATGGACCACACCCCTCTTTATTTTTGCTTTCCCAGACTGAGTGCCCAAATGCATTATTAGAAGTTGGCAGGTCTCCAACTTCTGCATGGCATTGGAGTTGAATAAGTTTCCATTTTGCTCTTTTGAGGTAAGAGAAACACTTTTCCTTACTATTAGGCTAATCTGAAGTTGATCATTAATCTAATTAAAATTTTCATCAATATTTCATTGCAGTCTTGTTCTAACATGAAAAAGTTTCTGCTGTATTTGAATTAGCACTTCACAGTCATGAACACATAAGAAAAAAAACTATTGCTGCTGTGATAACTTTTCAGAATTATAAATATTACATATAAAAATTATAATTGTAAACCACTTTGTGTAGTGTCTCGGCATGTGATATGCCTTCAAACTATTGGATGTAAATCTTTTAAACTGGACTTCCAGGAATTTCATTTAATTTCACTAATACCTGTAGCAACACGCCCACACCAAAGGGGAGACCCTTATGTTTTCTGCTCAGCATGCTGTTGGACAGGTTCAGTAAAGAGGAACTGAGTATTAACTATTGAAATGATTATCCTGGAGTCCAGGACTGTGAGATGTATTATGGGTAGTATTTGGTACATAGAACAATATAGGTGCCAGGACGTTTAGGCTGTCACACAACTATCGTTTAGTATGATTACAAATACTCTTTTTGTGAAATCTTATGAACATGAATGCCCTAATGTCCCTTAGCTGAAAACCCAATTCAGTTTTAAGTTAACTACTTTTGACACCTCGGTACTCAGTGAAAAGTTGTAGTATAACTTTTGCACCATCATCATCTTCAGTTGCCCTTTCCTAATGTGATGGGTTTGCGAGTTGTAACCACAAGAATCTTCCTCGTCACTACCTTCCTTCCAACATGATGCGAATGTGGCATCAGTGCTTTGGAACAAGCTTTGAAATGTTTTCCATAAATTTGACGTTTGCACTCCTCGCAGGGAGCCCTGTAGCTTAGAGCCACCGCTCTGACAGATTCTCTCTGTAACTCAGGGGGCCGAGTTATTTTGGGTGAGGTGGAGAACATGCTGGATAAGCACAGCTGGTGGTGCTAATGTTGCTAAATTTACATTAAATGTACAGTGTGTGTGTGTGTGTGTACTAGCATCTATATACTTGCATAATGCATGTGTGACAAGTTGAACTGATACTTGTCATAGACATTGCTGTGAGCATTGCTTCTTGTTGCCTGTGTCAAGTTGTGTTTTAAAAGTAAATGGGGCGACAATGATGAAGGCATTGGTTTGACCATATAATGGAACTACTGTCTATGACAACTGTCTGAAATGTACTTCTTTGCCATACACCTCCAGTGCAGTGTACTTTTTTTTTTTTTAATCAACAGAAACATATTAACCTGTCTCATTTAAAACTTGCATTATTTTATCTGGATAATCATGAAGGTGAAGCCACATATCTACTCCAAACATTGTGAAATTCACAATGGTTACTCATGGAACTCAGTGTTTTGTTTATTTATTATTAATGACCCATTGCATGGCTGTCATTGCGTTGATTATGGAATGAATCAGGACAACGGATTACTGAGCTGGCCCAAACATAGTACAGTAACAAGTTATCTCTTAATGTGTGTCCAATTACTCTCTGTTAGCCCCTTACACCCCAGAACAGATGGCAGAACTGTTTTGCATCAATATGCACAATTTTGTCACATTGTCCTTTTATACAGTTCAGTTAAAGTACAGTATGTAGGTAAAGCAACACCATCTAACAACTGACACAACATGAGCCTGTTTCGTCTGTCCTCCAGCCCAAAGTCTCTGCTAATGGTGCAGTCCTCCTCATAGTTCAACAGTGAATTGCTTATAATTTCATAACCGACCTTGGCACCCATGTGTGAAGCTGACGTCATCTTTTTTCACCATTAGTGAAGTCAGCAGTAGGACAAGGAAATGCCATCTGCCAGCTTGACTCTTCCTATCGCTCTCCCTCACACAAATACACACACATACGTGCACGCACACACACTATCTCCCCTGACAGTGATCAGCTTAAAAAGAGAGGTGGTGTACTGTTGATTGTGCAACTGAATACCTAAATATAACTTTAGGGCAAAACCTGGTAATTCCTTTAAGGTAGTTTAATTCTTTGTGTCTTTAGTAAAAAGTCTGTTGTGTGCAGAAGGCTGGATAGTTTTTTGGGAATAATTCTGGAGCACATTGTCTGATGATGATCTGTAATAATATCATTGCTGGTGAACTTAAACTGCTGACTTTATTGTTCCTTGTTCTGAGTTTTAATGTAATTTGTAGAATGCTGTAACATACAGGTCCAACTGTGGTTGACATCCCTGCTTCCAGGTACCACCTTGTACTTCATCAGTATCAGTGGCGGCTGGTGACTCCAAAAATTGGGGAGCACAGGTGGAAAACCAACCCACGGCGTCCTGTTATTTTACAGTCTCTACATTCTTATGTTCAATAAAAAAAGATTAGGCAGTAAAACAATGGCTTACAAGATTTCTTAAAAACATCATTTTATTCAATCCTGCTGTTTCCAGCCATACAGACCTAATGCAGAAAGTATTTATCAAGGATGTGAGATGTAACTAGAAGCAGGCCAGTGTTCAATACCTTTTGAAGGAAAGCGTGGTGACTGATGATGACCACTTACTATTTGAATCCAATCTGGCCTGATTTACAATTAGACAAACAAAGCTTAACGCTGCATTATCACAAGTACAGGTTCACCAGGGCATGTTTAAAGCAGTGTGTGGTTTCTATTAAGAGAAATTAAATATGCATATAAGTAAACAGCTGGCAACTATCCCTAGCAAAGTAGATTAAACACACCAGCTCTGTTTCCAGGCTACAAAGGAAATATGAAAGTAATTGTCACAACACCATTGGTAAATACCTGATCCAGAGCAGGTGGCCAATAACATAAGCACTCGCAGATCTAGCAATAATCCAACTGGCAACATCCTCCATGCCATGCAGCCGTGCATCAGTCCGTCTCCCATGCCGGGATCCAGTCCCAGGTGAGCTGAGTGCAGCAGCACGTCGGGCCGCCGCACGCCACTGTAGTCCCGCCGGGGTGCTACAACAAGCTTAACTGTTGCAGTGGCTAACGCAAGTAGCTAGCTAGCTACTGCTCAATTTATTTATTTTGGGGAGGAAATCTCATATCAATTTAATGTACTTCATCAAATCCCAACCAGAGGAGGACAGCAGGAGCCCGTCCTCTGCCCCCACCACCACTTCACACGGAATGCCCCCGCCCTGCAGGTGTTGCTGTTGACGCATTTTAATCAGAATTTCAATAATGGATTTTTTTTTTTCAAAGAAGATAGAAAAAATATTTTGTAAATGATACTGAGATTCGGTAATGGTTTATTTCAACCAATTACTCCTTTTTTGATATTTTGATCTCCCTCTTGCCTTTCAAAAATAGGAGGAGCAACCTCCTCTGCCTCTGTGGACCAGCCTCCTCTGATCAGTATGGATCACAAAAAAGTGAAATAAAGGCATTGTCATAGTGTTACTTCTCAAGTGGATCTTGCTAAGCCGAGCTTGTTGTTCTGAGTCGTAACAGGACTGTGAACTCCACGATGACTGTTAAGCTTCTTCTGTCTCTCTCTCTCTCCACTCTTGTTCTCTTGGCCTAATGTGATTAGTCTCTCCTTCCTTTTGACAGCGATGTTACGAACACAAGCAGTACAGAAATGGGCTCAAGTTCTGCAAACAAATCCTGTCCAACCCCAAGTTTGCAGAGCATGGAGGTAAGCAACAGACATGTGGATGTACGGATGGATAGATGCTTGACAAAGTTCTCCTCTCATGGGCAATATGTACTGTATCTCTTACTGTCTGCTGTACCATTGTCTCCCTCCAGAGACCCTGGCGATGAAGGGCTTGACGCTGAACTGTCTGGGGAAGAAGGAGGAGGCCTACGACCTGGTGAGAAGAGGCCTGCGCAATGACCTCAAGAGCCATGTCTGTATCCTTACTCGTGTCATGGCACACATAGCGTAAAGTTGTCACTTTAGACCTTCAGCTGGTATGTATTTTGTAAAATGGGTGAGTCTCTGTTGCCACAGGACCTTGAGATGCCACACAGTGTGCTGAGGAGCTATCGTCTTTGTGGATTATAGTCAGCACATCCTCTCTCTACTGCTCTCTTTGTGCTTCTCTCTCTATCTCTCTGACTCCCTGCCCAGAGTTAAGTCTGCGCATTTCCAGCAGATAAGTGCTATGTCAGCCTAAAGTCAACATATCTCTGAGCAGACAACACACTGCCATCTTTGCTTCACCAGTCGTTTCTTATCTTGAGTCTGTGGCAAAAATGTGTCTTGCTGATATACAAAAGTGTTTTAAGAGCAGGCTTGACAACAAATCATTTTAATTCATAGTTAGTAATTTCTTTAGGTCCAGTAGATTATTATAAACAAATTATAGGGTACTTAACAACAAAGGCTTGAGTTTCTTCACCTGCAAAAAGCCGCCAAGATTAGAATTTCTAATGCCTGCGAAGATGTCCTGCCATATTTGGTGTGTTGCCTGAGGTGGTGTATGGTACCCACGTATAGCATAGCATACAAACTGTAGTTTTTCTGTCAACAGCGCGTTCGTTGTTGACATAACTCATGGGGAAGGCAAAGTGTTGCCACACTTGTGACTTCATTCAGGGAAGCAGGAGGATTTTCCAGTTCTGTCGTTTCTCCTTCATTCTCTGACTCCGGCAGTGGCCATGCTGTCTCAAAGGTGCAGCTGCAGGGTACTGGTAAGCTACGCTGTGCCGTCTTTGAAGTGTTGAAGTGGTAATTTCTTCGGATGCGCACAAGTATGCGGGGGTGGAGAGAGAAAGAAATAGTGGGAGAATCGTCGATGCTGCTTTTGATTTCGACCTTCAAAATCAAAAACTCATTTCGATCGATTTTCAATTTAGAATCAAAATAGTGACACCCCTATTAACTGATCGATACATTATGGATCAGTCATATCAGTTGTCCACTCTAACCAAGACAGGCTCATTGGGTCCCAGTAACCAAACCATCTCTGTGCACTTCTGTAAACCTTTTTAATAGTAGTTTGATAACATCAGGTTGTATGGAGGAGATTGTTCCTATGTTCCTTAACTCCGTGTGCGTCTCAGGCTGGCATGTATACGGCCTACTGCAGCGCTCGGATAAGAAGTACGATGAGGCCATCAAGTGTTACCGCAATGCACTGAAGTGGGACAAGGACAACCTGCAGATCCTCAGAGACTTGTCCCTGCTGCAGATCCAGATGAGAGACCTGGAGGGCTACAGGGTGAGGACAAACAGGGGAACTATGAGTGGATGGTTTCTATCTTGTTAAATAATTATTCTGAGATACGTTTCGGGTTATCATAATGAAAACCAATTTTAAGTCATTCTGCTCCACTGGGGGTCAGGGCACAGGGTCGGCCATAGAACAGCACGCCCTAGAGTCCACACCCAGAGAAGCAATTTTTCTTTTTAATATAAGAATAAAACAGACTTGAATAATTTGTGGGGAAAGAACTTTCCGGAATACACTCGCTCTGCCTCGTCCAGGATGCAATATGGCACTGATTTGGAGAGGACGGAGCGTATCAGCAGGCAGACATCAGGTTGCAGTCACTCTTCACAATGTAGGACAGCTCTCTTGGGACACAGCCTGGGATTTAGATGCTTATTTCGTGAGAGGTATGAAATGACAAGATGAAAGTCTGGTCGAAAAGGATTAAAAATATGGATGGGAGAGGGAAAGGGAGGGGCTCTGAGTCAGAGTGTATTAGGTGTTTTTATTTTATTTTTTGTTCTCTCTGAGCCAGCCATCAGCAACCTGGTGTTAATACCACAAATCAGCAAAATTGCTCTTCTCCACTCTCAGCTGTCACCTAATTTCCTCCTAGTTTTTCTCCCCAGCGACACAACACATTATGAATCCTTTGGGCCACATATGATAGTTGTCATACAGAAGACACAGGCAGTCTTTTTCACCCTGTTGGTTCTGATGTTAAGCACGACTAAATAAACCTGTGTTCGCATATTTTGTTTTTTTTAGGAGACACGGTACCAGCTATTGCAGCTGCGTCCAGCGCAGCGGGCCTCCTGGATTGGCTACGCCATTGCCTATCACCTCCTCGAGGACTACGAGATGGCTGCAAAGATCATTGAGGAGTTCAGGAAAACACAACAGGTTAGACCATAGATGGACGACATGACAGCTCCCCAAAAGTGAAGCCAAAACATCTCCATCACCCTCGGTGGCTGGCTGCAGTATAGGTCATAAACCCGCCCCCTCCATGTTAGCGAATGGGACATGGGCCAAACTAAAAAACTAAACTGAAAAGTACACGTCAAATACATTTTTCCCCAAAGATGGCTTCTGTCATTATAGGTAGTTCTTATCACGCTGATGTATGTTTAAGTGTTCATTTTTCTGATAAGTTTGTTTCTAATTAGTTATTTGATGCTATAAAAAGGGGTTTCACGGCATGATTGACAGCTGAGCTCTGCTCACGATTGAGACTGCCAGGTGTATGGGCGGGACCTCGATACCGCGGCTCCAGCTCCGATCACTACTGCGCAGACTCTGGCTGCAAATGATGTCACCAGCTCAAGATGGCAGTGGCCGTATCCGGGATATTTAGGCTTCATTTTTGTACCGTGGGAGGAAGTGGAGACGCGTCGTCCATCTTTATATACAGTCTGAGTTAGACCCAATGACAGCTTAGCATTTCTGTTATAATGAAGTCTGTTATTTTTATGAGATGTGGTATGATCAGGACTGAGAAAATGTACCATGAATATGAAGTATTTTGTGTATCGCAGAGGCTGTGCAACACATTGCACTGTAAGATGTAACAGGATTAGTCACATTTCTTGTCATGTAGTAGGTCTCTGACTTGATGTATCTGAGTTATAGTGCTTTGAGGCCAGTCGTTCCTTCCCCTCAGTTTTAAATATGGGTGTTTGTCTTTGTCATCTGTGCATCGGTCACAACTACAATAGATCTCTCTCTGTCACGCTCTCTCTCCCTCGCTCTTGCTTGCTCCTGATAAGACTAGTCTGCTTCCTGTCTTTGTGTCATCTATGAAATACAACAAGCTGGTGTGACTAAGCAACTGCATATATACACGAAGAATGCTGCAGAGTTTCCTGAACTGCATAGACACAGAAGTCCCCAAGCAGCTCAAGTAGATTTTCATTGTTGCTTGTAGAAAATGTTGATTTCTCTAACACCTCTTTGTTTGTCCAGACTTCTCCAGACAAAGTGGACTATGAATACAGCGAGCTGCTGCTGTACCAGAACCAAGTGCTGAGGGAAGCAGGCCTGAACAAGGAGGCCCTGGAGCATCTGTCCAACTATGAGAAGCAGATCTGTGACAAACTGGCTGTGGAGGAGACACGAGGTGAGTCACTGTGCTCCATACTTGCTCTCAATGTCTCACTGAATCCAAAACCTTGGAAATCCTTTGTTAGCCATTGGTGGCTCAACACATCTCAGGAAAATGAAAGGGTAAACGTGTATATACTAGTAAATACTGAGCTGCTATAGTAAACCAACTATAGTAGAAAAGGTTTCAGTCGTAGTCATCTGGACACTGTTTTCAGAATCAAGACGTTTCGGCTCCCATCCAGAAGTCATTCTCAATTGTGAAAAATGGTCTGAGAACTCAGAAATCTAAGCTACTATGTGTTGCTTAAGCCCTGCCCTCAGGTAGGAGTCTTCCTGAGTGTCTGCTGTTTACCCTGCCTAGTTTCGCCTGAAACTGACCTTCTTTGTTTCCATGATGGCCCAGTAATCAGTAATCAGGCCTATTGGTTTCTGGCTGCACCTCCCTCATCACTGTTAAGTACCTGATTAGCATATGATTGGCTTGACCATGGTGTTAATACACTGTGGTAAACGGTTGGCAAATTGAATCTCAGACCAAAATTGCAAACTTGACTCTATGTACTTGACACCGGAGCTCTTCCCTCATGTTTCGATAGGAGAGTTACTGTTGAAGTTGGAGCGTCTGGACGAGGCAACAGAAGTCTACCGCCGTCTGCAGGAGAGGAACCCAGAGAACTGGTCCTATTACCGCGGCTTGGAAAATGCCCTTAAACCAAGTATAACGCATTATCCTTACTATTATAAACACCGTCATCATCATCACTGACGACTGGCTATTAAAATATCCACATTAATTCATTCTTTTTTTCTCTCTCCAGGCAGTGTAGAGGAGAGACACAAGATCTATGAAGACGCCTGGGAGAAGTTTCCCAAAGGACTGGTTCCTCGTCGGCTGCCCCTCACCTTCCTCTCTGGTGTGGCCAATAAATCCTTTCAACTAAAACAGTGACTTCAGTCAACATTTCCATCCATGACGTAGGAATTAAATGAAAAAGCTAGTAGCTGTATTCAGCTTTAATTGTTTGATTGTATTCAACCTATTTGGGTTCCCAGTTGTTGTTGGTTGTTTGTTTGTTTGTTTTGTCCATTTTTATTGTTTTAATCTTTTTTTAAGTTAACCATGTGTTAGAAGTGGAGTAAAGTTTTATGATCTTCTCCATCTCCCCGTATTTCTCTGCAGGGGAGAAGTTCCGAGAGTGTTTGGACAGGTATCTGAGGATCAACTTGAGTAAAGGCTGTCCGCCCCTCTTCACCACCCTCAAATCACTGTACAACGACAAAGAAAAGGTGACGGTACTGTTGCTGGAGATGTCAGATGACTGATCGAAATCTAAATCATAATGACACTGTTAAACCAACTTACATAATGCACTGAAGAAAGAGAGGTCAATCTGAGGGAAAGATTCTAGTGTACTAGATTAAAGTTATTCTGAAGCACTCACTCACAGATGCGTACTTCATTTTGCAGGTGAGGTAATGTACTGTGTCCTCTTTCTCTTTGCAGGTGGCAATAATAGAGGAGTTGGTGGTTGGCTATGAAACCTCATTAAAAAGCTGTAGAATGTTCAACCAGAACGGTGAGGCGAAAATGATAATGAATTTCATGTCTTCTAATCAACTATATTGATGTGCAATATAGTGTTATGGACAGTTTTTAAAGTTGTAATCCTTAATCATTGTAATTCTGATAACACTGGTAACACTGATCCGCTGACAAACAATGCAGAAACTGACACTCATGTTTTGTCGACACATTTTTGATGAACGATTGTCAGTGCTAACGTTGACGGTAAAGGCCGCCCTGTTTCCTGGGTGAATACTTTTAATGTGAAGCAGTAGGAAGTGTTGGGTTTGCATTAGCAGCAACTTAATCCGGCTCTGATGCGTTTGTCTTGGGTGAACAGAAAACAGTGAGGCTGATATCAATAAAACAGTAACACTGAATTACATGCTGCATTGTTTCCTGTGAATCCTTGCGTAGATAGGTAATTTCAATCCAGTGCAGGAATGGCGGACTCCACCACTAGCAATGCAAACTAATAAATAAGAGAGGTAATTCTGTAATAATTACAGAATGTAAAAACATTAAATGGCTATTGCAGAAAGTTGCTAACTTTAAAAAGTATCCAAAATAGGGTTTGATTTCACTAAATTATGAAGGATTATAGCTTTAAAATTTAGTCAACCAAAGTATAAAATTTTTATTCATAACTTACAAGTTTGACTGCTTCAGTCGTTTGTTTACAACTCTGAAGACGTCAACTTACACAATCTCTTTGCACTGTCAGACGACGGTAAGGAGGAGCCACCGACCACGTTGCTCTGGGTGCAGTACTTTCTGGCACAGCACTACGATATGATTGGCCAACAGACACTGTCTCTAGAATACATCAACGCCGCCATTGAGAGTACGCCTACACTCATCGAACTCTTCCTTATCAAAGCCAAGATTTACAAGGTAACATACGCCACGCATTTGTAAGTATGTTTACTGTTATAACTGAGGAGCGTAGTGTTGCTGTGTTGTTGTCATGACTGTTGTATTGACCTTTATCCCCCTGCAGCATGCTGGGAACATCAGAGAGGCTGCTCAGTGGATGGATGAGGCCCAGGCTCTGGACACAGCTGACAGATTCATCAACTCCAAGTGTGCCAAGTACATGCTGAAGGCTGGCATGATCAAGGAGGCCGAGGAAATGTGCTCAAAGTTCACACGGGTGAGAGAAACTGTGTGGTGTGGGTGTGTATACAAGTGCACACTGACTTTTGAAGATGTCAAAACAAAATCATGGTTGTATTTCCTATTGTAAGTCCATTTGCAAAGAACTAGTACAAGCTGGAGATCTCCATTGAGTATCGCTACCCTACAACCATAAAGAACTGAGTTCTTTCTTTGCAAATGATTCACTTCTGGCAGATTCACACAGGATTAACAGCACAGGATGACTTCAATAACACAGCAACTCATTTATAATATATAATGTTTTATTTAGGAGTTAATAATCGTAATGACAAGAGGACCACAAAAAAAGGGATTTAGTGTTCATTTATGTGTAGTAGGGCTGAAACGATTTGAGTAACTCGATTACTAAAATTCATCGAAGCTTCGTTTAAACCAAATAATTACATACAGCGCACTGTGTTTTGCACGGATGATTTTTACTGTCGCTCAAACCGCTTACACTGTGTGTGATCAGAGACGTCTTTGGTGTGATTTGACAGCGCGGATTACAAAGAGGAGGAAGAGAGAAAACAGTGAGGGGTGCAGAGAAGAGGCAGGCCAGAGAAAGTGCCAGAAAGTGTCCATGAAAACTCTGTACAGTGTGTCTATTGTAAAACCGAACTAGCCTACCACAATAGCACGACGTCAATGCTTCAGCATCTCAGCAGAAAGCATCAAATCTATGCATCCAGTCCACAGAGCGGACCGACACAAGGTATATGAAGGCTAGTAAAGAATGTAGGCTACGTAAAGTATGGCAATGTGTAATGGCTAGTTACGTAAATCAATATGGTGGCTTGTTATGGTGTCCCTAAGTTAGCTGGGTTTTGCTCAAGATATTAAGCACAGAAAATAAAATGCTGCAGTCAATTTGAGAAAGCCTGAGCTTCATTCATGTTATGATAGTCACAGTTCCTGTCCACTCGTTTTTTGCCTTCTACAAATGCCACAAAGACTACAGTAAAGGCTTACGTTATGCCTGAGCTGCAGTTAGGTTGAAACTTGTAGTTCTGAAACTTAAGTATATTTTTTAAAGCAAAAGGTGTTTGTTTTTGTATTTCAAAACATGTTTTCTTTAAAACCCAGAATGTAATATGTCACTTAAATGCACTAAATGGGTTTTGTTTTGACAAATAATATTGTTTTGACATATAATATTATATGCAATTTAAGCAATAACATTTTTTTATTTTTCTAAAAAAAAAATTAAACCAAGTAGTTGTTAATTTTGAGAGACCTGTCTTATTTTGTCTTTTGCATATTTTACTATTGCTCTTTAATAAAGCAAAAGTATTTCTTATCTGATTAATCGATGGAATAATCGGTAAAGTACTCGATTACTAAAATAATCGATAGCTGCAGCCCTAATGTGTAGTGTGCATTTGAAGTTGTTTGATGAACGTAACTGGTTTATTGTGTGGTTTGTTTATGCGTGTGAGAGCAGGAAGTGGAGGCTGAGATGAGTAAGCTAAAACACAAAACCAAGTGAATAATAATAATAAAATATAGTACCATAAAACCCATTTCACTTATAAGACACATGTCCACTAAACTATATATATTCACGATGTAAATACATTCGATATGCTTTCTTAGTGTTTAAATTAGTGTTGACAAATGTGCATCAAAATGTTAAGATGAAATGCTGTTTTGTGGTTCTGCTCTATTACAAACTAAATTTTTGTTTTCTTTTTAAAATTGTAATTTATTTTATTGTAACATAGTTTTAGGTATAGATGCGTAAATACTTAATTCGGTTGTGAAAATTGTGATATGCAACAAAAACCTGTATCTCAAACTAAAGGATCTTTCATGTTCTCCTAAAAAATCCTGTCTAATTATGACAACACGGATTCCTTGTTGCTGTTGAAATTTGCAGCCATGTCTGCAAATACTAAACAAGCCTGGACATGAGTGTCAACATAAGTCTAGACATGAGATATAGAAGAAATAAAAGAACAGATTCGCAATAACACTAAATGACATTCTCACAATTTGTTTGTAGGAGACAAATTTGTTTGCAGCAGTTGACATGATAATTAGGCACGTCCCTGTTTTGTCATTTACTTTGCTCATGCATGGCTATGTTATTGTATTTATTTTTTGCTTTGTCTTTGTCCAGGAGGGAGCATCAGCAGTGGAGAACCTTAACGAGATGCAGTGTATGTGGTTCCAGACGGAGTGTGCACTCGCCTACAAGGCCATGAACAAGTTTGGGGAGGCCCTCAAGAAGTGCCATGAGATTGAAAGGGTGAGCCCTTGTTATCGGGGATTATATTTTGTGTTTTATTACATGCCATGTTTGCATGAAACTCCTTAGCTACCCACATTAAGTTATGTTTCATGTATGGGTTTAACATCTTCCTTCCTTTCTCTCCTCACTCTCATCAGCATTTTGTGGAGATCACAGACGACCAGTTTGATTTCCACACTTACTGCATGAGGAAGATGACACTACGCTCCTATGTGGACCTACTGAAGCTGGAGGACGTGCTCCGGATGCATCCCTTCTACTACAAGGCAGCCATAACGGCCATCCAGATCTACCTGAGCCTCCACGACAATCCCCTGGCTGATGACAGCAAGGAGCTGCAGGCCGACACTGGTGAGGGGCAGAGAGTGAGGATGTGTGTCTGTGTACCGAGAGAAACTCGGGGAGTCCCATTTGCACTACTGAGTTCCGAAAATATTTTAAATGCTGTCTTGGACAAAGAAAGAGGAAATCGGTACATTTTGTCCATCATTAACATCCCGCTCTTTTCACTGCTCCCCTCTCTAGCTAACCTCTCGGACAAAGAGCTGAAGAAGCTGAGGAACAAGCAGCGGAGAGCCCAGAAGAAGGCCCAGCTGGAAGAGGAGAAGAAGAACGCAGAGAAGGAGAAGCAGCTTAAGAACCAGAAGAAGAAGAAGGAGGATGATGACGAGGAGATCGGAGGGCCCAAGGAGGAGCTTATTCCTGACAAGCTGGTCAAGGTTAGAAAGAGAGATATGGAGAATCAGAATCATAAAAACTTTGTCCGTTGCAGCGTGATGAAAATTTGTCTCTGACGTGGTTCACACAGGTACACGTAGAATAGCAATCGATAAAGTGAGCAGAATCAGTTAAACTGATGTTGACTTTTGTGTCCCTTCTGTGTCACTTCCTGCTTACAGGTAGAAAATCCACTGGAAGAAGCCGTCAAGTTCCTGATGCCTCTCAAACACCTGGTCAAGGACAAAATAGACACACAGCTACTGGCCTTTGAGATCTACTTCAGGAAAGGTTGGCAAGCCTGCTCATTTAAATTATACTTCACTGACATTTCTTTAGTTTTTACTGTATTGATACTCTGTCCCTTACCTTTCATTTCTGCTTCACACAGATTTAAAATCAACCTTCTCTTTTCAGAAAAATACCTGTTGATGCTCCAATCCGTGAAGAGAGCGTTGGCCATTGACCCAGACCACCCATGGTTACACCAGTGTCTAGTACGCTTCTTTAAAGGAGGTACGAAAGAGGGTTCCTTATTAATACCACAATGCCACAGCTGTTAAATACACCATATGTAGCAAATCTTTTCTTACTTCCCACCACATCCTCTTGCCCTTTTTCCTACTACTTCATCTTGTTTTCTGCATTGCTCACATCTCTCCATCATCCTCCCTTCTTTCAGTCTCAGAGAGCAAGGAGCTGCCAGAGGTGGTCAGGACGGTACTGAAGCAGGAGATCACCCGGCTGTTTGGAGACAGCAACGCTAAGAGCTTCAACCAGGCCTTCCTTACCAAGCACTCAAACTCCATACCACACAGACTGGCTGGTAGGCCTCTCTCTAATTTAGTTAGTGAGGTTAACATTATACTGACAACTTTTCATTTTTTATAGTGGTTTTAGCAGTGTCCTCATGGTGGGTTTTTCAAGCAGTCAATTTTTCCCATTTTTCATTAAACTCCCGACTGTTGAATTCTCAAAACATGTGAGCTTCTATTCACTATTTCACACAGGGCCATGTAGGTTTGAATTTTGTTTTCCCTTAATAATAACAACCTTCATTTAAAAACTGCATTTTGTGTTTACTTGTGTTATCTTTGACTAATATTTAAATTTGTTTGATGATCTGAAACATTTAGGTGTGACAAACATGCAAAAAAAAAAAAAAGAAATCAGGAAGGGGGCAAACACTTTTTCACACCACTGTATATTGTACCAGTCATCTTTGGATATTTCCATCTTGAGTTCTGTTTCCTATTTATCTCTAATATACAGGGTTGAGCTTCCTCTGCCCATCAACAAACCTTCAAACCTACACCACTGAAATCACTCTACCAACACTCTGCTTGTATGCATTACACTGTCACAATTACTCTGTTTGGTCCACACAAGAAATTTGGTTTTCTCTTACTTTCAGATACCTAAAAACAGTCTTAGTTCTCCAAGTCAAATTCCTCCTCAAGTTTTAAGAGCTTTTGTTTTTGTGCCTGTCACAAATGCACACACTTTCCTTCAAACTCACGAGCGCTCCTCTCCCTCTCCTGCAGCTGCTAAGATGATGGTGTATCTGGACTCATCGACTGAAACGAAGGCAGCGGAGTTGGCCACTGCACTAGATGAGTCACTTGACAACAGAACCATACAGGTATGCAGTCAGGGAATTACGCAATGTGATTACTACCTAATACATACTATCAGTGGTAGTAATAATACATTGATACCACAGTGGAAATACTTTTGTCAATGTAGTCCGTTTAATGCTGAAAAAATGCAAACCTTATTAATATGGTACACTGAGAGTATAGCCCATATTTCACCTCTCACTGACTGTAAATTGTATACGGCTCTTTTGATGGATCAGTAGTAATTAAGTTGAACTTCCCCTAAATGTGGAGAGCTTCGATTAAAATTTTCTTCATCCGTTTTCTTTCCCCATCAGATCTGCACAGAGGCCCTGGAGTGTCTTCGGAGCGGCATCCTGGGCGACTGTAAGGAGCGTGCGGAGTCGTACCGCGCCGAGTGTCACAAGCTTTACCCCTACACGTTAGCTTTCACACCCCCTGGATACGAGGAGAACACCAAGATCGCCAACGGAGATGTTTCCACGGAAACTGAGGAGCTAGCCAATGAGATGTGAGCGCAACAGAACCACAGCGGATGAGAAGAGGAATTGGGCTGAGCACGGAGCCTTGTGGTACGCCTAGCAGCCATTTTGTAGAGCCAGACATGGGAAGCGAAAATGGGTGTTTCGTTCTTTGGCTCAACTTAATCGGGTCTGACCTGGCATGGCTTGGCTCTCTCCCACATGGTGAAAATCAGGACTGTGTGTGTGTGTGTGTGTGTGTGTGTGTGTGTTGAGAGTATGTGCGGTTGTGTGTATTTGTGGGAAAGAGGGGGAAGAGGAAGATAACAGAATGGCCATTTTACTTTTTTAATAGAGCTGACAACCATGCTGAATATGAAAATAAACAATAGTTATTGGCAAACTGTTGGGAGAGACTGTGACGGACTGTCGGTTTCCACTGGGATGATCAATAACGGTGACAGAAACCACTCGAGTTTGACTCGGTGCTGCTCCGACACGCCCATCGCATACTGTGTTCCCCTTATTTTAAAAAGCTAATTTAAATGAAAATAGGACACTGTCACTGGGGGACGGGAGACCGAGCTGAGTGGATCTGATCTGTGACAGATCTGTAGGAAGCTGAGCAGGAAGAGTTACTGAGGAGCCGAAGTAGACACCGAGGACATCCAGCGGCCACAGATGTATCTGTATCTGCTGTAACACTCCAGTAAACCGCTGATCTACATGTGGCAGTGCAGTGGAGTGTGTGAGGAAGGCCCGATCTCTGCGGGGGCACAGCGCAAAGAAAGTCTCCTCACGTGAACATTTTTTGGGTCAGACTGTGCTTCCTTCACTGTTCCTGGTTAAACTTGGGAATATGTAATCCTCTGTCTGTTATTATGGAGCACCTTGTAGCACAGATTAAAAACTGTATTGTGTATTGTGCTCCATTTCAAATACACTGCTACTCTTAACGTTTTTACATAGTTCTGAGAGAGTTGGATAGATCTAAGCAATACCATAGATACCTTCCTGTCCATAATGGATCAATGAAAGTCTTATTATTGATGATAATCATTTCTAGATCTGGCTGAAGTAATTACACTGAGCCTGGTGGCAGAGTCCCCTGTGTTGTTGCTTTTGTCACTGTTACAAATGGTTTTATCTGCATATACACAGGGACTCTAACAGTCAAAGTGGTGACGAGTACATTCATACATGTACTGTACATCTACTTCAGAGGGCTCTTCTCTGCTTATAAAAATGGCTCTTCTAAAGGTCAGAGTTCAGCATCCAGACCCGTTGCCCGAGGTGACAGAGGTGAAAATGTTCCAAGGCAAGTAAACTTATGAGCACCTGGAATTTGTTTGACTTTTTCTGTTTCTCCCCTTTTTTCCAATAATCCCTTTTCTTCCCCTTTTTCCTCTAATTTGTGTTCTAATGTGAAAGATGAAATCTGAGATGGCGATGTATGATATCTCTGGATTTTTGTATTAAAACCAAACGAAAGAAAGCAATTGACTTATTTGCGTTTGTATGTGTAGACATGTTAACGTCACTGAGCTGCTAGTGTGTTCCTAGTTACTGTTTCAGGGTCAGACAGGGAGAGCTGGCACGGATCAGGTCAGACTCCAGTCCTCAGATGTAAAATACATAAGTTTGTCAGGTAAAATTAGGATTTTGTATTTTTAACCAACTCCAAGCCAAAGTTAATTGTCTTTGAAATTCTTATACATATTTTAGAATGAAGTCAAAGGAGAGTTTTGTAATGGAGGCCTCCACAGAACTAGTTTAGCACTTTTTAGACCTTTTTTTTTTTTTTTAGATCAGTAATTAAAAAAACTGGTGGCTGGATCTATGGATCAGTGTTACAGCAGATGTCCTTGTTTCGCTGCTCAGGCAGCATGTGGTATGAACATGAAGTATACTTAAGAAACTAGAGATTTTGATTAAATCTGGGTAATAATGCGTCGAGAGGAAAACTGATCCTCTGCTGCCCTGAAATTCATATATTTTGAGCTGTATAAGAGGAACCGTTGTTTCACATCATTTAGTGATTGCAGTACCGGCCCTTATCAAGACAGGGGTACTGAATCTACAATGCAATAAAGTATACAATTTAGCTTCCTGCTGAGGTGCAGTCAGCTACATCAGTCCTGGACTCACGTTCGATTTTTGGGTCTTCTGTGTGTAAAATGTCACCACTTTACCATACGAAATGCTGACTATTTAGGCCCTCGTATGGGTAGAGATCTTTAAATTCTCTGAAGACAAAGTTGTGGTCGCCACTGATGTGTCCATTCAAACTGAGGAGCATCAACTGCTCTCAGACTCAAATATGATCTCTCTCATTGATTTGATTATCAATAGTCTCCACCCTATAAGCCAGTGTTGTCAGGAGGTTGGCACCACCACAGCACAGGAAGACACAGCGCTGCTGTTGAGCCAAACGTGGTTTGTACCAAAAGTATGATTGGAAATGACGCCTTACAGGAGAGCAGTCCCTGTAGGGGCCAGAGGGACAGCAGGAGACAGAGGTACTGAACCACAGAACCACAGAAGAAGACAGAAATATGACTGCAAAGTAAATCTACCAGTAGGGAGCAGCAGCATGTTCCTCTGACAGGGCAGCTGAGGGATGGGGGGACATGATTCAGCATGTAGGCTGGGCTAGATGGGACATTTCTGTTCCATAATCATGAAAGTGTTTCTGTATCTAGCAACTAACAGGTAGAATAATAGAAAAGAGAAAATAAACAGAAAGGCAGGTAGCTCCTATCTGTGCTGCTGCCTTCTCAGGCATCAATGAAAGAATTAACAGGTTGAGGGACTTGTAACAAACGCACATCGTGTGCATCTTGCCTAGAAATGAAGGCCATATGCTGAGGTCTGCTCGTCATTTGATCAACTCTCGCTCTCCACCCTCAGACTCCAGTCATCCCCACGCTGCCAAATGAAACGCAGACAGGGAAACGTCAGAGGCTCCCTCTGTCTCCATTCAGGCTGCTCAACGCCGTGGAGAGTTTTCAGTGCACTAAGCCACCAAAAGAAAGTGTGTTTTTTCAGAGTTCCTAGGGCCTGCTATATTTTTGTTCAGACCCGGTGAAGCTGCATCTTTAGAAGCCTTTCTTGGAGACAACGGTTGACGCCGTTTTTGCGCTTTCTTTTCCAGTGAATTCACTGTGAACGACGGGTAAATGGAGTCATCTCTCGAGTTTTCCAACTCTTTGGGCAGCGTGTCCTCACTGCTCAGTCGCTGTCGGACCTTTAAAGTCCTGGTGATAGGAGACTCCGGGGTGGGGAAGACCTGCCTCACACACCGACTCTGCGCCGGAGAGTTCCCCAGCAGAGTGGAGGCCACCATCGGGGTGGACTTCCGCGAGAGACTGCTGGATATCGATGGAGAGAAAATTAAGGTAACTGGTGAAGTTTATGCATCACTTACAAACAAAAGAATGAAGCAGGCTGTAGTGCCAAATGGCCACGTTTACGCACGGTGGTGGTTCTTTTGTTTTAGATGTTTTATTAAACTGACTGCTGATACAGTTGTCCACGAAATATTGGCTCTTTTAGGTTTAATGTTAATCACTTGTATTTTTCATAGGCCCAATTCAACTTAAGACTCAGCCTGGACAAACAAAACAAAAACCTCTGAACCACCAGGGACTCCATGTGTAAAAGAGGACATAATAGTCCTCTAAATATTCTTAGAGGCTCTTTCAATAATGTCCCACTCTGCAGTGTGGCTCTGCTGAATTAATTGTCCCAGACTGAATGACTGAGAATTCTCTGGATGGCAGACAAACAGCAGAGCTGCTTGTGTTTGCAGAACTAATGCAGCCTGTAAATCACCTACATGCTCGATTTTAGTGGCATGTTACAGCAACAGCCTCATCTGATGCAGCTCACATTTTGAATCCCGCAGTTGTGATGTGTGAAGTTTAATTTGAACCCCATCGTGTAAACACAATAAGGGACTCTGCTTATTTGATGATTCTATATTAAAACTGTGGGTGGTTTTTGCTGTTTCCTGAGTGTTTTGAAATGACCACATGACAGAGGAAGTGTCTGCCAGTGGTGACTGATTTGTTCAGAACTTCAGGGTTGAGGAGATCTCAAGCTTTGTTTCCAGTACGTTACATCGATAAGGCAACTGGGCAGTTCTGTGTATCTTTTGTTCACAGTGAATGTATAATGTAAGAAACATCTCAGGTTCCTAAAATGTAAGTTTTTTTTTTTTTTTTTTAATGCACAGTAATGTATCATTTTACCAGAGCTGTGTCAAGACTTGTTTTGGCCTTGCCCCAGAAGCCTAAGTCCTTGAGACCCAGTATTTCAGGTCTTTGAAGGCTGACAATTACCATGACTCAGCATCGGAAGATTTTCCTTTCAAATGTTTTCTCAGTGTTTTGTACAAAGCGGAGACCTAATAATCAAATATCTGAGGTGTGTGGCCGTGCAAGGCCTGCTTTTTTTGTGTTTGTGTTATTGTCATTGTGTTATGTTTGTGATATGTCGCAGGTGATATTGTTGGGTCACAAATGGGTCGATTGATTTAACCTGACGGTTAGAACTTGATGTAATTTATTCAAGGAAACTATGAGAAAGCCCAGAGCAGAGGTCTGACTTTCTAATGATCAGCTCCTTTATTCCTTTTCTTTGTTCGCTCTCAGTGATGACTCATTGCGTGTCTCTGTGCATGTGTGTGTGTGTGTTTCTGCCTGGTTTGGGGTATTTCAACACATGATTTCTTTTCGCCTCCGTGCCTTCCTTCTGATTCATTTCCTTTTTCTCGTGTTTTTGTCTCTACCACCACCTCCTCCACCTTGTCCTTTCGTTTCCCCCCCCTCACCACCAGCTCCAGCTGTGGGACACAGCAGGACAGGAGCGTTTCCGTAAGTCCATGGTGCAACACTACTATCGTAACGTCCACGCTGTGCTCTTCATATATGATGTCACCTGCCCTGCCAGCTTCGGCAGCCTGTCTGCCTGGATAGAAGAGTGCAGGCAGAACTCCCTCGGACAGGAAATCCCCAGGTAGCTGCATCAGCTCTCTGTACTGTATTGCTACTCACTAAAAGGACAGGAGTCTTTGATTTAATCATATCCAAAATATATTACTTTCTTTGTGTAACTCTTAATATCATCTTCCTTCATTTGTGCCTTTCCGCTGCCTATTCTCCTCCCAGGTTCCTGGTGGGTAACAAGAGTGACCTCCGTGACCCCTGCAGGACTGACGGCCAGGTGGGCCAGGAGCTGGCGATGAGCTTCGCCAAAGCCCACGGCATGATGTTTTTTGAGACGTCCGCCAAGAACCCGCCAAACAAATGCGCGAGCGGCCGACGGGGTGATGGGGAGGTGCCGTATCAGCAGGATAAGGTGGAGGACATCGTTGTTGCTGTTGGTGCCAAACTGAAGAGACAGAAGAAACCTACAGCAGCGAACGCCCCGCCGTACAGCGGGTCCTTTAAAGTCCCGAACAAGAAAAGACCGGAGAAAGAGCTGTGGACCTGCTGCTGAGAGAGAGAACTGTTGGCCTTTTCAGATGGAAGAATATGACTTTTTAGCTGTTTAGGAGTGTGTGTGTGTGTGTGTGTGTGTGTGCGTGTTTGTTTGTGTGTGAGTAAGGAAGTGACTATATTGTGCACAATTTTCATTTTTGACCAAAGACGGACTTCAAAAATGCTAAACTTTTGCATTTGAAATACAGTTGCTTTTCCTCCCACACACGACTTTAATATTTATACTCTTAAAGATGTCCTACTTGGAAATGTTGTGTATATTTGTGATCTTCTCGTTTTACAATAGCTGCAAAATAAAAGACTGTGAATGTAAACATTATTTGGTGTAGGCTCTGATCCAAGTGACCTTTTAGTGCAGTGACGGTGTTTATTTTCAGCATGTGTGGTCTCACTGGGAACTAACGGTGGCTGAATCACCCCACAGCATCTGAACACTATCCAGCATCGGACAACTCAAAACAGTTCTGTGAATGCAGAGTTGGTGGCGTGACGGTTGAAAATACTGTGCATTAGCAGTGTAGCTCTATAGCTATTAAATTTGGGTTTAATTACCTTGAAAGACAAACTTTGGCTTACATGAGGCGTCTCTGTTCAGACTCTTCCATATTATTTAGTGCCAAGTCGGATAAACTGGAGTTTACAGAAAAACCAGGTCGTAATTCAAGTCATAATTACAACTTGAATGTTGACATAAATGTCAGAAACTGGAAATTACACTAACTCCAATATGATATGAACGTGGCAAGAGTGTACACGGTTTGCATGATCTTTACGCAGTGGACCACAATTTGACGTGGATCATGTGGACATCACCATGATGTCACGATGGAAAAGGGGCTTTAAAGTCCCTATGTGTAGAAATAGTAAATTTCTGACTTTGGTGCCCCCAGTGGTGGTCCATCAAAACACACACTCTTCCCTAGCACACCATGCTTTATTCACCAATTGTTTGCGGCCGGCTAACTTCCAGTTTAGCACTTCCTGGGGGCTTGACCCGGAGGCTACCAAGCCACCAGGAAGTGCATCAGGCTTTGAAGCCAATTTGACATAGAAGCCAAACCATGGAATTACAAATTCAGGGTTCGTCATGCGATGCACACTGGCCCCACAAGACCTTTTCCCATAGACTTACATTGTGAAAGAAGTGGCTGTAAAACGGTGGATACAGCTTTTTGAGCATCACAACCCCGGCGAAATGACTCGTTTCACTATCCGAATGAGATCCATTCGGTCCAGTAACATTTGGAAAGTCTAGAAGAGCCACACCATTAAATCATTTTATCCCCATTGACATTAGCGGAGGGCTAAACCGGAAGTTAGGCGGCTCGCACAGCCCCGAGCCTGCCGAGGGAGGCGGGGTTAAAGGAAATGCTAGTGTGCTTGCGCCAGTGGGGCCACACAATGCGGAAGCTATAGGAAGATCCGGGTCATTTTATACCGGGAAGTCAAACTTTTTTGGCTTCATGCGCCACTGAGCAGCTTTCATAGAAATGAACGGAGCCCCACCTCCGACGCTGTGTCCAGTTCTCTTTATACATCCATGGAGGCTACGTCCACTTCTTTTATACAGTCAATGGAATAATATGAACAATGCTAAAATCACGCAAACATTCTAAAAATGGTGGCTTTCAAGTCACATTGAAATGGCAGTTAGAACATCTTTAGCTTCTGTAATGTGTTATATTTCTAATTGAAACTGAATATGCCGACAGGAACCATGCACATTTGGAAATGTAAAAGTTTTTGCTAACTGGCATTCAAACACACACCTCAAACCCTTGCTATTGCTCCACACTAGCTACAACCCACAAACTAATGGCCAAGTGCAGGGTTAGCTAATCGTCCCAAATTGTTTGATTGGATACATTTATGTATACATGCAGGATGAGTCATCAGAAGTAGTAAAGCATTTTTGCAGGGATTTTAATATATAAATACAAAAAAAAGTCCCTCTTTTAACATATTTAACAAACTAAGAGATAGCAGAACAGTAAATGCAGGGACACAGGATGAAAACTTTGAAAATGTATTCTTTATTTCATTGTATTTATGTGCAGTTGAAGGAGGAAAAAACATTTTAAATCTTGGCTTGAAATAGTTTTGAAAAACTTCCTGTGAAAATCGAAATGACTACAATTTCTTCGCTCACTTTGAAAAACATGTCTGTCCTGACTCTGCGTACGAGGAACTTTAATAAAATGATGTGTGTATGATACAGCACAATCTAATCCTGGCTGTTAAGGGTTTCCCTCCACCGGACTGCGTCCAGATGGACAAAACATCACAGCAGTCATGCACCGGCCTTGTGCGTGAGCAGTGTGGGCGTTGGAAAGTGTATCACATGTGTTGTGATTGTGTGTCCAATCGATGATTCAGAGGTCTTCACATGACGAGGGCAAACCTCTTCTGCTCATTGGTCTAGACAAATGTAGATCCTGCAACACACCAGAGGTACGGGTAGTTGTGTGTGTGTGTGTGTGTGTGTGTGTGTGTGTGTGTGTGTGTGCACACATGCAAGTGTCACATTGGTGCAACATTCGCCAGCCAAATGGTAGATGTTCCTCTCTACACTCAGGAAAGAGGGCAACTAAAGGAGAGAATGTGCCATAGCAGTTCTTTTATGTTTGCCTAATTTGCCATAAAAAAAAAAAAATGCAATGTACTGAATAAGTTGGAAAAGTGGAAATAACAAAAGGAATGTGTAAAAAAATAAAAATTTGTATTTAGCTGACTATTTACTGTGAACAGCTACATAATTTCTGAAGTTGACAATGTTGTCACTCTGTAACAGATATGATTTCCACTGTAGCAAAGTGCAATACTTCGGAGAAGGCCTACTTGAAGGGGAATGTCACCGATTTTACACATCAAATCATCTGACAAACCATGGAGAACAGTCTCTGGAGGAGCTTTAAGTGAGAAAATGGTCCCTGGTGATGTCATCGGGGTTATTTAGTTTGGTGGTTAGAAACTTGAACAGAAAGCCTTTACACAGTTACAAACTGGGGCCGCAGAAAGACATGGGAGTTTACCAGGCAGGAAGAGACTATTCAAAAGACGCACTGGAGTTGCATTATGGGAAATGTGGGATCCAGTGTTTTTAGAGCTTCACCAAGACTGGGGAATAAAAGTCAGGATAACTCCACGTATGCTGCTTCGATTTTGACCATTCTTTTTTTTTTTGTGCCTTCTGTTAGTCCTTTAACATCATGGGATTACTCGCTTTAAAGTGAGGCTGACTATGTAACTTTTGAAGGGAGATATTAAAAAGAATGATTCCGCTTACAAATGAAAAGTTGAATTTTAAGCAATAAAACGCCCCCATTTCTCAGTTCAATACACTAAGGGGTTTTGCCTCTACAGCCTTACTTGGTCTGGTGTGACCAGTAGCTTAAAGTGGCTATTAGCTAACTTTATATACTGCTGTGTAACTGACGTTACTTTCTACCTGTGGTACTACTGTTATACTTTATGCTGTAACTGCCACTCGTGGCCACAATTAAGCAAAAGTTACATAGTCTTGCTTTGAAATGACTTCAAAAAGTAACAAAACACAGTAACAGCAGAGAGAAATGGCTGCAGTCACAGATGAACCCCATGTGGGATGATTAATACAGTACATGTGTAATCTGTTGGGTCTTGTTAGTGTCCTGATGCCTGTTTAACCACTGGAGGGCGACAGAGACAGTGCACGGTATCTGAAAGCAATTCTGGATCCTGGTTCAGCTGTTGTCAACCAAACATGCACAGCATTTCTAAAAGTCCATCATGATGTTTAAACCTAAAGAGAAGGAGCAGCTTCCGCATTCTGTCTCCCTCATCTTTCCATCCAATCAGAGCCACGCATGGTGCAGGCCCACAATAGCTCCGGGACTGTGCGCATTATGCAACCATAGTCTCTCTCTTTTTCCATGCAACCACATGGGACTGTAATCCATTTTAAAACCAGCATGAGGGATGTCTGATCCTCCACACAGTCACAGCAGAGTCAACATGATTTAATCTCATTTTAGGAGTGATTTCCATGAATGTGGATTATACAGCGTGTCACATACCTAAATCTGCCCCAGAAAACTCTAATATTTAGACGTCACTAGAAACCCATAACATCATGCTACAGCGGCCCACAGCAGAACTGTTAGAGGTCTTATCAGCCTCACATTATTCTGCCCGTTCGCCTGTAGGGGGCGCGCTAGTGAACTAATATTTTTTTGAAAGGGGGGAGGAGGGTGTCCTTTTTGCAATCAGCGTTGGAGAGCAGCTGAGTGCTCCTCCTCATTCATCCTTAAAACCTGCTGCAGACGCACAGGGCCGCGCACCCGTTTACCTGCTGCCGATAACCGAGCGAAGATGTTCTGCAGACGGGCATGGCAGAGAGTCGGGCCGCTGGCACGGAGGGCTTTCAAGCCCACATCCACGAACGGTGAGTCCGGTCGTCCTCCAATGACTTCTGAATGGTTTAACGTTAGTTGTCCTCAAATGAATTAGAATAATTAAAGTAGAATTTTAAAAAACAAAAAAAACAAATCGCGTTCTTGTGCGTTTACAGGCACGTCTAGGTTAAAATGAGCTGAAACGGTGTCTGAATGTCTGTTCAGATTGTAAAACTGTCCCCAAAGTGTGGTTCCTCGTACAAATGCAATGGCATTAAAAGTTACTTTCTGAAGCAGGTTACTGTTCTGTGGAAGTCCCGTAAAGAGCTACATTAGCAGGTTTTCCAGTGAGCAGTCAGTCAGGAGGAGGTGTGTCCTGCTTTTGGGAACACGCAGTTCTTGCACACTTGGCTATAAAGCGCAACACACACACACTCACACGAATAAAACACTTTGTTTTTAGGTTTTACAACCAAGTTGCATCCAGTGCACTTGATTTTGAATGCAAGTATTGAAGTCTCAAGCGTGTGTTCCAGTATTTGTAAAGAAATAACGATTTACAAGCGATCCTCTGTCACGGTTACACGTTGTCCCACAAGTCCTCCTCATGAGCTGGACCACAGACCACAGCTGTGCCCTGCAGGAGCCCCAGCCCTCCCGTGTAGGCCTGTAGGAGTCATATATTAAATTAAAAAAAAAAAAAATGCTGTTTGCATAAAATATAACATTTAGCTCATGACGCTTCACATATACTACACATGAATGAACTCAAATGTGTATTTTAAATCTCCCTTTGGAGGGTTTGCATGTAAGGTGAAGGGGCTTTGAGGCGTGATCACTTGTAGATTTAGGACGCTTGCTCTCTTCATGCGTCCCTGCCCGGATCAGCCTTTTACTCTGGAATCTGAGCATGTGGAATTCAGCCTGAGGCCAAACTGCTGCTGCTGCTTTAATTTCCTGTTTCATAATTTATATTAAAAAAAACAAACAATTTGTGTGGAAACTCTACCTGGTCCTGGTTGTCCTGCAGGTCTGCATATTCCCCCCTCCCTCATTCGACCTCAGTGAGCACATGGCGGTTGACAGTAGCAGGAGAGCACACCTTCACGCAACATACATGTGTCCACACACACACACGTGTCACTGCTACCATAGCAGCCATTTTGTGACACTCCTGTCCGTTTCACAGGCTTGAACCTCAGTGCAGGGATTAACTGATTACCTGTATAAATAACCTGGCCTTGTCCCTGCATAGTGCTGCTGTGTAATGGGTATTAGAGGAGGAAGGACTTACTGCTACATTGGCTCAGCATCCACAACAGGACCGTGTCCAGCTCTGTTTTGGTTCAGTTTTCTTCATTTTATCACTTGTAATTTCGTGGTACTCCATTAAATGCGTAGCTTGAGCTAGCAGCCAGGTTTTCAACCCATAAAACAACAATGTTGTTCTTTTTTTTTACACTTGGGTTTTTGTACAGATTAAACAAACAAGATATAATGTGGTTCTAATTAGTGATCTTTAGAGGTTGGACAGAGCCAGACTAGCTAGTTTCCTGTCTGGCTAGTTTTCTGTTTCCAGTCTTTATGCTAAGCTAACCGCTACATTTAGCGGACAGACATGAGTGGTATCAACTTCTCATCTAAGTCTTGAAAGAAGCGAGTGTATTTACGAAAATGTCGAACTATTCCTTGAATAAATGAGAACAAATGTTTAGTTTTTTTTCCTGAAAAGTAACTTTGTTAGTCATGGATATTCAATATTATAACCTGCAGTAACTTATTTTGACCACTTGGGGCAGCAGAAACAAGTTGTGAACACTTAACTTGATATGGCAGTTAAAACAGTTGCTTATTTACGATGAATGGAAGTCCAGTATTCTTTTTCATTGAAAACAGCTGCCTAGTCTGGTCAAAAACAGTGCTGTGAGAGCGAACCACCAAACACTTGAGTAACACCAAAAAAAATGTATCAGGGGTCAACAGAAACAGAATGAGAGTCACAATTTCTGAGAGACCATCAGAAATTGGGACCCTACTGTACCTAGAAATTGAGAAAAATATATGCAGCGTCTAAATATTGTCCGGTACTTTCACCCATTTAAAGACTGAATAACCTTAACAACCATTGTACAAAGTAACATCCATGTGACAGCACCCCCTACGGTCAAACTTTACAATGGTCTCAGAATACGGTATGGTAACACTGGACAGCTAAACAAGAAGCTGAAACTTATAAAGCCGAGGGGAGCTGCAGTTTCGGGCGATAATCCCCTGTAGGTTCATCACTACGAGTGACTCATTGCCATTTGATTTATTATTAAAATATCAGTTCAGTCTTCAGGCGATGTAACTCTTAACTTGAGTATATGTTTGCCTAAGTATTTGTCTTACAAATGTGTGACGGTGGCCTCTGCCTCTGTAACACCAGCTCCTGTATAATTCCTTATATTTTGAAGGAGATAAACTTTCAAGCTGACTTCAGGTCGGACTGGTCAGCTGTTTCCAGTCATTTCTAAAGTGTTTTTTAATAACTGCTTAAACAGATTTCAATATTCTGTAAATCGCTGACCAGTTAAACATGTTGTGAATGCAACAGGTGAGCAGTCCATGTCTTCATATAATTGCAAGCTGTCAGTGGGAAAAGTCACAGGATGAATTATGATTTGCTTGAACACACACGAAACCTAGGAAGGACAAAAAGGTGCTGTGCATGGTAATCTTTGACTGCCTCCTCTGAACAACGTGCATGTGCACACACACAGGGTGTCAGTCGTGCTAAAGATATAGTATGTATTGTAACTGTGTGTGTGTGAGGTCTAGGTAGAAAGAGATTAGACTGAGGCAGTGTTTGGGATGCAGGGTGTTTTTTTTTTTTTTTTTTTTTTTTTTTTTTTATGGCCTCCTCTGCATGCACCACTGGCAAATCTTTTCACAGGCTGAAGCCGGCCGCACTCACCTACCACCACAACAAAATAGCCTATTAAGATTTCACAGATCCTCATAAGTCCTGACAAGTGTTAAGGGACTAGATCATATAAATTTAAACTCACTAGATAATTTTAAAGTAAAGTAGTTTGTTTTTTTGGTTTTTTTTATGTATATCGAAGATCGTCAAGCAGGAAGTGTCTCGGTGTTCGTGTGTGCTGGGGATTTAATTTAAGGGACAATTTGGTGTTTAGCTTGGCTGCTGCTAAGTCTTTCCGTCTCCTCTGCTACAAATGACCAGGGCTGTATTGTGTAACTGGATTAAGGGATGGAGACATGTTGACGCTATCAGAATGCACTGGTCTTTGTGCCAAGTCATAGTTCTGATGGGACAGTTTCCTCAAAACACCCACAAATGATCAAATGTGTAGTACTTTCTGTATGTTTCACTTATTGAAGGTTTTTTTTTTTATTGAAGGTCATTTTGGATATGGTAAAACAAATGCCCTGCGTATGTTGGTTGAATGACCAATAACTCCATCCTAGCCCAAAAATTACAATCCATTTCAACTTTCCTAATCGTATGAATTTCAGCAAAATGTAAACCTCTTTGCTGAAGGTCAGCTTCCAATCAAATTTCCAAGCTAACTCTACCCTGCTGTGTCTCTCAGCAGCTCCAGTGCGACACATGGCCTTTGGGGTTCCCGGTGGCTCCAGCAACATGGCGTACTTTGTTCTGTGTGGAGGAGGCCTCACTGCTGCCGTCGTCTATGTGAGTATGAGATTTCTCCATTCCAGGTTCACCTCCTGTCTTGTTGTTGACCTGTAAGTCTACACGATTACACTTTTAATGACCTTAAAGTGAGGATGTGATTTTAATTCTGGATATGCTGAAAACCTGGAAGTCCAGGGCTGCCAATATTAAAATATAATTATTCAATTAAATTTTAAACATTTTCCATTAGATGTGACAGAATGTAATGTTTCTTACACCATATGCATGCAAACAAATTTTTCATTTTAATATAATTGAATATAAACAGTAGTTTGTCAGCTGTGGAGAGGATAGAGGATTTTATCTTATCAGCAAAAAAAGGTGAATAAATAAATCTTGGTGCCAGGTTCCTTTTTTTTCTTTTTTTTTTTTTTTTAGGAAAAAATCTATTTTAAAGGGGGGGGAAAACGATAGAAAGCGAACTCCTGCACACTGTCTTTACTTCCACATAACTTTATTGCTGCAGCTTTTAGAACACAGGACATGTATTGGTCAATATAGATTTTCTTCCTGGTGAGGAAGAAACATTTGCATAAAAGACTGTTGTGACAAATGGAAACATTACAGCACTGCGCAGGAAAATAATGTTGATCTCTTGACTTTCCTGCTATGCCAGAATTCAGTAGACTTATGTTAAACAAAGGGCCAAAGTCCTATACTGCCACGCTACAGGTATATATTAATACTTTACATACACTTATAAATGTAGGTGGGCATCATCCACAAGACATCTGAATCCATGAAACGCCAGTTCTGATTCCTAACCACAACCGTAGGCTACTTGTGGTCATCCTTCTGTAGTTTGACAGTATGGTGTCTGGCTGGTGTAAACTGGGAGCCAGTTAACATACACCCTCAGGACAGACTGGTCTCTGTGTAGCAGACATCACCACAGCTCAGACACTGGAAGAGACATAAAAGGTTCTTTGCCCAGACAATAGCTGTGTGTGTGTGTGTGTGTGTGTGAAAGCAGACTTGTTCCTGTTTACTGCCAGACTGTGGACAAAGCGTAAGTGTAAATCAGCTGTGGTGGTTCATGTGACAAAATGTCAGTGTAAGGTGGCATTTTGTAATACTGTTACCGTTTCATACTCTTTATCACTTGTTGTGTGCTGGAATGTAATAAGTGCCTATCTGCCCTCTTTCTCTCAGGCCTACAAGACAGTCAATGGTGATAGTGAGCGCTATGAGGACAGACTTGCCAACATGGGCTCCACAGCAAAGGGTCAGTTGCGCGCACACACACACACACACTCAACCTCCTGAGCATAACTTTGTGCAGTCCATACTGCCTGCATGGGCTTTCAGTACAAGAAACCACAAATTGTGACGTTTTCAAATATTACAGCAATTTCAATAATAAGAACACTAATCTTGTAAAATGCATCCTTAAAATGTTCTGTATAATGTCACGTCTACAGCAAAATTAATAGATTACGACTGTGTGTATATAGAATTATACAAGAGTCTATGCTAAGAGTTTTGTGAGCCTGTACTTTGAGCTGAATGCTAACATCAGGATGCTAACATGCTCACACTGAGGTTTAGCTGGTATGTTTACCAACTCAGTTTAGCATGCTGACATTTGTTAATAAGCACTAAACACAAAGTACATCAGTTTTGCTGAAATGTGGTCATAAACCAAAATATTGGACACATTTTGACATGATGCCTAGCTGAAAAGTTAAGGGATCATCAGTTATTACAATTCATCCCCTGGGGACCATGAGTGTCACCATGGCAATCAATTTAAATATTTGCGAGATTTCAGTCTGAACCGAAGTGGTGGACCGACAGACATCGTCATTCCTAGCATGGCTAAAAATTAAGATAAAGGCGGAAGATCTTCATGCATTTCTGAGTTGGTTCTGGCTTCACCACCCAAATTTCAAACATGGTAGAATGATCACTCTCAATAGCTTCATCTTGCCTGTCTGTTTTGATTTCTGTCTGCAAATGATTTGTCTATTCAGCCAGTTTGAGCCCGGAGAAATCATGGCTCTGCGCCCAGAGCAGCTAACTATTCTGTAATGGGGATAAGCAGCAGCAGCAGCAGCAGCAGCTGCCGCTGGTTGAGTTGTGTACATGTAGCCTGGAAGTGTTATCGGTCTCAAATGGAGCATGAAGCTCTGCTCCCTACAGCGCTGGAGATTATACTAGTTTGGCTTTAAACTGGCCAGTGATGTCATTATGTAATCAAGCAAATTTCCAGGAAACAGTCACAAACATCTTGATGCACGTAGTGATGGTGATTAAAACGATTGTGATCAAGGATCATATTGTCCTGACACTCTGATCTGTCCTCAGATTGTATCGTTGCAGTGCAGTTTAGTGATCTTGAACTGTGCAATCATGTGGGTTATTTGACCATTTCATAAGCAGCCAAATAAATCACTGATGTTCTGATGTGGGGACTGATAACATGTTACTATAATTAAGCTTCAGTGTAGACGGCATTAAAAGTTGAGGCACAAAGTAGTTCTGAAGAACTACAGTTTCCAGTAATATCAAAATCATATCCAATGTTGCTAAACGTATATAGCTTTAGCATGCTGTGGTTTTTCTTTTTCTATCCTGACTTTTTTTTCTTTCTTTTTTTTTCTGTAATACAGACATTAGCACTATCATTTATGTAAGGATGAGAAATCTTATGGATTTGCCCAGTTTCCACTATGGGATCAACTCTCAACACACATGGATTTAGTTAATTTGTAAGTGACCGTTAACTGTTAGAACAGTTTCATCATTTCAAACGTAAAACGATCACTGAAGTCAGTAGGATTGATTCTCTGGGGCCCGTGAATGTCGGTACCAAATTTCATGGCAATTCATCCAATAGTAGAGAGATTTCAGTTTGGATCAAAATGGTAGACCGACCAAGCGACATGCATTCGACATTATCAGTTCCTGCACAATTTTCAGACTTCTAGTGACATTTTTAAAAAAACAAAAACAAAACAAAGACTTGCCTACTTTATTTTGGCAAGTGTATATTTAGTAATGGCACATTTCAACTAAGATGAGAGAATCTGAAGCTGCACTGTAGCTCAGCTTTTAGCTTGAGCTATTAAACTTTGACAAAAAACAAAACAAACTTAGTACTACCCTATGTATTGAATGACTGCAATTGTCTAATCCGTACCCCAAGTAAATACTGAATTTAATTTTCCTCCTCATTTTTTCTCTTAAGCATATACTCTTTAGGGATCTGTATAAACCAAAATTGGATCTAGAAAACACTGAAAACAGTGTCCAGATGACTACGACTGAAACCTTTTCTACGATAGAACACTCCTGGACGAATGAGGGACTACACAGTCAAAATTGGATCTCTTGTAGTAATTAAGACCAACAGCTTTAGTGAGGTCAGCAGTTATATTTCTGTCCCGAGGATGACATGTTAGGATTAAGGATTATCCTTCACTTTACTCATATGATGCTACTTTTTTTTTTTTTTTTTTTTTTTTTTTTTTTTTTTTTTTTTTTTTTTTTTTTTTTTTTTTTTTTTTTTTTAAGATCTCAAAACACAAGCTCTTGACCTTCAACCCTGCATTACCTGTTGATAGGAGTCTGGGGCCAAATAGTTCAAATCTGAATCCAGTCCTCATAACTTCCCGTGTGTGTGTGATTCAGTGAGTGACAGGAACACGTTGGGGTTTTTTTTGTTTATTTATTTTTTTTTTAATTATTACAGTGCTATTTTTTTTTTTTTTACAGTGAGGACATTTTGGCCGGTCCTCACAACTTCAAAGGGCTGTTTGAAGGTTAAGACTTAGTTTTAAGCGTTAAATTAGAACTAGGTTAAAGTAAGGGTTGGGGTTAGGCATTTAGATGTGATGGCTAGGGAATGCATTATGTCAGTGACGGTCCTCACAAGGTGTGTGTGTACTGAGTGGCAATGCTCAGCGGAATGCACAGATTTGATTGGCTAGGTAGCATCATGTGAGCTGCTAAACCAGTTCCCTAAAGGCTACAAAAGCTGTGCCGGTTAAGTGGGGGTGCTCCCATTGGGCCATTTCCCCCTGTTTTTAAAAAAAAAAAAAAAAAAAAAAAAAAATTTACAAATTGACTACTGCCTGCATAAGAAGTAGTTATTTAACCTCTTGGTCACCTAGAGCTTATTACTGCACAGCAACTACTGTGTTCCTTTTTATATTAAAGAAAATGTAAGGAAAGTTTTTATTCAGGCCCAATAGTGTTGTCCCAGTGCTACAACTGACAGCTGTTGCTGTAATGCAAATGTAATCAAATCCTTTGGCACAGATTTACATTTCTAAACAGCCAAAATAGGCCTAGAAATCTAAGGTACATTGCACCAGCTGTTTGGTTTTTTATTTTTTTATTTTCCTGATTAACATAACGATGAAAGAAACGAGTCCAGAAAGGTTGCTATAATTTCTGTTTACAACCTCTTTAATTGGCAGCACCAGTGGCAGCTGCTCCCGCACCAGAAGCGGCAGAACCAGAGGCCGCTGCTGAACCCGCCCCAGTGGAGGAGGCAGCGCTGGCCACTGAGGTCGTCGCCGACTCTGTCCCTGCTCCTGCAGAACCAGTAGCAGAGACTGCTGCCGAACCAGCCGTCGAGGCCGCGCCTGAAGCAGCCGCTATAGCCTCTGAGGTGGTCGTTACTGAGGCTGCAGCCGAGCCAGCGGTCGCAGAAGAAGCTGCTCCAGCTGTAGTTGTAGAGGAGGTTCCTGAAGCCGCCTCTGCCACGGAGGAGACGCCAGCAGAGGCCCCTGCAGCAGAGAGCGCTGGTACGGCAGCAGTAGAAGAAGTCGCCCCTGCAGCAGAGAGCGCTGGTACGGCAGCAGTAGAAGAAGTCGCCCCTGCTCCCCCCACTGAGGCAGAGCCAGTCTCTGCAGCTCCTGCTGCTGAGGCCACCCCTGCTGCAGAGGTGGCTGCATAAAGCTGTGATGGCTCCATAGTTTGCCCAGAAAGGAGGGCTGGGAATTAGTTAGTTAGTGCTGTGTCCCACCTTTCTGGGCCCAGGAAAAAAGGACTCATGAACCCCTATTTTGATAAAGGGGGAGGGGGAAAAATGGCATTTAGTTTTCACTTCCAGGTGATTAATGAATACCAGTTAAGGGTTCATCAGTCCAGTTTTCATGTGCCTGCCTTCCCTTACCTCACCCCAACCTTCAGACCCAAACCAGAACATTTGGCATTAGGCTGTGTTTAGGTTCAGTTTGGAAAATTTGGTTTCTGTAGGAATTTTTATCACCAGAGCAAATCCAAATTATGGTTTAGCTGCTATACAGCTAATAGTGTTGAACTAGGTGATATAAGGGATAGAACAGAGTTGATGACTAATGTTCTCTGTAAAATGATATTCTAAGTGCCCTTAAAACAGGACAGCCCTGCATCTTGTTTAGTCTTGTCTCTTTCATCATTTATTTTTTATTATTTTTTTTTCAGCTCAGCAAATGCTTATTTCCAGCTATATCCTATGAATCTTTGCTTAGGTTAGGATTATTATCTAAACAGTGGAGAGATGGAGTGTGAAGTCAAGTTTGCTTCATTCAGTTTTAATTATCTAAATGTGAAGTTTGACCAAAAACCAGTTGGCTCCTTTTTTTTCCTGGCTGCAGCTCTGGTCTAGTTTTTCTTGACTCCTATAAACTGGTTTTTGCACGTCTCCCCTCAGAGACAAAGTTGAAAATGTGCTTCTCTTTGTATTTTACTCCATAATTACCATATATTATTTTCTTCTTGCGCATTCAAATTCAGATACTTTATTAACCATTTCTCTCTATCTACATCTACAGTAGCCTGCACCCACTTTATCTAACTGACCATTGTTTTGACATCAATACAACATACCAGCCACGTACAAGACTGTTTTTTAAGTGTTAAACTCACTTTGCTGTCTCTTTACTCTCTTTAAATGTGAAACTTTAATCTTTCAGGGAACACTCCAGAAAATTAATTCACCTCTGTCTGAGCAAGTTGTCGTTGTGATTAATGCAGTTAAGTGTTCAAAGAATAAAACCTCACTGGATCGATATAAAGACTTTTTTTTGTTTTGTTTGCTTTTTGAGGTTGGTTGTGTGGTCAATGTATGACTGAAGCTATGATTTATTTTTAGGTTTTTATTTTTTTTAATGTTTGCCTTTTTCTGTAGGTTGTAAAATAACTGGTTTAGAATAATTATCCAATTAGTCCAGGGCTAATTTGTGGCTGCGTTGATTCAGCGACTTTTAGCTGCTTGTTGCTTTGAATGTAGAATGTGATGTGCAGTTAACATTGTATTGTAGGTGTAGAAACGCACGCTTCCTGGAGGAATGCTCCCTTTCCTGAAGAATCCCTGTGTTCTGTTCATCCTCCTGTGCCTTCAAGCTGAAGATTTGAAAGACAACAATCTAAAGGACTTTTTTTGGGGGGTTTGGGGTTTTTTTGCCCTCGATACTGTTCTCCAGGATAGTGCTTGGTCTTTGTGATGAGCACATGACAACACTCTAGCATTTCTCAAAGGATTTTACAGTGAAAGAAAAGTCTTGATCTTCACTAATACAGAAGTAATCACAATGTTTTCTGTGTGCATCAACAAAACACAAAGTTAAAAAGTATAAGCTAGAGACAGAAATCTACCTACTGTCAGTGTCTTGAGGTGCATAAATTAGTTATGTCGTACAAAGGGTAGAAAAGAGCTGCAGGCAGCGCTCAATAGGAAACTCGGATGGATGTGGAAGGTCTTGTTCAACAAGTTGAGAGAAACTAATTCTACAATCACTTGACAGCCACGTAGCTTTCACTGTTTACCTCAGATCTGATTGTTAAACCACACATTTGTGTCTTCATTATAACCAGTGCAGTCTAAAGCAGTCTGAGACAGGTAAAGACTAATCCTAGATTACAATGCTTGTTTTAGGGTGTCCTGGTGGCTCGCTAGGATGGGGTGACAGACAGTCTCATGGGACACTGTTGGTGGCAACCCAGGGATGTTTACTATCCAACAACAATAAATGCCATGTTGCTAAATTCTTCGAACGTCGTGTGGGGATCATCTTTATAAAAATGTCCAATGGTTTCAATCCAAAACCAAAAGACTTAAGGCGTTTGCATTGAAACTTAGTGCTATCAAACCAATTCTCTCCAATGAGTGTTTTAAAGTGCTCACCACACACTTTATTTAAGAAGCTGACTGCTTTTTCTAAAAAGGTTACACCAGCAGAAGGAGCATGAACTGGGCAGGTAGTCTCCTGTAGAGTACTTCCTGAATCTGTGGTGACTGTAGAGCATCCAGTGATAGACGCCCCGTCAAGGTAAGTGGAATTTATACAAAACAGCTCAGCAAACCATTATCATACCAGAGGCAATCCTGAATGTCTGAAGTGCTGCACATGCCAAGTGTTGACAGGTAATTTAGGAATGAGGTGTAATCCTAGTTTTACATGAGGGAATTCATCTGGCAATTCTTTTCTGACCAATTGGTTTAATACATGAAATGTGAAAGTTTCCAGAGCCCAATGTCATGTCTTGAAATGTCTGTCCAAAACCCAAAGATATTTACAATAGATACAATAATTAAAAGCACGGAAAAGCAGGAAAAATTCTCATTTAAACATTAGGCATTTTTGTTTGAAAATGTTGCAGATTAATTTTCTGTTTTTTGACAAATCAATGAATCGACTGAAATTGTAAGGTGCATAGAAAAAAATGCAACACTCAAATTTTAAAGTTTACGTTATACAACGGTCATGCTTATGGTACCAGGCTTCAGATAGAGTTGGATACATTGATATTAAAGCATTTTTACTGCCCATGAAGCTCATTTATACTCAAATATTAGAGCTGTTGGAATGTGTGATATTATCACTATAATATATACTATATTTCAATTCTCTCTCAGCCACTACTTCTTGTTGTCCTTCAGAGTCTTTGCCAGATGTGCTCGGAGCTGTGAAGATCTTGGGTGGCTCTACAGTTGAGATTGCAGCAGCTTCTGTTGGTGAGACGAGTCTGGTGAAAGCTGTCCGGAAAATAGAGGAAGATGGAAAAGGTTTGGACTCCACTCTGGAGGTGGTAGAGCCGGAAGTCCTGGAAGCAACCAGAGAGGTGGTAGCGGAAGAAGCTGCTGAAGAGGCGGCTGTTGTAGTGAACGAAGAAGAGCTGAAGTCTGCAGAGGCTGGCGCTGATGCAGAAGCTGCGGAGGTGATTCAAGAAGAGGAGGAGGCAGCTGCACCTCTTCCTGAGGAAACTGCAACTTCAGCCCCGACAGTGGAGGAGGTGGGTGAGGTTGAGGCTGAAGATCAGGCTCCGGTCCCTGGAGCTGCTCCAGAGCAGGCTGTCGCCTCTACAGAGGCCTCACCTGAAGATGCTGCTCCCGACGAGGAAGCTACACCTGAGGAGGACACCACTGCTGAAGCTGCTCCAGTGGATGAGACAGCACCTGCTGCTGAAGCATCGGTGGAGGAGGCAGCAGCAGCTGAAGCTTCAGCAGAGGAGACAGTTGAAGCTGTGGCAACACACAGTGAAGCTGCAGCAGTTGTGGACGCGACTCAGCTGGCAGCAGCAGCCGCCGCCTCTGGGTTAGACCAGGAGGTCCTTTCAGCTGCTGAACCAGAACCTACATCAGAGGCTCCAGTACAGGAGGCCAAGCACTGCCACTCCTGCCACTCTGCTCCATCAGCAGCAGAGGGAGTGGCGCCACCTGCTGCTTTGGGAGGGCAGCTGGCCAGTGAGGGAGCTGAGGATATAACACGTGAGGCAGTGTCACTGGTGGAAGGACAAAGTAAGAACATACTGTATGAACTGCCTGTCAAGTTTTTGAACACCCCATAGTTTAGCATAATCTATAATGCTACATAATAGCTACACTTGTTTTGTTAAATGTAAACTAAGGAAATAGTAGTATAGGATAATATAACTATCTTATGTCAGCCTTGGGGACAATGGGGAGGGTCTTGCTTTAAAACATATAGTATGGGGTTAAAAAACCCAAAAGACCCTCCCCTGGTCTCTACCCTCCCTCCAGCAAAAGGCTACAATACCATATTCATTACCTGCATTCCAAATGTACACAATGTATGTTTAACCCTATTTTGAATTACACCCAAAGACAAAAAAGACCTGCAAGACAAAAAAATAATGAACTAAGGTAAGTCGGGTAGGGCGAGGAAAGGTTGCCCTCAGATCTGATTTCCATAATTTTTTTTTTGACAGAAAGACAAGTAATAATAATAACGGTCTGCCATCACAAATCATGGTGTGGGCACTGTGGGCAGCACAACAGATTTTTGTCACAGCAGACATTTTGACTTGTTAGACCCACGTGTGACTAATAACAGTAATTACTTCATTCCATTAGTGTGCCAGTGGCAGGGTTCGCTGACGTGGCTTTATGATTCACTTGACTGGAACTGAGCACCTTATTAGTTTCACCTGTGCTTTTCCTGCTGTAAGAAAGGTCAAACAAGGCTTTTTGCCTGTTTTTTAATACGATGAAACTGTAACTGAACTAACGGCAGACATGGATTAATGTGTTTCAATATATAAAAGGCTTACGAACATATCAGCTTAAAAAAAAAAACCATATAGAACTTAATTCATCTTTAATAAAGGTTTTAGACCAACTGGCCCCCTCTCCCAAAATTAGTGTGGAGGTGGACAATTTCTTAGGTTGACTTTCAGCATGTTTCCTGTGTTGTGAGCTACCATTTACCTGTAAGGGTGACAGCTACAGCAAAGACCTCAGTCTTTATATTAAAGGGCTTTTCAGTTGGAAAGCTCTCAGATCCTTTGGACTCTTTTTAGTGGTTATAGCACGCAGGTGAACAGACCACCTCATTAAGCCTAATTAGAAACATATAGACTGAGCTTGCAACATATGTCAAAATATAAAATAAGTCTACATGTTTTGTTTACAATTTTCTGCTACTTTGAGTCTTAAGAAGAATAGGATATTGAGTTAAATTTTCCAAATATTGACGCACAATAAAGAACACCAATGTGGCTAAATGGATTACCACTTTACTGCAGTTAAAAAAAACAAAACAATATAATCTGAGGCTTCTCTGTATTTGGCTCTGACCAGATGTATTTTTGCCTATATCCACAGAGCCAAAGGTGTCTATCTGGACTGTAAAAAGCTGCTCAGTGATGTAATAGTACAGTTAAGAAGGTAACTGGTTAAAAGCAGCATGGCTATAAACACAGCTATCTGTGTAGAACTAGACAGTAGAATGGACATCTTCAGAATAGGTATTATTCTCAGATAGCCACATTTGATGGAGGCCAGTGTGACTCTTAAACACTATTTCCACACTTTTCTTTGCACTCTATTGAAATCCTGCTGCCCATGTCCATTCTACTTATTTTAACTCTAGGATAAGCAAAATAACATAGTCATATACACTAAACTTGTGCATTTCTACCATACAAACTAGTGTTGTGCTTGTTTTGTTGCAGCCACAGAGACAATGGTGGTGGTGACAGCCCAGTCATGACAGTGTGCCTTCCACAACACTCGCTTATCTGTCAACCAAGCAAGGACGACCGATGAAAACAACACTAGGAGAACTAGCCACATGTTTAACTAGCTAATATGTCCTTTTTGAATGTTACCAGTTTTTTTTTTTTAGTTTTTTTTTTTTTAATGTTCCCTTTCTGTTTCTGATTTAATCTTTTTATTAGCATTTGTGAAATGATTCCCATTATGTCTCTTGTCCTCTAGGTGCCACTATTGCAAAGTTTTTCATGACCAGTTGAATGGAACATTAGTTTCAACATTAGGAGGCAGTGGTGTATTTGTGTAATGTTGTGATAGATTGCTTTTCATAGATATTGCCTAATTAGCCTAACAACACCTACAAACTGTACCAAGATTTTTAAGTGGGGCTGCACGTATGTTTTCTTCAAGCTGATAACAGTATATGTCATTTCTCCACTCATATCAGCTGATATAACAGCATGAAGATATACATTGTCATTTTTGTTTAGTACAAATGTAGGTGCAGACATGACTATCTTGAGGTATGTAAGTGTTTTAAGACCATTACACTTACTGTGTTGCTAATTTGAAAGTGATGCATACCTAGAAGAAGACATCACAAAAATACCAGTGAAAAATACTGCACCAATGCTGAGATTAGCTATTAAAGCTGATACCAATAGTATATCCATATTTTGGTGCATATCTATTTTTTTTTTAGTGTTATTATATTTTACCTTCTACAACAAAAGATTGATATATTCTATATAGGTTCAAAATAATAGAAATTGATTTGTACCCTTTCATTTAGATGGAGCTATTCAACAGGAACATGCCTCCAGTTCTCTAAGAGTTGGAAATGGATGCTTTGTTTTAAATATATTTGTAGTTGCACTGCATAAATGATCATATGTTAACTATATATTATATTAATATATTAAATAGTTAATATAGCCGTTTTTATGTAATTAATTACGATGTCTCTGTTGTCATGATGATGTGCTCACATAGACACTTTAAATAAAGTGATGCGTAAACAATTAAACTTAGTTTTGCTGTGCATGAAATGACTCGTGTGATTGACGTGACAATGCACTGCTGTAGTGAATATAGTGTGCGCTGACCACGTGGTGGTGACAGATAACTGTTATTTGACCATTTGTCTGAGCTTATGGCGATTAGCTTTTTAGGAGCTTTTTTGGAATACCTTGTGACCAGCATGACATCGTCTCTGTTGCCTTGAGGTAAAGACAAGCAAGAAAATAAATTCCCAATAAAATGACACATTATTTATTCTCCGGTTAGAGGAGGAGATAGAGGATTTAGGAATTATTTTTCAAACAGTCGCTTGATGATAAACAAATAAAACTGAAATGAATGAGTTTATTCTTGTGAGCTCTGATTGTTTATTGTACGGCGTGACGTCACGAGTGTAATTTGCCTTAACAGAACAAACCGCAGAGTAAACTGACAACCGAGTCAGTCTCCATTAGCAGAGGAGCAGCCTGTCCTGACTAAACGGTTGCTTCTTTGTTCCTTTACTGCCCCACATGAAACACCAAGGGCGCAGAGGTCTGTCTACTCATGTGTCTGGCTCCAGGGCTCCTCAGCATTAACACTAACAGCTAACGTTGACGTTGGGTTAGCTAGCGTTTTCGTTAGCAGCGGGACTCCTCAGCCTGACAGTCGACAGCAGCAGTGGGATCAGAGCGGAGCCGTCCGGGGAGGAGGAGAGGTTCCTGGATGTCTCACACACTCACACACACACACACACACACACACGGCGCACTCTAATTAGCCAGCCAGCCAGCTAACGTCAAGTTGCTGCCTGTAAACTGGTCGCCAGCGAGGAGCGAAAGGAGGAATTTCACGGTAGGTGAGCTGACCAGACATTAGCCAGCGTTAGTCACATGGTTTGTGTTTCTTTTCTGATAGCTTGTTTTTGTCACAATGCTAACTTAACTAGCTAACGTTAGCTAAGTTAATGTCAATATTTAGCTTCTGTTTCTATTCAGTTTGCGTCTTGTGTGCGACGTGTTCTAAACAATTCGGGTTCTTGAAATGCGTTTTATAGCACAGAATTTCATGACCGGCTGCGCATATTAATGTAAAATAACTATATGTAAATGATGCAAGAGCTGGCTAATAATTCATTGATAAGGTTAGCTGCGTTGAAGAGCAAAGGTATCATTGCAACAGTGAATTCCTCCTGTGTATATGCCTGACATAATCTGACATTTGTAAGCACCGTGAACAGCGGCCAGTCAACTGTGGGATAACTTCACTGCTTTGTATGTGTCACAGGTAAAGACGATGTGTCAGCATACACTGAAACTATATTGGCTTTGTAGCATAGCAATTATTGCAACCCAGCAATATGATGCAGTATCAGGTGGTGACAAGTAGGCCATTGATGCTGGTAGCATGCTGTCAACACGTTAAGACTTTAGTAGCTTTCTAACAATTCGAATAGATAACTGATGTAAGGATTTACTTCCCTCCCCATACTACTTTTTGACATTCATATCATTTAAGTTGATTTGGAGAATGTGATTTGGAATATTTGGAATGTGAAAAAAGAAAAAAATGTTCTTGTTGATGTTTTAACGACTTTAATTAATTATTTAGCATTACCAAATGTAATAAAGAATGACAAATGTCCATCAAAAAGTTCAGTGTCTTAAAATTGCTTACGTAGTCAACTGAAAAGCAAGACATCGTTCAATGATAAATAATGATATACTGTTAATGTTTCTATTTTTGATGCTTTTGGGGCATTTTAACTTTCAACTTGTGTTTGATGGAGGAAAAAACACAAAAGATTTAATAGTTTCTCCTTATAATTTCATCAGCACCGCCACCTACCTCTGTACCTGTCTTTGAAGACACTGTAAATTAGTATCATCCAGTGTTGTAGTGTAGCACAGTATTCTATTTGAAATTACTGGTATATGGTATCCTTCAGTGGCTGCAGGAATTTACAGTTTAGATTGCTTGTGGTCAGGTAGTGCTGCTTAGTTTACAGAGGCCTGGACCTGCAGTCTCCAGCGTGAGCTGCACTGAAGTGTATGTGCTTTGTGCTGGTAAATGATTGGCCAGCTCAGCCGGTAGATCCTGCAGTTGAAGTTAACAGTTGAACTGTTGTTTGAAGGACTCTACTGGGCGGCCGCAGGCATGCCCGAATGTTCTGTAATGGGGCTAAATCATTAGGGGCCTGTCGAGAAAAGACTAGATACAGACACTGGGCGCAGGGATGTCGATATCAGTAAACCGCAAATGCTGGGCTTGGATGTTACAGTGGGAGGCTTCTAGTGTGTGTGTAGTTGAGTAGAAGGGAACGCTCTCACTGGGAGGATGATGGTCAGACTACACATTATTATTTTATTGTCACTTTCTGTAAATCCGTATAACTCATTTTGGTCATTTTCATGTTTCATGTCTTTATTTAGATATCCAGGGCTGCTTTGAGCTGATTTCCGCTAGAATTCCTGCATAAGGTTAAGATAAAATCAGAAGATCAGATCAGTCAATATCATATCCTTCAAGCCTTATAACATTCACAAAAGGTAATCTCATAACATATTTTAGGATTTTTGAATCACATATGCTTGTAATATAAGTAGTAATAGACCACAATAAACTACCGCAAGTCAAATCACCACCACTAAGGTTTCATGCTGCGTTCATGTCACGTGGGAATAGCAAAACAACTTCCTTGCTTTTTGAGCCATTTGACACCAAGCTAGGGCTTGGTGAAAACTTTGTTTATGTTGTTATTTAAAATATCAGCAGGCAAAAAGTAATCTTTTCCAACAACTTGGAACTTGGAAGGGTTGCAACTAACAATTCTTTTAACTATCTTTTTTTTTTTTCATGATTAATCAACTTGAATCAGTCTGATACTGATCA
Organism: Siniperca chuatsi; assembly: GCF_020085105.1. Classification (NCBI taxonomy): domain Eukaryota; kingdom Metazoa; phylum Chordata; class Actinopteri; order Centrarchiformes; family Sinipercidae; genus Siniperca; species Siniperca chuatsi. The sequence continues at coordinate 27,792,552 of NC_058044.1, read as the reverse complement.
CAGTCTGTCTGTCCAACAGTCCAAAACAGAAAGATATTCAATTTACAATGAAATTTAAAAGGATGAATTGATTATCAAAGTAGTTAGAAAATACTTTTCTGTCGATCAGGTAGTCAGTTAATTGACTAATTGTTTCAGCACTAAACGTAATGTAAAAGGCTAATTTTGCCAAACTTGCACTTTTTTTTGTAGCCACCTGAATGACTCTTGACATGCCAAGACTATAGACGTAATCTAGTACATTTTATAGACGAGTGTTGGTTATGTGAGAGTGTAGTTCAAATTTATTTAATAAAATTGTGTTTCCTATTATTTGTGCACATTTTTTACTTATACTTACTGCACAATTTGCTGCCATTCTAGGCTGTTTCCATGATGGTTTCCCCCACCCTTCTTTAATATCTCAATGTTGAGATATTAGACAAGACTGTAATTTGCTTATTTTGACACCAGACTCTTAATTAACCAGTATTGCAAATTAAGCAAAGGGACGCACTATTTTACAAATTATTGAATTAGAGAGATTAAATGTGACACTATAACACTGTAGATAATTTACTACACATCTTCATATCATTGTTGCAACTGAGTTATAGTGGAACTCGTGTGTGCACGTGTGTATGTGTATGAGTTGGATAGATGTCAAGTAAATCCTGAGGTCATACTTGCCATGTATTTGTTCGTTGTGTCATCACTGTGTGTGTGTGTGGGTGTGGGTGTGTGTGTGTGTTAATAGAGGGCAGGGCACAAGGCAGGGCGTTGTATCTTTACCAACAGGCCCAGTTACTTGGAACAAAAGCTCTCTTGTTGAAAGATCATGTGACTGTGTGTGTGTGTGTGTGTGTGTGTGTGTGTGTGTGTGTGTGTTCCACCCTTGTCATGTGATCTGAGCTCAGGGCAGAGAAGTGCTGAGTTGCTCTGAGAGGTTCCTTCCACCCAGGGAGCAGGCAGACAGCGAACATGCAGGCAGAGAGAGGAGATGGACGGATTGATGGATGCCAGGCAGAGAAGAGGTGTGGGAGAGAGTCAGAGACAAGCAGAGAGAGAGAAAGATGCAGAAAAAAGCCCTGTTGCTTTCTCTTACCGTGGCAAGAAAGCCCCACTCTCATTCTTTCATTCTCTTCCTCGTCTCTTTGTGGATTTTTAATCAACAGCCAAGTAAAGATGCAAGCCTGCGTTTTGAATCACATCAACTTTTCCGTGGCAAGGCAAGTTTGGACTTTTTTCCTTTTTCAGTTTTGATGTGTTCGTTGGGATTTCGTGACGGGAAGGTTGGCCTGGTTAGGATGACTCTGCTATATCTTGTGAAGTCTTGAGACTGCTGCTGACTCACCATGAACCAGAACATTTGTAAAAGAATCAAGCTACTCGTCTGCTCTCACTGTGGTAATCAAAAGTTAAAAGCGAACTGAATTTGACGCAGTTACAGTGAGACATGTAATGACTTTCTTTACAGCAGAAATATTTTCTATTCCTGGAATACCAACATGACTAGTAGCTAACTGTAAAGAGTGAAAAGGTCACACTGCTTTTGACCTTTTTTAAAATGATTAATTACTTAACTTGTAACGTGACCGGTATCTGCTGGTAGTTTCTGAATGAAATAGTTTCTTTAAATGGTAATAATGCAGCCTCTTGACTCATTTATGTTTGAACTGAGAAGCGACAAGGCAGCCACGTGTTCGAAGTCGTCCAACAGGTCCTGTAACACTTGAATGAGTCAATGCAACCTGCAAGTCCTGCTTGAGAGACTCAACACCTACCAGATCTTGTGTGTGTTTGCTTTGTGCGTGTGTGTTTCATGTTCTTATATCCTTTAACCTGAATGCACACTAACCCATGGGGACTTGTGTCACCGGGGGGACAAAAATTTTGGTCCCCATGGGTAGAGACTGCTTTTTGAGGGTTAAGTCTTGGTTTTAGGTTCCAAGTTACAATTAGGTTATGGTTATGGTTAGGGTAAGAGTTAAGGTTAGGCATTTAGTTGTGATGGTTAAGGTTAGGGTAAGGAGCTAGGGAGGGTATTATGTCAATGACTGTACCCCATGGAGACAGTGAAACAAACGTGTGTGTGTGCACGCGTGCACACCAATTTTGGAACTCTACCTGCAGTATGCATGTTTCATATTCCATATGACCCTGCTCATTGTATTGTGCAGTTGTTGGAAGGTCTGCATTTGTCCACTTAGATGGATGTTCTCAATATCTTAGTAGGTGAAAATAAATAAAAGGATACAAAGGAAACAGAGAGAGAAAAAAAGAAAAGGAATACAATAACAGAAAGAAAGAACATACACAGCTCTGCAATGAGAGGTAATTGCCCAAGCTGATCCATACTGCCATATGCTGTCATTTTAGCGCCAGATCATGTGGAAACATACAGGCACCACATATAGGACTCTGCACTTTGACCCTCCCTTTCACGCAATCTCTTTCTGATTGGCTTTCTGATGAAAGGAGTTAGATGGGCTGGATAGATCACAAAAACCCAGAGTGTCACAATATCCAACTCTTCCATGGACTTGCATAACGTCTGTCAGTTAAACGGCAAAATAACGGCACATAGTGCAGCACATGTACACACCTCTCTTTGGTAAACCTGTTTCTGTGCCAGAGAGCAAACAACATGAAACAACAGGTGAAGTATGAAATATTCAAACAAAGTTAGAATGGAAGGATTAGAGGAAATAGAGATTGGAGGGAGTTGATTTACTTTAACAAAAGAAAATGTCCTGATTTCCTGGGACTCAGGAGTAGCACATGCCAGTTAGATGCCCTTCTGTGAGACCTGTGGATGTGTCACGTGGTGGTTACCCCTAGCCTTGCATACTGCAAATGTGAATGAACCTAATTTGTCCAAAACAGAACATACAGCTCTGTGGCTGAGTGTTTGCTGTATGCTATTGAATAATTGAACAGAGGGTTTCCATCCGAGCTGATAGCATGTTGGTCTCAGTAGCAGAGGGAACACCAGCACAGCATGGCTCATCCATTATACAGCAGTTAGAGTAACTGAGCATTGTCCTCATACACACCATGTTAGAGGGCCTTGTATGGTCAGTAGGTTTATACTAAATTAAAAATGCCCAGAATCATGCATGAATTTTACATTGAGTTCTGGCTATTTTGAAATGTGTTATTACATTTTGCACTGAAAAATGCGGAAACATTTTGTGGCGTGAGAGAAAGTTATTTCTAATCCTTGTCTTTCTGTGTACAGAGAATTTGAAGAATTTTGTGTAGGGTTATGCTCAAGCAGAGGGTGGCCTCCCTTGCATGTAGATGTGGGGCGATGTGCTGTGGTCGATGAGAATAGAGTTTGTTCTGTGTCAAAGTGTCGTCGCTGTTTTGAGTGGCCACACTTGAAGCCGGGGCAAAAAGCCTGCCTGTCATAGACAGGACAGAGACACAAGGGAGTGGACAAATAGGTATAATGATGCACACTTTCAGTTTCTCCTGATGGTGTTGCATTTTGTTTTCCATTTGAAAAACGATGGAAGTAGTTGTGTGAAGACTGAAAAAAGAGAGCTTGCAATGACAATTTCAAACCACGTCTACTTTGTCACCTCTGCACTCCTGACCAATCGAGGCATTAAGTGTGATAAGCGCCACCCCTCTTAGTTACTGTTGCTAAAGCTGTTTAGCTTTCCGCCCACGCACAGTGCATATGCAGTTTGTGGCAGGTTTACCATAGAAATTCTTTAAATCAATGGCAGACAGACGTAGACAGGAGCCAGCTTCTCATTTCTTGCTGGCAAATGTTGATTTTGCTGGCTGAAATGAGAACTGTTGCTAGCAGATTTTATCAGCTGTAGCTAGCTAGCTAATTAATCCTTCAGTGGATTTAAAATGTTCTCTCCGGCTGACTTTTTAATGTTTCCAGTTGTCTTGTTTTAAAACGAGAACCCTGTACAAGGTTCTTCAATATGCACTTGGTGGCTGTATACATGACAGCATGCTAAAAGACCGAGGCTAAAGCTACATGTCACCAGTTGATGATCCATTTAGAAGACATGGAAATAAAGAAGCTGCATTGTTCATGTATTGTAGGGTAGAGGTAGTTAGTATTATAGTATAGTAAGTATGATAAGGAAAAATGTAGGACTTGTATTTAATTTTAACATGACACTGTTAGGCTGCCTAGCTTACATACTTGGACAAGTGAGACAGGTTAGATTTATGCATTATAGTTCGTATTTCCAAACAGTATGTTTCACTTTTAACACTAAAAGAAAAAAAAGGCTAGGACTAATCGGTGTGTTTGGTAAACATGCTATTTGGGATAATGAGTTTGGATGGGGTCGTTGGAGTGTAAACTTCCCCAAATCCAATAAAGAGTCCCGGCTCCCACACAGTGGATGTGCTAGTCCTGAACGGGGCTTTTTTTTAACATAACCTGGAACCCCACAAAATAATGTAGTATGAATTGTTCCTTGGCCTTGCAAGTAACACTGGGTTAGGTTACTACTGTAGTAAGCTAGTTATCTGGACATGCTAATGTTAATAGGTTACTGTACGTCTGAGCAGACAAATACACTTTTACCTTTTGTGTTTTTGGTTTTGTCTTAAATCCTATTGTCCCCCCGCAGAGCAGCACAGAACCTGTGCTTAGCAACTGTTACCATGGCTCCAGTCTGCCCTGCCTAGATCTTCCACTGGACACTGTGTGCGTGTTTGAGGGACTGACTTGGCTTCCTGTCAGTGCATTTCTTGCTGTAAGAACAGGCAGGCGCTTCCTGCAGACCAAAGCCAGAGATGGAAGAGATACAACAGATCTCGGCCTTTAATAAGGTCTTGGTCTACAGTTGGGACAAATGTAGGAAGGTGTAGTTGCATTCCTTGCTTTCTTGCCTAAAGTTAGATGAGGACACAAGGACATTGATACCACTCTTATGTCTGTACGGTAAATATAAAGCCATTGCCAGCAGCCAGTTAGCTTAGCCTAGCATAAAGACTGGAAACGGGGAAATAGCTACCCTGGCTCTATGCTAAGGTAACAAAATCCATCTACCAGCACCTCTAAAGCTCACTAAACATTGGCAACAAAGCAAATAAGCATATTTTTCAAAACATCAAACTATTTTATTAAGGATCCCGACAGGAATGTTTTCTGCACGAGAGGATTAAAGTACAGGGGCATCTAGACAACAACTCTGGAGGTGGTAGGCATTCATTGTTTTGATCAGGACACAGCACAGGCCTGACATAGGCAGACTTTATTGTGTTAAACAAAGTTAATTTACCAAGTACGTCTTCTCTCTCCAGGGGCCTTTGTTCAACAAACTAGTGGAGGCCACCAGACGGAGGTGCTGACTGTGTGACTGCTGATCCCTGAGGAGCATGAGTCATGACCTCGGTGGTACTGGTCGACACTGGTGGGACGGTGGTGGAGTATGTTACAGCTGAGGAGGACCCCCAGCAGGTGGGTTGGACACAGACACAACAAGAGTAAAATTGCAACTGCAGTTCACAACAAAATCTTGCCTTCTTTTCTCATTTCTGTCTTATTCTTTTATTGTAAACTTTTTTTTCCTCCTCTCTTGCTCTCTTCCCTCCTTCAATCCCTTTCCCCAAGCAGGAGGGAGAGTCTGAGGTGGACCTGGAGCTTGAAGGAGAGGTAGAAGGCGAGTGTGAAGCTGAGGTGGCCTATGAAGAGATACAGGACAGAGAAGAGGCTGAGGACTACCCAGCAGTCATAGTGGAGGAGATACCTGGCGCCAGCCTGACCGAGGAGCAAGGTTACTCAGCCCAGGTGTTGGTGTATGATGACGAGGCCTACCTGATGCAGGAAGTGGGTGATGAGCAGGAGGTAGAGACAGAAGGGGAGGCAGGTGAGACATAAATAATCCTATATTTATCAGAAATTTGATTTATTGTTACCTCATAATCTTCCTTTTAGCACTATAGGTTAGTGCACCAGATGACTACCATACAGTCTTTGTTACAAGACCTAACACAGACACCACACTACCCAGAATGCCCAGAGCATTACTTGGTCGTTAAGCAACATGCTTTACCTTTTTACCCAAGGTGCTGAGAAATTTGACTCGTGTCTTTGCTGTATCCTGTTCATTGCTGATGCACCGCTCCATCTTTCCTCTGGGTCACTGAGGTTTTATATTATTAGAAAAAGAGAGGAATTTTACGTGCTGTTACACTGTTCACATTTATGGGCTGCATGTTTCAGAAACAAGACTTTGGTTCTGGACCTTTTGAGACATTTATGACTCCAGCTTTGCTTTAACCAACAGGCTGATAGTTTGAGCTCACTATGAGTCATACCATGGTTCACATTAACACACTTGTAAAGATTTATGCATTTACATATTTTCAGCTGGTGTCACTGCCAGAGCTGTCCGTCAGAGTGGCAAATCAACTTAAAAAGGCAGTTGATTTTGCCCTGACAGTGCCCTAGTACTGAAGTCAAAATTCACTCGCTCTTTGTATTACACCATCCAACGTCATTTTTAGTTAAGTAGTTTAGTTGAGTATTGCCTGTAGTCTGTAGTACTTTTTTTTTTTTTTTCAAATGTTGATGATCTGCTATTTTGGCCATGTTTTGTCTCCTCCTGTATTTCATTGGTACATCTTTGCTGTCTCTGTCTCCTCACCCCTGACTCCAAAACTTCTTAGGCTGACACATGTATTTTGAAGTGAAAAAAGTATTTTCTGCTATACTACAGAGGTTAGAGCATGTATTGAAAAGTTTGTGAGTTCGCATGAATCTAGATCCAAGGTCAGCAGCTTGGTTGCATAAAATCAAGCTTAGAAAGTGTTGCTTTTGTTTGTTGTGGTTGGGCTGAAATGGGGCATATTTGTCATATGATGCGGCACCAGTGACACAGTCGGGTAATGTAGGCTGTGAGGGTTACAGGTGTCTGTGTTCACACACTGCCACCTTGTGGATATTTTTTGGACTATTTCATGAACAGAGAAAGTATCCAGTGTTAACTCTAATCATCCATTAATCCCTTATTAATGGTGACTAGTGTCCAGTCCAGTGCAGTGTTCATAAGTATGAAACACACTGAAAGACGGAGGCAATATTATCTTATGAATGCTGTATTCATTCACACTGTACCAAATTACATCGCTAAACTCCATTTTCACATCTAAATTAGAAGTGTCTGCTAGCAGGATCAATAATTTGTCATAATTACCAGGAAATGTTTTGTATCACTGCATTTATTTTTTCATTTTTCATATATACTTGTATATTTTACTGTACTTTTAAGCACCTAACAAAAGAACAGGTGCAGAGATAGAAAAATGCTGTATGTAGATACATATACCACACTTCCACAAAAAGCATTTCCACAACACGAGTGCAAGCTGCATGTGCTGCACATTAGTAGGAAAATATCCCTAATCCCTATTTACCCTAAGAGTTTGGGTCACGTCTTATGATTCATTATGCGATTCTGTTTATGAAACACCTCAGACCTTAAATTATATTTCACACAAAGTTCTAGCAAACCTTAAGAATATTTTGCACTTTCAATTTTTTAATGGTTATTTGCACTTTAGTAGTTATTTAGTTAGTGTTGACGATAATATTTTAATTAAAATAATTTATACTTTACCTTCCACAATTTACAGTATATATTCCCCACAAGCAATTAACTATTGCAAAAGAAGCTAAATTATGTAATTGATAATGACCTATACTGTAATAGATGAATTAATTAATTTTTTGGAGTGCATTTGTCTTGTACAAAAATCCTAGTTAACCAGTTTAAAAACAACAAAATACATGCTGTGAAGTCATTCTAATCCATAGTTTAAACAGAGCAACAAACAGTAGTCACATTCATTACTAAATGTGGTGTTCCTTGTTTTTAAATGAAGTGGGTTAGACGTACTCTCTTGTTGATGTTTACAATTCTTAGCAGTCAATTCGTTGTTCAAACTGCAACTTTGTTGTGTAATAATTCAATGTTTTGTCCAGTGAGTTTATTTAAATAACAGTTATCACAGTACAGCTTTATTTGACGTAGTCACTACGCAAGTGAGGGAGGGGAAGGAAGGATTTCCTGTGTGGAGGGATACCTTTCTGCCGCCGTAATGTGTCTCGTTGAATTCGAGGAGATTTCCCATTAGTGGCGGAGTGATATGAGCCAGTAGCTTCCTATACAATTCAGTGAGAAGTCAATGTGAATCTGCAGCAAGGGGAAACATGGCGACTTCACAGCATGAGGGGCACGCAAACCAGCTCGATCTACTCATCAGAGCTGGTAAGGTACCTTAATGTATTTAAAACTTCGACTCGGGAGCTAACGTTAACGCACGGGTTGTGTTTTTAACCTCGACCGCTGCGCCTCGCTCCGCTGAGTAGTGTGGTGAAGTAATGGAGGGCAATCAGGAAGTGATCACCTTGGTAGCAACCTGCATGGCGTTGCTACACGGTTTATCATACCCGGTTTAAGAGGTGAAGAACTTTCGCAGGGCTTGCCAGTTTGCACAAATAGATAGTTATCTGCACGAAGTGTGTTTTGCATGTTGCAGCACATTTTTCTTACCGCAGTGTGATTTAAAATAACGGTTTGCAGATCGGCTCTGCACAACCAGGAAGTGTAAAGATGTTGTCTTTCCTACGTCTTTGCCACGCTGTCTGAGTCGGAAGGACATGTGGGTTTATTTTTACTAGCATAAATCTGGTACGCACTGTCAGATGTCATCTCTGTCATTGTTATTATTGACGTGCGCTGTAGTATTTAACCGTGGCTGGCTTTAGTTTGTTCCGCTTGTGGGAATTATGTGCAGTAACAGTCTTCCACATATATTGTCCCTGAATAACAGTCCATTAGACTTGAAAAGTAACGACCATAGTATTGTATTTTTGTGAATTTTACTTGTAATGAGCACATTTTACAGCTTTGATATTTTTGTTTCTTCGTTTCCGTTATCGTGTTGTGCAGCCTCTGATTGAAGCGTGGGATGGCCTGGCTCACTCGCTTTCTTCCCTGTAGTTGTTTCAAGTGCGGCTTCGGGCTTCGACCACACTGACCTGCAAATACACATTTGTGTGATTTCACTTGCGTTTTCACGGTTTCTGTTAATGAACGATGTATTGTGAAAACAATGCCTCGTTTCCACTTGCGTTTAATCTCAAAATTTAAAGTACTTTTTCACCATTTCGATGGCGGAAGCATTGTGTATATGAGAGGGCGGGGTGTGTCGTTGATTGACTTGCCTGGTAATCCAATAGCGTGCGCGCTGCTTTAGAACGTCAGCAAGAGTCCAATCAGGTTTAACCGGGGGCGGTCTTTTAAGCGGAGAATGAGCCAATAGTAGGCGAGGCGGGTGTTGAGTGACAAGAGGATTTGTGAGCTTCTTCGAAGAGAACTGGAGGGAAAGAATGAGGACTGTAAACACGGAAGTTATCAGAGGCAGCACTACTTTTTGTCGGACTTGCTGCTCTTCTTGGCGCCGTTACACAGTAATATGGGTTCCTAATAGGCATTTTCCTAACTTTTGAAAATATTCCAATACTTTTATTATACGCTACCTACACATTGTGCAATTTATTTTCAAAATTGTCGACGTTTGTAATTATTTAACAATTAAGGATAATTTAAAATCCTAATATTCTGGACAGACCAGAAATGGCCAAAGTGTTTATTTGTGGTTATGTAGATCAAGCCAAGCTGCGGCTCTCTGACCTCACACCTTTTAGTGGACTTATTAGAGCATGCTGCCTGGTTTCAAGGGCAGCTCGTTAGGCTATAGGATCTCTGCTGTGATGGCTACCAGCAAGTCTGTTTGTCTGAGAGAGGGACTGAATGAGTGGGACAACCTAAAGATAGCCCATTTCTGTCCCCTATGCAGTGCCTGTTGCCTCAGTGAGATAGCCAAACATGGACAAGGCAGCGTGTAATGGGATCTTGTGTTTCCCACCAGTGATTGACACCAACAGCAGGTGCCCTGGGTTCCTTCTCAGGGTCCCAGATGGGGCCACGTACCATTTCCTTTGCAACGGGCTGAATCCCATTTTTGATTTAAACAGCACTGTGTCTTCTTGTGCCATGTCTTGCCATATTTTGAGATTGTAAATGAGGACTACATTTAAGATTATTCTAACTGCCTGCCAATGACATTTCTGCATGTGGAAGGGCAGCTTTAGGTGTAGTTGGGACATTTTACTCCCTGAACTTTTCCTTATGTCACTCTTCAGTATCCTGGTAAACAATCCTGGTACCTAGCAGCTTAAAACAAAAGCCAAAGGTGCAGTGTAAAAAAAAAAAAAAAAAAAAAGCCATGCCTAACTATTTTAACAAATATGAAGAGGCTAGATAATGTAGACATTTTGTACTGTGAAGGTTATACTTTACATCAAGTCATTCTGTGTCTGGATCAGAGTGAATGTGTTGTCTGCTGAAATTACCGTATCAGTGGTCTAAAAGCGATTGGGTTTTTCACTAGGGGGTGCCATATAGTTGCATTTTGTGTGCAGCATATGCAGCACTATTAATGGTGTGATAGAGGCGAATTACAGTTGGTAGTATTTTATTATGTTTGGGAAATTATTAAGTTGACCATGTAAATATAGAAATTGTGGCTTCTTAGCTTAGATATTGGAAAGCTAGGTGGTGTAGTGTCCTTGAGCAGGACACAGATTTTCCCTGTGGGGATTAATAGTATAACTCATGTGTTTTGGTATAATAGTGTCCACTGGGCTCAACCAGTAACTTTATTTTTCCTGAACTATTAGCTAATTGTGTGTGTGTGTGTGTGTGTGTGTGTGTGTGTGTGTGTGTGTGTGTTTCAGTGGAGGCTTCTGTCCATGGCACCAGTGTCCACTGCTCTGACAAGACCTTTGAGGCTGCAGAAGCTCTGCTACGCATGGATTCACCCTCCAGCCTCAGAGAAGACCGTAGCCCAGGTAACACACACTAACTAATAATACACAAAAACACAGCTATTTACACAATTCAGAAATGGTTACTGGAAACTGATATTTGTAATGTTTCATAATTAACACAACATAATTGTATTCATCTGTATGGTGGAGTGTGGTCATATATGAAAATGTGGTTGGTCGATGACATTTTCACTGCTCTGTTATCTTGGCTGTAGTTTGAACATGCAGAAAGTAATGTATTCTAGCTTAAATATTTCTTAAAGCTCCTAAATATAGTTTTGAGGAGGTTTCACAGCCCCTACAGAAAATCGTAGGAATTCTATCGATGTGTTTTCTTAACCCATGTTACTAATCCAAAACCATAAGCATTAGTTAATCAAGTAGATTCTTGTTGTTACTGCAGATCTGGTGTAAATGACCAAAATTATGTTTTTGCTTTCCTACAGGGAGCTTTAGTCATTAAGTATTAACAAAATGAATAGTGAAATTTCTCATCAACCAAACTGTTATTAAAACTTCATAGCGCAGCTTCAAAGCACAATTCTAACTCTTCCCTCTTTAATTCCTCCATCCAGAAGCTTTTATTCCGCCTTATGTAGCGACACCAGACTTCCTTCACGCTGCCATGCGTCCCGACATGATTACAGAGACAGAGGTGGAGATATCGACAGAGGAGTGCTGCGAGGAGGAAGATGAGGAGATGGTCACCCTGCTTGAAGAGCCAGAACCAGACCCCGGCCACGAGCCTGTCAGGAAGCGCAGAGGTAGACAGAAGGAGCTTGTAGTTTGTGTTTATGCCAACGCAGGATTCCTCTATAAAGTGAGGAAAGTGAACCCCCAGTAGTCCAAAGCTGTGGAAAAGCTTACAAAAATGTTTTTGATGCAGTTGTAGACCTAGATCAGCAGCATATTGTCGAGTGTGGGGAGTTTAGTTTTGGAAAAAGGAGAAACTGTTTTTGAGTATTTTTAAACCAAGTTTTAAATGGAAAACATCTGGCAGCTCTGTGATTAACCTCACCTCACAAGCCAGACCACAAACCTCCAACCAAAACCTTGAATTACACTGTTAATTACAGTTATTGACTTTATCAAAGAGCACCATCTAGTGGTAGACTCTCACTGATAGGTCGAAATTCATCCTCACAAGTCGTGATCTCCAGTGTTGATGATCAGTGATTCAGTGATTGAAGCAAATAATTAAGTCCTGTTTGAAATGTTTTCTTTTATAGCTGGACGGAAGCCAAAGACGCATCAGTCAGCTGTTTCCAACGGCTCACTGGACCTCGGCATCAAGAAGAAACCACGAGATGGGAAAGGTACCTAACAGCAGTAATGTTATTGGCTATGATAAACATACATGTATACGTAAATCTGTTGCCATTTTAATGCTTAAAGCACCGATAAAGATGGATTACTGTTTAGCAGTGCATTACATTTGCTTGATTTCCAGCAGGGAGCACCACCTACCTATGGGAGTTCCTGTTGGACCTCCTCCAGGACAAGAACACCTGTCCCAGGTATATCAAGTGGACCCAGAGGGAGAAGGGCATCTTCAAACTGGTCGACTCAAAGGCTGTGTCCAAGCTGTGGGGCAAACACAAGAATAAGCCTGACATGAACTATGAGACCATGGGACGGGCACTCAGGTGAGCAGTCTCTGTCTGTGTGTCTGTCTGTGTGTGTGTGTGTGTGTGTGAGAGAGAGAGAGAGATTTCGGATTGTTTTTTCATATTTGTGTTTTTGGGGAGCAGCATCATAACTCCCGATAATCCTTTTTTCTCAGATATTACTACCAGCGCGGCATCCTCGCCAAGGTAGAGGGCCAGCGACTGGTTTACCAGTTCAAAGAGATGCCCAAAAACATAGTCATCATTGACGACGACAAGGCAGACATGCCCGCCCCTGACGATCTGATCGGCTCAGACACCGTCGCATCCTACGAGCGCGTGCCGCTGCCACCAGACATGCTGCTGCAGGTGACCGAGCTGTCATCCTCCAAGAAGCCCAACATCCTGCGGGGCGGGAACAGGGCCAATGTGGTCCACGCTCCTCTCGCCACGGGCAGCAAGACAGTGGCAGCAGGTGGTGCAGCGGGGATACCAAGGATAGTGACTGTTTCAACAGCACCAGATGGGAGTCAGACCCAGCAGTCTCACACGGCTATCATCTCTAACGCCACGGGGCCCAGGTTAGACTCCTGCAAAGAGACGAGGGCCTTCAGTTTGGACATTAAAGGCTGTCTCATAGTAGCAGGGCAAATGTAAATGTTGCCGCCTTTTCCCAACAGTAAGTATTGACTTTTGACTCTGTGCTGTCTTGCCCCTCGTGTACAGGACGGTGCGGGTGGCTATGCAGGTGCCCGTAGTCATGACAACATCGCTGGGTCAGAAGATCTCCACTGTTGCTGTGCAGCAGCCGGCAGTAACAACGGGGGCAGCCAGCCACGCCACACTCCTCACCAACACTTCTGCTATCGGTGCTGCTGCTGGTAACACCAACTCACAACAGAAGGTGTGTACATGTGGAAACTCATTCACTGACAGCATTTTTGCATATAACCACAGGGTATCTGCACTACCACTAGCTACAGCAGCAAGGAAGCTCATCGTCTCATAATGTGCAAGGGTCGCTTTTAGCAAAAACATTCAAGGAACTTTTGAATGAATAATTTTTAATTAATCCATCCATCCATTTTCTGATATTTATGCAGGCCCAGGTCGCATGTGAAATGTGAAATAATAATATCATTATAGCCATATCATTTATAAAAAAAAAAAAAAAGGTTATCCATCTAGGTTGTTTTGGTTTGATTGTCTGAGTTTTGGAGATATCCGCTGTAGAGATGTCTACCTTTTTTTTCCCCCCTTCTTTTTTATATAATGGGACTAAATGGCACTCAAATCACCAAAAAAATTAATTTGAACAACTCAATAGCAATATCTCTTTCCAGAAATCATGACCCGGTTACTCAAGATAATTAACAGATTTGTTGTGAGCAGTTTCATGTAGGTTCTTCCGATAGTTCCTACATGAAACTGCTCAAAACAAGAACATTATTTTTGGCGCTTTGAGCACCACAAGCCGAGTGTCATATAGTTCCATTATATTCAAAAAAGGCAGACATCTCTGCAGCCGATATCTCCAAAACTGGGAAACTCATACCAAAACAATCTAGATGGATAAATAACACTACAGGTAAGATGTGTATTTTTGATTTTGGGGTGAACTGTCCCTTTTGTAAATGAAAATTTACAGGCTTCTAGATCAATTAAGGAAAGTGTTTACATGTAACATTCTTGGTTTCCAGTCTTTCTATGTTAACTTTTTTTTTTTTTTTAATGTATGTGTGTTTTTTGGGTAGGTTGTGATCCAGACCATCCCCACCATGGTTCCAGCCACAGCAGAGAACGGAGACAAGATCACTGTCCAGCTGGCCAAGATCATCACAATCCCAGCCCACCAGTTAGCTCAGTGTCAGCTCCAGGCCTCCACAGGCACGAACAAGCCCGGCGTCGGGGCCTCCCCAGCAAGCATCAGCCTCCTCGGGAGCCCCCTGACGGTCCGGGCCCTGGCCCCTGTCAACGTCGCCCCGGGAACGCAAGTGATGCGACTCACCGTGCCGACGCAGATGCAACAACAGACTCTGGTGGTGTCACAGCCGGGCAGCGGGGCAGGGGTGGTCACGGTATCAACAGCCAATCAGACGGTGACGGCACAGCCTCGGATCATAAGCGGCATCATTAATGGTTCAGAGCTGGTGATAGGAGCACCAGCAACCGGTGGAGTCGCTTTGGAGAAGCTGAAGGCCGCAGGAGTCCAGGTCCAAGCTGTGCAAGTGCCGGTGGCGGTCCAGCAGAACCAGGTGAACCCCAAAACTGTCCAGAACGTCCAATCAGAGGTCGTGGACGCTGAGGTGGTTATCAAACTGGAAACGCCGGACGTGACGATAAAGTCAGAAGAGCCCGAGTGTTGAAATGTCCATCATTTCCTTCTCTGCCAGACAGGGTTAGGTTGTACATGTCTGACGTCATTTTTACTCTTGTAATAACCAGCAGCAGCCTGTGAGACTTTAAAGACTCCCGAAGGCCTGTTTTTAGTCCTGAACCTGTCTACACATTTTCCTTGTTGCTGCCAAGAACTTTACTGAACAAAGCCGGTCTCCCTCAGAACCACACTGAAACCTCTGAGTGTCGTGTACAGAGTTCAAACTGTACTCCGCAACCAAGGAATACACACAGACTTTAAAGGAACTTGTTGGGAAAGGTAAAGGGACCAACCTTGATCACTACAATTTATGCCTTCTAAATATATCGCTATCACTGACTCAAATTGGGGGAAAAGGAAAGAACCTTTTAAAAATACAAAGCAGAAGCTGAAACACTACAAAACAAGGCAAATAATTACAACTAACCAAAATGTGTACTATCAAATAAAAGACACAGCGGGGGGTGTAATGAAGCTTTTGTAGAGACCATTTGTGTATAATTTTTGCCTCTACAGATGTAAAAACCAGCAAATTAAAAAACTTTTTTTTTTTTTTACTTATATCACTGTGCAGATCAAGTGTCGGTGGTGCTACTTGAGTCGTAAAAAAATGGAGCTGCGAGAAGCTCTAACAACGATATCAGACAGAAAATGTTTTTTTATATATTAAAAAAACAATCTACTATACAGTTTACGGAGCTAAAGTTAACAGAACAGCTTTAGATTTTAATTTTGACTTTCTTTTTCATGTATTGTCTGAACAGTAAGCTGAAATTTAGTTTGTGTTTTGATACCTTGTACCAAGCACAGTATTATTGAAGCTAAGGGAACTATTATTATTATTATTATTATTATTAGTTTCTCTGTTTCCTGATGGAGACAGAGGAACTAATAATAATAAAAACACTCATATAGATTGAATCTTACAGGAGAAACGGTAACATGTTGTAGATCAGTGGCCCGATGGCTTGCAGTGTAACCTCCAGCGTCTAGGAAAATCTCTAGGCTTGAATTTCAGACTTAATTGACAAAAGGATTTTGGCTTTTTCTCTTCTTTCTTTTTTTGACAGATGTTTGCTCTTTTCAGAACCCTACAGTCTGCATGGAAATGCGACTCTGAGCTGATGCATGCTGCCATGTCTTGAAAAAAGAATCCAGATAAGAATGTATGTAAACTCAGAGGTCAAGAATGAATTAAAGACATTTATTTTAATTATTAAAAGAGAGGCATTGAAAATCACAAGTTTATGCAAAATGTCTGCGAGAAACATACCACTGTGGATGCCAGGTCACTTTACTTCTCGCTTAAAACAGAGGGTCAATTTGCCAGCATAGATTTTTTTTTTTTTTTTTTTTTACTGCCACTTTGGCCCTGCCCCTACATTTCATTATTTTTTATCTAAAAAGAGGGAAAATGGAGAGAAAGATGTTTGTGTTCAGACTGAACTGTTTGTATATTCAACATTTGAAGTATATTCTATTTTGCTGTACTCTTGTTTCAAAGTGTATTAGATTTTACTGAACTATAAAAAGATATTTGAAACCTGGCAGTTTTCATCATGGTTTTATGTATATATTTATGTTTTTATATTGAAGCTTGGAGGTTAGCCTACTTATAAAACCAAATCTGATTGGCAGTAACCTTGTTTTTAAGTAGCAATAACATTTATTTTTCCAGTGTATCAGAAGCACAGTGAGTGCAGACTGTTTCTGTGGTTACTTTCCACGTTCTCCCATCCAGCTGAGTTTACAGAATTTATTGTTTCATACACAAAGATAGACAAAGATAAATCAGGGTAATAGTCAGTCGTGCTGTAGCTGAAAAGATGCTGATGAACTCAAATGATGAAAAAAATAGTTTTAAATAGTGCAAATGCACAGTCCTCAAAAAATGTCTTTATGAAATGTTTTCAAAGCATTTGCCAATCTAGTTTGAGACATTTAAAAACTTAGCGTTTCTGTATCTCATACTGTACGTTGAGCACAGACCGGATAATGTCTCAACAGATAGTAAATTAAAACGGGACCATGAACCTATGTGGGAGTGTGTGCTCTGATGCTGTATAGGGACTGTAGTGCCTGGCCATAGGGTAGACTTAATTTCCTCCTAATAGCAAAAGTTCTGCCAATCTTGGAGCTGTCTGTTTGGTACAGTACGTCCAGTTAATTAGACCTGTTACAACGTGATTTGGTTACATGACAAAAAAAGATTGTTGCACATTTACACACTGTCTGTGGTTGCATGTTTGTCATACCAGTTGGTTATTGTATTACTAATGTTCAGACAGCTATTGATTACATTTAGCACTGAAACTGAATATTTGAGCTGCCAGTGCCATAATCAGCTGTACCTGAAAGGACCCTTTTATCCAGACTATGTAAATTTAAAAAAGGTCAATTCACCCAGATTACATTTCCTGGTGTGTCGCCATGCTACAGATAGTTTTGGTTTTGCCCAGGTTGTGAAATAGCTGTCCCCAATAAAATGGAGGGGAATGGAATTTAGTTTGTTGCTCAAAGCATTCAAAAATTGCATTTGGAAAATTCAACAGCAAGGTGTCTTCAGAAACAGTTGGATAAACAGAATACTCTCAGCAGTGTTTATAGGGACTATTTCCTCTGTAGAATGTAGTTCCAATTAAAATTGTTCACAGTGAGGTCTGGATTATTCAGAGTAACCAGGACATTGTTTACACCACAGAGCACCACAAACAAAAGAGATATTCACCTCCATTAGATTGGGGTAGACACAGACAGAAATCTCAAAATCTGGATAGATAAAACCAAAACAATCTGCATCTCTAGATAGCTCTAGATAATTTGCTAATTTGGATGAGCCGATCCTTTTTAAGTCGCAAACCAGCAAGAGCACAGTCAGAGAGAGTAAATCTACATAACTCTAAAAGCAACAGTCATCAAATATAAACCTCACATAGGTGCAGCAAAAACACTTTATTCTGTCACTCTGTAGTACACTGGCAGTGGGAAGCACATTTACTGCAGTTTCAATGAAACTAATTGATTCTAAGATTATTTTTAACTAATAAAAACAAACAAGTTTCCAATCCCATTCTTGAGTTTCACTGTGCTTGTTTGTGTTTGAGTACAGATGAAGGTACAGGACAGTAACCTGGTGCAGAAAACACACTCGCACAGTGTTAGGCTTTGGGGAGGTAGACTATGTTGTTGCAGCACGTATCACTGCAACTTCAGCGTCATTAAGTTATCTGACTTTTCAGTCCAGTCACAATAACTAACTTCCCACTCTGGTTCCTCGGCCTCCTGTCTTCATCCTGTCCGGTTCACTCGCATGTGGCGCCTCACCTGCACGCCTTCTTGTCGAGTGAAGCCAACCTCGACTCTCTCTTCACAGCGTCGCCCCTTCCTGTGTGCTTGTTCAGCGTTTCCTTCTCACTCCTCCTTAAAGCTAAAGTCACAAACCAGAGAAAGGTGGTCAGATGGATAGCTAAAGGACGGAAGCCTGTTTGGCCCAATCTGTTCCTCCGTGGGCATGTCCAAAACTGCGTCCACTCTCAGTGTGTCCTGACTGTACCAAATGTAGTCCAGAGTGGTACAGCATTCCCCTGTAGGCCGAATCTTCCATGTCGTGTACTCCGGCTCAGTCAAACCGTCTTGACTGAGTTTCTTATAGGCCGAGTCCAAACCGAGAGGCGACCCACTGAAACGCCGGTAGACCTCCTCAGTTGGGACTGCGTTGAAATCGCCACATATGACCAGTGGAATGTCAGAGCTAGGGGCACCCGTGGGCCCGCCGGCGTGTTTCTGGACCAGATTCTGGAGGTGTCGCAGGAGGTCGGAGCCCTGGGCGCTGCGGAGCCACTCCCAGCCAGAACGAGCCTTCAGGTGGGTCACGGCCACACACACGCATCTTCCCGTGCGCCGACAACGTAGCATCGTCACCACAGCAACCTGTGGCAAGAGGGCGGCGTGTTAAAGGTGCTTATGAGGAGGTTTCTATGTGTCCAAGTGTGGCTTTAAGCAGATTCTACCCACCTGATTGGTTGGAATCCTCATGGCAGACAGCCGTATGCTCATGCTATCCAGGAACTCGTATCGCGACTGATCGAAGAACAGCGCGCAGCCGTCGGGGCCGTTGTTGCCCTCCACATCCAGGCATGGCGACCAGGGTTTAGGGCAAAAGTTGCTGCTGTAACCCAGGCCTGCCAGAACTGGCTGGAAGGTGTCATAGTAATGGTCGACTTCCTGCAGACACAGGATATGTGGTCGGTAGGTGAGGATCTCCTCTAAGATGAGGTACTTCCTGCGGGACCAGCTGAGGGCCTCCGGGGGACACTGGACAAAACTGTCAAGTCCTTCGCCCAGAGCTGAAGGACAGGAGAAAGAGGGACATCTGACTTCAGTATAGCCTTAACCTCGAGTAGCTACGCTCCATAGTTTGTTAGCAAGTGTTCAATCAGGATATCTCTTTGCTACAACTTGGAAATGTTCTTTGCTTACAAAAGAACACCCTTACCATGTCCTACTGTCTACACCTTTATTACATTTCCCACAGTTTTACATAATTAGGCCTGCATTTTTAACATAAAAAAAAAACTTAGCTTGACAGTTAAGGTTGTAAAGTGATGTATTTTTTTAAGTATTACTTCTCAGTGAAGAGTTCTGCTTAACTTCCTGTTGATGTCAGGATAATAAATTTGATGTTTTTTTAAAGCAGTATTAATAGATTTGTATGGCCACTTGGGGGCAGTAGAAGAAGTGATGTATTATCACTTTGAAAAGTTGACAACCAAGCAACATTAGCATTCATTTGGAGTAGTTCTTCTTGCCACCTGGAAAATAATAAGTCCAATATGGTCGAGGCAGATGGCCGCCCACTCAGAGCCCGGTTCTGCTCGAGGTTTCTGCCTGTTAAAAGGGAGTTTTTCCTTGCCACTGTCGCCAAGTGTTTTCTCATGGTGGGAATTGTTGGGTCTTTGTAAATAATATTATAAAGAGTATGGTCTAGACCTGCTCTATATGACAAGTGCCCTGAGATAATTTCTGTTATGATTTGGCGCTATATAAATAAAATACAATTGAATTCATTCTGCTTTTAGCAAAGTGTTGCTCTCTACCAACTCCTGGGGGAAATATCTGAGTTTTTATCTTGCAAGTTGTTCAATTTCCTCCACCGGCTAGCTTAACTAATTGCTAACTTTGTCTGCTGTTTGGTGCTGGGCAGGTATTTATCAGAGATTTTTTTTTTTGGAGTCGAGTTTTTCATCTCGAGTATGGAGATGAAAGTGTGGTGACATTTAGCTGCTAAATGCTTCACTATGTTCACCAGCTAGTCATTAACTTTGTCTGTCTGCTGTCTGGTGCTGGACAAGTAGTTGACAATCGGTTTAGCGGGGTGATGAGCGCAGCAGAGTGAATCAAAACAGTATAGTTGCCGTAAAACCAAAACAATGAGCTGAAATATGCTAAAACGCTCCGAAGAGCTGAAGGGGAACTGCAGTCAGGTGATAATTATTTGTGGGTTCATGGCTATGAGCGACCCCTTTCACATTATGCATAGCCATTTGATCCAGTTGTTAATATAAAAACATTCATTAGTGCAGCTTTAACTGGCACAAAAATGAATGGAAGCAAATGGAGGAAAGGATGACACCTGATATCTCCAACTTTACTGTGTTAAAGTACCAGGAATAAGGATTGGCACACAATTAGAAAGCCACTTATATCATTATATCTCCCTGGATCTGCCACATCAAAAATCTGAACTGTTTTTCAAGTTAAAATGTGTCATTAGATATATCAGAGCCTACAATCCAGTGTGATGTGATATTAGACTGTTGGTGGGCTAAAAGCAATCTACCTTGGGCCAGTATGTTCCACTGCATCATCCTGATGGGGCTGCTGGGGGCGCCGTCTCCATCATTGAAGTGAGTGAACTTCCTGTGGAAGCGAGGTGGTCGGTCCCTGAGGGCCTCCTCGCACTGTCGAAGCAGCTCCACTGGATCGGACCCCTTGTGCTGCTGCAAGGCAGACATGACATTTAACATTTATTTCAGCTCAGGGAGGCAGATTACTATACATACTAGAACTGTACTGTGAGCAGAAGTGAAGGAGTCACCTGGCAGGAATCCGGATCCAGGTTTGTGTCCGCAGGCTGGTGGGGGTCCAGATGGGACGGAGGGAGGGGGAGAGGAGAGCTGCCTCTGTGGGTCTGAGTCAGGGCGCTGTACAGCCTGGTGGCCCCTCCACCCATCGGACACACTGATTAGAAGAAAAAGACAAAGACGGTGAGGTGTGTTTGTTGACCTTCAGCTCAGATCATGAGACGAGGGAACACACTCACAGGCTCGACTGTCTCAGCTGCCAAGTCATCTGTGACAAATCCCGTTTTTTTTTTTTTTTTTAATCACATGATGACTAAAGTGTTTCTTTCTCATGTCTGAGCATGACTGCAGCTCAGCTCGCCTTGTGTCCCCCTTCAACATCTGTCCACTCACGTGAACTGAATCACTAATGCAACCTAAAAACAAGACTTCCCAGTGACCGTCAGACTGACACTGAGTATTAACAGTTTTAACAAATTAGTTAAAAATAAATTGTCTGCTACATCACACACTTTCACCTTTGATGTACAGTATATCTACCACTGTGGCAGTTCAATGTTCACTCTTCTTTTAGCTCTGTTTTTGGTCTTCCTCAGCTCCTGAGGGAAATATCTGGCTCTTTAATGGCTCCACTATGTTCACCAGCAAGTTGCTAACTGTGACTGTTTGACCGCCATTTTCTCTGAAAAAGCTGCGCCTGAAAGTGAGCTTGATGACAGCAGTAAGACAGAACCTAACTTCTCGGCTCCTCTGGACCAGAACTATATGACTACAAATGGAGAGATCAGACACTGTTTGGCCACTGATGTTTAGGTTCCTGTTCTGTGTTAGTGAGCGATAACAGGACTTCAGTGACAAGAGCCAGCTCCCACTCCTGTCCACATATAAAACAAACCCTGGAGCATTTAGATAAACAATAAATATCTTCTTACTCTTTCAGACATTAAATGTTAATAATTATGTGGGTCCATGTTTATCCATGTACATGCCAGCACCAGCCAGACTGAATATGGTGATTAAATCCCCGCTCTGCTCCACTGTAACACCTTCCACCTCTGATCTTTGATTTTGTACATTCAAAATGACACCAGTCATGTATATACAGCAGATACTGTACATCCCAACATGACCTCATCTACAGTGAAACAAAGAACAGCTGCCTCTTACCCATAGTCTCCATCACAGTCCACAGCTACGTCCACCCTGCACTTGAGTCCTTAACGCCTCCTTTTAACGCTAACACTGTATACTGATACTGTATGTTTATGTCTAAGCTAATTTAAGCTTCCTGGCTACGCTCAAAGTGTTTTCCCTGTAACAGGAGACAGTGGCAGATGTGTTTGTCTCTGTGTGAATGCAGGAATCTGACTTCCCACTGTTCACTGCTGCCTATAAAGCCTCGGGGAGGGAGAGAGAGACACAGAGAGAGATTAGGAAGTATAGACGTCATCAGGCCATATGGAGTATTACAGCTCACGTGCTGTTGAGGGAGAGGCATACACTGCGCAATCCAAACCGCTGCTCTCTCAGTCGCGCACACACACACACACACACACACACACACACACAAGCGGAGTGTGTGGCAGATATATTGCTAATAGATAAACTGTACTGACTTATCTGGAGATTGTCACACCCTCACACAACAATGACTGCATGAATGCACAAATGTGATGAGTGTGTGCCGCCGTGCGTGCGTGCGTGCGTGTGTGTGTGCGTTTTGCAATAATAACTTCCTCAGTTTGGATGTTGTAACAGCACCCAGGTCACTTTGATAACAACTTATCGTCACTAACGGTACGTCAGTGTTCAGGGTTATTTTCCATGTAGTACGTTGTACTTTTCTAAACTGATAGAACTAACTCATAATATTTTGGGCTGGAATCAAATTTATAATTGTATAACTACAGTATGAAGCAGCGGTTCCCAACCTGTGGTTTGCAGCTCCCTTAGGGGTCGTGGCATAAACGTGAGGGGTCATGAGATTGAAGAAACACATAATTAAGCAACACATAATTATAGCTATTGTGTCATTTTTTTCTCTCTAATCTTTTTTGTGAAATATTGGACAGTTTTACCTCTTCATGTCTGTGAAATGTATTTAAATGATACGTTGATACTGCACACTACCTGTAAACACGCAAACCATGAAACACAAGTACACACAGTGGTTCCTGACATTTTAGCCACGTTAGCAGCGTGGCTCTAGGCATGGCAATGTCCGTCGGTCAGGCCGCCATTTTGATTCAGATTGAAATGTCTCGACAACTGTTTTGTGAAGACACTCACGGCCTCCACAGGATGAATCGTACTGACTCTGACGATCCCGACGTTTCATCCAGCGCCACCAGAAGGTTAAAGGTTTTTGCGTTTCCAATGAAATTTTTTTTTTTTTTACACAACTTTGGTCCAAACTGAAATGTCCCAACAACTATTAGATGGATTGGCATGAAATTTCATACAGAAATGAATTTTCCCCTCAGGATGAATTGTATTAACATTGGTGATGCCTTAACTTTTAAACCTGCGCCATCATAAGGTCAGAATTTCAGTTTGTCCAATACTTTGGTCTATGACCAAAACACCTGCAAAACTAACAACATTCCCATCAGCCTCAGCTGTACTTTGTGTTTAGTGCTAATTAGCAAACGCTGGCATGCTAACACTAAACTAAGATGTTGAGCATGGTAAACACTGTACCGGGTAAACATCAGCATGTTAAGAATGGCAGTGTGAGCATGCTGACGTTCATTTAGCTAAAAGTACAGCCTCGTACAGCTGAGAGCTTGGCTGGTTGGCGTGCGGCCTGTAGCCACAGCTACGTTTATTTGAATTAATTTGTAGAGGCCTTTTTAAATTTAAATGTTTTCTTTTAATCATTTCATGATCCCCCCAGATTTAGCTTGTGTTCCCTTGGAAAGGTCCTGACCCCCATGTTGAGAAGCACTGTTTTAAGGCATCAAAAGCCATAAAGGTTGGGAACCACCGATATGAAGGTGTGCCTTTATTGACCATCACAGGTTATTGTATGCAAACTCTGTTGATTTTAATGGCTAACGTCTCTTTGTAGATCAACGTAAAGCTAATAAAAAAAATGTTGTTTTCCTGTAACAAAAACACACAGGACACATCAGCAACCACCATCCTTGTGCAAGTATGTTGAATCACAATGTGAAAGTGGCAGCAAAGTGTTTGCATTCTGCAGAGACCTTTGTGAAACATCCACCTGTTCCGCTGTGAATATAAACGCAAGACAAATTCCTGCACGTGTGTGTACTCAAAATAATTCGGATGTTTTATGAGCCGAGACAAAGCAGTATTATTCCTCTCTATCTGGATCCCTTAAACCAACAGAATGGAGTCAAGGAGCGAATGTTGTCCACTGTGTTGCTTTGACGTCAGTGCGTCAGCGCACAGGTGAGCAGATGAAGCTAGAGATAAAACTAAAAGCTCTGCTGACTTGTGAGTGGTCACTCACGTAGTTTCTACACATTTACTACAAGTCAAGAAACATTACGGTAGGCACCGTGTGTGTGTGTGTGTGTGCGTGCATGCTGCTGTGAGGGCAGTGTGACTCACCCTGTACACAACCTCCTGTGGCTCCAGGCAGAATAATTTACTATAGTGCAGTGAGTGGGTGCATATGAGAGAGAGAGAGAGAGAGAGAGAGAGAGAGAGAGAGAGAGAGAGAGCGCCTGTCACTGTATCCTTTAGTGGCATACTGACATTTCCACATTGAAGGGCAGCTCCCTCATTACATTACAATATGTGGCTGGGTTTTTGTGTGCGCGCGTGTGTCATGTCACGACAGCTGAAACAATTTCACTGTGATGGTTGTCTATTTGTGATCTTAAAGTACCACTACTGTATATGAACGAAACAAACAACCTCTTTCCCTTTTGAATAAATGGACAGATATTTCAATACTGCTGCTTTTTGCTCTTTCTGTATCAAACGTATAACATTGTCCTCTGGCATCTTGCTGTATTGTACATGTTCAATTCTGCAGTTATATGGCGTTATAAATATATTTATGTCTTGCTTGAAAATGAAATCTTAATCTCAGTGAGATTTTCCAGTTTAAATGAAAGGTTATAACAACAATCTACAGCCGTGCTAGTGGCTCTGAGGCTGTACTGAGGCACAGCAGTGTTTTGAGCTACATGCTAATGTCAGAATGCTAACATACTCAAAAATGACAACGCTAACATGCTGATGTTTAGCAAGTATGTTTACCATATTCACCATCTTAGTTTACTGAATTAGCATTTGCTAAGTAGCCCTAAACACAAAGTACAGCTGAGGCTGATGGGAGTGTCATTAGCTTTGCAGGTATTTAATCATAAACCAAAGTATTGGACAAAATAAACATTTGACCTGATGATGGCACTAGATAAAAAGTTAAGGGATTAAAAAAGTCATTACAATTCATCTTGAGGAGAACATGATTATATGTACCAAATCTCATGGCAATCCATCTAATAGTTGTTGAGACATTTCACTAAAAACCACAAATGTTAACCTCATGGTGGAGCAAGAGGAAAAGTCAGGGGATCACCAAAGTCATTAGGATTCGTCTTTTCGGCACCATAAATGTCAGTACCAGATTGCATGGCAATGCGTCTAATAGTTGTTGACATATTTCAGTCTGGACCAAAGTGGTGGACACAGTTTTCCCCAAAGGTACGCCATCTTATTTCAATGTTTTCTTAAATCCTGCCCCAACGCATGTGCAGATGTATGTGATATCTTACAGAGCCGGCATCATATGTGTTATCTAGTTTGTGGTATTAAATTGCTACTTTACTCTCTGACCTTTAGACAGGCAGTCTCCTCCACTGCAAAGCAGAGTTAACACAAACATAAAAGAGCCACTCAATCCACACCCATGTGCTGTATTAGCAAAGATGGTGGCAGCTTGTTTTAGTTACATGAACCCCTTGTGCCCCTGCTCATAGTACAGTATGAGACAGTATAAGCTGCGATGAAAGAATCACTTTAGTTAGAAGCACTCGGATTGCATTATGTGACAAAGTAGGTAAAGTCAAGGTCATTCATACATTGGAAATTTACTTAATATCATATATCCGAGCTGTAGACTTGAGACTAAAAAATCTAACCCAAAGATGGGACCCTGCTGTCACTGCCAAAGTGATATCCGCTGAGTGCCTTATTTACAGTCACCAGGAACATCAGTGTTGCAGGTTATTATAATAATAATAATAATAATAATAATTATTATTATTAACTATGCATTTGCAGTTATATCACAACCAAAGAATGTAACTATCTTTCATGACTTTGACATAGTGACTCCTGAACATGTAGAATGTAGAAGTGCTGCAAGCCACACCTCCAGTTCTGCTTTTGGCCAGTCTGGCCTGGAAATATCAGTATCAACAATACTGCCTGTTGCCAACTACATAAAGGGGAACTTTAATATGTTTTGCATGTCAAGCTTCAGGCGCACAGGAGTATTAGTCAAAAAACACTGGATCCTATAGTGCAACTCAACAGCATCCTTTAGTAGACCCTTCCTGTCCTGTAAACCACAAATTTGTAATGCAGGCTTTCTTTCATAAATTTGTGGCCCAATTATTTTCTCAGATTATACAGGCTGAGTAGAGCTCTTCATTACTAGTAAACAGATTCCTACATGGAAAGTCAGTGGAGTGCCCCTTTAAAATATGGAGGCGTCCTGTGGCGTTTCAGCTCTGAAAGGACGATGTTAAAATTCCTGAGAACCGCTGCTGTGTCACTGTAATGGGTAAACTCAGCATTCAGAGACCTCCTCTCTGTCTTCTCTGTAAATGGCTTCAGAAGACATAACTTTAGAAGACTTCTATTCATGACCAAAGTCAATATAAAAACTGGTTCGAAAATTGTCACTATCCTGTGAAAAGCTTGTGTCTTCAGAATGTCAGAACCTAAAAAATAAGCTGTTTTGATCTCAGCTGAGAGTGCAAAATATGAAACTTTACATGATTCAAAGAGGTTTTTCAGCTTTACAGCAGCACGTGTCCTTCAGCTGGAGATACCGATGAACATAATCTATCACACACAGACACAATACTGATAGAGCAGAGCAGCCACAGACACAGATACAGCCTGTCAGGGAGAACGCACTTAAAATAATCTAAGTCACTTACAAACCAGTTTCAAATATGTTGTGTGATACAGTCTGACCATACCGTAGAGCTTCACGTTCTGTAGCTGCCAGGTCACGTGGCACAAAGTTTACTTGATGTTTATCTGAAGACTTACCTTCTTTACTGGAATAAACTGCTGATTTCCCTTCAACTCCACTTGTGCAGCTGCTACCTTGTTTAGCAGCTATCTTTGTTTGCCTCTATGCTGTCCTAATAGTGTGTGACACAGACGGAGGGAATGGACTTGTGTGTGTGTGTGTGTGTGTGTGTGTGTGTGTGTTTCCGTTCAGAGGGAAGTGGGTGGTCGCTTGACCCTCTGGCTGCAGGGCAAGGTCACAGCAAAGAGAAATCCGGCCCCTTCTGACATCTGCTGGTAGGAGCCACATACAGTGAGTCTGCAAAAAAAAAAAAAAAAAAAAAGTTGATGGTCTAAAATTAATATGTAAAAAGTGAATTCTCACATCTTGAATTTTGCGAATATTTTGTCTTCAAACTTTCCAATTAATCATTTTCTTTTCAGTTTTCCTTTTCAGTTCTCCATTTTACTTTGGCATGATCATTTGGTTTGGTTTGCTACACTAAAAATGTGAGCATTTATGAATAAACAATTACATTTTAAAGAGGAAAAAGGAAGAAAAGTGCAGTGGGTGACAGCTGCCTCTCACAATTAGTGGAAATTTGTGGAATTCCTCTGATACAAAGAAGAAAAGGAGCAAAGAAACAAGTTGGTAACTAAATATATACACATATAGTATAAAGTATTTCCTTTGACAAACTGAGCATCACAATGACAGCAAAAGATTTCATTTACAGATTTGGAACAAAATAATGATTCCTTAATAAAAAGGAAACGGTCCAGAAGAGAGACTTTAGTTTTCTTTGGTTTTTTACTCCAATACACGGAAGAAGACGACGATACCATACATGACAGACACTCAAAAATAATGGCGGCAAAGTGGAGAAAACATCCAAAAAGTCTGGGTCGACCACATTGTGGGTAAAGACCTGTCACACCACTAACATGGAGGTGTTACAACAGAGTATGAAATGAAATGTGTCTTACGTTCAGCTGAGTCCTCTGCTCCTCTCACCGTATACACACACTTAAAATAGCTCTATGTAATACTTCTGTTGCTGCTGCTGCAATGTAATGAAAGTGTAGTTAGCTTGTGAAATCCTTATTTCAACAGAGGCTTCACCGAATGTTTGCTGCATTTCCTCCGTGTTGGAAGATGACAACAGCTGCTGTATGAACCAAACACTGTGTATATAACAAAAACACAGCTACAAAGAAAAGTACTACATTTGTGACCTGGTACAGGACTTGTCAACAAGTCAGAGTGGCAACAGTAACTTAATACTTTTCTTAGCCTCATTTAACTTTGAAAGGTGGATGGCAACACCTTCAGGTGAGCGTGTTGGAGGAGAGAACTACAACAGAAATATTCCACGTCAGGCCTCTATTCAAAAAGAGATTGAGATCTGAATTTATTGTATCTCTGTATGTTGCCTTACTATTGTCAGACATTAGTCAAAGCTGACACATACTGCTAATTGCTATTCAACTTAATTGCTGCATTCCAAATTGTGATTCATGGTAGTCAAATGTAGTGTCAAAAATAGAAAAATAACTGAGCATATACTTAGAAAGTATAAATAGGCTATTTTTACAGATTTTGACTTGTCATAGTAAGAAAATCACCATGTGTTACCAACAACATTAACAGTGGACCTGTTCTAGTCAGTCAGTCCAAGCCAGCATGCACAATACCAGGACCCTGAAACTGAAGCAGCTAAATGGAATTCAGCTATCATTAATTTGACCTGCGCTTTTCCTATTGTGACGTGTCAAAATGGCTTCTGTGAAAAAGGCCTATTGATAACTTAGAAATGATAACAAACTCATGCTATATAAAGTATGATTGAAATTCCACTTGAAGTTTTGTCCATCTCATAAATAAACCATGTTCAATTTCTATATCCATAAAATTGGCTAATATCTAACAAAATAAAACAGATTATAGTAGTGGTTTCACAGCCGACAGTTGGACTTTGACTGTCATTGCAGGAAAGGCACAGGTGGAACAAATAATTTGAACAACAGCTCTGTTCTTAAGGAACGAATCCTGTTATTAGTGCCACCTGTGTCTGACAAGTCAAAACGTCGTGAAAAATGTCTATAGTAAAGACAGGTACTGAAAGTGTATATTACATCATTACTAGGTCAACATGAATAGAAATCAAGAGTGAATATGTCCCTGTTTGGATGCATTTTACTGAAGTCTACTCAGGAGAGGAAAGTATTGTAACCATTTGGAGTATGTATACGAGCCCGCAGTAAAAATAGACATGATGTCATATCATCATCTTGTTGCTTTGAGCTTTACTTAGAAGTTTTTATTACAAATGAATATCAACTTCAAAAAAAGAGTATTCCATGCATGCAGTTTATCTGAATTCACACTACAGGTCAGCAGACATTTGACACAGAGACACTTATCAACTCAACTCTGCTGCTCTTTAGCTGTTTTATCTCCCAGTTGTTTGCTGAAGTCTAACATTTGTTGGTGTAGGAGTGTGCGGACATTCCCTAACTGTTGTCTCCTGGTCTTCAGGTGGTTCATCAGGTCACTCATCGACACCAACAGAACACCATCGCTGCTCTGACAGTCCTGAGTTACCAATAGGTCCTCTCTCCATGCTTCCTGTAAACTCTCAAACAAGGCCTTTATGTCCCGCTTGAACTGGTGAATCTCCTGCCAGTATCGGTCTTTGTCCTCCCTGGCTCTGCTAATGGCCTCTGTCGTCTGTCTGATACAGAGATGCAGCCTGCTGTTTTCCACGCTCACCTGCTCCAGTTTCACGCTGCTGTCATAGATGCTCATCTCCACAGCTCTCAGCTCTGCGGCCCGCTTGTCGAGCACGTCCATGTAACTTTGTCGCAGCTCCTCCAGCTCAGCCTTCATTTCCACTTTGGGCTGAAGCAGAGAGCTGGTTTTCTCCTTCAGCCCCTGAATGGACAGCTCCAGATCGTTCTTCTTCCTCCTCAGCTCGGAGGTCAGCATCTGTAGTCTCTGTAGCCTGGAGCGCTCTTCGTTCCACTTTGCTTCCACGTCCTTCAGCATCTCCTCTTTCTCCTCCATCTCCCTCTGCTTCTCCTCGTTGCTCCTTACGATGCTCTCAGTCTCTGCAGTGCACTGCTCTATTTCCTGATGGTGTTTGATCTCTTTTTGTCTGTACTCCACCTCACACTGGGTCACATGGCTCATCAGCAAGTCAGTATCCATGCTCTTGGGCTGACGCTGCTGGAGTGCGGCCTCCTTCTGCTGAAGCTCCTGGTATCTCGCCATGGTGTTGCTGATATCAGAGGTCATTTTCGCCACGTGCTCCTCCTGATTCCTCTTCGCCTCCTCCAAGAGCCTCCTTAGCCGCCTCTTCTCCTCCTCCAAATTGCTGATGTTCTTCTTCTCTGTATCCACGTTACCGCACATCTCTTCCTGATGCCTCTCAAACACGCGCTTGTTGATTGTGTCGGCTTCCAGGAGTTCTCCGATCTGCTTGTCCATCTCTTTGATCTCCTTGCTGTGTTTGACTATGGAGGAAATGCGCTCCTCCAGCTGCAGCCTGGATCGCTCCAGCTGCTGCGAGACGTGGAAATGCTCTGCCCTCACGTCGTTCTCTTCATCGCGCTGATGCTTGAATATCTCATAGATTTTAGCCAGGGAGTCTTGAAAGAGCAATCTTGCTGCTCGACCCGCCTCTATTTTACCTTCCACCGTGGCTATTTCCTCTTTAAGACGCTGGACGGCAACGCTGAAGGCTTCCCCTAACTCACACAACTCCTCCTTCAGCGTTTCTCTCTGTTGCCTCAATTCTTTTTGCTTCTGGTTCTCCACCTCCAGCAGTTTCTCGCACTGGCACCGAGATGCTGTCAGTCTTTGTATATTGCTCTCCAGCTTGGCCATGTGAATCATGAGCTCGCCCAGATGGTCATGGGTTTCTTGTTTCTTGTCGTTAACTCTGTCCAGCTCTCCTCTGCTCCTCCTGATCGCTTGCTTCTGCTGCTTAATATTCCCCTCGGCTTGGTCCACTTCTCTGGACAGGCTGTCTTTTTTCACAGCGAAAGCCTCTCTCTCCAGTGCCATGTTTTGCTGCAGTGTTATTTTGTCCTGTTCGACAGCAGCGATGCAGGATTTCAGCTCCTCTATCTGCTCCCGTGTCTGATCCAGCTGCAGCTGCAGGCCATACTTTAAGGTTATTTCATCATTCAGAACAGCAATCATCTCTTCATGTTCAGCCTTCACCTGCTCACGCTCTGGGTACAGTGCTTCATTTTGGCTGGAGAGGGCTTCCTGCCTCTTCACAGTGGCTTCTTGTAGCTGAGAAACTGTGTTGAGTTCTTTGTGCAGCTGCTCTATCTCCTCAGCATTAGATGCCCGGGCTGCTGCTACGTCAGCCATGATTTCCTGGCTCATTCTCTCTCTTATATTGTTAATTTGGTGTCTTAGCTTGCTGTTTTCTATGGTTTCCACTTCTAAATGTTCATGAGCAGCACGCCGGTCCACCTCCAGTTCAGTGATAGCAGTCGTTATCTCTGTCAGATGGAGGCTGGCGTCAGGTGAGAATGGTATTCCCTCCTCTTTCAGCTGCTTGTCCAGTTCCTTTAAATGCTCGAGAGCAACCAAGACGGCTGGGAAGTCCGGCACCAGGCAAGACGCCATTTTTATCCGTATGTGTTAAGTTTCTGTGTGACTGCACTTTTAAGTTGAGTTAGTTTCTACCTCCGATAACTTGTGAGTGGGGTCGCCATGGCAACAACTGCCCCACCAGGAAGAAGACAGCTTGCTACGGCAAGTCAGCGAGGCCACAATGTTGTTAGCAGTGGCTAACCATAAGCTAATCGTCAGTAAGTGAAACCAAGCAATTGCTGTCACTAAGGTTGTAACTAACCACAAGAAACTAAGCTAAACCTAAGTTTAGATAAACAGAGAAGTCGGGTGACCTTCGTAATTGAAGCATGAAAGAACGTGTGAAACGAGAGAGACTGTCGCGACTTCTGTCCTGAAAAATACAGCGATATAACAAAATTTTGGAGGCTAATCATCAGCGGGTTTAGTGCTTACCTGAAATATGTAGCAACACCCGAGCAGACAAAAACTTCAGCTTCCCAAGATGTGTGTACGAGCTGACAACACAAGTCAGACTCACACGGTATGACAGCTAACGCCAAACTGTGGGTGGCAGTAAGGGGGCTACAACAGCCAGAGGTGTTGCCAGATTAGTTTGACGTTACAAGTGAAATCGGTTGAAATGAGTAGCGCGGGTATGAGATGTGGGGCTCTGCTGTCACATAAAGAGTTAGCTGGTGTAATGTATTATTATTATTATTTTTTTTTTTTGTAAGAGCTCAATGAGAAGTTTAAATTGGGAGAAAGATGGACCAGTATTCTGACATTTTTTTACTTCTCTCTAGTTGGGAAATGTCTATCAAAAAGGTCTACCATTTTGCTTTAAAAATGTACTCATTCCCTCCTTAGCTGCCCTTTTTAAAGCACATTCATACCTCTGGATGTCTGTTTTGATAGGCACTTAACCTGACAGAAATCTCCACACAGGGCCAGATTCACCTGCTAGGGGGTTCCTGTGCAAATTCAAATTCAGCTTTGGGTTCCTATTGGCCCCTGTTTTATACAGTGATTGGCCCCCTGGTTCCTCACACTCTATTTGTTGCGGTGTTGTGTTTAAGTACCCTTCAGGCACAGTGTGCAAAGCAGACTACACATGGCAATTTGTTATGTTTTGCCCAGACTCCCAGAAACAATACAAATATTTTAAAATACAGCTACATGTGCCCCAGGTTTGCTGTGTGCCAGCTAGTTTGTGGCAATTTGATTAAACGTATATTTATTTTGAAATATGCAGCATACAAGGACAATGTTAACTAAAACAATAAAGAGCTAAATTTTGACACAGGGCCCCTGTACAAGACTGCCTCAAGATTAGGTGAAAATGCAGGAGCCACCTTGAGGTCCTTATTGTTACAGTTCATATAAATAGTGGTCCATATTCCCGAACAAGTGTGCAATTAATTAAATGTCCAAAAACTAATTGCCACACAGTGAGTCTGGGGCCTTTGGGGAATCATTTTTGCGACAGAAAACCTTTCAGACATTTGATATATTTTGGACTTGAAGTTTGTTAACAACAGAACCTGGCAACTCTGACTCGTCGCAGTGTGTTGACGTTGGTCCACAAATAAAGACGTGTAGAAAGCATAGAAACAGAGCAGGTAGAAGGTGCACCACCAAGTCAATGGCTGTCCTATCTTATGTGGGGTTTTTTTTTTTTAGAAAAGTGTTTGGACTTTTTGTTACAGCATTAGTACTGACGCATGTCACAAAATCGAATACGAAGATGGAAAATGTTTCTATTGTAATAGCATTGTTTTAGTGAGAGGGTAGAGTATCCCTACAGCAGCGGTGCCAGTAACACCACCCTGGCTGTCTCCCTCAGTGCAGTCTGGGTTAAAGATAGGTTAGGTTAACACAGGGAGCACAGCTTTTGCTTTTAGTATAGCAGCCTTACAAGTTTATGCTGAAAGAAGAACATGAGGTCATGTATCCGTACATGCAGTCGAGATGATGGCAATTGCAGCAACATTACAGTCGATAGAAGAGTTACAAATTAAAAAGGTTATTCTTTGTACAGGTTTGCATCTCACAGTAGGCAGGATACAGTCAATGAGATATATGGAACTGTGCAGATTTACAAATATGAATATTTTGATAACATTTATGTGGCTACCAGCTCACAGCTATTTCAAAGAAACTGGGCTGATCAAAAGAATTTAGAGTTCAGTGAAATATTATTATTATAATATTTTTTTTTTGTTTATGTTTGTTTGTCTGGTTAAGGGCATATATAATTCTGGTCCACACTCCAACATAGTAGGTGGCGGTAATGCACCTTAATGCTGGTTGCCGGTTGCCACCCACCATGAAACGGAAAGAAGAAGAAGAAAGAAGAAGAAGAAGAAGAAGAAGAAGAAGAAGAAGAAGAAGAAGAAGAAGAAGAAGAAGAAGAAGAAGATCATTAGTCCACACCATGGATGGTCCACACTCCAGGTCAGTAGGTGGCGGTAATGCACCCGAAAGCTGTTTGCCAACTGCCAATAAAATCAAAAGAAGAGGAATTGGGTGTCCTTTCTATCCACCCTAACTCTTCCAGCTGTGCTGCAGCCTGCAGAAAAGGAACACAAACATGGATCTTATCAGTAAACCAAGAAGCAAGTCTATCGTGTGGTTGTATTTCGGCTTGAAAGCAGATGAAAAGGGACAACCTTTGAACTCTGGCGAGGCCGTCTGTCGTTTATGTCGAAAAATAGTGCTTGCAAAAGGTGGAAATACCACGAATTTAAGAAGTCATCTGAGACGTCGACATCGTGCAGATTTTTTCGAGACCACTTCTTCCACGACTTCTGGAGCTTTGTTTGAGGCTCAAGGTGATTCACCACCAAATTCAGCGCTTTCACTTAACAGTAATTGTGAATCTAAAATCAAATTTGAGTCCTATTGCATTGGCCACCTTTGCCACAACTGCATTCATCCACTCCCTTGAAACTGACAAAATGCAGCTGCAGTGGGGCACTATTGTGGGTTTTATAAAGTTGCATTGCAATGGGGAGCAGTTAAAGGTGACACAAAATAGTCCCTGACCCTGATGCTGTGTAGCCTGTATACACACTCGTTGCTAATTTATAACACACTTTAGAGCACAGACCACGTGATATGGTTTACGTTGTTTTAATGTTGTAACATAGACTGATGTGAGTGTTTTTAGTGTGTCACGTCTCTGAATGCAACGTTTAATTCCGACCATGCACTGTGACTGTATCAGACACATTCAGAGAGTGGATATAATCAAGAATGTTGGTTACACTCAAGCGTCGTTTGAGTAACACCTGCCAGCAGGTCAGTGAGTAAAACGGTGTGTGTTTCTTTAAACGGGGTTATCTTATGTCAAGTTCTTTCATACGTAATGTCATTTTCATGTCACATTTAGGGGCATTATACAACGTAGAGTGAGTGTTCATTTCAGCTATGTAACTGCAATTACAAAAAAACCTAAATATGTTTGCACGCATGCGCAGAGAGAATACGACCCAAGCGCTAGAAGTCTGTTTTACGGCAGTCCCTGTTGCCATGGTATCACCTAAACAGTCTTTTACGCAGTCCATTATAAAGAGCTGACGGAGACACAAGGGGATATTTTGTTATTTAAAATATCGTTTGGTGTGGGATATGTTGCTATTGGCCCGCTGGTATGATATGTCGTACCTAACGACAGTTTTGCGGATGCTGCAGTGATTGGCCCGTCAGAGCCGCCATCTTTAGCCTTTTAAAACCCCTTTGTAAACCGACTGACCCCGTCTCTTCAATACAAGCTGATAACGACTGTGGTATAATCGCCGTATAGCACCGGAACCTGACTACTTGACCGGTATCCCTCCGCTTTGTTTACATGGCCAAAACCCTGTGCTCGCTTCATTTTCCATTTATGACAAAGCACAGCTGATGGAGCTAGCAGCTAACATTATGAATGCAGACCTGAGGGGTTCTCGTGAAAATGTGGATTTGTTTGAACCTGAGATGACAACTAAAGATGAGCTCATTCTGAAAGAAGAGGCTGAGTCACAGGATGAGGTAGAGTGTGAAGTAAATACCACTGACATTTGTAGACATGCACTGGTATCAGACTTGGAACTGGATGAACTTGAAGACAGCAGGACTGAAATAAGTACGGTTACAAAGAAGCAGACGACATGGGCTGTGAATTGCTTCATTGGCTGGTTGGAGTCCCAGGGGCTCCAGGTGGACCTGACTACAGCGGAGAAGACTGAGCTGAACGGGCTACTGAGACACTTTTATGGATCAGTACGAAACAGCAAAGGTGAGCTGTATGGGATCGCTAGTTACATTGCACTGAGAGCTGGACTTAACCGTTACTTCAAAGAGCCTCCTGTCAGCCGCCCTGTGTGCTTAATGAGAGATGCTGAGTTCACCTCAGCCAACAAGGTATTCTTGGGAGTGCTGAAGAGAATTAGGAAGTCCGGTCGAGACATAACATCACACCATCAGGCACTGTCTCCTGATGATATCCGCATCCTCAGACACTCGCGTGCGATGGACACCAGCACTCCAAGGGGACTTCTGAACAAAGTCTGGTTCGATATACAGGTACATTTCGGCCGCAGAGGGAAGCAGGCTAACAGGAATCTAAAGCCAGATTCATTTGTGATCAGAAAAGACGAGAGGGGACTGAGATACTGCACTTTATCCTTTGGTGATGAGACAAAAATTCATATTGAGAAGGACCGATGCTCTATGTTCGAGAAGCCAGGCAGTGAATTCTGTCCCATTACTTCTCTCTTGAAGTACCTCAGCAAGCTCCCATCCAACGCAACCGCCCTTTACTTACAGCCTAAGAAGGAGCTAACGGATGAAATGTGGTACAGCCACGTCCCACTAGGAGTCAATTATCTGGGCTCAATGCTGGCCCGCATGTGTAAAGAAGCCGGCACATCAGTCATCTATACCAATCACTGCGTCAGAAGCACACCCTTTCACCAACTGTATGACGCAGGACTGGAGGGGAGAGAAATGATTCCTGTCAGCGCACACAGGTAGGACGATATTCACCTCTTGCCATCTTAATTTATCCCATTACACCTGCTGAAATGACTTAAATATAATTTTTACAACAGGTCTGAAAGCTCCCTCCAAAGTCACCAGACGCCGTCCCTGGGGAGCCGTAAGCAGCGGAGCGAGCTCTTGCCAGAGAGCGGTTCAGCTGGCCCAGCAGGTCTGCCACCAGACAAGTGGGCACCCCTAACAGAAGTTCACTCAAGCACACACATTCTGCACCACTGCTGCAATGGAGTCATTATCTTAGTAATTACAGTCTGAGTGAAATGTTCAGAAAAATGTCTACAGAATGTCAGAACGAACGAACGTGAAGACGCTGAAGAAAAATACATTTTTCTTGGTGGGGGAACAAAATAAAACGAATCAAAACAAACTCAAAGCTTCTGTCTTTGCTATAAATAAATGTGTAAATTGTTGTGTATTTACTATAATGTAATATGTCTAATGTTGTAGAGTAACAATCACATTCTAATTCAGTAATATCCTCAAAAGGTTTTGTCTCTATTTACTGAGTTGCTTAATCACGTCATCTCTGTTTTGTCACCCAAAACAAAAAAAACCGTAAACGTGCTTCCTCCTCTAGTCAATGACAATATCTCACCTTAATTCCATATTTGACTAAATATTTCTGTTTTTTTTTTTTTTTTTTTTGCCTCTCCAGGTTTAGATTTAAACCACGATGAATTCTTCGAGGATGTTCCGTTTCTCCAGACTGCTTCAAACCAGAACTATGTCCCAGATGCTGTGCTGCCGCCTGGAGAGCCGTGGCTCCATGGCGGCCCCTCCCGGGCGGTGTTGTCCCTGCCTTCCTGCCTGTGCCTGTGCGGGGACGTTGGGTCTGGGAAGTCTGGTCCTGGATCTTCCGGCGAGGAGCAGATGGGAGAGATGAAAGTGTACGCCAAGTGTCACCTTCAGCAGGGCGTCATGTTTGGGCCATTTGTAGGAGAAGTGTGCAGAGGACAGATGCCGACCAACCTCAGATACACCTGGGCTGTAAGTAGACAGGTTTGAGTAGACCTAAAGAGGCCGTTTAAAATCAAGTTATGGCAAAAATGGTGCTGTTTTGCGCTACAATAACATTTAAAATCCATGATGTAATTTCTGACTTGTGTTGAGAGCAGGAATCCAAAACAGAATTGGGTATAAAAATAGTTGACATACGCATTGCTCCCATCTCCAGATCAGAGATGAGGCTGCTTTTGTCTACATCGATGCTTCTGATGAAAACAAATCTAACTGGATGAGGTGGGCAGGTCTTACTTTCTCCCTTCTGCTTTGTTTCTGTCATAATGCAGTCTGACATTCAGTCACTCGTAGTTTTATTTATTTACGATCACAGCATTTGTTTGACAGAGATTGGCTCTTACTTTGCTGGTCACAGTTACGTACTGTATGTGTTTGCTGTATGTTTCAGGTATGTAACATATACCAGCAGTGAGGAGGAACACAACCTGGTCGTCTTCCAGTTTTACCGTCACATCTACTACAGGGTTTCCCAGCCCATCACAGAGGGAGCCGAGCTCAGGGTCTGGATCGGCAAGGATTATGCCACCTTGCTGGGCCTCGGGATGGGTGAGTTCACTCACTGACGCATGGAATGACGTGGCAGACGCAGCCTAGCAGATCCCTATTAGTTTTTCACTTCCACATTCATTTTCAACTGAAAGTAGACTTAAATTTAATTGGAACTATTATTCTGAAGGTGTTATACTGAAAATATAGCTTGCTTTTTGGCCAACATCCTATGTTTTTGTTTTTGTTGGGGAGATACAGGTGACAGTGTGAAATGTGAAGTTGGAGACAAGGAGACAGTTATGCGCCTCCTGCAGGACATCCAATTGGTCACCCTCCCAGAGCCCAGCAGCTCTTCCCTTTGGTCAGACCACAGCCAGTCACAGAGTCCCATGCTTGTCATCAGTGATGTGACGACAATGTCAAACCTGGATGCAGCTAGTGACTCAGGCATGATTTCTGGCTCTGCCTTCCCCTCCTCCTCCCTGATCTCCTTCCCATCCCCTAGCTCTCATCCGTTGGAAAAGTACGATTTTATGCCTGGAACTGAGAAACTGCTGAGTAACCCAAATGCCACACAGAACAGCCCGTGGTACTTTTTTGGGTTTGAGCCGGACCCAACCGGTCGGCCTCTGGACCGGAGCACTGTGGTGTGTAAGCTGTGTGGGGAACATGTGGCCTGTGGGGGAGGAGCAGTGGATCTCCAAAACCATCTGACCAACAAGCACCACATCAGACCACGTGACAGTAACAAGGATCGGAGTCTTCTGACAATAGGTAACTATTACTGTCGACTGCCTGTTTTGCACAATAAATGACAGAGTATCAAAGTTACAATGTTAAAGGAAAGTTCTGGTTTATTATAACTTGACAGACCAATAAATGAGCAGTCAGACAGGTTGTAAACGAACCAAGAGTTTTGCCAAATTATATAAACCACTTTATTTGGAGGTAAAACTAAAAGTGAGCGCCACCAAAAGCACCAAAATGTTACTAATAATCCTGCATTACTCTGGAAAACTGCACACAAACAACTATGTCGAGTAGTATAAAGTTAAACCAGGAAGATGGCCTGTAAACTGTGATGTATGCTTACAAAGTGCAGTTTGGGTAATCATTTTTATTTTTCATCTTCGTCTTCTGTTCTAAATAAGTTTAGTGAACCCTGGAGTTTACAACTTGTCTAATGGTCTGACTGCTCGTGTGTTTTGTCCAGACGGATTTCTTTTAAGAGTCTACAGCCATGCTAGCTAGCTGTGAGGCTGTACTTCGGCACTGCAGTGCGAGCTAAATGCTCATGCTATCATGGCAACATGCTCACAATGACAATGCTAAAATGCTGATGTTTAGCAGGTATAATGTTTACCTGTCTTATTTTAGTGTGTTAGCATGATTACGTTTACTAATTTGCACTACACAGAAAGTACACCTGAGGCTGATGGGAGTGTCATTAGTTTTGGAAGTATTGGCCATTCAATAGTTGTTGAGATATTTCAGTTTGGACCAAAGTGGTGAACCAACGAACTGACCGACCAACGCTGCTGTAGAGAGTGCCACGCCGCTAGCATGGCTAAAAATAAGACCCGAGATGTGAGTCAAAATGTGAGTCAGATAGCTCTTTCAAAAGTGGTTCAAAATTGATCTACAGCTTAAACAGGCTTTGTAAAAATGTGTTGTCAAACTATTGAAGCTTATTTGCCGATTGGAGATTTGTTCTTTTTCACAAAAGGTCAACAGCGCTCGCAGCCATTGATGGTCAGTACACTCCCCCTGGTATCATCTGCTCATGTGACCGATGCCATTGCCAACTTTCTCATCATGGATCTCCAGCCCCCGGCTCTGGTTGAAGGGGGAGGCTTCAAACAGCTGATCCACACTCTCCTGCCCTCCTACAAGGATCTGCCTTCACCTTGTCAACTCGAGAACCTTTTGAAAGAACACCACACCAAAGGCAAGACGAGCTTGGCTCAGCTGCTGAGGAGGAAAATGGGAAGCGGAGAAAACGAGGAGGTATCTGACTACACCGCTCCCATTGAGTTTGAGACCAGGAGACGTGGGCGACCTCCGAGCCATCGCAGGGAAGTTCCTCATTTTGTCACTTTAAGTGTGGATATTTGGTTCCACAACTGGCAGGGCAACACTGAGAGGTACCTCACCCTCTGGGCACATTACATAGACTGTAATTTTAGTTTTCAGAACCTGGCTCTGGCAACCCAAAGACTGACAGAGAGTGGGGCGAAAGACTACAGCCTTCGAGCAGTGGAGGCTCAAGTGAAAGCGATGGCCCAGGAGTGGGGAATCTCCCAGCCTAATCTAGTCTTGCTGGGAGGGGAGGGAAGGAACAAGATGAGGCTGGGGCCAATTAAGAGCGAGAAAGGTGGAGAGGCTGCAGGAAGCGTCCCTCACCCGAACTCAACAACATTTCTTGAGAGGGACGACTCTGTGTCACCCGAGGAACCACATGGCACAGAGCACGGCCATTCTAGTGAAGGACTGCCATCTGTGCCATGTTTCTTTAGCGCTGTGCAGGGCTGCATTGAGGAAGTGATGTCACACTCCGTCATCTCCAAGACCCTCAGCCAATTCCAGGGCATTCTCTCAACCCTCTTCCTGCCACCTGCTCAAAACAAAGGCTCTTATCAGAACCACACCCAGAGTCTGTTGCAGACCCTGACGAAACAAGAACAGGCTGAGCTGAAGTCATGGGCTCACAGCCGGCCAACATGGAATAAGCTGTACCCTCTACTGAGCACGTTCATCAAACATAAAAGCCTTTTCTATGATATGATGAAAGAGATTAAAGGTGAGGGCTTGTCCAAAGAAGACACTTCTTCAGAATCCAGTTCATCTGGCAGCTGCCATGCAAACTCCACCTCCAACACATCCTCAACTAGCGTTCCCACTTTGCGATCTGAATGGAAGGTTCTAGAGGAGCTGTGTTTGGTCCTCAAACCTCTGGACGTGGCGTGTCGAACCCTCGCCAAGGAGGCATTCCCCCGTCTGTCCCTCATCAAACCCATTCTCACCGGCCTGCTCTCCCGCCACCTCATGTCGAGGCCGGGAGATTCCTCATCCATCCTGAAGGAAGTGAAGAGGATGATGAGGCGGAACTTGGCGAGCTGTTACGACAACCCCGTTGTCAACAGGGTTCTGTGTGTGGCATGTTCCCTCGACCCCCAGTTCCATGGGCTGGGGTTCATGGAGGAGAAGGTGAGTTGTAAAGTTAAAATGCAGGGAATTGACTGTTTGCTAAACCCTGTCCCCTTTAGTTACTGTTGCTATGCCTGTCAAACTTTCTGTTCTAGCATTTTCTGGTAATTTAGGCTGGGGTTGGTGGAGTGTAAACTTCCCCAGATCCAACAAAGAGTAGGACAGAGCCACTAACGTTACCCTAAACTCCTCCGATAGCGTCCAGGACCAGCTCCACACAATGAGGAAGTACTACTCAGTGCATGTGCTAATCATGAACAAGGCTTGTGTTTTTTTTTTTTCAATGTAACCAGTAACTGCACAAACCAATGTAGTTAGTTATTGATGTGCTCCCTGAATGGGAAAACTCAATTAACCTGTAGTTAGTAAACTAGTTAGCCAAACATGCTAACAATTGTAGCTTACTTTAAGAGAATGGTCATGATTAGTGGGTAGCTTATTGTTTGAAATATTCCGATACTAGTGCGAATACGATTTTAAAAACATGATTAAAATCTGGAACTATCTGATCAAAGAATAAGTACTGTAAGCTAGACTATGAATGTGAACAGGCATTTTTGATGCCAACTCTCAGTACTTGACAGTTTTCAAACTCGATATTCAATATTCAATCAATATTTCAGTCAGTACCAGAACATTGAGGTTTGATATCCCACCCTATGAACAGCACATACCACTGATACTGAACATTTTATTAAAGCCAGTGCTTTATAGGCTTGCTGCCTTCTTTTTTTTACTAAATATCTGTCAGCTTCTTTTGAGATATTAAATTTGTTTTGGAATACATATTAATGATTCATATGTACTGAGAGATTTCTGTTTCCTGCTTATTATTTCCATTTCTGGTGCTAATGTGCTTGAACATCATTGGCCAGGAAGACTACATTACATTAACTTTTGAGGCTGCCTTCTTGATCTGATCTTCTTGAAAAATTCTTCTATGTAACTTGTCTCTTCCCCAATCATAGTTATAATAATGTGTGAAGCAAAAGATACTCTGGAACACAAATAAAATCTTTTTGTTGTGATTATTTTCAAGGAGCAGACGGCCATTTTTGATTGGCTAAAGAAAGAGGCTGTCAGGATTGTGAAGGAGGACAGGAGGAAAGGCCAAGGTAAGAAGCAAAGCCAGAGCAAGAGAAGCCCCTCACCTGGGTCACCAGAGTCAGAGAGTGACTTTCTGCGGAGGAGCAAGCGCCTCAAAGAATCCCGCCCAATCAACTTCAGAGAGATCGAAGACGAAGATGAAGAGAGCGATGCAGGGGAGGCTGATGAGAGCGAGCTGGCAGATCCAGGCTCTCAGGGCGGGCTCTCTGGTATGGAGTTCCTCCTGGGAGACCTGTTCTGCTCTGCACCCAGGACCAGGCAGAGCTCCGTGGAGGAGTCTATAGACATGGAGATGTCTGTCTTCAGAGCCGACAAGGGAGCTTCGCTGGGAGTGGAGCCCCTGCAGTGGTGGAGGACGAAGGCTGTGCAGTTTCCGCTGTTAGCCACAGTGGCACGGGCCTACCTGGCTGCTCCGGCAGTGGCAGGTAACGCTGCACAGGACTTTGTGCAGGAAGGAGCGGGAGCTACGTACAGGAAGAGAGCCAACATTCCACCAGAAAGTTTGGACTCAATCTTGTTTCTGCACCACAACCACATGCCCGCCACTGAGAGTGGGCAAACAGCAGTTAGGAATGACGACAAGAACAGTGGGATGGAAAAGGTCCCATAAACACACAAACAGCATTCATTGCTTT
Organism: Siniperca chuatsi; assembly: GCF_020085105.1. Taxonomy (NCBI): domain Eukaryota; kingdom Metazoa; phylum Chordata; class Actinopteri; order Centrarchiformes; family Sinipercidae; genus Siniperca; species Siniperca chuatsi. The sequence goes on along the minus strand of NC_058044.1, from coordinate 27,749,307 downwards.
TTCACAAGCTCTTTAATTTAACCCCCTCGGCTACATGTGTAACACGTACCCTCATCTAAATTTAAACCAAAGCCCTGACACAAAATTAGCCTGTTGAAGAAAACCGCACAATATCCCCATCTAGAACACAAACAGGGTGCTGAGGTTGGATGCAGTACACACTGAGGTCATATTAAAGTGTAAAATAAGTGCATATTAGGAAGAATCATTTTTTGGGATTGAAGGTTTGGCTTTATATTTGATTGGAGGATCTTTCAACCATGTAAAGTTTCATTGACTGAAATCTTTATTCACCCTTATTTGTGCAGCAAATTTAAGGTTTAAATTTTTACTTTAAAGATGCATTTATCCCCCCTAAAAGTAACAGTGGTGTGATATTTTCATTTTTATTTCCTGGAGATTATAGAGAAGAAAGACAAAGAAAATCAGTTTTGTACTGTTTATAGTTCTGATCTACATTTAACTTTGCTGGCTGTACCTTGTAGCACCTAGTGCCTTACCTCTTTTGGATACAGTTATATAGTATAGTATTGGTAGGTATTCCTGTTATAGTTAAAGTGATCATGAAAGTGTTGCGTGAAACCTAAAATGACTTTTTTTAAAAACATTTTACATAATGATTCACTTTTTCAGCACTGCATTGTACACTGTTAACACAATGGATGAAGCTTATTAGCACAATATCTGTATTGTCTTAGACTGTGATGTCCTTGAACTCTTTGCGTTTAATGTTTTGTATGTCTTAGTGTAAATGTAAATATACCTGTCACTTTTTTAGAATAAAATATATTATTTAACCTGGTCATATTAATATAATCATGAAACATACTGTGTATATACACTGTACAGTAAAATTTGTACTGTACATTGTGTCCTGTGGTTAATATAAATACATGTGGACATATATACTTTACAACACATTAAAGCTCAGAAATGAAATTTAGCCCAGTCAAACACATTCACATTTAAAAACAGCTCTTAATATTTTTTATTTAACTATTAACACGTTTTGGAATGTACAAAACATTTAAAAGACATATCTGTTCTCACAAACATAACATTTAAAATGATATCGGTTAAATAAAAAAAACAAAATATACAAGAAAATCATTTGACAACCTGAAAAATTAAGTCTAGAAGTTGACAGAGACTAAAACACTTGTATGATTATCCTAATAACTATAACTTGGCTTCAGCCATTTTGGAGCCATTAGCGACCTCAGTGTGGGCGTTGTCGTCTCTGTGGCGGGCTACTTTTCTGCAGTGGATGAAGACGTAGACAGGATGGATAAACACCAGCAGAGTGAGGAGAGTCAGAGCAATGTCCACCTGTAACAGATCAAAACAACATTAGTCTGAAGTCAGTTACGGCATCACACTACCCTTGTCAGTGAATACACTGACTGTTACACTGGCACAAACTAAGATTGTCAGCGTTCCTCAAAATGTATTCACGTGCCCTCTACCTAAATGTGTCCTCCACAAGGATGTGATAGTCACCCAGTGGTTCTTTAGCACTTACGAAAAAGGGGTCTCCACCCAGAGGTCCTTTGACCAGGGTGAAGCAGGGGTACTGCAGCAGCGAGACAACAGCGGACACAGACATTGCCAAGCCGTACAGCTTCCCGAAGTGACAGGCAGGAAAACTAAGAGAGAGAGACATGTCATTTCCACAGGTATGTCTGTGACTTGGTGTCCATCTGGCACGCTAAACCTGCTCATTATAAAGTCTGATCAGTAGTAAGTAGCCCTCCAGTCACTTAAAATTGGTTTGTTTTTTTGAGACCGTCAGAGGTTAATTTAATTGAGGCTGTAGTTGAAAGTGTTTTTAAGCTCATATTCTATTAAGTGTCCTTCAGTCAGTGCTTGTGACCGTCAACGTCTGACCACTGATACTCTTTGCCGATGCATTTTTTTCTCTGTTTGGTATCTATTGTCAGTTTTTGACACTTTCCCTTTACCACATTACGTAATTTTGCAGTGCTTGCTACTGATGAATCTGCAATTCAGGCAGCAACTACTTTAAAGGGGTACTCCAGCAATTTATCATTGCACTTTCATAAAGTGCTTTCATAAAATGCAATGCTTGTGAGAGACAGATTAAAAAAAGAATGGTCAAAATCTAAGCAGTAGAGGCCGAGATATCCTGAGTTTTAGTTCCGAGTATGGGTCAAGCTCCAAAAACCCTGGATCCAACAATTCCCATAATGGAACTCAGTAGCGTCTTTCTGTAGACCGACCCTGTCTGGTGACTGCCCACATATTTTAAACTCCAGATCCTAAGTTTGTAACTCAGGCTGTTTCTAAAAAGTTTCAAGCCCAATCCAAAATATTATTTTTTCAGACAGTAGAGAGCTCACTCCAGAGGCACATAAAACATTATACAGCTGTTGTCACAGGCTGAGAAGTACTCCTTGTAACAAGTAAACTGATTTTTATGTGTAAAACTGGTGGAGTGCTCCTTTAAGTCACAATTACAGTGGCCTGCCGCACCTGTCAGTTACACATGTATTTAAACCACTATCAGTATTCATTAAGGGTATGTATCGCATGTCCAACGACATTCCAGCATTTATGACATTGCCAATTTCACTGTAATGAAAGACAGACAAGTTAATTTAGTGCACCTTTGAATTCCCTGAGTTATTCACCTCAACTCTTCGGTCTTCATAGAGGATAGGGATGCCAGGTTAGAAAATCAGACAAATTGTGATTGTTTACATTCCAATAGTAGGTAGCATCTTAGCTGATTTGTAGGATGGGTAATCCTTTACGACTGGTCTTCATCCTACCTTGCACCAAATCTGCACTCTTGCTTATTTGGTGTGAAAGTGGTGTAAAAATTGCAATTTTACAGTATAAGTGAGTTTTCAAGCAACAGCACACCTTAACGAGGTGCAAAGATAGTCGCTGCCAGAACTGCAACAGTCCCAAACACTGAAAAATGATGGAATGTTCAGAACATCACGGTGACACTGTATGCCAAACATAGGACAACTGCATTATCAAAGAGAAACACTGTTCATAAGTCGACTGACTGAAAGACACTAAACTGTATATTTGTTTAACAACTCAGCAAACTCAGAAATGACCATCGAGTCACATCTGTCAGTTTTAACTTTTCTTTCGTCGTGTTGTGAGGCGTTTCTTTTATTTTGTCCATCCCGTGTGTGTGTGTGTGTGATAGCTACTCACGCAATGCTAATGAACGCTGCATTTCCCCCGTAGAGGAAGGAGCGATTGAGGACCTGTAGACCAAAGGTGAGGTACTGCAGCGGGAGCAAAGGAAAGGAGGCGCACACAGAGAACAGGAGGCACTGCAGGGAGGTTAGGAACAGAGACAGGCAGGAGGAGCGCAGGTCCGCCTCCTGCTCTGTTTCTCCTACAAGAGGAAAAATGGTTAAGAAGGAATGAGTAAAGTTGCTCTGTTGCAAACACACACACACACACACACACACACACACACACACAGTTATAACACCAGTTATTGATTTACCAGGAGCCAGAGGCTTTCCCTTGTGTCTGTCCATGATGAGTCCGTTCCAGGGAGCACACAGTACTCCACACAGCTGGGTCATGGCAAAAGCATTGGTGTACTGACTCACTGAGGGAGATATGGTGGGAAGGAAACAGAAGCAAAGAAAAAAATAAAAATACAAGAGTTGCGGTTGGATGGCGATAATGAGAAGAGGGGATGGAAAGGTCAGTGAGAGAACAAGGAGAAAGCTTTAAATCACAGTCCGTTAATATGTGTGACGAAGAGGCTCAGTGACTTTTATAATGAGTTACCCAGGTTGGAGTCATTGTTGGCCAGCCGGTTGAGCATGGGGTTGAGCGTGCCAATGAAGAGGTAGTGCCTCAGCTGCATAACGGACAACCACAACAGGTGCCACAGGAAGAACCAGGACAGCACGCAGCTTCGGAAACTCGCCACTAAACACGTGGAGATTCACATGAAATCTGACATGAACTTTATCGAAAAATGAAATCAAGTCCACGCGCTGAAAAGTGCTTTAAAGTTGAATACATTTACTAATATCTACTTGTGATATTTTTTAACAAATTGTGTTCTGTTTTTTTTTTTTTTTAGTATTTTTAAAAGTCCAAATTTAAATATGTAATGATTTGTGTGCAGTTTTATTGCTCAATCATGTCATCCACACCTGATAATGTGAATATGGAGGTGATGGCAACAATGAGGATAAGTACCTTTTCCTGAGTCTTGGGCCTCTATCCCGTCCTCAGGTGCTGGTGGCACGTTGTCCCTCCCACTGGACTCCTCTGAAACGGTCATCGCTCCATCCCTCATCCTCTCCAACTGCTCCACATTATAAGGGTTGGCCTTTCTGCAATTCAATCTGTACATCGGGAGAAGTGAATGTCTGTCATGTCTCATCCGTGAAGATGATCTACATGACCTACTACAGTAGCTGCTCAAAGACAAGCTAATGTTCGCACCCGTAGGTGTAGTATTGTGGCAGAGGGTAGGGGATGTGGGTTCTGGGCATCAGCAGGAAGGTCCTCAACAGGTGTATGATGCTGCAGAAGGACAAAACAAGGAAGGAGGAGTGGAGAGAGATTCCCTGTTCATACAGTACCTGGAAAGCAGAGGGAAAACTCTTGGGTAAAATTCAAGAAAAAGAATAGCAGCAATTTTGTAGAAGTTGATGTACATGTTGCTTTCTGCTCATATAAAAATACACATGTACGTCAAAGAAGCACAGAGCACCATGACCTCAAATGGTGTATTTCAATTGCATTTCAAACCACAAGCTAAACTGGATTTGATGTAAAAATACCTGGGTTTTTTTGCTGTGGAGAAAAACTACTGCACTTCATAGACCTGGCAACAAAAATTGGATTTGCATTGTCTGTAGCTATGCGTGAACTCATTCACTGTTCACCATGTTGTCCACCATTTTGTGTCAGCCACTTTGAAGCAAGCTGTCTGACTCTAGTGAGAATGATCAATGACCAAGTGCAACCTACCATCCTGCAATGTGAATGCCCAGAATAGTGCCTGATATTGTTTTTTGACGACTACCCATCTAGTAAATGATTACAGATGCTGCCAGAACATATCATTATAATGGCTCCACTGACATGGCTCCACTCCTTTACCTTGATGATGAGAAACACAGCAGCAGAGGAGTCAAAGGCACCATTGTAGAGAGTGATGATGGTGGAGCGATGAGCAGCGAACAGGTTGCCCACCTTTCCAACACCACAGGGACACAATTCAGTGATACAACATTTATATAGTTATGGGTTATTGGAGAGTTCAAAGGTGTTGTGAAATATAATTTATTTTGGACATACATTATGTTTCTATGCTAAGATATTGATACAGAATAAGAATTCACCTGCATGTTAGTTAGGAGGAGCAGAATTCCTCCCACGGCGATGCAGGACAGGGCAGGAAAAAGCAGCTCTGAAAATGCTACGTGACGGTGGAAGACAAGTTAAGAAATGATTCCCTTGATTATGTACTTATGACATGATTTTAAACTTATACCTAACCCCTTCACTTGGTTAGTGCTAGATTCCAGAGTCACAGAGAAGCCAGAACAGCAGACAAGTTGGGTGTTTAAACACTCGTGTGGCAGTGATGTCATTGGTTCAGACAGCTAGATGAAAATATTTTTAAGAGACAATTAAGAATTAAATATGGGTTTGATATGATTTAGGAATGAATTTCGTATTATGTGTCGTAATCACCCGGGTTTCTAGCAGTGGCGGCTGGTGGAAATGTTCCAGGTAGTGCTGTGCCACATCCAATCAATTTCAACAAACATCCCAGTAAGATTTTATGCAAAAAAGTGAATGTATCAAAAAGGAATTCCTACTTTGTCAAGGCGTTACTGCTTTATTTTATGTTGGAATAAAATAATTGTTAAATATTGAACTGCAAACATATCAGGACATCTTATTTTGGTCACCCACACAGGCAAATTAAAAAAAAAAAAAATTATAGGATCCCTGATAACCAATACAAAATAGTTAACAGAAGGAAATGACCCAAATAACATAAACAATCTTGTAAATATCAGTTGAAATGGAATCATTTGGGATTTGTTTTAAAATGTCAACTATGCTCAAAAACACACACTGGGGCTGAACATGAACAAATGTACACTACCAGTCAGAGTCTGACTACATCTGCTGGATACCTGGTTATTCATTGTCCATGTGGGAGTCTGGTGCTCGGCCCTACAGAAACAGTGTTGGTAATGAACTCGAAATGTTACTGCTGGCGTCCATGTAGCTTAGCACAAGCACCAGCTGGCAGTGGGTGGAAATGTCAGTGGTCTTGTTGCTTGAATGGCGAGAATCAGCGCTCTTTACTTCCTCCAGAATGTAATCCTTTAGCAGTGACAGCATGCAGTCCAACAGCTCGCTTTGTTACGTTATAGTCCATTTTCTATCATATTTTACACATATTACTGGGTGCATTCCATATTTCAAACACACACATATTGACAATATTATTATTATTATTATTATTATTATTATTATTATTATTATCATTATTATAAGTTATATAAGTTTATAAGTTTGTGGCTCAAGGAGGGTGGCGCCCTAGCGCCCTCTATTGGCCAGCCGCCTCTGGTTTTATAGTAATAACTGCGTGTTTTTTCCTTAGCACAATGTTACATGCTTAGAATGTGACAGGAATACTACACATTTCCCACTGTGAAAGGATTATGACAAGAAGAAACATGTGGAAACAGGCATGATGACAGAGCTGAAAGATTAATCCATTAAACTACATTATTTATATTGACTAATAACTCTAACATTGCTTTAGATGCTGAGAAAATTTAGTGAACTGCTTGAAGTGGTCACTTATTTGATGCATGTTGTGATCTGCTTGTGAGTGCGCACCTACCTGCACTGGAGAAAGCCACAAGAACGGTTCCAGTAGTGTACAAAGATCTGGAGAGAGAAATATGACTACATTTAGAGCAGCTACATCCGTGTTTCTGTCATTTATCCACCAAAGCATACACACACACTTGAAAGCTGAGAGGTATTTTCACACTTCACACGTAAAAGATGCAATGGTAAAGTACACTATGAATTCATATTTATTATATTTTGGTGGACAAATCTTAATTTCATCTGACTGGCATCAGATGAAATAACTATGATGCATTTGAAGAGCTGAAGATTTGATTCAACTTCAACTGATTTAATAAATAAGGAGGTGGGTTTTAATTTTTTAAAACACATTCTCTGTCAAAATGTTTTTCATGGGTGGGCTCTTGATAACGTGTGTCATGTGATCTAAATATATGCATTCACGTGGACCATGAGCAATAAATAAGTAACTTAAATTGTCAATGTATAACGCAAGTAGATTTGTGACACATCTGCAGGCACATAGTGAAATGTACCATTTATGGACAGAAAGTCTGGGGTCAAAGGGTTCAGTTTCTGACAAACAGTGGATCTATCCATCCCGTGACTGAACTAGGCTCGCCAGGTCGTCTTCAGCTTGTCTTGAAAAGGATTCATAGTTGTAAATATTATAAAGTGATGAGTCTGACACTGCAAATACAATGGTCAAATGAGGTAGGCTCTGCTCATAATTTTGCGGCCTCTGTTAGACATTCACTTTATGCTAATCGTAAACTGTAGCAATAACTGAACTGTAAACTGAAATAGGAATTTGAGCTCATGGATCCCATATGGGTATCATGCATTGAATGAATTTATTTCAAACTGTTGGCCACTTGTTTTGTCAACTAAACTTCTTAAGCTTTTGTTTCATTATGCTATCTGACTTCTGACTGTTGTCTCTTAAAGTACACACAAGGGAAATATGAATGAAAAGCTGTTTGTCAAAGTTTGTCAGTCAACTATAACCTGGACAAACAATATGTCCAGGACATTACAAAAACGATGCTGATGGGGTATTTCCTTTTTGTTTTGCGGTCGGAGAGAGAAAAATAAGATGAACTCACATTCCCAGCAGCCTGGTCACCATGGTGCCAAATCGATCAAACAGGTAGCCATTGACTAGACTCAGGAAGTTGTTGAGGAACGAGGCAATGGTGAAGATCAGAGAGAACTGCTCATCCTGTCTACTACAGTCTGTAAGAAACAGAGAGAAAGCTCAGGACATTATGGGATATTGAACCAACTGGTGGTGGACGCCAAAATGTGTCTGCTAAATATTAGAATTAGCAGAGGCGTCATGCAAGCCAAAATTATCGGAGGCGCTCGCATCACTCTCCCGTTCAAAGCGTGTAGGAGAAACTACATTGGCTGCGATATTCGCAAAAAACAGCTCTATCTAGAGCCAGTGATTGGTTTGTCCGTTCTGGGCTACTGTAGAAACATGGTGCAACATGGTGACCTCCGTGGAAGGGGACCTGCTCCCTCTGTAGATAAAAACAGCTCATTCTAAGCTAGCGCAAACACAACGATTCTTATTTTCAGGTGATTATACACTAATGAAAACATACTTATAAAGATTATATTCCATTTCTGCCAAAAGCTCCTCCTAAGTGTTACACCAAAAGGAATCCCTAACTCTCTCTAATTGCATTTCATTTTCACACATTTGAAAAAGGGATTGATGCTCTACTAACCACTTCAGCAACACACAGTTAAGCTAGCCTACATCTCCTCCAGCACTGATGCGAAGCAGAGTGCTGTGTGTGTGGCTACATGCAACTTTCAGAAAAATCCAATACCACAGGGAAAAGGGGTGTTTTAACTTTTTGAGGTATGATCTATGACATATTTAGAAGAATACGTTTGACTCATAATATAAAACGATCATCACTACATATTATAAAAAATTGTATTAAAATAAAATATAATATAATATAATATAAAATAAACAGGGGTGCACGGTGGCAGAGCGGCTAAAGCTCCTGCCTCCCAATAAGGAGATCGTGGGTTCGTGGGATCGATTCCCGGACCAGACCAACATCACACAATCTCTCTGGGTGGAGTCTGCATGTCCTCCCCGTGTTACCGTGGGTTCTCTCCGGGTTCTCCGGCTTCCTCCCACCGTCCAAAGACATGCATGTGTAGGTTAATTGATAACTCTAAATTGCCCGTATTGAATGAATGTGAGAGTGAATGGTTGTCTGTCCTTGTCTGTGTCTGTGTTAGCCCTGCGACGAGTTGGCCACTGTCCAGGGTGTACCCTGCCTAAGGCCCAAAGTCACTGGGATAGGCTCCAGTCACCCGCGACCCCTAACGGGACCAAGCGGACGGGACCAAGATGGATGGATAAAATAAACAAATCCAGATTTCAAAAATCAGCTTGAATGGGCATGACGCTACTGGGAATTCCTCAGGTGGCCAGAAACTTAACTCCAATGGGATGATAATGTTGCTCTGTGTCTGCTGGATGTGTATGTGGAAATGATTTGCTAACACTAGCCATAATGAGTTATAAGTTAACGAGCTATATATAAGTTATAGTATGTCAGGGGTTGTCATTGTGTTTTGGAGTTCTTCTGCCCCCAAGCGGCCAAAAATCTATTCATGCAGCTTTAATTGATAGTATTTGTACATTTTTTGCTTCAGATCACCTCTCAGACCTGAACTCTAGTTGCTCACCTGTACTGGTCAGGTTGCTGTTGTTACCTGGGGCACTGACACACAGCTCACTGAAGTAGCCATCCTCCTTCAGCACAAACACCAGAGAGGCGAAACCAAACACAACACCGGCAAAGCACAGACACTCCAGCATCCCAGAGGCCAGAGTCAGCCTGTGGTGCAGCCTGGTACCAACCTCGTACCCCTGCATGCTTCACTACCCTTCTCCGGGTCGCTAACAGGTTTACTTCCGGTATGAGTTTAGTCCTCAGAGAAAGTTGTCTCTTTTTTTCTTTGGTTTTCTGTTCCTCTAATTCCTCTTTAAGCAGTTCTTTCGAATTCCCTCCAGCAAGAGCAGGGCAGTAAAGGTCTCTGCCGGATTAACGTTTCTAACATACAGAACAAAAACAAAACAGGTGTAAGGGAGAGAGAGTTGTTCATCTTTCAGTTACAGCCCAAACAGTACAATATAATGCAGCATATTGTTCCACGCCTACACAACAGATGATCCAGGACTGAGCAGCATTAGTGAAGCAGCTTCAATGGATTAAACACATGTCAACCAAATTACACCCCAAAGCTGTTGGTTTTTTTAACAATATTTAAAGAACGACAAGCGCTAAATATTGTACTCAGTGTGGTTCCATAAAAGTACAGTTTTATAGTAAATAATAATAAATAAATATCATGTTCAGGATCATTTTCAGAGACTATGTGATAAGCAGAGTTACTTTGTCCTCTGCTGCTCTGTTGAAGAGTACAGTGTCCAGTTTACACACTGTGGGGTGCCGCACTATGTGACTTTGGATGCAAATTGACATTTGATCCATCAGTGCTCACTCAGTCCATTAAGAGAAACTTCACTGACTCTGCTCATGCTGGTCATTTCCAAGATGCACAATTAAAGGGAAAGTCCACCCTAAAAATGTCATTTCTGCTCAGGTTTAAGTAGTCTCTCCTCTGCAGGCTGAGGCCAAGGTATGTGTAGTTTTTTGTATGTTGTAATTTAGTGGTGTCCAAATAGAAATTGTGTGTGTTTTTCCTGACTTGCTGCTGTAGACCTCCTTTTGTTGGTGACAGCAACACCAAGTCATCTACTTCCCTTCATTTCTGTGTCATTCAGGTGAGGCCAGGCGCAGTGGATTGATCTAAATGACATGCAAAGTCATTCATGTATGAATTGAAGAGGACTGGACTAAGATTGCACCCCTGCCTCACCACATGACCCTGGGAAATGACAGCTGTTTGTTTGTCTCCTGTTTTAACTGTACGTTTACTATTTGTGTACATGGATTTAATTACATAACATGTTTTCCCCCCTAATGCCACTGTTACGTAGTCTATAGAAAAGGCCCTCATGCCAGATGGAATCGAAGGCCTTCTTGAAATCAATAAAACATGCATAGGCCTTTCCTTTCTTTTTGTCTAATTCTTGCTCAGTTTGGGTGTGGAGGGTAGAGATGTGGTCTGTTGTGCAAACTTTGGTAAGAATCTAATTTGGCATTTATTCAAAACATTTGGCCAGTGGTAAAAGTGATACGTTTTTTTATTCATAATATCGCCAAAGGGTTACTGTTTACACAGATTCCACTGTAATTATTTGGGTTATATTTATCTACATTTTTATAAATTGGTGTTATTAAACCTTTATTCTATATGTCAGGAAAAGTGTCAACTGCTAGAATTATATTAAAAAGTTGGAGTATAGCCAATTTGAATTTATGGTCAGAATATTCGATCATTTCCTTTAAGATGCTGTCGACTCCACGGGCCTTTCTAGCGTTCAGGGAATTGATGCTTTCCATCAGCCCTTCTGTTTTTGAAGCATCTAGAGGGTTTTGGTTGTCTTTAATTACTAATTCTAAAGTTTTCCACTTGGTGTGTATTTTGTGTGTTCTTTGTAATATTGCTGTATAATTCAGTCAAATAACGAATCCAAATGCTGCCGTTTTGTATTGCCAATTGATCTTGTTGTGTTTTGTTTAGAGGGTTCCAGAACTGGTTTGACTCTTCAAGATCTTCTGTTTCAGTGAGCTGCTTCTTGGTGTGTTGTTCTTTCTTTGCTCTTAGTGTGCGTTTGTATTGTTTTAAGGCGTCATAGTAATGAAGGTGTATATTTTGGTTATTTGGGTCTCTATGTTTTTCGTTTGATAACTTTACTACGCAGATATTTGGAATTGATTATTTGTTGTGGTTTTTGATTAGAGGTTTTCAAATTAGATAACGCTGCCAATTTATCAAAAAAATGTGTTAATTTTGTCCACAGCTAAATTAACACCATCGTTGTTATGGGGAAACATTTTAGAAAGAAATAAAGCAGCTGAATATTGGATTTTGGATTTTGAAATGCCTTTTGGTAGCTGTCTGATTTCCATTTGAATGTGTGGTGTTGTACAGTTCACTGGGTTTGGAGGCCTCCTAGTTAGTGTGTCCTGGAGTTCAAGTTCAACTAACCCCACCCCCCCGGCGGCGTTCCTTATTTCCATTTCAGGAAGTGGGCAACCCTCATCGCTACCATTTGCTAACTTTAGCTATCACGCACGCGCACGCACGCGCGCGCACACATCCTTGTATCAACTATGTATTAACTATGTAGCAAGAAATATATTATTAATAGTGTGTGTTTGCTTCATATTTTCTTATATCTACACATGCGCACACTAGTTTAGCGATTTTGATCACATTTATTGATTAGATTTTTTTCTATTGGTTGCTTCATTTCTTGTAACTATAGCATTTTAACATTATGCCAACCAACCAGAACCATAACGGGTTGGCACAAACGCATTTGTGTACATTACCACAGAGGTGTTTAGAGCTGAGACCTTAACCTTTGATTTGCTGCCGGTTAGAAACGGTTCTAACATAAACGATGCCAGAGAAATACGGCAGCGAGTGAGAAGTGTGCCAAGCAAACCCCGGTCTGCATGAGGCGCTGCTGACTGTAATCCAGATTAGTTCACTTAATCTCTATGCGTACTGACACATGGCACAACGTGGACACAAAACCGCAAGAAATTAGACCCGTGTAACGTGTCACACGGTTAATTAACGACACACAACACGAGTGGACAATTGATATAGTGAATATGAGTAGGCTATAAACCCCTTAGAATGGTCTATTTCTCTGTGCGGAGACGTTGAATCTGCTCACCTCGGTTTTGCGACAAAACACGCATCGCTCCGCAAACGCCTGCTGTACCACTGACATCTGAAATGCTGCTTACCTCGTAATTTCCAGGTGATCCAAACATTACAGTCCTCATGCGCAGGGACTCTGCAGGACAGGGATGCACCTTGCACTGAGCCGCAATTTGGCTCTCTAATGTGCAGAGCTGCGCCTCACTCTCTCAATCTGTCTGTCGGGGAGTCAGCTGTAAACAGGTGGACACAGGGCGGGAGAGCACAGTAACATATGGGTTCATTATATACACACACAGTAATTCTCATTAACAGTTTGATTGTGAATTATAGGATAATCCTGCGGATTTTCTATTATTTAGCGCACACGATGACACCATTTTAATTCAACCCATCGAGTCCCTGAGATAAAGTATACTAAATAACTATAAATACAATAGCATACAACCTCACTAATGAGAACAAAAGACACGTGGTGGGACCTGCAGACATGTTTTAATGATTTTTTTGTTTTATGCATAACAAACAGTGTCTGTTTGTTATGCAAACACCAGGTTAACAGTGTGCGCAAACTTGGACATGCTTCCCCTGCTGTTGTTTGTGCGGAGCTCTCTTCTGTCCTCTGGAGGCCATTTCGTGCCTTCATTCATTTAAACTCTGCACTGACTCAGTATAAGACATAGTATGGTTACTGTGTGATTTATGTCCACTAACATATTCAGGAGAACTGGCAGTCACCATGGCATAAATACAGTAGGCTATATGGACAAGAAGGACATTAGTAGAAAAAAGAAACTTGCTGTAAAGTTATTTAATGGAAAACCTACATGATATTTTTGGAGAAAGTAAATTATATATTATAAAACATTATTTAATAACTTTTATGTCTCATTCTTGTTTTTATGTTCATTAGGGAATGGTGTTAGGCTAAGTTTCCAGTCATTTAAATATAGTGGTTGACTCAAAAGTGAATAATCCAAATCATACCAATTATAACTTAGAGCTCTATTAATTCATAGTTAATATTAACACTGAATCACATAACTACATCTTGCACAGCAACAAGCAACAACGTGTTTTTAGTGAGAATCTCTGCTAGCTAGCTGATGGAGGAAATTGAACAACTAGCAAGATAAAAACTCAGGTATTTGGTGTTGGAGTTGGAGTGGACCAAAACAGAGCTAAAAGGAGAGGAAATATTTGATTTATTATTAAAGTGGCCAGAAACACAACTCTAAATGAATGCTAATATTGCTCTGAGTCTGCTGGATGTGTAGGCGACTGTTTTCTAACTGTTAGCCAAAACAACTTTATTTGACTGTGAGGAGTTCTTCTGCCCCCTAGTGGCCAGATATCAAGTAATGCAGCTTTAACTATCCCAATATCTGTCTATGCTCAGGAAAAGGGTAACCCTTCCCACAGTTGTCACATATGTACTGGAAACACCCAGTTGCTCGCGTCGGTGTACTTCTGACATCCCTTTTTTGATTTACATCTTCACCTGGGGTCTGAAGCTCTGGACTTTCTGCTTCTCTTTTAATATGAAATCCCAGGTCAATGAACTGACCTCCGCTCGGGAAAATACCAATAACTGGCACTAGGTTTCCGCAGACTGCTTGTAGCCTGCGTGCAGATCTTGCTGTTCTCTGGAGGTTCATCTGCGAGCTCTGTTCAGCTGCATCCTGATGCTGAGGACAGTCTGTGTGCAGGAGGAGCTACTAAAAAGAACAGCAGAAGCAAAGGTCATCATAATGATCATAACTTACTTGGCAATGTTATTTTAACTATAATATTGTTCTGCCTCACATTTGACAGTAATTGGTTCAAACTCGCCATATGCCAACCTTAAGGTTCTCTGTTGCACACTAAAATGACCGTATTAGAGCTATATCTGTTACATGTTATAATACTAGGGTTGTCGGTTACAAGTCACTCCATATTTCCGTCAGTAGTTTTGCATAATCTCCATCCACTGGAGTTTGAAAACAAAACAAAGCATTTGTCACAAAAGTAGAAGAAATGGTCTGCACTAAGCCATTTTCAGTACACAGAAGCAGACTCGAGGCCTCAACAACTGGTGTCACAAGACATTTTAGCCGTGAAGATGCAGATTAATCTTGTTCGCAGCTCAAAATGGCAGATAGTCAATCATATACTGTAGTTTGTCCTCATGTTTGAATTGGCTACGTTGTGTTCCACTCTAGCCTAAAGACTACACTGGATGGGTATGGACGTAAAAAGGCCTGAATGGTCTGAATGAAGAGCCTCACCTCCTCCTGCTCCTCTGCAGTTTCTATTTCATTCCTCCATCCTGTGTTGCTCTTCAGCTGTTCTGCCTGCAGCTGTGGTCCTGCTCCATTGTTACCTAAAATTTGGCCAACGTTGTCATACCAAAAATCAAACCAAATTACAACCGGTCCAGTGCAAACCTTGCTGATTAGAAGAGATGCACTGCCATCTCACGTTCAGTCCTGAGATCTGCAGTTAACAGCAGCAGCAGTTTGTCACCATGCTTTGTATATAACGTAGTGTTGTAGCTTCAATAGCTCTCTGTGGTTAGTCAGATTTTGACAATATGTTTGAAACGTGTAACCCAAAAAGAAATACAATGATTGGGACATAACATGATATCACATGATCAGAGCGGGAGAGGGAGAGAGGGCGTGAACGCAGGTCTGCTTCCCCCTTGGTTTCTCCTAAGGAATAGATGAGAGATGATGATGGTTAACAGAACTGTGAAGTCTTTGTGGGAACTAACAAAAGAAAGACGACTCAAGGGCGACACAGGCAAATAGAAACAAATAGTTCATCACTAAATAAGGATTTTTTTTTGGGAGTGTATATTCCAGGAAAAACCCCCTGATCAAGCAGCATTTAAGGATTTATTTTGAAGATTTGACTGTCAGAAGTCACATGATCACACCTGAGGCAGGGAGAACAGCAAAGCCTCAGGTGCAACCACTTCACCGTAACTAGAGGCTGTAAATGCTTCCTTCCTCCCTTTGTTCTGTCTTTGATCCCACAACTTCATCTTTTTTCAGTCCAAACTTCAAAAATCCTCTTAACTCCACATTAATTGATATACTGACTAACAGACCAAACAAATACCCTGCCTCTGGAGTTTTTGCCCTTGACGTTGGTGATCACTGCCCTGTCGCCTGTGTCAGACATACTAGAGTTTCAAAATTTCAATCTCAGATTATCACGGCAAGAAATTCAACAAGCATTTTAAATTAAAGGATTGTTTAAATGATTTGTGAATCTGACATTAGTAAAATCGTCTCTATCGCTGATTCTGCCGTGGCACCGGTCAACGTTCTTTTAATGCTTTTGCTGACAGACATGCTCCTTTAAAAAAAAAACAACAACATAGAATTAAAAAGAGATTCAGTCCTTGGTTCAGCAGAGACAAAACCTGGGCCAAGGCTAGATCCAGTGGCAGCCCTGAGGACTGGTTAACCTTTAGGCACCAAAGACACATCTGCACCAGCATGATTAGGAAGGCTAAATCAAATTATCAGTCAGCTCTCTGCCTGTGATAGTTCCACTAAATTTTGGATCACCATAGCATCTCTGAAGACCTCATCACATTCACACCTCCCATCACAAGTCAAACATCTATCTGGTCATATTACTGATAGATCTTCTATGGTAGAAGCTTTTAATCACCGTTTTCTCTCCTCTGGTCTTTTATTTAATGTCTGCTGATTCATCTGTAGACAATTACCATATCTGTCCAGCAGAGGGAGTCCCCATCGCCTCAGCTTCTTCCGAGTGTACATTTTCTTCTAATCTGGTCAGCTGTGCAGATGTTTCCAAAACTCTGGTTAGGGGCAAAGCTTGCATAAATGCTGGTGCAGATAATCTTGACTTATATCTCCTTCATCTAAGTGCCCCCTTAATCTGTCCACACTTAAAAATGTTTGATTCAAAATATGTGTTGACAGGCATGATTCCAGCTTCGTGGAAAAGTGCCTCAGTAACGCCCTTACACAAAAGTGGTGATGTCTCCAATCTCAACAACTATCGCCCAATATCCAAACTTCCCTTAACAAAAATCCTAGAATCCTTGGTCAATGTACAGCTATGTGCCTTTATTGACTCACTAAACTTACTACAGCCACAGCAGCCTGGTTTTCGCCCAGGTCACAGCACAATAACAGCTGCAGTTTCAGTCAATGATAACATTGTCTCCTTCATAGATAGACAATTTTGTGCTGCCCTCTTCATTGACCTCTCTAAAGCATTTGATTCTGTTGATCACAAAATCCTACTCCACAAACTACAGTCTATAGGTCTAGATGAAGCCACGCTTAATTGGTTCCACTCTTCCCTTACAGAGGGAACTCAGACTGTTGTTGCTGATGGTACTCAGTCAAGCCATCTTACAATCAGAAATGGGTTGCCACAGGGGTCTATCCTCGGGCCATTCTGTTTACGTTATACATAAATAAAATAATACTTTCAAATTAACATTTTATTTTGCCGATGATAGTATTTTATATACCCCAAGCGACGCCCAGGCCCTGACTCGTCTTCAGTCTGCCTTTGATGCTTTCCAAGTACCACTCTTTAATCACAGACTAGTTTTAAATGCAGAAAAGACCAAGTGCATGTTATTCTCCACCTCCACCGGTGACTCTGACTGTCCTGCCATATCTAACTTTAAATGGCACCCATATTACTCTTGCTGAGTCCTACAACTACTTAGGAATTTGGCTTGACAGCAGACAGTCGTTCAAGATTTGACTCAATTTAAAAAATCAAACTAGGTTTCTTGTACAGAATTAAAGGATGTCTGTCTACTTCCGGCCATAAAACTATTGTGCAGCCAACCTTCATGTCTGTCCTTGACTATGGAGATATTCTGTATTGTCATGCTGCCCCATCAACACTTGAGCAGTTAAATCCTGTGTATCACAGTGCTTTACTGGGGGTTGGAGGAAACCCACGTGAACACGGGGAGAACATGCAAACTGCAGACAGAAGAGCCCCAGTCAGTTGGTGGATTCAAACCAACAACCTTTTGGCTGTGACGCAACAGAAGCAAGCAGTGATGTAACAGATATGCTCACTTATACCATCAGAAACATTTATGCAAACTTTCCATTTACTTCCTGAAGTAAATGCTTCTATAACAGCTTATGCCTGCAAACGTGCACAAACATTTACCTTGCCAATTTTTGTCTGCACTGACCCTTTATGCTGCCAACCCTGTCACAATGAGTCTAGCATTTTTTTAGCCACAGCCAGTGAGTAAATGCTTTGTCAGTTTGGCAGCACCTTAATTTGCAGCCTGCAGGTCCCAGAAGGGACCTTTCCAGGAAGGTTAATAATTGCTGTTCTTCTTTCCCCTCAACAGCTCGTTAAGTCATGAACCTTCACAAAGCAAACTTGAGAAACACAAATAATAAAATACAGTTTCTGTGGCGGTGTGCTCACATAGCTATTAGCCTTGCTGCTGTGGTTCCACATCGGGCCGAAGACATATCCAGTGGGGAAGCGTATTATTGTGTTGGCGACAGACATGACCTGAGCGAGGTGCTCATCCTGAGCGCTACAGTCTGGAAGATAAAACAAGGAATAGAGGTCCGTAATTTAAACAACTGAATGTTTGTGTATTTATACTGTGTATTTGCTGTGTATCAAGGTATAATTGTGTTCTTTAAAGTCTGAAAATGTATTAATTATCAAATCAATGGCCTTGAAGTCTGTGAAAAATACACTGTATGTCCTACAGTAACAGGCTGGGTTGGATTCTTGTAATCCAGTGATATTGAGTGGAGGCAGGGTAGGAAAATTAAGCACATGTACTGTGTAATTTCACTGTAATTTTATTTATTTATTTTTTTTGCTCTTACTTGCCCTTTCAGCTCAATTAATTTTAATGCTTGTCAACTAACCAGGGTTAATGCAACATTTAAAATGAGTGTTTTTCATCACATCTGAATCATGTTGGATTACAAACAAACATTAGCCTTAATTTCACTTCTAGGAGGCATTACGAATTTTTGGATCATGTGCATGTTCGTATACCTATACACACACACAGCATAGTACTCGTCTCTGGTGGCGTTGACACAGTATCCATCGACATGTTAGAACGCGTCCTGACAAAAACAGAACAGTTACTTCAGAAGAGGAGACATGCTTTTTTGTGAACTTGATTTTTGATGGTAAAGTGGAATAAATAAAACTTGTAAAAACGAATGATATAAAACTATATAGTTTTGTATAAGAGAAGTTTACACTGATTTTATCAGGTGACCTTCTTAAACATCTGTTTTTCTTGTCCAACAATTATATGGTTTTAGTAAATATGACTAAATATGATGATATCTTTACCCAGCACTGCCCAAGAAGTCTTCTATCCACTACTACTGTAAATCAACTAATGTGTTACAGTCAAAGAACATTTTTTAGAAGTCAAAGTGTAATACCTAGCTGTTCATTACACACCAGAAAACAAAATGGTTGGATGGATGAAAAATATAAAGTCAACTTTCCTATTGTTGGATCCTCGTCACTGGTGGGGCAAAACAATCTAAACTTTGGCCTGAGGGTGGCACCCGAAGAGAGGCCATGTTTACCCTCTGTATGGTGGCCATTTTAAAAGATTTCTTCTATTAGCCCTACATTGTTAGACTTGCATCAATTTTTAAGCTGTACTTTTTAAATTCAATTTTATTTGTATAGCGCCAATCCATAACAGAAGTTATCTCACTGCACTTTTCCAATAGAGCAGGTCTAGACCGTACTCTAATCTTATTTACAGACCCAACAAATCCCACCATGAGCACTTTATCAGCCTTAGATCAGCATGTGTACTTCATCAGGTTCAGCTTCACTTTGAGCTTAATAATGACATAAGCATGGTAAACATTAGCAGGAGAACAGAATAGAACTTTGTTGTCCACCAGAGGTGAAAATTGTCTTTGGCTCACCAAAACATAAAAGCAGCACAAGAGTAACATACTGAATAAAACAAAGTATGACAAATGTGGTAACAAGAGGGGTGACTAAGGGTATTATATTTCATATTTTGTTTTATTCTATTTCATATATATTTGATATATTTCCCCTATATTTTAACTATCAGTGTGTCTTGTCTTAGATTCTCATTTTGTCCATTTTTGTATGAGCATTGTTCGAGGGAGCCTGAGAACAAGACTTCACTGTAATTAATGTGCTTATGACAAATACAGAGCTTAACGTAACACGCACGGGAAATTAAATGAACTTTTTTGATTTTAGAAAATGGCTGCAATGAAACAAAGAGTGAAAAATTTAAAGGGGTCTGAATACTTTCCGTACCCACTGTAGATGTGCACACAAGCACGGAGGTTTCTGTGGTCATCTTACCACTTGGTGTAATGCTGGTTAACAATATGATGTTCTTTTTTTTGTTTTTTTTTATGTTAATCATTATTTATACCATGCTAGCATGAAAACATGCAACACAAGTTTTTAGTACAGTGGAATTCACCACAGTCCAGTAGTGATAATATTTAACTGAAACCATTCATCAAATTGAAGTGTCCTTTACCATCAGTGCGCGTGACATATAAAAATTCAAATAGTCCACCTTCACTTTCAGGTTTTTAATGTATCAATTCATTAATTACATCCTGCCAACTGGTTTTGATGGATGACTGACATTTTCAAGAAAACAAGTCTGGAAATCCTGCCATTATACACATAAAAATACAAAATGATGACATAACTCAATATCAAAATTCCAGTTGGCATTTTTATTTTCAAGCTTGGGCATGTGTATTGACAATACACATTTAAGTCCATTTCATTTTAGTTTTCTTTATGCCAAGGAGATATATATATAAGCAGAATCAGAATCAGAAATACTTTATTGATCCCTGAGAGGAAACTCTTTGTTACAGAAATGACGCAGTTTCAAACATTCAAATAAAAAACGTATTTCAGAAATGTAACTTTATATTGAAAGTAAGCAAAATCAAAAGCATGATATGATGAAAGTGTATTTTGAGGGCAGTGTGTAGGATTTAGCGGCATCTAGCGGTGAAATTGCAGATTGCAACCAACTGAATACTGCTCGCCTCACCCTCCCATACACAATCCCATACCGTTCCAAGTGTGTAAGAGAAACTACGGTGGCCGTGAAACTCGCAAAAAACGCGAAAGGCCAGATCTACAGCCAGTGTTTGGTTTGTCCGTTCTGGGCTACTGTAGAAACACGGTTCAATATGGCAGCCTCCGTGGAAGGGGACCCACTTGATGTACTGAGCTTGTTCCTCACAGTCTTTCTTGTGCTGCAGTATTTAAAAATGTAATTTTTTTTTTTTTTTTTTTTAAAGTGCTTTATAAGCAAGATTTCTTTTTACCATACCCACAATCTTGCTGTATGGTGCTTATCACTGTGGCCTATATTTTTTATTTAGGATGAAAAATAATGTTAGAAGTCACTTTTCGCAGATCCAAAGCTGTGGTTTGGCACATTTATTATCATTCCAGCTTCTCTGCTGTGTGTACCAAAAGGTGTCAACACAGTTGTGCATCGCTCCCCGAATACTTCCGCTGGGCTCACCTTTTCTCCAAAACCTGTTCAAACATGGACAATCAATGACTGGCTCGTTATTACAAAACGTGATGCACAATGTACTGTTAACCCACTAACTGGCTGTCACATAGCACTGGAGAAAAGAAAATGTCTTACTCTGTGCTGTTCAGAACTGAACCATCTACCCATTTCCATGTTCCCTCTTCTTCCGTGTCAGTCAGACCAATCCAGAATACACGGTTTAAGGAATTGATGAATACCTGCAACGAAGCCAACTAAACACCCTGCACTGTCTGTTTTACATTCAAACAGCAATGTAAGGGAACAAAATATTTAGCTTGTTTTCTTTTACCTGCTCTTCTTTGCTGTTTACAATGATCAGATCTGCCCCTCTGTCCTTGCAGTCCTGTCTGCTCTCCTCCCAGCTCTTTTGTTGAGCAGAAATGTAGTAAAAGCTGTTGTTGAATGATGTACATCCATCCTTACAGAAATGATCTGCAAGCATGGACAGTTTAAGAAGGAAAAGTGTCAAATGTCCGTTGCAAACACACATAGAGAAACAGGCTCAGTCAGATGCACACAAACCAGAGTCTACACTCACTGAGTTCAACCACAGTCTGTTTTCTCTCCTCGGCCCAGCTCACTTTGAGGGTCTGCAGTTTGATTCTGCCTGAAACAGACAGTAAATTCACAGTGAGACTCCTCTACCATCAATGTCCATTTAACTGCACGGGAAATCTAAAAAAAAAACAACAACTTGAGGTTGGTGAATGGATGTTTCGCAGTGCAAATCATGCTTTCTTAGAGAAGATACATTTCTTACAGTGGAGTCCAGCGCCGATACCGGCAGCCAGGAGGAGAACACAGAGCAGCACCAGGCACGCGGTCACAGCCCAGAAAGCAGTCCTGCCTGGGTGGAAAATGTCATGACGGAACATTATAAACAGTCATTCAAACCGCAGAGGGAACATATCAGTTTGTGACTGTGTTACTCACCCGGCTGCTGATGCACTGTGGGCCGTGTTACAGCTTTGCGACCCCCGTAGACGTCTGAGCTTTCATAAATAACCACTGTCCTCTCCTCCGCCTCATCACTCTCTCCAGATGTGTTAAAGGCTATTTCTTCCATCTGCTTTTGTTCACCAGGATCATTGTCATAAATGTACTCAGACATCTCAATTTCTGTCTACCAAGATTTGCTTTCCGTTGGCCTCTTGTTTCTTCCAACTAATACCAAACTCCATGTACCAAATAAGACTCTTTAGGTGGTCTATTTCCTAATAATCAGTTGCATTTTGTTGATCTGCCTGGTATCACGCTTCCCTGTATGCTGCAGTTGTATTGCACAGTTTCTTCTCACTTCTGTGTTACACTTTCTTCTTTACTCAGCCTGAGCCACGCATGCAGCTGACAGGATGTTTCATCAGCTTCTGTGTCATACTGAAGTGAGGTGCAATTATTTATAACAACATCAGGTTCAAGGGATTTCATACACTTTACCTCCGAAAGAAATGATAAGGGAAAAGAAAATATGAATTGATCAGCCTACAGAGATCAATTCCTTTGCATTTACACAATCAAGTGTGGCATCATCTGACACCCTAAATAAATAACTAGCATATTTACTGTAGGCTATATTACACAGAGTGGTTTGATGGGAAGTGAAAAACCTTTGACACGATGGATGTTGACCTACAGACCGATCAAGTCATCAGTTCACACTCTGTGCTGTCTGTTGCACATAATCACAGATATTCTTGTCGGCATATTGTGTTGATTTTTCCAACAATACACGTATATAGTGTGTAAAAATGCCTTTCTGCTTAAAACTAGTCTGTATGTGTCTGCTTGGATTTCAAAGTTCAGATAAGAGGAATTCTTGTAAAGAAGTATTATCATCAAAATGTACTTAAACGGACAGTTCACCCCAAAATCCAAAATACATATTTTCCCTCTTATCTGTAGTGCTGTTTATCCATCTAAGTTGTTTTGGTGTGAGTTGCAGAGTTTTGGAGATATCGGCAGTAGAGATGTCTGCACAAAACAAGCAATATGAAGACACCCCCGAGGCCTGTGGGAAATTGATGGGCATTTTTCTTTAGCTTCTGAGATTTTATAGACAAAACGATTAATCATAAAAATAAGTGGCAGATCAAGCAATAATAAAAAGAATCGATAGTTGCAGCCCGTTATATACGTTATACACTGCTGAGTAGTTTAAGCTATTACAAATCATCAAGTTTTAGAAGCTGATCATAAGTTTTGGATGTAAACTTACAAAGTTCAGTAACTACAGCTGTCAAATGTCATACATGTGCTGGAGTAAAGGACAGTATTTGCCTCTGATATGTAGTAAAGTAGAAGTATAAAATAGCATAATATTTAGGTGCGTCAAATTTTTGAGTAAATGTACTTAATTACTTTCCACCACCTGTGCTCTGTCTCCAAAATAAACTCGAGTGCAACGGATGCATTGGCTATTATTCTGCTCTGTAATAACACTTCGATGACCACATGAGGGCAATATCGGAACTCATTCAGTTTTATGGGTATTTCCATAGTCGAAACAAAAAGGTGAGGTGTTGTGTTTAATGTCTCGAAGCAGAAAATAAGGGATAATGCTGGAAGCATATGAGGGAGAATGGGCTTAATTAACGATAAACCGTGAAATGAGAAAGCTTTTCTAAAAATTGTTTTTTTTCTTTATAGTGGAGGAAGGTAAATTAAATCAAAATCAACGATTTTATTATTATTTTTTGGTAATTTTTTTAAAAATATAAATAAATATTGATATTAATCACTCCGCCCCCCACCCCGCTACTTTGTCCCATCCTGCTCGCCCCCACCGCTTCCCCCCAGCGGAGAGGAAGAGCAGAGACAAGTGAACAACAAGCCAAGGTAACGTTAAAGAAGATAGGAATTCTATAGGTGGGTGTTTTTTCTCCGTCTTCATTGAGAGTGCGCTCTTCCTGCGGTGGACAGTGTATTATTTAAGATGTAAGGTGTTTTTGTTCGACCACGCCGACGTGTTTTTGTTGTCTCATCTCAACTCACTTCTCCGAGCCTGCGGGTCGAGGTTTGGTGTCAGTGCAGCAGCAGCGGCAGCACTCGGCTAGGCTAGGCCGGAATCCGCCTCGCAGACACTTAACTTATGGACTTTGAAAAACAAGCCTAACAGTCTCCAGAATCGGTAATGGCCCGTCTTTTGCTGTTTTGTACTCGGTACAGCTGGTTGGGATTTGTTGTAGGTGGAAAGAGGAGTGACCATTAATTTGGTGAACTTGATTGTTGTAAACGCAGCGTTAGCAGGCTAGCTACCACAGCGCAAGCTAATTTAGCTAGCATTGATTGTATTCTAGTCGTTGGCTTGATGAATAACTTATCTAGAGTGTGACTTAAAAAGGTAAAGTTGAACAAAACTCATGCATGCAGTTAAAGCTAGTTGATATAAAGACAGCTAAACATAGAAATTATCTAGCTAACGTAACCTTAACTAGCTAACAGCAGTTTATTACATGAATTGTCTGGTTTGTGGGTGGTTGGGAGGTATACCGTTATAACATTACGCGTTGAGTTTTTTTTCTGTTTGCTGCATTTAAACACCGAAGCAGCACGATTTTACCAGACTTTTCCGCCAGTTTTCCCCGAAGTGGGGGGCATTCAGGACAGGTGAGAGTACACGGAAGTAACCGACCAGCCCGCCGCGTCACAGACCACAAGCCAGGAGTCAAAGTCCAGTGTCGGCTTACTTATCAATTTTCTATTATGTATTGTACCCGAGACGCCCACTCTCCGCGGACAGTGAAGCTGCTTGGTGCTTTCAGGTGACTATGCTCGCATGGCGTGTGTTTTTTGGCCGATTTCCTGTGACTTTTGTTCTTTTTGGTGTGTTACTGTGAAAACACACTGTTTAATGTTTCAGCAGCTGTCTTTTGATGTGGTCAGCCACTGGTAGAGGAGGGAGACGGGACTGGTGGTGGAGCAGCGAGGGACAAAAGTAAGAACCTGTTGTGTGGGTCTGTATGTGTGGGGTGTGGCAAGGTGGCAGGCGTGTTTGTTACTTCATTATTCAGTCCCTTGTGTAGAGACTTGCGACACAGACACCTTCTCAGTTTACAGTTCTTCAGTGTGAACGGATGCTGGATTACTCAGAGGGACCTGGCTAAATCTGCTTTGGTGGAGCACTCTTGGAGTAAGCTTGCTACTTTGTTTGTAGTCCTATTCTTTAGTTTCTGTGTGTGAAGTTAAAAGTCATTGTAGATTAACAACATACAGACCAACCTGAGACATGTTGCCAGCTTGTCTAAAGTAACTGTGAATTGTTGATTTGAGATGGAACAGTCAGCTGATCTGTGGGTTTGAGTGCAGCATGGACATGCCTATCATATTCCTCTAAATACCCTGTAGGCATGTCTGCTTTGACCTGCTGGAACAGAGATGGAAACGATTGTGAGCAAGTTTGGACATGCTGTTTTCTCAGAAATGTCCCATCTGTGAGATGCAAAAAGGAGGGGCAAAAAAAATCACTAGTTGGACATTTCTTTTGCTGCCTAGAATTTGTTCCTAGCCATGTTGTCTGTGGGGGCTGAAGTCTTGTTGCTTTAGCCAGGGCTATCATTTGTGAGCCTCTGTAATGACGGGCTTTCAGAGCACACCACGGGTGTGTCCCTCTGACACACACAAGCTGGGATTTTCTTATATTTGCTCCTCCTCCCTGTCTGTCTTCTCGCTCTCCTCATGCGTCTCTCTTCCTCTCTCTATTTTCAACGGTTACCCCTACAGTCTGTGTTTTTATTTGAAGGCTGAGCACGTCAGCTGGCTTTCCATGCAGGGGAGGACATGATATGAGATGTGTTATTGTGTGCAGAGTGAAATCAAAGTGCACAGATTCCTAAAGCGGCGAAGCGAGACTGCCTTATAGTACCGTCCCTCAGTGCTGATGGTTAACTTCTTGGAAAGGTTGAGTGTCAGTAAGCACTTTTATGGTCCTCACTGCAGCAATTTAACCAACTTCCTTGTTAAGCGCTGGTCACGCTCTTGATTGCAAGTCACCAGTTGTAGATCTTTACCCGCTACTGAACGTTGGTTTTTAGTTTGTTTGACCATTTTTCATATAGCAGTTGACCAAGAATGTTAATTATTAGTCAAGTTTTAAATGTGTTTTGAAATATTTTATGTAATATTAGTGAATTTATGTGTTTTGTGATTGTGATAACATTTTGTTTTTGATTTAAGTTGAAGTGAAGACTAAGATGTAGAGCTGGCCTATAATTAAATACGACAGTCTTACAGCTGGGTGACAATACAATAATATGTTGACTTTCAGTGGACTCATGATACAAAGATAATGTGTTATTGTTTTACAAAATTGTGTTGCCAAAATCAATGATTATGAGCAAAATTCTGTTTATAAACAAAGAAAATGACTCATCAATTTGTTTATTTTATATGTTGATTTTTTTTATTTTTTTTAAATTAACTTTGGGAACATTTGACATATTGTGATAAACCAGTGTATCGATATGGAAAAGTACATAAAACCATGATATTGATATCGATCATATCGGCCAGTCCTAAAACATGTTTGACTCAGTACCAATATTAATAATATGATGGTATTAGTGATAATGCTTTGATATATTTACCCCACGAAAATGTTTATCGCTGTGTGAAATAGGCCTCTATTCTTTTTGTAAAACAGTGCTGGAAACCCTTTTGTAGAGGATATTGTTACTGAGATCAAATCCATTAATAATGGGGTATAATGATCCAGTAGACTGTTTATTTCACACAGCGAAACAATTAGCAGATTGGTCAGTCGACAGAAAAGTAACGAACAGCAATTCTGATAATCGATAAATAATTTTACTTATTAATAAGCAAGCAAAAATGCCCCACATTTGCTGGTTCTAGCTTTTCAAATTGTGAGGGGTTGCGTCTTTTATCTGTTTATATCATTGTAAATTCAATATGTAGGACTGTTGGTTGGACAAACCAGGCAGTTTGAAGATGTCACCTTAGGCTCTGGAAAAATTGTGATGGGCATTTTTCTCTAATTTCTTTGACATTTGATTTACTAAACGATTAATCTCAGAAATAAACTACTAATGAAAATAGTAGTAAAACTAATAGTAAAACTAATAATGAAAATAATCATTATTGCAGCTCTTTTGTTGCAATATTTCACTTAAACTAGAGGAAGATATCGTGTCTGGGGAGAAATTAATTTGTAATATGGGTATGATAGCCAAGAAGGTAGAGGCATTTATTGTGAATTTCACTCAGCTAGAACATAACTTTTATCACCTAACTGTAATGCTGCATTTAAGACAACATTGAAGCTTAATCATTATATTACAATGACCAAAAACCCAGATGATATACAGCCCCATATCAATATTCAATTAAATTTTATTTATATAGCACCAATTCATAACAGAAGTTATCTCATTGCACTTTTCATATAGAGCAGGTCTAGACTGTACTCTTTATAATATTTACTCACCATGAGCAAGCACTTGGCTACAGTGGCAAGGAAAAACTTCCTTTTAACAGGCAGAAACCTCGGGCAGAACCAGACTCAGGGTGGGTGGCCATCCGCTGCTGCCGGTTGATTTTGGGGGGGGGGCACAATGCAAATTCCACCTAGAATTTTAAAATAATAATAATGTAGTGTAATGGTAGTGCTAATATTAATAAAATAATAATAATAATAATAATAATAATAATAATAATAATAATAGGAATGATAGTGATAGGAACAATAATGATGATAATAATAGTAATAAGACTAATAATAATTGTAGTAGCAGTTGTCGAGCAGAAACACGGGGGCAGCAGGCGGCCCACAATCAAAGATCCAGACTCTGCAGCTCCGGAGGCAGAAATACCTGCTGAAAGCGACAGGAGGAGAAAAGGGAGAGAGACGAGAAAGCACAAAACTACAGGAGAGAAAAAATGTCGAGTTAGTAACGTGCATTAATGCGATTAAAAATGCATACAGATGGAGAGGAAGAGAGAGGAGCTCAGTGCATCATGGGAAGTCTCCTGGCAGTCTAGCCCTATAGCAGCATAACTAAGGGGTGGTTCAGGACTCACCCAAGCCATCCCTAACTATAAGCTTTATCAAAGAGGAAACTCTTAAGCCTATTCTTAAAAGGCCAAGTACAATAACTTCAGTTTTGTCAAAGTTTAACATCAGAAAATTGCAGGTCATCCAGGTTTTTATGTCCTTAAGGCATGCTTGAAGTTTAGCTAATTTATTAGTTTCATCTGGCTTGATCGATAGATATAATCTGGTATCATCCGCATTACAATGAAAGTTTATGGAGTGTTTCCTAATAATTTTGCCTAAAGGAAGCATATATAAGGTGAATAGAATCGGTCCAAGCACAGAACCTTGTGAAACTCTATGACTAACTTTGCCGTTAGTTGTAGTTGTAATATTATATCCATATATCTCCTAACTCCAGTTAGGTATTCGTATACTTGAACTGATTGGTCCGTATTTTGGCTCCTTTTTGCCCTCGGAGTTATAGTTGCCTGTACGTTTCCTTCCTCACTAAGAATAGTAAGTTGTCGTCCTGTAGATTAGACAGCTGGCCTTGCAGAGGTCCCTGAAAAGCCTGTGTGGAGTGTGAGCGAATGTGAGTGTGGGCTGGTGTGTGTGCATATGCACTCTCTCTGCAGCTACCACACTGTAGGCCGCATAGGAGAAGGGCGGGGGGGGATTCATGGTTTCAGGTCAGGATGGTAAAGGTGGTAGTAGTTGGATGTGGGCCAAGGCTAACACACACAACACACACACACTCAGGCCAAATCTCTGTGTGACCATTCAAATGAGGCTGAGTCAGCGGAGCACTTGTCCAAGCCACAACAGCATTTTACCATAGCTTCACCTCAGCTGTGTGTGTGTGTGTGTGTGTGTAGACTAGAACAGAATGCATGTCAGGCTGCTGCAACCACCAGTGACTAAGTTGCTGAAATAGCAGTGATAGCATATGATATTGTGGGAATACAGTTCAGTCACAATACTCGGTGGGCACTGGGTGATAGACCAACAGACTGGCTGTGAGTGTGTACTACACAAGGTTTTCAGTGAGTAGTGGACACTGATAGTGTGTGCATGATCTATGTTGTGTGTTTGCTCAGGATGGTGAGTGGCTTAGCAGTGTAATTCCAGGGCTATCCCATTAGCAGATACGATTTAGCGTTGCTGCTAATGGCCTTACAATAGATTAATGACTAATGCCCAGACTTTAAGTGGCTAAAGCCATTTAAAACTCTCTCACAAGAAACTGCTCCCTGCCACAAGAATGTTAGTGGTGGGACTCGCATAGCTTCAGAGGTTGTGTGGGGCTGTCTTTCTGTTGGACGAAGGCACAAGAGGCTGTTTTCCTCCATGCTCTCGAAAAAGTGTTGATGTTTTGACAGAGCCACAAAGAACAACCCACACTGCGGTATGTTGACTTATCTGATGTATGGTGTCAGTACTCCATTGCCACGGTGATATTTTGGTCCCTAATGTAAAACTTGACAGCTGCTATAGGCAACCTTCATGACACAGCAAACACTTATTTGTAGCTTGCTGCCACATTTAGTTTAGTTTTCTTTTTGTGTTTGGGATTTCAGCAGCTATTCACTTTTAAGTTTTAATGCACTCTTAGCTTTACTCATGGGATGCATATATGAACTTGAGATCCCTTCAAACCACCTTTCAGTTTGTGAGCATTATCCACTAAAGAAGCACTTTGTCGGTTTGTGGTTGGACGCCCAGATTGGGTCAGAGAAAGTAACGGCGCCCGCTCTCTTTCCAGGATTGAAGTGTTTGGCTGGGAAGAAAAACATTGGTGGGAGAGACGGATGAGAGCAGCACAATGAAAGAGTGAAGGGCTCCCTTATTAGGACAGCTTCCAACAGCTGAGACAGGATATGACACGCTAAATCTCACTGTGGAATGTATGACAATGGTTGTGCGTGTGTGTTTCTGTCTACAAATGTGTGTTTCTCCCCCCCCACACACACACACACAATTGGATAGAAACCAGGCAACACTAACTTCACCAAAACTTGCCACAGATCTGTTTGAGTATTTAAGGATATAACCAACGTCAGCCACACACACTTGCCACCTTTTATTTAGTCTCTGACCCACATACACAATCACTCGCCCTCGCACAGATGCGTGCCCACACTCACGCTGGTGCGTGTGCACACTCAAATTTAATACAGGAGTCTTTGTTCACTCAGCCAGTCCTGTGTGCGCAGATGGAGAGCAGATTTGATCTACATGAGTCAGTGAACTTTGAAGTAGAAAATGGTTTTTGCCCTGGTTTGGAGATGAGCCACGCTCATGTCATCCCGTTATTAGACAGACACTGTTGAAGTAATCATTCCTCCCTCACCAGCGTCCTTTCTGAGGAAGTCTGAGAAAAAGGACTTTATCATTGTCTTAATTTAGGCTGAAGTGATTATCATGTCACTGTAATTTAGGCCTAGGTCATCTGTGGCATGTGTTTAAGCTGCATTATCCTCCAAGTCCAAGCTGACGATTTAAAAATCAAATGTTCTGCTTCTTTTCTTTGCTGTTTTGTATTCTAATTCTCTGAAAGCACATTGCTGCATAATGGATCATTGGTATTTGTCATGCTTTATTGCTTTCATAATCAGTGGAATGAAGTGGATTTTCTAGTATGTTGTTTGCTTGAAATGTCTAGTGTCAAGCACTTTACATTTGAATTATCATTAAACTTACCATGTATAGGAAAGTAAAAGTTCAGAAGGAGGCGCAGACAGGTTCTACCAACTTTTTGAACAAAGCGTTTGTAAGCAGAATGAAAAAATTTATCAACTTAAAGTTTAAGATTCAATCTTTGCTTCTGAATTTGAATGTGAATTGTTGTTTTCGTTGTCTGGATCACCATAGTTTGATTTGTAAACCAGATGGAAGTAAAGTTTGCTTTGGAGTTAAAGTTGTGCCCTTAATTAATAAAGCACTGAATATTACATTTGTTTAGCAGAGGCACAGTGACACTAAAACAGACTCACGCTGAAAATGTGAAAATATATGCAGGGGCGCAAATGTAAAATAAAATCATTTTGTCACCTGAAATTGAAACAGTTACTGTGATTTAATAATTGTAATCACAATATTGACCAGAAAATGATCATTGATTAGAAATCTAATGCATAACAAAAAAAGTAATCGACCAGTTCCTGCAATTTTAAATCTAATTTACTGCTTTGAGTTTGTAGAGAGATTAGCAGGCAGGCTCTAAAGAAATAGTCTTAATGTAATCCCCGGTCCTGGTAAATTGTCATGGATGGCATGCAAATGAAATACCATCCGTATTATAACTTGCAGAGTATAGTAAGTATAGCAGTAAGCGAGGGAAAACAAGGCCTGCCATCTCTTTCCCTTCTGTGGAGAGCACACCCTCTCAGTTCAAAACACCTCTGGCTTTTCAAATTTGGTGGAACTTGATGGTGTGATACTGTTTCTTGATAACTCCTCTGAATTCATTCACACTTTCTCTGCATCCTTGGAATGAAGAAGCGCTAACAATCTCCATATGCTGCAGCTGAAAACCTGCTGTAATTGTCTCTCGTCATCTCACTTTCTCTCTATTTTTAACCCTCCATAGCAGAAGGTGAAGAAACGCACTGAAAGTGACGGTAGTCTATACTCGCATTTTCTCTGTACCTGCTTCTTTATCTCCCCAGTTATTTCTCCCTCATTTATCTTCCCTTGCTTTGCCTTCCTGCGTCAGCTCCTGCTGCTTTTTACCTCTAAATATCAACTTCATTAGCACTTCAGTGTGTGCATTCCCAGATGCACGGTGCCAGGGCCCCTCTGCATTTATCTGTGTTACTTGGGTGATTCGGCCTCGCTGTATGTCTGTTCTTTGATGAAATCCCGGTGTTGGTTGAATCTCTTCTACTCTCTGGTGTTGATCCTGTCCTGTCCTGTCCTGTGCTCTGCTCTCAGCGTGTGAATGGAGCAGTGTGCGAGTACGGCCTCCCTGCTGGCCTCGGTGCGGGAGCAGGAGAGGCAGTTTGAGATGCTGAGCCGAGCACTGGAGGAGGAGCGGAGGTCGTGTGCCGGCACCCTGCCCCGCCCCCTCCCCAACATGCAGGTAACACGGAACAGACCCCGCCCCCGTTCCACCCACCCTCATGCTAATTTTCCATGGAAAAGTCCCTCGGATTCACCCTTGATCCGAGTTCATCCTGTGTCATCTCCACCGTCACCCCATCCCATCTTTGTGGACTGGCTGGATGGCAACAGAACCTAAACCTTACCTGGGGGGAAAAATACCCCCTCGGTGGGTTTTGCGTATGCTTGAATTTTGGAAGTTAAAAGTTTAGTCAAATAAAGCAACTGTAGCACCTTCCAATATAGCCTTCCTGATGAGGTATTTTACACCCTCTGTTGCTCCTCACAGCTTTTGATCACGCATTTCTTCCATCCTCCATTGGTTCCTCAGTAACCGCCCATGTCTCATTCCAAATAAATCTCATTCCTCTCATCCTTATCCTATCTCTTCAACAATCAAGCTTAATATCATTATGTTTGTCTTGACTTGTCCATGGGTGTTTGCATGCAGAGCGATGTCTTGCTTGACATTTTGTTTGTTGTCATATTGGGCTTTTCATCAAGAGTTTACCTTTGTAGCTACAGTATGTCAGCCAGCTGGTTTATTTATAATTTGTTGCCTTTATTTCATGTATAAGACGTCCCTCAGCTGCTTTTTCAGTGGGGCACAGTCTATTAACTAGGACAAGGGTCCAGTCAGACCTGCTTCATCAGCTGTGAATTCTTGGTAAAAAAACTTAGTTTCATAGCGTGTGTTCTGCTGTTTGCTTACACACCATCATTATCATGTGTGAGTCGGTTACCTGGTTCAGAGACTGCTGTGACTTCATGCTCTGAGTTTACCTCACAGACGCACACACCCACACTCGCTCATTCTTTTCGTTTCCTTATTGACACGGTCTGTCATTAGCAGGTGTGAATAAACCGCGCACACACACACACATTCTTTTGGCCCTGAGGCAAACTTTGAAAAACTCTCAAACAACCAGGCTTTCCCACTTGCTCACTTTCCCTCTTTTGTGTGTCGCTCTTGCATGAGGACACGCATTTGCCAGTACACGTCCCAGTTCCAGGTAATTCTAGTGGCTTATAAGGAGCAGAAATATAGGTAGAGTGTGTGTGTTATAGTGAGAGCAGGACAGAAATGTAGCCTGTGCTGCTTCTTATCTCTGCTATGTGTGTTTACATAGCCCAAAGGCTTCAGCATGCCTCTGCCATTCTCCCAGAGAGGCAACACAACCTCACTCTTTACAGGTTCCCACACGCTCACATCTGCCTGGCACTTTCTACTATTCTCTCTGACTGAGTCCTTATCTGAACAAAAGAATATTAATTTAATTAAATCTGTGTCTTGTTTATTTGATCTGGGCAAAGTGGCACTTTGTTGTCACTCCAGCAAGTACTGTTTCCAGCTTTCAGCAAGTTATTGCTGGTTTCTAAATTTGAAAATACAACATTTCTGTCTGCATGCGACCACTGAATCCCCCGTGCCCCCTTTATTTCATTACCCCCATAGTAATGGAGATAAAACTGCAGAAATGGCAGTAGAGATGCATAGAGACCCTGTGGCTGGAATGGGAACCACACCCATTACCCTCCTGGGCAGGCAATGCTGGTGGTGTCGATTCCCTTGATCTCTTTGTTTGTCTCCCTTTATGGATCATTATTTATTTCATTACTAATTTCATTTCATCTGTTCATTCCATCATCACAGTTCATTCATGAGTGTGTTCTATTCACCTACCTCATTGTTTGTGTTTAGGCCTCTGTGTGTTTATGTCGATGTTCATGATCTTTATGTATCTTTTTTTGGAGTTTGTGCCATTCTTACAGTCTGTGCAGACCAACTGTCACTGACTTTCGCTTGATTTTTAAAAACAGCACGCTTGTTTTTGTTTGTGGTTCTATTTTTTCAGCTGCCATGCAACTCAAAGTGCCTGAGCTTCACAAGATAAGCTGGGTTTAAAATTCAAATGAAAGATGACGATGGTTACTGCTTTCACTTTTGTTTTATTTGATCAGTACTGTACATGAGTAGCTTGTCGCTCTGGCTGACTGGAAAAGTTAAACTGCTCAGTCAGTTGTGTGTGTGTGTGTGTGTGTGTGTGTGTGTGTGTGTGTGCTGGATCCCCTCATATGCATTTCTTCCTCCCTGCAGAACGGCCGCATTCCCTGTGATGCAGACATAGAGAGGCTGACACTGAACGAGGGTTACATCAACGGGACACATCACGTAAGCATCTTTTGGGGCCCTCTCTGTTTCAGTTGTTTAATTCTTAACAAGGTTAACTCTAAGGAAATCCCATGTGAGACCAATATTTGAGTTACTTTCTGAAATGTGTGTGTGCAGTTCAGGATGGAGCCTGGACAGGTGGTGCAGGAGACATACACGGTGGAGGAAGACCCCCAGGAGTCGCCACCTGTTGTCTCTGTGGAGACCACTGAAGATGGGACCACGCGGCGCACAGAAACCACGGTAACATGAGCTAATGGAAATTCACAAAGAATACAGCACTAAATGATTACCAAAAGAAGAACCATTTTGTTGCATAAATATTGCTTGTCAGATTAGGGATTCTTTTGTATTTCTGGATTAATTTGAAAGTGTGTCCTGCAAAGTGACATACGCAATTTCAAGCTTGTAAATATTAACTGTTGAATCTTGTCTCCTGCTTCCCTTCTTTTGCTCTTTTAAGGTAAAGAAAGTAGTGAAGACAACCACCACTCGCACAGTCATCCCCTCCCTGTCAGACACACTTTCCCTGGATGGCGGGGGCTCAGTGACAGGTATGGGGGGCTACACTGCCCCCATGGACCGGGTCTACAGGCAGGCCCCCGGAGGTGGCATGCCCATGGACTACCCCACTCACACCGTGCCCCGCAACTACCACTACGGACCGCCAGGGGGCTACGACGACTACCGCACTGGACCCCCGACTGAAACCTACGCAAGCCTCAGCAGGGGAGCTCGCATGGATGATCGCTACAGGTACCGTGTTTGTTGAAAATCATGTTTACGTAACCACAGCTGAGCTACGATTCAAGACATTGAGACAGGGTAGACATTATCTTCCAATTTAATTTGATAATCTTTATGGGCATTATTTCCCTCTCTTCCTATTCTCACGCTCAACCTCCCTGTCACCCCCATCTCCAGACCAATCCATCCAGATGGTTACAGAACTCTGGATCCAAGCTACAGAGCCCACAGCAGGAACAATCTGGACCCTTATGCTGCTCAGCCACAGGTATGTTAAACAATCACCGTATCACTTGCTTTGATGCTTTCCTTTTAGCAGGATTGCAAGATTATATTGCTAAATTTGGTGTTTTGCTTCCATGCTATATGATAAATGTACCCCTCCACTCAAAAATGTGTTTTTCTTATGTTGACTCTCTTGATTTTACTGACTTGTTTCTGTGCAAAGTTTGTCACTAGAGAGGTGTTCCATTCCTCTACTTAAGGGGGAGATGTCTGTATACGTTCCTAAAATCTGAGATTCAAATGTACTCAAGGCAAGCTAGATTTGGGACATCACAAATTCAAAAGACAATCGCAATGCCACCTGAAACCTGAAACCTCCAGCGCAGAGCGGACTTGTCAGTACAGAGAGCGAGAGTTTGCACTAAGTTAGCGTAGTGAAAGTTTTGACAGCAAACGTGGTAGAGTGTGCAGTTTTTGGATGTAAACGGACCCCAGAGCTTCCTTCCACTATCTACTAATGTTTCATAATAACAATGTGAACACACTGTAAATTCGTAGCAGATATTATTCTATGTTTCACAACCACTAACATTGTGACAGCCACTGCCAGCTGCAAGCTAACAAATAAAAGATGGTACACTTACCATTCTGATACGTCTGTTAGTTGCCGATTTTGGTGCACAATAGACTCATCTGTGCCTGACTGAGGCTCAAACATGTACGGCTGAATCTCTCCAATGTTTCCTCTAACTCTAGTCATCTTGACGCGCACCGCTCTCTCACCATGGATGTATATCTCTCAGCCACAAACATGCTCTTTCCGGCAACGGTCAACCTAACACGCAGCGGTGGTGGGCGGGGCATTCAGAGATCCAGAATTTCTCAATGAGGGAGAAAGAGGAGATGTGCTTCCAGCCCCTTTTCAGAGTTTTTTTGTTTACTTTTTATGTGGGATAACCATGTTAAACAATAGTATTTTTACATACTTTAAAACGTGTCTGGAAGGGAACTTTAAGAATTCAGTAGGATTTTAAATTGACTACCCTACACACATTTTGCCACAGCATTTGGCTTGTAGCTTCTGTTATTTTGGACCCTGTCTCTGTGTAGGTTGGGCGTATGGGAAGTGCCATGGAGCTATCCTCCATCCCGAGGTTTGTCCCAGAGCCGTACGGTCTGGAGGATGATCAGCGCAGCATAGGTTATGATGAGCCCGACTATGGCATGGGACACCCAATGCACTACAGCACTGTGCCCCGCAACCACCATGCATTCCCCCATGGGCCCCCACGCAGGGCTGGGTAAGCTGTTCTGTGTGTATGCACTGTATGTAGTGTCTGTAATTTTTATGTGTGTAAGAAGTGCACATACTATCCCTTCCACAATCACTTATATTTTAGAGAAAATATGAAGTAAAGGGAAAAAAATATTGAATTGTTATTGTTTTGGTTTTCAAATCAAATACTAAACAATTACAGGTGCAAACTCGTGTAATTTCCCACCTTTCCTCTCTGTCTGCATTGGTGGATGTCTGTGTGTCCTCAAAAAATGTGTACATGCACATAATGATCTTCTCCCCCCTCCCCAGGAGTTACGAGGGCACCTTGGATGGTGACATGAGCGGTCCAGGGGACATTTACTATTGGGGAGGAGGAGCACCGCTGGCCCAGGGTGAAAGAGGTAGCATGGCTTCATTGGACAGCACTCTAAGGAAAGGTCCCGGCCCCAGTAATTGGCGTCAACCAGAGCTGCCAGAGGTCATCACCATGCTAAACTACAGGCTGGACCCCGTCAAGAGCAACGCAGCTGCATACCTGCAGCATCTCACCTATAAGAATGATAAAGTAAGAGATGCACATATTTGTATGGTATAAAACTCATATTCAGTATAACTTGGAGTAGAATGGACTTTAAGTTATAGCAGTTGGTTGAGGAGCGCAAAAGTCAAAGCGACATCTCTCACGACTAAAGATGATTATTTATATATTTTTTCTGTTGATGATTGAGTCATGTATAACAGAAGACATAGTAGAGCCAGACAAAAAGTTATAAGTTTATCAGAGTGGAAGTAAGATAAGGAGTAGTTGGATGGGTGGAGAACCACAGGATGGACCTCAGACAGTGGAAACCTTTTTTTTTTTTTCTTCTCAAGGTTGGATATTGGATATAGAGCTGGTTTTGAATTGGAACTGGCTCCAAATGTAGAACTGTGAATTTGTTTAGAAAGATGATTTTTGATTTTGCTTATTGATGAGTGAAGTCTTTAGTTGCAAGTTTGGACTCATTGGCGATACACACGGTGTGTTTACAATAACATGAACCATAGAATGCACGTAAAATATAGCAAAGCTTTACAAGAAACTGGGGGGGAAAAATCATGCATTGAAGAAGTCTGTCTAAGCCTGGACAGACGCTGTTTGTTGATCTTGTACGTTGTGTTAACTCGCACTACATGTTTAATCAGCCTTTCAGTGCGGCCCTTTATGCTCACACTGTACAGATCAATTGACCAGACACGACATGGCTGCTCAGTGTCAATTCCAATAAAGTTTATTCAAGACAAGACGACTGCGTCCTCAATGTTGACAAAAAGAGAGAAAGGCAGCATTACTTTGTGCAGTTCTACTAAGAACAGAAAGTAAGGAGAGAAAAAAAAGAAAATTATGGAGCTGCAAATGGCTGGAAGAGCTACACAATATGGTCTGTTCTGCAGCCAAGTTCAGTTTTAACTATATCACAGCAGTCTCAGTCAAGATTACAGTTTTAGCCACAACATGTAAAATACTACTCCAATAATATTAAAACAGGCTCACTACAGTTTAATAACGGACTTTTTGACAGCAGCCATGTTGGGAAACCGAACCGCGGAACTGCAGACAGCCAACCAAAATTTCTGACATACTAGAAATCCAATCAGTCACTGAGGCAGTTAATCAGGCATCGTGACCACCCTTAAACTGCACGTCAAACAACAACCGATCTGGCAGAAATTCAACTTTTAAAATCAGTCGGGGATGACCAATTCTCTGCTAAAATTGGGCTTAATCTGTACAGTGTCTGCTCGGGTTTACATGATGAAACATTATCTGCAGCTGTCTGCACAGTTTTCGATGTTGACATTGCAACATTTGACTTGTGAATGCCAAGAAAGTTAATTTTACCTTTTTAAGAAACCTAATGCGCTTTCAGTTGTTATGGTGGGACTTCCTTTATGAATCTGCACATGGTATTTTTTTTTTTCCTTCATAAGCATTTTCCAGGATGTTTCTTCTTTATTGAAGGTCCAATATGCAATCCTGTGTCCTGTGCTTTACTTTTCTTGCTTGATGTTCGGATTTAATTTGCTTGTACGGCATTGCATCTTTTACTTTTTTAATTTATTTATGTTGACATAATTTTGATTTGCTGGGCTGTTTAAAAACCGTAAACTTGGTCCTCATCCACATCACCACTTACGTGACACGTCCTTTTGCTTTCCAGGTGAAGTCTGATGTGCGTCGTCTGAAAGGCATCCCAGCGCTGGTCTCTATGCTTGACAGCCCAAACAAAGAGGTCAGTTTGCTGATTTTCTCCTTCTTTTCATTCTTTACTTTACTAGAAGTGTGTTATGATTGGACTAGTTGGGGTAAAATTGAGGCTTAAGGGATGTAGTGTATTTCTTAGGTAATACTGCAACAGTTCATTGGCCTGAGTCAAGGTGAACCTGAGACTCACAACTAATACCGATTGAAAGGGAAATAGAAATAAACATTACGTATTTGACTTCTCTTCAGATCCTGTAGGTCAACATTTGTGCTAAATATGGTTTCGGTCAAAACATTCTGTGGTTTTTCTATGATTCCCTTTCATTTAGCACAAGCTGTGGCAATGTTTTGCTGATGTTTGTATGGGCATTACCAGACAAACCACATCATGCATTCCACTCTTGAGGCAAAGAAGCATCTTAATTTCACATTTCAGCGACTGCATCCTCTTAACGCTTTTAAGTGGTTCCAAAGACTCCACACACTTTTTTTGAGCGTGTGTGTGTTTGGTATGTTGTGTGAAAAGCTGAGATACAAAAGAGGACAAAGAGTATAATATCATGAAAACATGCTACATATAATACAAATGCATGTAAATGTGAGGATGTTTACAAACATAACATTGCTTTATAGTGAAAATATGTAAGAAATGTGGCCAACTAATTTACCATTAATTACAGGCAATTACTTGTATTGGTAGCACTGCCAAGACCCATGTAATTTGTGTAGTACAACAGTTACAAGGGCATGACACTGTTTTTACTACTACACTAAATCCATGTATGTGAATCAATGCTGTTTTTTAAGTGGTACTCCATCATGACTAATAGGTCAATAAGCTGTTAGTGCGTCTTTGTTATAGGTTCACTATGCAGCCTGTGGAGCACTAAAGAACATCTCGTATGGCAAAGATCCAGACAACAAGATCGCCATCAAGAACTGTGACGGAGTGCCGGCTCTGGTCAGGCTGCTGAGGAAGACCCATGACCAGGACCTCACTGACACTATCACAGGTTAGAAGCA
The DNA here is from genome assembly GCF_020085105.1 of Siniperca chuatsi. Lineage (NCBI taxonomy): Eukaryota > Metazoa > Chordata > Actinopteri > Centrarchiformes > Sinipercidae > Siniperca > Siniperca chuatsi. The sequence goes on along the minus strand of NC_058044.1, from coordinate 27,709,222 downwards.
CATGCAGAGACACAAACTGTGTAAACATGACTTTGACTGTTACAAGATGTTGTGCTTCTGGACTGGACTGTGGTCTGATTAGTTGGTTGAACTTTTGGTTAAATGTCATTGGTTGTTGTAGCTTTTTGCAATTTAGTAATGTGTGTCCCATTAAAACTCTCCAACCTAGAAAAAAACAACAGTCACAACCACATTCTACAGCGATTGTCCAGGAACCTGTAAGTGAGATTAGTGCATTATCCAGCTATCTATGGGCTTAACTCTAGATTTCCAGTATCACAAAGATGGCTCAGTTTTAACTGGGGTAGATCGCCATGGTAACCTGTGCTGCAACATAGACATGAGTACAGAGTTTATAGAGTCACTTTGCTGTTCCAGGCTTTCTGTGTGTCCACTTTGTTAGAAGCTTTGTTTTAAACCCATGCAGAGGGACTGTTTAGGCTACCACACTAAATACTGTACAAACGAACGGTGATTATAGATAGATAGATAGATAGATAGATAGATAGATAGATAGATAGATAGATAGATAGATAGATAGATAGATAGATAGATAGATAGATAGATAGATAGATAGATAGATAGATAGATAGATAGATAGATAGATAGATAGATAGATAGATAGATAGATAGATAGATTGATTGATTGATTTTAGAACCTAGGAGGAGTAATAACAACAATCGCGACCGCTATAGACAAGATAGAGGCGGTTCTAAAACGATTTAAAAGAACTGCATGTCTTCTCAGTATCGCCCGACATCATAGTTTGTTTTAACTTTGCTCCGCTCCACTCATAAAACCCCGGCAAAAACAGTATGTTGGCATGGCTCCGCATCAGTGTTGACTTAAAATGACGTTAGATTCAGGCGGATACATTGGTCTCTAGTGATTGGTTAGGGAAAATCGAATCCCCCTCCCCCATGGAAATCAGTTAGCGTGGAGGCAATGTCAGACTGAAGATGGAAATGGAGTGTAATGAGCTGACAATTCTGTCTATCATGTTTGTACAGCTTCTTATCATGTTCAAGTTGTATGAAAATATTAAATACATTAAACCTCGCTGATTATTACTTTTTTGTGTGACGATAACTGAATTTCCCTGCACGTATCATTGTTTCATCTCATAACATATTAAGTACTACTACTTCACTGAAGGTTCTGATGATGTTGCTTGTAATTATAACCCCGCCTCTTTCACATGAACACGCTCAGAGCTGCGACAGTAAACCCAGAGTTGAGAGCTAGTTGACAACCAGCTTCATGATACCGGTTATCCGGGATCACTGGTGTTTGGCTCAGTGAAGTCAGAGAGACCCAAAGAGAGCCAGAGTTAGTCCAACTTGCTTCATGATATGTGGAAACAAGTTCTTAAAAACGTCCAGGACAGATCTAAAGTTTCGTAGTGGAACATACATAGACTCTCCCTACACTTTTTAATGTAAGCTCTCAGAGCTGGTATTCCACACATATCAGGAAATATGACTATCCACCTGCCACCCGTTATTGCAATATCTTGTTTTCCGTTCATTCTCTGTAATTTGAAAGACATTTGGCAAGAGAGGAAGTAGGCTTCATAATTAAATATGGCAGTTTTGCATATGTTCATTTTTTCCGTTTTTCCTAGGGACGCTGTGGAACCTGTCGTCTCACGATGCGGTGAAAATGGAGATCGTGGACCATGCACTGCACGCCCTCTCCGACGAGGTGATGGTGCTCCATTCAGGCTGGGAGCGAGGGAGCAACGGAGCAGGAGGAGGAGAGGAGAACTGCAAGCCCAGACATCTTGAGTGGGAGACGGCCCTCACCAACACAGCAGGCTGCCTGAGGTATGGAAGGAAGGAGGGATGGAGGTAGCATCAGAGAGCTGAGCAGAGCTGTTTGACTGCTACTGATGATAGAGGAGATGGAAGGAGGGAGGGTTGATCTAGACGAGAGGAAAATGGAAACATGCCAGCTCAACAGACTGACAGAGCAGTGGGAAGTATGAGGGAGGAAGGGAGCAATGACGAGTTAACAGAGCAGAAGGGAAGGGAAAAACATGAAGCGGTCTCGATGAAGAGGGAGGAAAGAAGCTATGTCCATGTAAAGCCTTTTATTCCACTAATACAAATGCCTAATGGGTCCTGCTCAATCAGAATAAACTGGCCCATCACAAGAAATTTTATTGCACTTAATCAACCTTTTTATAATCCGTTTTAAAAGAGAAAAATGTTGTAATAGCTGCTTCTGATTACTTTTCTATTTTTGGATAATATCCATACAATAACTGCACAAAAAGTATACTTTCATAAAGCTACTCTAAAGAAATAAGCCAATAAGCACCAAGCACTCCATGCAGGTCAATCATATTCAAACTTGTAATGGAATGATGCATGTGGTTTATTGTGCAAGTCAGAAGCCTTTTACTCTTGATTTATTAGCACATATAAACAGGATATCTTATTTAATTTTATATAGTGCTCATTAAAAGACTTTAGGGTTAAATGTCAGTTATTTATTAAAGAAAAAAATCTGGCTGCAGTGAAGAGAACTGCAGCCTCACAGTAACTCTGTGAGATCAGGAGAGGGTGAAGAAGGGAATTTCAGAGTTTACAGGGAGGGGGCGAGCACAGGACAGTGGGGCATTGACTTACACAGCGTAAACAGTATGTTCCAGCCTGCCGGTCTGTTATCAATGCATTCCCCTTAACCACACGGTTAATTAGTGTTCATTTGCCGGTCTAAAAAAGTATGTGTGAATAACTTGGTAATCTTGAAGACTTACAAAAGTTTGGTATTTGCAGAAATTGTCTTGACTGTATTGTGTCAGACTAGACACTGGAGTAGTAAGTGCAATAAATGCGATAATAAATAATAATGTCGATTGCCTGTAGTGGCACTATTTTATATGAATGTGCTGAAAGCGGTACACTGGCTGCACCAGATGTTTTTTCCTCTGGATTGTTTAAATTTTCTAAAAACAAAACGTATGCTATCAAAATAATTTGAAAGCTGCTATAGTTACACGCAAATTCTAGACATATTAAAGGGTCAGTTCACCCCCCCCCAAAAAAAAAAAAGAGATGTCTGGCTTTTTGGAATATAATGGAACTAGATGGTACTCTGCCAAAAAAAAAAACATTTGAAAAACCACAGACCTTGTTGTGAGCAGTTTCATGATTATCTTGACTGACTGGGTCATGATTTCTGGAAAGAGACATTGCTGTTTAGTTTTTCAAATGTATTTTTTTGCCGCTTTGAGCCGAGTGCCATATAGTCCCATTATATGGAGAGAGAAAAAAAAAAGGCAGACATCTCTGCAGCCGATATCTCCAAAACTCTGCAACTCACACCAAAACAACCTAGATGGATAAATAGCACTACAGGGAAGAGGCAAAATATGTATTTTTGATTTTGGGGTGAACGTCCCTGTTTTTAAAAATAAAATCTCAGAGGACCTTTTGAGTCATAGGTAACCTGGATAGAAACTTGTGTAGGTGAGCAGAGGAAAGGAAATAGTTATAGTAATAATCACAGACCTCTCCAGGTAATATGAATACAGTGTAGAGGTTTGAAATAAGCAATAAGTAGAAGATTCTTGGTCTGTGCTCCGGGTAAACCTACTCTCAGTGGCATATTAATAAAAGAGGAAATCCTTGTTTGACAAGTTTTGTATTAAAAGATGATCATGATGGGTTTCAGGTAAACCCAGTCCCATTTGAATCTGAAGTCTAGTAGAGCTGTAGAGGTGAGACTTTTACACCTATTGTATGTAGCTTCATTACGCCTACATCTGTTTAAACCAGTGTGTCTCAACACGAGGCTGACTCACGTGGGTCCGATGACTTGCTTTATCCATGTGCCCAGCATTTTACACGACGCAGGAATGAGATGGAGCTCAGCGTCACTTCTAATAAATACCTGAGATATCAGTGAGCTCCATGATTAACCCCCAATAAAAAAGTGGCAGAAATTGTTTAGTTAATGGATAACAATGAAATCTGTATTATGTAGTTGACCAGGTTTGCAGTAAAATGGCAGATGGCAGCCAGAGGTAGAATTTTATGAATCCACAAATCATGTAACCAGATTCTGTAGGATTCTGTGAGGCTACTTTGAGCTCAATTCTCTAAAGCCAAATGCTGATGTCAGTCTATGTTTAGCAGATAATGTTTGCCATGGTCACCTTAGTTTAGCTTGTTCACATGCTTACATACCAAGCTAACATTCTAAATACAGCTGAGGATGATGGGAATATCATTAGTTCTGCAGGTATTTAGACATAAACCAAAGTATTACATAAATTCAATTTTAGACCTGATGATGGTGCTAGATGGAGAGTTAAGGGACCATATACGTTATTACAATTCATCCTGAGGGGGGACAAATTTCCTGGCAATCCATCCATTAGTTTTTGAGATATTTCATTTTCTGTTTAGTTCAGTTTCTTCCTGAAGATGTACTGCCAGTGACCACACCTGACATCAGAATTTTATAAATCTGGCTAATTTAATGCTCATTTTCAGGTTCATAATTTTATTTTGGGGTTGTACCAGAATAGGTTTACATGGTTTCATTTTCAAAAAACACCATTTTTTATTTTACTCATACTGCATATTGCTGCAGCACCTCTTTTCACCCGGTCTTGAACGCTCCGTTTTAGCTAGCGAGTGAGGCATCTCACTTTTATTTGATCTTTGTTGGGAGTTGCACATGCACAGTACCTAGGTAACTACTAGCCTATCAGATGCAGAGGGGGGCGGGTCCTGACGAGCAAGGTGGTGTGATCCAAAACAAAGCCGTTTCAGCCGGTAACTATGGCTTCGGTTCAGCCATACATGTTCCAACAACCCGAACCAGCCTCACAACCGAGTCTGGAGCAAGACGTTTCAGAGTGGTAAATTATTAATCTGTAACTAATGTATCTTTCATAGGTAACGTTTTAACTGTGCACTGCCTCTACATCACAGTAATAACTTTATCGACTGCCTGGAGGGTCTCTAACATTTTAAATTCATATTTAGGTGTACTTGTGGAAACTGCTCAATTCGTGCATTATGATGCGTGTTACATAGTGAAGTAGCTACGTTACCGAAGTAAAGGCTGGACTACAATCGAGCTGTTTTCAGGCAGTTCAGGAGCAGTGTTTTCTGTGGGAGAGAGTAACTCCCTTTGGGGTGGACTTTGGACACAACACAATAAAGGAAAGGGAAAACGGCAAAAAGCATATGACCACTTTAAAGCTTTTCTTTCTTTGAGAAGTAGGGCTCTCTTCTGTGCTGCAGTCCTGATTTGATTTAGTCTGCATTTTACATTCTAAATGTTTGCCTACTGCAGCATGTAAATAAACGTCCTGAACTATGCAGTGAAGTGAAATCAGTGCTCCCTGCTGTGTCCTGGTATTGTGTGAGAGGGCGTGTCTGTCACTGGGAAAAACAAACCAGCACAAAAGACCAAGGCTGAAAATCATTCCACAGAGTTTTCTTCTTTACATGCCTTCTACATCAATGAATGAAGAACTGGGTCTTACTTTCCACATGTTTCCATTCATTCAGTTCTATTAGATCTCTAAGTAGCACTGAGTCGGAGAGCAGTTGAAGGAATTGGTCCAGAGCTGTAACTTGATCTCTCTTTGTAAACCAGTAGACTTAACAGGGGTTTTATTCAAACAACTCTTGGGGGTGTGTTCAAGCATTGTGTGCTGGAATCCTTTTGTAGTCACTAAAATTGACTTTCCTTTCCTTCTAACTGCCTCATTTATTTCTCCAACCATTCACACTGCTAATCCATGTTTTGTTTTACATTCTTGTTTCTCCTCTTCAAAACTTTCCACTCGTCTGAAGAAATGTGAGTTCAGAGCGAAGTGAGGCGAGGAGAAAGCTGAGGGAGTGCACAGGATTGGTTGATTCGCTCATGTACATCGTCCAGTCCCAGGTTGACTGTAAAGACGTTGACAATAAGGTAGGTGGAGCTCTGATTTATTTGACATTAAGGGGAACTGCACTGATTCTACACATCAGAGTCAGTTTACAGGTCCTGGGGAGTACTACTGCATATGTGAAAAATTTGTATAAAGCCTTTTGTGGCTCCAGTGGGAGCTGCGCAAAGTCTGATAAATGTCCTCAAGTGACATCACTTGAGTCGGTGTCTGAAATAAAAAAAAATTAAAAAAATCTGGGGGTGTGGAGCTGGAAAGCAGTGAGCTTACCTTACCTCTTTAGCTTGCTCCTCATCTTTGTTTGAAGCTAGCGGCTTGAGGACATGTTAGCATAACACACTGGAATCTCTGACCAAACTGTCGGCAGTCGAGTTGCATTGTGGGTAATATAGGTGCCAAGTTTTGACAAGAAAGAAGAATGCGTTTAATAAGACAATATGTCTGGTTCTGTCTTTTTTTTTTTTTTTTTTTCAAAACTGCCCATCGTGAGTGCGACAATGTTGTAGGAGTGCAATGCTAAATCGGTGGAGTACTCTTTTAAACCAAATGTAATTAAATAATTAAAACAGGAGGGTGTATGAGGCACTGCGAGTAGGTGATGTGATGTACTGACAGTGAGAAACTTGGCAGGTTGAGAGTTTTAACAATTCTTCATTTTCCCTTTCACCTCTCTCCTCCAACCCACCGTTTTTCCTCCATCTTTGCAGTTGATAGAGAACAGCATGTGTCTGCTGAGGAACTTGTCCTATCAGGTGCATCGTGAAATCCCTGGCTATGAGCGCTACCAGGAGACCGTGCCCCTCAACCAGGGCCCCGCCCCCTCCAGCCAGAAGGGCAGCTGCTTCAGCTCCCGCAAGAGCAAAGGTCTGTGTCACAGAGACAGACATAACCTGCACTTGTTCATTCAGTAGGAGGAACATTTGCGATGATGTCACTGATACTAACACGCGCACGCACGCACACACACCTGCGCAAACAAAACCACTTGCTCGCAACAGGAATGTTAACAATTTCCCCAACTGCGAGAAAGCTCATCTTCTCTCCTGCTGTTCTCTGTTTGTGTTTCACTGAGAGTATTGATTTTGTTTTCTCTCAACTACACACTGCCTATTTTATTATAAAAAATTTTGCAGTGACAATGAATATGTCAACATTCATATTAATAACTCTACTGTACTGTATATCCTCCCTAGTAGTTGTCTTTGTTTTTTAAATGTTCTTTTTACTTGGATATAGTGAGGAAATGCTAACAATATACATGTTAAAAAACTTGTTTTGTTGGACCAAAACCCAAAAAGATTCAGTGATATAAAAGAGAGAAAAACAGCAAATCCTCACTTTTAAGAAGCTGAGATCAGAGAATGTTTGGCATTTTGTCTTGAGAAATGACTGAAACGATGAATCGATTATCAAAATAGTTGTATATTTTTTTCTCATGATCGACCACTCGATTAATCATTTCAGCCCTAAAGCTCTAATGCAAAAAAAGATAATTATTATCAAATAAACATAACCATGGGATGATTGCTACTTTTTAAACAGTAATCTGTACAGAAAAACTGCTCAGGGGTGCTGTAATGAGAATTCTTTACATGGTGCCAGATTAGATTGTACAATGTGATATGTGTGTGAACAGACAGCAGTATAGACTGTACTATTGTATGAAAGAGAAGATTGCAACAAGTAGCTGCTATGCAAGACAAAGATGTGATACATCATAATCATTGGGGTAGAATACAAGAAATGTCTCGGATCACTTGATATCACACACTGGATATCAGCTTATTGGTGTATTTATAATTTTCCAGTGTGTTGCACTGAAATATATCACAGCAATGCATTCACAAACTGATACTGTATGAAGCAGTTACAATGTGTGTGTCTATAAAATGGTCACATGAGCTGCTGTGTCCAGCTTTATTTGGTCTTCATACTTGGCATGTCACATTGCTGATTTCTGTAAGGTGGCAGCAGTGCTGTTGGGAAGTAAGCAGGTGTTAACTGGGTGGCTCAGTTATGGCTGCTTTCCTCTTATTTACTGTAAATGCTCTCTCTTCCTCCTGTTCGGTCATCCTCTCCTCCCTCCTCTCTTCTTCTCTCCCCTTTTCGAGCTGGGCTACAGATGAGTGGTTTTCCAAAGGTAAGCTCCTTACCTCTGTATGACTGCACTTTGCTTCTGCTGCCTGTTGTTGGTGTGGTCGCAATATTAGCTATAGAGTAGCTGAGCTAACAGGTCGGTGTAACTGTCTTAGTACTAACATGCACGCCTTCTCACTGTGAAAGAGTAGTGAAATACCCAACATGCATCTCAGTTTTTGGTCATAACATATGTCTAACCAAACTAGAACAAATGCACTAACAGTGGAATTAATTATCTTAAATAAATCATATTTAGATTCTGTGTGTTTCTAAGGCTGTAATGTTGATGTTTGATTCCAGGTAGGAAAGATGATGATGCAGCTGCAGACACAATAGACATTCCAAAGAGGACCACACCTGCTAAAGGTAACTATTGACTCGGTTGACACTTTAACTGTATGTATCATACATTAAAGAAAAACTGAGGAAAAATGTGTATTTGTTCATAACCTTTAGGTGTCCTTTTCAAACCATCTTCAACCTCTTTTTGTCCCTCTTCCCTACCCCCTCTTCTGCATATTCCCCCTCAATCATTCCTGCTATCCTTACTTGCTTCTCCACACTTCCCCTCCTCCTCCTGCCCTCTTCCCCACTCTCACCTTCTTTCCTGTAGGTTATGAGCTGTTGTTCCAGCCGGAGGTGGTCCGCATCTACACCTCTCTGCTAAAGGAGTCTAAGAACCCCACCGTGCTGGAAGCCTCGGCTGGAGCCGTTCAGAACCTGTGTGCCGGACGCTGGACTGTAAGAACCGCTATCTGTTATTAATCTATTCCATTTCACAGCCCCAACACACTTTACTGTGCTGAGTAAACACACTAGTTGGGGAAACATTGTCCCAGATTGTAGGAATCTGAATAGACATGAATATAGACCTATGCACAACTCTTACAGCATGCTACAGGACCAGAGCATGTAAGATATTAGTCATTCAAATCTAAGGCAGTTTTGGGAATGGACTAAGGCATTAGTACACACCCCTTTCCAAAGTGCATATGCAGATAATGGTCATGTGACTTTCCATATTTTGCCTTTTCTTGGATCTTGCCCATGACCATGATTGATGATGATGATACTGACCTTGAAAATCCGCACATCACCCCAGAGGAAAACATTACTGTCATCCCTGGGTAATTGTTAAAGGAGGCATGTCCAGTCTTGAATGACACTTTCTAAGTACTGTGGCTAAGAGGTTAAGACTACTGCTGACGTGTAATTAGTGAATGGAGTGTCCTTGGGAAAGACTCCTAAAGTCATACTTTTCCTACCTGCGATATAAATACAGTTTAATAATTCTTTTTTTGTGGATATATATTTGAGAGTAGATTCAGATGATACACATAATTGGCTCCCCTTGCAAAAGAGAACCACTTGGAAAGTGACCATGCAAAGGTTTGTTCGTACCCTCAGTGGTAGAGGGCACATTGGAAGATAAACAGTGGTGTGTCTACTCAGAGGAACACCTTTTGGCATGCGTTGTCAAGCAAGTTGGATTGGGCTGTGTCACAAAATGACAGCAAAACTGAACTATCAAACTATCAAAAGGTAGAGTACTTAGACCCCTGATTTAATGAAAAAAAAAAAATGTGTCTCTGGTCTGTTTAGTATGGGCGATACATCCGTGCCTTGCTGCGGCAGGAAAAGGGTCTACCTATGATAACTGAGCTGCTGGCCCACGGCAACGACCGCGTGGTCCGCGCCATGTCTGGAGCCCTCCGCAACCTGGCTATTGACGCACGCAACAGAGATCTACTAGGTGAGACTTGGAGCACTCTGTGTGACTGAGCTAGTCACACTGTCCAACAGTATTTAAAAATACAGTTTTTTTTAATTTATTTATTTTTTTTATAACTATGTAGCACCAGAAGGATTTATTGTATCAAGAGGATCGCGTCAGTATTTAAGTGTGTTTTCAGGTAAACACGCAGTGCCTCACCTGGTGGCCAACCTGCCTGGCGGCGGTCAAAGTCAGCCGGTGCGAGCGCTGTCAGAAGAGACGGTGGTGTCGGTATTGAGCACGCTCCATGAGGTGCTGGGCTCCAGCCTGGAAGCAGCCAAGACCCTCAGGGCCTCACAGGGAATCGAGAGACTGGTGCTCATTAACAAGGATGGGTAAGGGCTGAAATTTTTTTTGTGATCATTTTCTGTTCATGTCTACAAGTTGGTAGCCTGTTGAAACTGCATCTTTGAATGACTTGCCTTCATTATGCGTCCCTTTTTATAAGTTCTTCTTTTTAATTCCCTCTGTCTGCCTCTTCTGTCCACCGGGATCACCAGTAATCGTTCTGAGCGGGAGGTGCGTGGGGCCGGCCTGGTGCTGCAGACAGTGTGGGGCTACAAGGAGCTGCGGCGCACTTTGGAGAAGGACGGCTGGAAGAAGACAGACTTCATGGTCAACCTAAACCCTCCCAGCAACAACACCAGGGCCAACGGAGGATATGAGGACAGCACTCTGCCACTCATAGACAGAGGTCAGGAAGGAAAAGGGGAAACGCATGCGTGTAAAGTGTACTGCTGCAAGGCCAATTATCTGAGTTTAAAGCAAGTCTTCAGTGTCTCCTGTCTTTTAAATCTCCTGTCCAATTAAAATATTGTTTGTACAGAAGCATTATTAGCATTTTTAGTATGTTATTTTGTTGATGTGAACCAAAATGTCATGACATTTAACTGCAAGACACACAAAAATGACATGGCTTTCGTGTTTGTAATGCAGCATTCGAACTACCGCAAAAAGCCGCTAGGGATCAGATGTGTATGTTTTAAATTTTAAATGCGTGGTACGTTTCTTTAATTCCAGCACAAATTCATCGATGTCTGGCTTATCATTTTACTTTCCACAGAGATCCAATTCTGATTGATCTAAATACTGATTTATTTAAAATATGGAGAGTGCACTTGCTACAGCTTTTTATGTAGGGCACTGAAAAGCTCTAACTCCAGGGTTTTTGAGCAACACAAGTCTTGTATTTCAATTCAGTTCCACGGAGCTCTGCTTTAAATTCTACAGACTTCAATGTGGCACTGTTTCAAAGAATGTGCTGCAGTTGATAAGTTGTTCATATAATATGACAATAAGCTGCTGGCAGACATCAGAGAATTAAATAGGAGTTGCAGTTAATTCTTATGTTTGTCTCAAACCTGCTTGGCGTGCAAGCTGTTTAAGGGTTTACCACAGTGGGGCATTTTAGATAATCCCAACTAGAGTTGTCAGTCACCGCGCTTATGTTAAGTTTATGTTCAAAAGATCTTTTAAGCTCCTTGGCGCTGATTTTGAAAGTGTCCAAACCCCACCCATCACACACCAAAGTAACGTAAACTATATATTTACAAATACTATCTGGCTCATGTCTGACTCTTAAAACACTCACACACCTACACACTATTCTGTGTTTGGCAGGAGATGGCTGTTGACACTGGCTCTGTGAGGGAACAAAAACATTTAACATTACATATTGATGCTTATTGTTTTCATGTCTTTAATACACAGGGGGCAAAGGGGACCGGGAAATGATTCCAATGAATGACTTGGGACCAGGCAAGTGTGACAACAGAAAATACACACGCACACACACACACACACATATACACATGTTTGTTTTGCTCATAATGACATAATGCTTTCCCTAGTCCCTTACCTTATCACAACTAAATACCTAACCGTAACTGGCCAGTATTACACTAGGCTGTGATATTGGCATGTGTAACAGATGAATCTTATCAATGAGTAGTTTTTGTGAGATTTGTGAGATCCTTGCATTAGAAACACAAACCTCTGGTTTAATAGACGTTTCTCCTCTTCAGATGCTTACTCCACACTGGACCAGAGAGGGAGAAGGAACACTCTGGATAACACACTCGAACCTGCTGACAAAGATGCAGTACAGGTAAACACTGGCCACATGCGCGCGCACACACACACACACACACCCTTAACCCTGCATGACTGCATCTTAATGAGAATTACTTAACTCCCTTACTCCTTACATAAACTCTACTACGTACTTCCTACATCCCTTTACTTACCTCAGTATAACTTCCAAGAGCTTACAACAGATGATTTCTAGAAAATTAAAAATGTGTGAGACTAATAGTACAGACAAGATCGTCATTTTCAGGAGTGTTTTTTAAAACACTGCAGTCCTTGGATGGATGTTATCTCTGTTGTCTTATCTGCTGAATAATGTTTTTTTGGATTGGATATTGATTGCACATCATCAACTAGCTAAAAAGATGGAATTGCTTGGAAAAATAAAACTGGTTAATCATGTGCAACACACACACACACCTTGATACACAGACCAATATCTTCACTTTCAGCTAAAAATGTTACCGTGTGAACGGACATGCTCTCACACACACCCATAGACAGCATGTCGATGCATGTCCTGTTTAAAGCACTGTGGTTGATCTGTGTCTTGCACATAATTTCTCACCGGTGTTCTTTTCCCCCTGAAACATGACCTAACATTAAACTAACCTTTTGCAACCCTTCTTTCTTTTGTCATCTGATGCCCTTATTTCCCTCCACATTTTTCTCTCTCTCGCTGTTTCTTTTTTCCTCCTATCTTTTCCATGTTTTGTGTCTCTTCACCTTCTCCTTTGGATTTTCAACCCTCTTGTTTCTTTATTTACCCCCTCCATGCTGTGTCTTGTCTCTCTGTCTCCTTTGGTCTCTCTCCTTCTCTTTATGTACCACACACTCCTACTCTTTCTTTTTGTCTTTCTCTCTCTCAGGGAGGGATGTATGGGGAGAGGCAGACCTCTTTGCCTCTCATGGATTCTTACGATGGTTAGGCTACACCCATTGTCACACTGCATGTCGGCGCATGGTATGTGTGTCCCACCGGCTGCTCCTCTCAACTCACTGCATGGCCTAATATCTTAGTTGTGTATTAAGAACTGACTTTGTATTTGACAGTGACCAGTGTTGCCAATGAGCTTCCATTGTACTGTATTTGGACTGTTTTTGCTCTCCCTGCTGGTGAAAAGTGTCAGTGATTTTTGTTCTCCTGAGATGTGATTTTTTTTTTTTCTCTCTCTCTGCACATTTTGTGTAATTTTTGTCTAACTTGCGATGACTTTGTTGCCAGCAACCACTATTGTGTAGTGTATTTTGTACCTTTTTTGTTTTTTAAAGCCTCTGCTGTGAATCTGAATTTTACATGTGCGATTCTTCCTGCCTAGGCATGAATGCCTCACATTAGCTGCTCCACATGATCAGTTCCCACACTTTTGCCTTTTCTCTTGCAGAAAAACTGATTGTGTGCATCACAAGACGACAGCCTCCTCCCACCTACTGCCCTTGCTGAACTGACAATGGGGGACCACTACACTACCGATGGGACTAAACACTCAACTCTTCTGTCCCTCTTCACTCTTTTGCAGCTTCTCTTCTCTCGCTCTCTCTCTTTGATACATTCCTCCATTGCAGCTGACAAACTAATGAAACCACATGGAAAAAAGTGACGTGGATCAACGCTCCCTGTGGACAAACCGGACGAGACACTATGACCACTTTGTGTTCTGCGAGTCCCTGAAACACTAACCACTTGATCAGATCCCATGGCCACGTGCATCCCATGTGTCTCCACGCAACAACACTACGACTTGCCTAGACAACACTAACTCTCTCTTCGATGAAAAGCAGAGACTGGTCATCTGAGAACTGTTCTATTTCTTGGAAGCTGGAGCGTCGACTTAGACTAATTAAGCTAATTAGAAAGATCAGATCTGTTGGGATCAGAATAGGACACTTTTTGGTGAAATTTTACATAAATGGCTATTACACTCTGTTTCAAAGAAATCGAGGGAATGTGTTATTTTTTTTTCTTTTTTTCTGATAGTTAAACACTACAAAAAAGATATTTCCTACCACTGAAAACCAATGTTTAGTGATCTAATCAAATATGTGTAAAGCTTCTGCTTCTGTTTTGGTAGTGCTTGTTCCTCTTCTTGCTTTGCTCTGTACCACAGTAATGTACATGTGCCAAATGACACTGCTACTGCTGCAACTGCCAGTACTGAATGCAAGAACTTCACACACAGACTTTTTACAGCAGCTACACTGAAATCTGTCATCTGCTTTGTTTTGTGCGCAGTTTGTATCGTTGACAGTCCATCGCTCAGATACATGGGGATGCTGCATTTTCTGTATTTGATTGTGATTCATAGATTATAAAAGGGTGGAGGTCCTAGTATGGATATACCTACAGACAGAAATAGAGCAGACAAATGATTCTCCATCTCGTTGGTATAGACAGTATAGTCTGTCCTGTTTCTAACATTATGTTTCTGTTAAATGTAAGCTCCGGTTCAGGTCTGTAATCTTATGAATGTGTACATACAAGACTGTCTCTAACAGCATCTTTGTGGGCTAACTGGAGTGCCTCGCTCATTCAGGATAGGTCTGATGGGTTTGTCCAACATGACATGGGTGACCAATCAAGGTGTCTTTTTCTCAGCAGGTTACTAGTTGGGAATACTGTATATGGAACTCAGCAGTTTTCTATTCTGTAACATAATGGAATATGTGAACTTGTATGTATGTAAAAGGTGATTCTTGTTATTGGGATTGTTTTTTATAAGGTATAAAACTCTTGAGTTCTGTATAATTTACTGCTTCACAAACCCATAACCTACTGTACCTGGCTTTAACACTACAGAACAGTACATGGGAGAAGACACAGTATTGAATGTTTTTGCCCGCATTTCTTAAATACAGCGCTTGTTCTGTAGAAGAATGCATATTCTTAGTGCCAAGTGAGATGTAGATACTTACTGAGTGGATGATTAAAAGAAGCACTAATGTGTTTTTCTTTATTCCCCCTTTTCCTTTGTTTGTCTTCCATACCAATTGAAACATGACAGAAATAACAAGTTGCCTTCAAGAGTGGACTGACTAAAAGAGAAGACTAGAGGAGAGCAAGGGTTTGTGTTAGAAAATCTTTGTGTATGGAGGCATAGACCAGAATTTGCTATTAGATAAAGTGGAGAAAAGAAGCACATTTAAACTATATATATATATACAAGAGAATATTTGTTAAATTGAATGGTTTTATGTATTTCTTTTTTATATTGATTTGGGTTTAATTGTTTTGGGTGCTCTGGGTGAACGCATATGCAATCAATTTTTATGTTTTGATTTAAAACATTCAGTCTAATTAAATGCAAAACAAGTTAGCTAAACAAAATCCTCCAACACATTCATCAGATACTGGAACACTAATGGTAAAATCTGATTCTGGACTACACCTTAATCTCTGCCTTGGCTCTTAAAGTTGCACATTCTCATTTCTGAATGAATTATGTAACTAGCAATACTGTTTTTAATAAAAAAGAAAATTATTTCTCAGAGTGTTTGTTTTCTTTTGCCTATCGTTGATCACACTATTTTATAGTGAATCAGTGAGCAGCAGCCTGTGCTTTTACAAAGAACAACATTTGCTTGTCATGACCGAGCAGCCAGTAGGTGTCGCTGTCAGTTTGCGACTCACCATTTCAGATGCAACAGTCGTGGGGGAAAGGTGTTAAACATTTAATGATTCTGTGACTTCAATTTCGGAGTTTAAGACTAGTGTCATTGGTTGAAATACAGTTTAATTGTGTAAAATACCTCTTGCTCCAGCAACAGAAAGATACTGGTAAGTGTAATTTTCAAGCTAATGCTACCGCATTTTAGCTGCGGTGTGTGAACTTTACTTTAGAGTTAGCTAATGACCTCGACTAACTAACGCTAATCACGTAGAGCTGCACCGCGGTTTGACAGTTCACCTTCATTCTAATGGGCTAACGTTACATTACTTAACTAGTGTTTGCGAATGAGGTGGACATGCATATTTACTTAATTTGTTGAATCATCCCCCCCCCCATTTGTCTGCTAATAATGTAATGCTAGCTAGCATTTAGCAACAATGGCAAGAAAATGTTAACTTATTTTAACAGTTTGACCCTCAAATCATTAATGAAATATTTAGTCAAATTGTACGCCCTGGCTAAAAGAAGCCGGTTAACATAAAGTAGAATAAATGGAAGCGGGAAAATACAACGCTACACTCCAACGTACCTAGAGTAACGTTACCTGAAGTTTACCAACCTTGACATTTATTTATTAATTTGTTACGAACCTTGACATTTATTTATTTGTGTTACCAACCTTGACATTGAGCAAGCGCAGTTTGGCTCCTCCACGTGCTCGTGCCAGGTGACAGGCGGCCGCCTGCTCAGAGCCCGAAATAAAGGCTGATACACGGCCCGCGGTGCGACGTTAATGCTAGGCTGTGTTGATGTTACAAACTCGTAGAGTGAGGATTAAAACATTAAAATGAGATGATCAGTAGCAAATAGTAAAACCAAAGCGGGGACAAAACTTCAGTTATAGGCAACAGTGAACATGTAGGTTTTGTCTACAACTGGTACCAACAGTGGTAAGTGTACTTTTGTGTGTCTTTCACAATAAATGTAACCATATTCCTTTACCTGTTATCCCCACCTCTTATGTCTTGCAGTGCCCATGTGGACATGCAGAGGTACTGGTGGCCAGGTTATGAGATACAGCTTCTTAGAGAGCTGCAGAGACAACAAAACAACGCCCAATTCTGTGACACCCTGTTGCAAACTGAGGGTGAGCTGTGTAGCCGATTGCAATGTTGAAATGAAACTGTGGTGTAGCATACTTAAAGTCTGAAATTGAAGGGAAACAAGAAAATGAACCAACTTTTTACTATCTCCTACTATTTGTAAAGGTATTTCAGTCCCAACCCACAGTTGCATCCTCGCAGCTCTCAGTCCCTACCTGTCTCAGAAGCTGTCAGCCTCCCCGTCTCCTCCATCGGGCCAGAAGCGCCAGCTCCATCTCCAGGCTGTGAAGGCCCAGACCCTGCTGAAGCTCGTTCGTCTTCTGTACTCTGGGGAGCTGGAGGTAATTGGAAGCGTAGAGCAGAATGACGTGCTGTCTGCAGCCCGCCAGTTTGGGATCACAGACCTTCTTGAGGGACAGAAAGATGGGGGGATGAAGGAGGGAGAACTCCAGGAAAAGAGTTTTGGGAGTTGCAGAGAGAGGAATGAAAGCAGGAAAATGCAGGATGCACAAGTTCTGGCCGAGATGCCTGGAAGGAGAGATACAGATTCTCCGATTGAAAAGAGAAGTTGCGTATCCACAGGCACACAGACTGTTAAAGCTGGTGAAAAGACAGTGTGCCGTTCTTTTACTCACTCCGGCCAAACTAAACCTCCAACCCCAGAACCTGGATCCTCTGTAGCTCCAAGTTTGGATTTTTTTATGTCATCACAACCCCAAAATATCACACTTGAGAAAAATGTTTGCTCCACTTCTTTCCCACCCGTTCCCAGCATGCCCAGTGGAGCACCAAGCGATGGAGAGTCTACATTGGACGGATCCTCTGACAGTGTAACAGATCCCAAGTCAACTTCAGCTTTGTCCAGCAACGTGATGACCTTCCCCATTTCTCTTAATGATAACTCAAACTCCCCGACACCTCGGGAAGAGTTTGAGTTTGGGGACAGCATACAGGTGTTGGCTAAGGAAGGGACAGGATTGGAGGGTGGAAAAATGGCTGACAATAGAGAAAATAGAGAGCAGCCAAGCCACGCCAACAGAGATGAGGTGCTAGGAGAGGAAAAGGGAAACTCTACAGAGAAGAGGCATGCACATGCAAATGTAGGGATGAAGAGCCTGGCTAAGATGAAACAGATGCAGCGCATGGTGGAGACCACACAAATTTCTATCAAAGTAAGTAGTAATTCATTTTTTCATGTAGAAAATAACTTGGAATGATAGTTACAGTGAATCATAGTTGGGTGTGTACATAAACCCAAAAGCTATATTAGGTGAGATTACAAATTGATTGTAAACCACATCAAAGGCTAACTTCCACTGCCTTGTGGTGGACAGTAAAGTTTATCAGGCCAAATTGCAAAATTACACTTTCTGGGAATTCGATTCAGTTTTTCTGTAGAACGTGACGCTGTTGAACAATTAGAGATCATAGTGTTGGGTTGCAACTACCTACTGTGGTCTATGATTCATTTTCTGTCAAGCAAATTCTTTAGGTTATCACAATCACTCAACCGCTGTTCCCTAAAATTTTGAGTCACGTCTCCATTTCCCTTTGATTCACGACTGTAAAAATGGCTCTGTCACTTGTGCATTTCACAAACAAAGAAAAGAAAGTAAATGGAAAATTTGAGGATTTAGTTTCATGACAGAATTGTCACGTCTCGGCTATGATGTGTTGATGACGTCTTCAGACTGTCAAAACAACTGGGAGCCCACAACTGTTTTTATCCTTTGTGTTCATTGGTGCATTTTCTTCCCTTTGTGCAGGTGAAGCTGAGGAGGAGGACTAAAGGAGAAGTGTGGGAGGTTGTGAGCGTGAAAGACACAGATGAGACGTCAGTTCTTACCTCCCGGAAACAGGTAGATAAGTATGATGACGAATTTATGTAGACACACTTGTCATCCAGTTGACTTGGATTTGATTGGGTGTTTTAAAGTGTAGATTATATATGATTATATTACAGTTCAAATCACTTAGTCTGCCAAGTACAAAAAATACTCAATCATCTGTCTTGGTGACGCATTATTATTATTATTATTATTATTATTATTATTATTATTATTTCACAGTATTTACTTAGAAATGATACACCAGCAAGACATCACTTATTATTTAAAGGGACAGTAGCTCTTATACATGCATTGTGTGTGTATATAAGGGGTAGATAAAGAACTTTTTCTTTCATGACACTATGTAACTAAATTACCTTTGCAAACACAGCTACAAAGCTGAGCCAATTAGCAGTACTGTATTTGTCTGCCTTAATAATTTTGGCAGGGACCGATGCACCTGCAGTTTGGGTACAATTAATGTGGTCTCTTTGGACCTCTGTTAGTTGTCTCTGACTGCCGGGCCTCTCTTTATTTATGAAATGCACACTAAACAAGATAACAAGTGTGTTTAAACAAATGTACTTTAATAGAAGCCACTGCTTTTTAATAATAAACTTTGCTGGTAAGTCTAAAAGCATATCATTTGCAATACAAACAAATACTAGGAAATATAAGAAATGTCTTTACATGTAACTGTCTTTTTGCATGGGAAAGGAAAGCGATTGCAGAAGGGAAGTGTTAAGAGAAAGAATAATGCCATAGTCAAATTTATTGTGAAACACACACGGTGATGCAGAACCACTGGATGTTATTTTGATGGCTTGATTCCACCGGGAGCGGCTCTATGGAGTCTCCTCTGCGACACGCTTTTGTTCCGTCTTCCGCACGGCTTCATACCCCACCGGGAGCGTTTCAGCAGCGGAGTGTTTTGCCTGCCCGATTTTGTTGACTTGCTCAGATTTTGTTGATTTGGTCATTTTTCCTTGATTTTTGTGCTTCTACCATAGGACTTCTGGCCTGGTGCCACCGGTTATAACGTAATGTTGAGATGTGATATACGATCAGGAGTCTGCACGGGGTGTTTTATCTTGAAAATTGACTGGATGCTCTATGCCGTTCCTGTGTCTGACTTCCTGTCCAGCTCGATATGCTCTGTGCAGCTTGAAAAGACTAGGCGCGGAGCAGAGCGGAGAGCCGCTTCTGAAACGCGCTGTGGCGCATCTGGCGGAATCACAAGTTATGCAGAAATAAGTCACTTTCTGACCTCACCCCTTTCAATTTGAGCAAGGTCAGAACGAAATGCCCCTGCTCCCAGACTCCACCTGAGAGCTGCAGCACCACAGCCATGCTGATAATTGTTAAAAGTATGCCATTACTTAATAAATAAAATGACAACAGAAATAGAGGGTTATTAAAAAAAATGAGTCAGCGTGTATTTAATGGGTCTGATATGAGTTGAATTTTATCTTTTATCAAGTTTACTTTGATATGTGACCTCTTATTCGTCTTTCTCAAGGATGTCTCCAACCACAAAAGGCCACAGGTCGACCTTACAAATGGTGAGCCTCCTCCCTCTTCTGTCCAGCCAGGCCCAATTCATGAGCCGATTCTTCAGCCTGCTACCACCAACTCCCCTGAACCAGCACCTCACCCCATCACCACCTCTGACTCCCAGCTTCTCTCTAGTGACTGCTTCACCCCAAACCAAAACGATGGCCTCGAGTCAGTCCCACTCCCCCAGCCCCCAGGCCCTGTAGAGGAGTCTGATGAGCAGATAGAGAAGCTGTTGGAGGACATCATGATGGGCCTGAACATCCTGCCAAACTTGGAGAGGGACTGCAAGAAGTCTCATCACCTTCAACCGAGCCATGACGGAGCCCCAGCTACTTGCCAGGTCCTGGTTACAGAGAAAGACGGGCCGCAGAATCAGATGCATGCTGCAGTAAGTGCAGCAGAGTGTGCGTATTACCAGGATTTTGGGACACAAATTGGTCACTCATCAACAGATACAGGTATCTAGATGCATTTGTTTTCTTATGATTTTTTTTATTTATTTTTTTAGCCATTTTTAATCCAAAGAGGGAGCAATCGCATGTTTTCTCATTTTATGTTTACCGGCTAATATAACTTTGTACATGTGGTGGGTGTCGAATCATGGAAGTGGATCTCAGGTTCTCTACAGCTTTATCCTTTATCTGTATTGTCCTTTGTCTGTGTCTTATTTAGAATTTGGTTACACCAGTACACCTATAAAATATTATAATGGGACTATACAAAATCGGCCGTCCTCTTGTTTATATTCCAGCACTTTACAGCGTTTTGAAAAATGCCCATAATGGGTCCAAGCCGATATCATCAAATTGCTTATTTTGTCTGAACAGTCCAAAACCCGAATATTTACTGTCACATCAATAGAGCGAGGCAGACAATCCTCACAATTGAGAAGCTGGAACAAGGAAATGTTTGGTATTTTAGCTTTAAAAATTGATAATTCAATTAACTGTCTCAACTCAAATTTCATCATTTGTGTGTGTGTGTATATATATGTATATATATATATATATATATATATATATATATATATATATATATATATATATATACATACATGAGAGAGAGAGAGAGCAGTGCTGTTTAAAATAAATCTGAATCTTGTATTGTCCAGTGTGCTAAAGCAAACAAAGAACACAGACCTTTCCCTAAATTCCCACACTGCTGCCTCTCCTCTTGTCAGTCCTCCACTATCTAAAACCCCCACCCTAACACCAACCACCTCAGCTTTGTTAAGTCAAGATGGATTGATGGCAGTCTTCCCACCTGTTCTACAGGTATCCATTGTTGTTTTACAGCTCCGAACCAGCCCAGCTGCTCAAGCCTTTCATCTGTACAGCCGGATGCTGTGCTAAGCCAGCGGCAGTGCTCTCCTCAGTGTCACTCAGCTGTCACATCCGTGGGGCAAACAGATGGAACGAGCCACCAGGGCATGCCGCTGTCCAAAAGTCAAAATTGTCCATATCCTGAAGCACCCACAGCAAGATCAGACATACCTACAGCTTGCTACTCTAGTGGGCAGAAACTACATTACCCAGCGTGCCAGGAAACGTCCTCACAAGACGATCAGAGCATCCTAGAGTTTTTACCCCTGACGAATGGAAATGAGGCACAGGCCTCGCTTTCTTTCTCTTTACCCTGCATGGATGATTTGCGGCTGCCTCGATTACTCTCTCCATTAGAGCCATCTACCTCAGCAGCAAAACATCAGCCTATCCTCAGCAACTCAGCGAACCATAGCGATAAAATTCTGCCATCTCTACATGGGCGGCCCTGGCTCACAGAAGTCCCCGCGTCACTACAATTTCCTCTCAGTGCCATCACGCACAGAGAAAATAAACGTGCATCTTTACCACAGGATGCAAACTGCAGCTGTTGGTCGAGGCAACGGCAGAAACATCTGGAGCTCAATCCACAAAATGGGGCAAGCTGGGTAGAATCTTGTACTGTGGAAGAGAGAGGAACGATATCCGCTGGTCATCAAAATGCGGCAGAACTGAACTCTCACCCCATGAAGGTGAAGGAAAGTTCAAACTGTAAACAAGGTGATGCTGCAGCGCCTAAAAGGAGGAAGATAAAGCGCACAAGTCATCCACAAGATGCTGCCGGTTCTCTTTTCGCATGGAAAGATGTGAAAGTCAGTGATGGTCAAATCAACCTGAGCGTTTGCTCAGTCAGTTTGTCAAGCAACAATGTGCTGGCGAAGGAAAGAGAAATGGCCACCAGTTCTTTAACCATGCCGTACAAATTTGTAAGGAAACCAAGTGAATCGTCAGCCATCACAGAAAGTCTGAGAGAGAAGACCAGAGGGCCTGGGGATCTCAGTTCTGACCAGACTCGGATCAGGACCAGGGGCTTTTTGAAAAAAACGCGAGAGACACCAAGTGACACAAGCCTAGAAAATTCTTCAGTTTTAAAACCCGTGGCCCGTACAGCTAAGATTGTGTATAAACAAGAGGTCTCACTCCCCAGGCGGAAACGTGGAAGGCCACCGAAAGTAAAGCTTGAAAATAATCCTCCAGAGAGCTCTCCTGCCATCACGGAAAAGAAGAGCCACAATGTGGAAAGTGAGCACCAAATTGACAACAATTTGCCAAAGGAGGAGTGTGAAAAATCAAAGAGACGGTGTAAAAAACAGAGGAGGAATAGAAGTGAAGTGGAAGTAATTCCACCAAAGAAGACCACAAGTGCTGAGAGCACGGGCGAGGCCGAGCCAGACAATAACAATGAGACAATCCCAGCAGGGAGGAAACTTGGGACACCCAAACGGCCACGGGTGGTCATCCTAAAGGAGTTTCAAAAGCTTATCAAACACCAACACTCAAGAACAAGGAAGTCAAAAGAAAGCCAGGACAAGGAAAAAAATGAAACTGCAAGAGATGTCGAAGAAGAATTAACTAAGGAGACAGAAATGGACATAGACGTTACTCAGTCTCAGAACAGGGACGGGATTGAAGAGTCTCACGTCATCTTCAATGTCACGGTTGATAAAAATCACAATGAAATTTTCAACAAATCACAGCTAGATGACTCAAACAGCTCTACTAGTAAGGAGACCAGTTTGTTTGGTGACGAGGACCATCCGCTGTTTTCCTTTGACGTCTTGGGAGAAGAGGTGGCCAAGTTAGCAGCTGAGAGGGAGCAGCCATTGAAGAATCCTGATGAAGGTAAAATGTTTGTTCCCATAGTGTACAGTGAGTAAAAATTAGATATCAGAAATATTGGAAAAGCTAAACTCCAGCTATTGAACCATTGAAGTTTTTTCATTTGACTTATTGGTTAGGCTGAAAAATCACCTATTTTCTTAAAACCACTACAGTATGTGTAAAATATAGAAATGTGTACTTTGGCGCCATCTGGTGGTAGTATCGAGAATGACTGACAGACAGCAATAACTACAAGATGCTTGAATTGTTATTTGAATAATGTTGGGCTAGTTTTAAGATAGATCTTAAGATAAAGAGACCCCATTTACAGACTTGATTAGACCCAATTTGTTTTTCTGAATTACCCTTAGTGGTATCAAGCCTTGCGGCGGTGGTGGAAGGAGTGCTCAGATCCTTTATTTACATAAGTATCAATACAACGATGTAAAAATACTCCATTCCAAATACTGCATTCCTGAAGCACCCACAACAAGATCAGACATACCCACAGTGTGTAAGTACAAAAGTATTATCAGCAAAATGTACATAAAACTATTTATCAGTCACATTTTACTGCACAAACACTAATTTACTGCTGATACTTTAAAAGGGACAGTTCCCCCCCAAAATCAAAGATACATATTTTTCCTCTTGCCTGTAGTGCTGTTTATCCATCTAGATTGTTTTGGTGTGAGTTGCCGAGTTTTGGAGATATCGGCTGCAGAGATGTCTGCCTTTTTTGAATATAATGGAACTATATGCCACTCGGCTTGTGGTGCTCAAAGCGCCAAAAATATTGTTCTTGTTTTGAGCAGTTTCATGTAGGAACTATCGGTAGAACCTACATGAAACTGCTCACAACAAATCTGTGGATTATCTTGGGTAACCGCATCATGATTTCTGCATACATTGCTATTGAGTTTTTCAAATGTATTTTTTTGCCGCTTTGAGCACCACAAGCTAGTCAAAAACTGCAGACATCTCTGCAGCCGATATCTCCAAAACTCGGCAACTCGCACCAAAACAATCTAGATGGATAAACAGCACTACAGGCAAGAGGAAAAATATGTATCTTTGATTTTGGGGGGGAACTGTCCCTTTTAAAGTATCAGCAGTAAATTAGTGTTTGTGCAGTAAAATGTGACTGATAAACAGTTTTATGACATTAGGAGGAAATGTCCCTTTGGTGGAACTGCTAACAACTCAGACATCTGAAACATGACAAGGAGCCCCAACCACACACCGCTCTTCGGAGGGGTTGATGAGCCAAAAAGGTTGAAAATCACTGGTTTAATGAATGCATCCTATTTTAAAACCTTACCACATGTTTTTTTTTTTTCTTAATCTGAAAAGTAACTTGTAACTCCAGTTGTTAAATAAATGTAGTGGCACTATATTTTCCTCTGAATTTTAGTGGAGTAGAAGTATAAACTAGCATAAAATAGGAATTCCAAGTAAAGTACAAGTATCTCAAAACTGTACAGCAAGTGCAGTACTTCAGTAAATGTAATGTTTCTTTCCACCATTGCCTTGCAGACATATTTTGTTTTATTTGCTGAGGCTTTCATATATCTGCCACTTCAATACAATTGAAAAATGTTTTTAAAATGGCCTTTTGAAAACTCAAAAGCAATGTACATTTCCAAAAACAATGCCCCAATTATTCTGGATAATCCTTTTTACTTCCTTATTTATTTATTTTTTAGCACGAAAAGCCTGTGATGCAGGAGTGTCAAATACTGGGGGGTACGTGGTTCATAGCAGTCGGCTGTGTTGTGACACCCACCTCCCTCAAAACGACAAAATGCCTTTGGACCACAACTTGAACCCCCAGACCCCTGAGGGAACTGGTCCCCCTCTGTCGGACACTGTTGGGTTCAGCACAAGCTCAGGTTGTGATCAAGAAGGAGGAGAGGAGGAAGTGGAAGTGGACGTTCTGCTTTACTCCCCAGACAAAGTGCCTCAGATCAGCGAATGTGAGAATGGACTTGACATGGACATAAATCCAGAGGAAGAAGAGGAGGAAGATGTGAACGAGATTGATGTGACTGGAGATGAGGCAGAGTAACCTTTGTACGTGTGCATAGTTTTTACTATGCTGCGTGACTGCGTCAGCACTTTGGTGTGCCAAGCCTAATGTTCTCTCTGTTCTGGTTTTATGTATGTTCACAGAGATGCCAGATGAAGTCCATTTTGCTGTGAAGCTATGTATAATAGATTTTTATGTCCTTCCTTTTCTGTTTTCATTCCATTTACACGGTTCAAATGGATGTTTAATTTCCATTAATAATATGCTAACGCATTGGTACAAATAGGGGAAAAGTTCTTACTGTTGTTCACATTTACCATTTATATTTGTCAGTAATTTTATTAATTTTTCATTTTCAGTAAAATTTGAGTTGTCAGACTGATTATGGTAACAGCACTTAAGTGGTGTTTTGTCTCTCTTAAGTAACCATTGTAGAAAATAAATTTATTTTGAGCCTGTATTTGTAAAGCGCATTGTATTTTATGTAAATTACATAATTGTGGTTTATTAAAAAAACATTTTTTTTCGTGCATGTCACAGGTGTTTTTTTTCCCCCCCTGACAACACGGCACTAAATTTGAATTCATCTGTGGAAATACACAGAAAGGCCAGGAGAGGGCGCACTGTCTCTGCCTTCCGTTTGAAGCCAACTTTATTGACAGCGGAAGTGTGAGCGGAGCCGGTACACACGTGTTGTCTTGAGGATTTGAAGGTTAAAGAAGAAGAAGAAGCAGCAGCAGCGGGTGGGTTTCTTGTTGGCTATCCGCTGGAGAGAGTCACCAGGACGGCGTGTTTGTGGTTAAAGCCAGGTGTGAGCAGCAGTGAAACGCAGACATGGATCCCATGAAGGCACAGCAGCTTGCAGCGGAGCTGGAGGTGGAAATGATGGCTGACATGTACAACCGGTAAAGCCAAAACAAGCTAGCCATTAAGCTAGCTATCTCTAATTTATGCTGCATCTCTGTCAGTGAACTGTCTCATAACCTTCATTCTCATTATGCGGGGACAAAGGGTAATCTAAAGGTTAGCTACGCTTAGTGAAGACGTAGCTATAGTGTCCCTCCTTTATGCTAGCTACAGCTGGTTACTAAAAGTACTGTAGCTTCATGTGACAGTATTTCATGGATGCTCAGTCGGGCCGACACATACTGCGACTGTACATAAAGCTACAGGACTGTACAAGCCACCAGTAACAAACAGCGTAGAGTTAGCTAGTCATGTTAAATGTGTTTGTGGGTGCTAAAAAAGTCAGAATATATAAAATTACAGTAACACTTAAATAGATTTGGCTTAGTTAACTACAGCTAAATGTAGCATTGACATCTTCTAATTTAGGCGTTTCAGTACGAAAGCACAGTGCAAATTGTCTTAAGGGCTTCAATTATCAGGTACATTTAGATAGGGATAGGCAATCATCACATTTGTGACATTTAATAGATGATTATTTAAAATAATCAAAAACAGACTGATCATAACCAAACGAGCTAAGTCCAAAGTGAAATCTTGAAATGATTTTGATTTCTAATGATATTAGGGATGCACAATATTGTTTTTTTTAACCAATTTTCCAAAGAAGAATTGGGAGAATATAAAAATATATATTTGTGCTAACACTTGAACACATCTTTGTTCTTCCATTACTCTACCGACTTTACCACGCAGAAAATTAGATATTAATTGAATCTGTTCAAAATTAGCTACTAATAACAGCTTCTTATGGCTGCAGTAAATAAAAATGATCACGTACTGTATGCACTTGTATCTAACAATTCAATGATCCACATTATCAAATATTATGAATACATTGGGTATAACTTTGATACTGACCCTAATTACATTTAAAAAGACCTTTTTTAAATGCCTTAAATGTAAGTTGCTGTAACTTGGAGACCTCCTGTAACTGGAGTGACAACACTGCTGCGATAACGGAACAATCATGTCGAAGTAACAGCTTAAGAGAAAGTTTTAAGGTTCGTACTGAGTGGAGAGAGTACAGGTGAAGGGCTGACGTGGTAGAACTTGGCGAGTTTCAAGTTGAGGTGGCTACAGCATTCAGGATGAGCTGGAGACGAAGATTAGATGACAGGATTGAGAAGTGAGTTCAGGGGAACTCCAGTGAAGAATGTGGACAATCGTGGATGTGAAAGAGGGACTGCACAACAGCCACAGAGCAACTTGTGTTGAGGTCATGTCTATTGGCTTTTATCGAGTCACATTTTGACTTGTAATAAGATGAGCACAGGTATTAATAACGTTAATGATGGCTGTGTTCAATTTCTGTCAGTGAGCTAGCATGCACAACACCAGAGCCCTGGAACTGGCTGATATAGATTAATTGTCTTAGTAACACCTGGGTTTCTCCTGCCATGACATGTCAAAATGTCTACTTTGAAAAAGGTCTATTGACAAAGTCAAATGGCACATTGTCTTTGACTCAGTAGCTCTACCAATAATGTGACAATATTACTGGTGCTTCTAAACTATATTTATGATACGGTCTCAGGCAGTTTATAAGCATTCATTGTTAATTTCAGGCATATATTTGATAATTCATTCTTCATTTCTGCTTATCTCAATGAGTATTGTCCCTGTCAAATAAATGAATAAAGTAAATGAATGTCAATCAAACTTAAAGCCCCATCATGTGACTTGAATCTCAGGCGGGGACACTGAGAGACTGGGTTCAACACATAAACCAATTTTTACTGGTTTTCCTATTTTTTTGTTTCTTTTGACCTAACGATTAATCGTTAAACACATAAAATAATTGTCAGATCAGTTGATAATGAAAATAATTGTTGCCCTTCTAATGTCATCAGAATAATTTTGAAGATGTTCTAATCACATAGAAACTCTACACGTACGGGCTTTAACAGTCAAAACTATTTAGTTGGTCAAGCATGGTTGCCCTCAACCCTTAAAAGTTGAGTGGGTCCAGCAGAAGGAGCTGTACAGTTTTTTTCCAAGTGACAATGACTATATGTGAGTATTGGTGGGACGACATATTAAAGATGGAGTATGCGATTCTAATCCAATACGTCTTTTTATCAAATTCAGCGAATATCTCCTCACGGTCCGCTAGCTGTCCGTTCAGTGCGTGCGCTTAAATAAAACTCTGGTGTTTGTACACAGCCCTGGCTCTGTGAATGGGAAACAAACAACATTCCAGCCACGATTTGTGTGTCAGGTAACGGCAAACTAGAAAGTAAGCTGAATGTCCGTGGGCAAGTCATTTAACAAGATATGCTGCTGTTGTGATGTTAGCTATAGTAGCAGGAGAGTTGTGAGTATCGCTGTCTGGAGCTGCTGTGCTTCGCAGCAGCAACTGTAGCGACAGTTTGCTAACGCACAACCTAGCTAACATTAGTTACATTACTTGCTGTGTTTTGGTTTCTCCAGAATCGCATACCGCACCTTTTAAGGCGCTCAGGCATAATGAAATAGTCCAGTAAAAGTGTTAACACATGGAATAACATTGATCTTTACACGTAATGTCTGACTGTTACCTGGCTTCCTTTCCTCCCAGAATGACCAACGCCTGCCACAGGAAGTGTGTACCGCCGCATTACAAGGAGGCAGAGCTGACGAAGGGCGAGTCGGTGTGCCTGGACCGCTGCGTGGCCAAGTACATGGACCTTCACGAGAGGCTGGGACGCAAGCTGACAGAGCTCTCGGTCCAGGACGAGGAAGTGATGAGGAAGGCGGCTGTGGGCAGCGGATAGAGACGCTGATGAAGGGAACAAAGTGGAGCATTGTGGGGGATTGCAAGGTTATGGGGTGGGGTTGGCATATCTGGTTTCTCTAAGATGAGAAACTTGTGTTTTTAATGAGTGGGTGGGTTTTGTTGGGGAAATGAAAAAAAATGTAAAATGATTGCTGTTGAGGGCCCACTGAGACTACGACCTCTACTGCAGCAGAGGACGAGACATGGGACAGGGCCGGAGGAATCACCGGAGGACTTGGTGGAACGACAGCACGAGGACGTCTCGAGGCCGCTCACAGCGGTCCACCCGCCTTTCTGGACGTGTCGGATTAGTTTTCCATTCATCTTGGCCCGCTCCTCAAGAAGTCACTTGAAAATTGACTGGAAAGGAGAAAGGCCGGGGACATGTAATATTATTTCTAAGTCATACTTTGTGATTGTTTTAGCTGCTTGGAGTGCAAGAAAGGTGCTGCTTCTACTGCAGAAACTCAAATACTTTGTTTAAAGCTTTGTGGTAGCAGCTGGTGTTTGGGGCAGGTCAAAACAAACACTAAGAATGATTTGCATTTAGTCTTTGTTCCCAAATCACCCTTCACACAGGTGATTTGTTTTCCTTTTTTAAAAAGGGGGTGAAAGTAACCACGGGCCCTCTTAAGGTGATATCTTAACATGATATTCAGGTAGAAATACATTGTTCAGTTACAAGTTGTCTGTTATGCAGACAAAGTAGTGTCAGTTCTGTAGGAAACCTTGAAATACAGTGAATCAAATACATGGATCAGGGCGTGCACTGAATTAATTCTGGATTATACAGACACTATGCATAGTTTCCTCTCTGTGGGTGCTGTGTTGGCTCGGAATCAGACGGCCAGCCAGGCCGTTCTGGCTGCATGGACGTGTGTTGAAGATGGACTGAACTTTGCTCATTTGTCATGCTTGTGTAGACTGTGTTGTGCTGTGTGTCAGTGGACCATGTTTTTGACTGTGAAACATTTTTATTTTATTTTTTTTCCCGCCCGTGCTAACCACTGTGTCAGTGTCTCAGCTTCGTATCTGCATATTGGAGAAGCTGCACAGTGTTTTGTTGTTATAAATGAATCTAATAAAACAATGTCATCCTTCATCTTAATGTCACCAGTGTTGCCAAAAGGATATTAAAGTCTTCTCCTCTGTCCCACACACGTTTGTTTTAATGTCGCACTGCTAGCAGAGCGGAGGCGGGGTTTCCTAAATATGTCTGTACCTTTTTAAGACAAACAGTGAGGCGGGTTGGTTTGAGGAAGTGAACACAACTGACTCTCGTTTCCTCCGCGAAACTTTTATTTATACCTGCAACTTGTACGTCGGAAAGGGGAAGTAAAAGCTGCAGATAGCCGACATTACAAGTGGACAGAGGTGGCCTGTGTCTCTTTCTGTCTCTCAGGTGGACACATTTTTCAGTCTGGTGCCCGCGCGGAGCCCCGAGCGAGAAACGTGGTAAGTGACAGTCATGTGTTGGTAAATGGTAATAAGAAGGGTGTGTTGTCAGGTAGCTGTGTTGGAAGTAATACCTCTTGCTCGGTTTGTTAGAATAGGTCGCTAATGTGCAGCTAGTACTCTTCAAGATACGATTCCAGATAAGTGTTACAGCAGAAGTCCCTGTAAGTATTGTCGACAAGAACAATGACAGTCGCTCAGACGCACTTTTATCTTACGAATACATGTTAAAGGGAGTTTGAAAGGCCGTGCTGGGGGAAAGTGAGCACGCGCAGTTTAAAGCAGCTATTTACAATATATTCCCCGCACCTGTGAGGAAAACGTGAATACCTGAAGCTCGACCTTCACCCTGGTTTATGGAGTCCTGTAGCCTACATGATTAGAGGCAAACAATAAGGGAACTGTGTTGCAGTTATTGTTAACATTTTGGAGAACATGTTGAGGGTCATATCCTCTTTTATAACTGTAGGTTATGGTTGTTGACTTAACATGAAGGGGGAACAAAAAACGCAGCAGAACATCAGCGTACAATGTCAATCACATACAAGATGGATTTATCAATCGGTATTTTAGCCATTTTTGACAAGATTAGCAACTGTACAAAAGTTATTTGGGGGGCGGGGCAGGGAGGCTAGTCTCACTTTTTTTGGGAGAGTAGGGGAGGATATTTTTCTAAGCCCTTATTTCTATTTTATTTGATATTAAATGTTAAAAAAAAAGTTCAAATAGTTCAAAACATCAAAAAGATGGCGCGCCGTGGAGGTGCGTTTCGCCGTGGACGGGGGACACGGGCTGGGGTGAAAACCTTCAGCACAGAGCTGCCTGTTCCCGGTTCACTCATCCGTGCCTAATAACCGTTTATAATTTATTTATAATACCTTGAAAAAGCATCTAAATGTAGTCTCACTAGTATGTACAGTAAGAGGTTTGACAGCCCTAGTCCCTACAGCTACCTCACAGGACTGATAATACAAAAACGTTTCCGTGATTGATTTGGATGGTTGCTTAATGTGCAGTGAACCGTCTATTAATCCGGCGTGCTGCTCCTTTTGGTCACTAGATGGAGGCATCTGATGAAGAAGAGTTGGTCAGGGATGCTGACCAGCTTGTAGCACCTCCTAATGGCGGCGTAAACGAACTGCTGGATGTGGGGCAAGAAGACCACATGCAGGGCGAGGTGAGCTCCCTGGTGCTGTGAAAGCCCTCACACCTGCAGGGTCTGTGATTCCCAGGTTTCTGGTGAAAGATAACGCACTTCTCCATGAGTGTGATCAAATTCCACCACCTTTGTTCTTATCAAACCGTTGCATGACCTTTTCTCCCCTTTTTTCCTCAGATGGAGGAGTTTCTGGGCCCGCAGGCAGAGTACAATGAGGAGGAGGAGGAGAGGAAGTACTACAGGAGGAAGAGGCTGGGAGTCATCAAGAATGTTCTTGCAGCCAGTGTTGGAGCCATGATTGTGTACAGTGTGTACATGGGTGAGTTTGATTGGAGAAAAGCTATTGAAATGGACAAACACACAGGCAGGCAGAGTTGCAGACACTCTTTGTTCTTTTAAAGGGATTTTTGTGTGTGTGTGTGTGTGTGTGTGTGTGTAAATGGTGTGTGTGCGTGCTACAGGCCTACTGCAGATGCAGCTGATCCTCCATTATGATATGACCTACCGTGAGGTGAAATACAGCAACCTAGGCCTGGAGGACATCGACCGCAAGATGCTGATGGGCATCAACGTCACGCCCATCATAGGCCTGCTGTACACCCCCATACTTATCAGGTAGACACACAAACACAGATGATTAATCCTTTCTTTGTATGTGAATGTTCTTGCTCTGCCTATATATATTCTGTATTTATCTCCCTGGCAGGTTTCTCGGTACTAAGTGGATGATGTTCCTGGCTTCGGGAATCTACGCACTCTTTGTCTCAACCAATTACTGGGAGCGTTACTACACCTTGGTCCCATCAGCCGTAGCTATCGGCGTGACCATTGTGCCGCTCTGGGCCTCCTTGGGAAACTATATCACCAGGTGAGAAACAGGACGTGGAAGAGTGGGTGGGTGAAGACGTTTCATAAGAAGCTGAAGCTCGACCTTCATTACATCACAGCACGCAGAGCGTCGACCAGCGTAGTTAGCGGAGATCTCAGTGGGTTACCGTTGCCGCAGGTCGTTGCTCTTACCTTCACTGCACCAAAATTATACCTGAACTTCAACTTCACTAACTTACAGTAACTGTTTCTCACCTTACACTACAGCTAACCATCTGTAATGCAGTGCCTAAAGATAACCACCTTTTATCCTGAAATCTAAACATAACTATTAGTATTGACCAGTTCTAATAACCATCAGAGTAAATCAGTGACATAACCATCACACTACAAGTCTCCAGATATATCACTTACTTTTATCCCCACGTAACCGATGAAGGTAGCCACATGATCAAGCAATAGTGGATTGTTGAGAAATTAAAAATACCTGAAAGCAGTATATTGGCTGATTTTCTTTTTTAACATACACTCACAACAAAATCAAACGTTTTCAATAAGATCCCTTAAATTTGATTATTTAAAAAACGTGACCAAGATATGTACTGAGTGAGACAATTTACAGTTGAAAAATTAACCTGTCATTGCTCTTTTTGGACAAACTACTGAATGTAATGATGACATGGCCCCATTTACCCGCTGTTCCTCCCACACCTTCTTAAACACAGGGCCGCGATAGCAGGTAATAAAGCAGCACCCTCCTAACAGCATCATGTTGGATATTCTCAACAAATGATTCATTTTAATTAGCACAAACCAGTTGACGCACAGTAATTCAAGAGCTGTTGGGACCCCTGGAGTTTTGGGGCCAGGAGCAGTTGCTCACTTTGCCTGGTTGGTAATCCAGCCTTGAATGGTGACACTGTTTCTAAATTACTCCTAACATGTCTTTGGCTTGCTTGTACTTCAATTTCTTGTTTCTTGTTTGTGGTTGGGCTATAATGCCGACATGTTTCAAATGGGTTAAAAAAGGCTTTTCAGGACATTAAACGTTCAAAAATGTCCAAGTTCAATAACACACTTCAGCCTGTTGCGTACACCTCCTCTGATGGGGTACAAATTGTACTTGCTTAACTAACAGATTTTTTTTTTTTAATTTAAGCAGGTAGTCTCATTGAGACCTGTGTACAAGATATAATGCTTAAACATATATAGTTTAATCATTGACAGACAATTCCCGCACACAGTTCGATATTCGTTTCACATTCAGAAAAGCAATTACAAGTAGGATTGCAAATACGTGTGTATAGCCTTTTAAAATCTTCAAGTGAGAGATTTGTTTCAAAGTCTGTGCTAACCATGTCAGTCAGTCAGGGCGAAACTTCAAAAAGGCATCATTATCCAAGTGAGTGTTTTCTCGTCTGTTCACAAAGAGGTGTAACAATAACGAATGCTTTCGATCCGTGCAAGGCTCAAAGAACAGTTTGCCAGGCACTTTGTTGAAATTCTGTTGAATTCAACTTTTGTTGAACAACTGTGCAGTGCTGTGGTTGTCAAGCTGAGATCTTTTCTGTCAGCAGTCATTTCTTTTTTGGTCATTTTGTAAAGCATTGTTTTGTTTTTTTTGTGATACCATGTTGCTCAGAAACACAATTCCCTCGGGCCAAATTCACTATTTTTCTAGTCCAATGCAAGTTCTAAGGCTCTCTTTTTTTCAAATCAAATCAAACTAATGATTCCTCACACCCCTACTCTGCACTGTTCATAGAACAGAGCCGGATCAGCACCTGATACACTGAGGCAGGGGTCAGTCATGCGATTGTGTTGACATATAGTAAATGCTCAGGTGAACGCATGCACACCCACACAGGCCTCAAATGAGCACACACACGCAGTTGTACATTATACGTATGTTTTTCAATGAATGTGTCTGCTCACACACACATGCAGGATGGCGCAGCAGTACTACGAGTACGTCAACTACAAAGAAGAGCACGTGCAGGAGCAGAAGAAGCTTCCTAAGGGAGCGTGCCACAGCTACATCATCGTCTTCCAGTCAGTCTTCAACATCATCTTCCATGTGAGTCTTCAGCCCCCTTTTGTTCACTAATGCCTCTATTCATTTCACGTTGTGTGCGGTGTTTAACATCGGAGAAGAAGTTTGTACAGCTGCAGAAACAAATGAGCATGAGTCCCTGTCTTCTTTCTCTTCCTCATCAGCTGAGTTTTGTCTTTGCGGAGTTCCCCATGCGTTTCATCCTCAATGGCTACCTGCATAAGAACGACCACATTCTCTGCAATGTGAAAGCCTGCGGTAAAGACACGTCACTTCACCTCCACTGATGCATGATTACAGACAAATAAGCGCAGGACAAGGAGATCAGAATCAGAATCAGAAATACTTTATTGATCCCCGTAGGGAAACTCTTTGTTACAGTAGCTCGTCTTTACGTCAGTGCACACAGGAGAAAGTACTAGAAACGATATCATACACTATAAACACTATAAAACAGGTCAGAAATAAATTAAGTATCATGTCGGTATAAGTATAAGATAAACTAAGTGTCAAGTACCAAGTGGGTTTACTGGTTGATGATGAACCTACAGTCTAATACAATGTAACTCCTTATGTAATAAATAATATTAATAAGCGGGGGTGCATGTACTGTCGAAGAGTAATTGAGGTATATAGTATCAGTAGCAATAAATAAGAAAAACTAACAAGGGAAAACTAATATTGCACGTAAGTAGAACACAGAATATTGCACAATTATTATTAATTATGGCGGAGATGTAATGCTCAATGTCCAGTTTAGTGACCTAGACATTGAGCATTACATCAGCGTTGTTCAGCCAAGCAGAAGCTATTGCTCTGATAACCCCCAAAAGCAGACAGACAAAGTTAGCGACTGGCTGGTGAACATAGTGGAAGTTGAGCATTTAGCAGCAAAACAAAGCTAAAAGAAGAGGGGATGTTGGACTTTTTTCAGCTTTTTCTGCTACTCCCAAGTGGCCGAAAATCAACTGATGCAGCTTTAAATGCTTGATTGTCTGTATTTCAAAATATCCCATTTTCATACAAATTTTGCAGTGTGCAAGTTCTGTTTTATTTCCCTAAATCAAGTTTGTTAAAAACAACAAAAAAAGCACGATCACACACTTTTCTTTTAAACTGCTGCTCTGTTAGTTGTCCATTCAGCTTTTTCCAATGTACATTTGAGCCACTTGTTGGCGCTTTTAATGTTTTGATGTTATTTCTATAAGCAGAGATGCAGTCTCATGTGTTAAACACACAGGACTGAAACCTGTTGGTTGCTTCTCATCACCTCCTTTCTAATGGCTGAACCTTCCTCGTCCTCTGCCAGGAGCAAATATCAGTGGCGTGATCCCCGGCTTCAACACCACTGTGCTGACCAACCTGCCTCGCTCCATGCTGCTCATCCAGGTGGAGAGTGTCCTCATGGGCTTCGCCTTCCTCGCCATGATCATCGTAAGATCAAAACTCCCCGACACACACGCACAAACACACACACGCATGCACACTGACTCCTTAGAATTCAGTGTGTTGGGCTTGTTTGTTGTTTAATATAAATCTGATTGTCTTGTGTCTGTTCTGCATTGCTCCACTCTGTTGTGAAGGAAGTTCTTGAGAAAGAAACAGGAAATGAAAGCTAGGTAGCAATGCTCATTTACTACTTACTAGAATTTTATACCAAACATTTAGCTGCTGAGAAACATTATATTGTTTACACATTAAACTATGTGAAGAAACTAAAACTCCGCTAAACTGTAATTTGCTCCCTGTTAATCCCTTCATCCATCTATTTCTTTATTTAAAGGACAGATTTAAATTGCTCCTACTATACAGCAAAAATAGAAAAAGTATCGGGTATATTCTAGAGTGCAAAGAAAAAACAGGAAACAGTTTAACGTTAGGGAGGAGTTACATTTCAAAGAAGATTTTAAACAAAAGTTTTAACAGCTTCTGGATTTATAGTGAAACGAATCGAATCAGTGTATTGTTAGATCTTTGTAAATACAGTAAAATTAGTACTTTTGTACATAACTAATTAAAATGTAGATTCTGTACAACTGATAGCTCTTATTTCTGTTATCTTGTAGGATACCAAACAAATCATGTTTTCCAAAATATATAACATCTATATGACTGTAAATAAGGGAGTGTATGGCAAACACATTTGCAAACACTTGCCTATTTACACATCCAGCAGACACAGAGCAACATGCTTCTGGCCAACTGACGAATACACTGTAAGTCCCGTGTTCACTCTCTGTGAATATTGGATTTGGTCAAAATAAGTATTAATTTGGAGTCGTGCCTCTGATGAATGTAAGTCCAGTATTCACCCTTCTTTTAGTTTTGTTTGGGTCTCATAGTGCACATGCGCCAACGTGCATGCTGCCTGTTGCCGTTGTAAGAGTTTCCCCTCGGAGATCAATAAAGTATTTCTGAATCTGATTCTGATTTTGTCTCCACGCTAAGCAAAATATCTGACTCTTTAGCTGCTAAATGCTCCACTATGTTCACCAGCTAGATGCAAACTTTATTTGTCTGCTGTTTCTTGTCGGGCACGTAGCATATAGTGGGCTTCAAGCTTTTTTAATGAAAACAGCTGCCTGCTGCTGGAAACGATGCTGATGAGAGCAGTGAGAGTGAACCAACATAATGAAGTTACGGGCTGTAAAACCAAAATAATGAGCTAAAAGACACTAAAACGCTCAGTAGAGCTGAGGGGAACTAGAGAGTTGGGTGATAATTCTTTGTGGATTTGTCATTACAAGCAACCCCTTTCACATAACACACAGTCATTTGATCAATTGTTAATATAAAAATATTGATTAGAGCAGCTTTAAACTGGGTACATTTATAAATTTTAGTTTGAGACACACTTTCTTAGGTCTGTTAGATATTTGGTAACGATTGAGTAAGAGCCGTATTATCCACAAAGCAATTCCAGTATAAAATTACCTTCCATTCATTTTCTAAACCGCTTAGTCTGTTCAGGGACGCACAGGGCTTGAACCTATCCCAGCATGCACTGGGCAACAGTCTATCACAGTGGTAGAAAACAGAAAAACACACTCAGATCATACAATGTAGAGCAATTTAGAAGGCTGGCTTGAGAAATGGATTGCTGTTGCTAATACTGCCCTCAGTAATTTAAGAGGGATACAAAGGCTTTCAAGTATTCCTATCTTATTCAGAGCTGTGTTTGCAGTTGGTTATTTTGTCCTACAGTGGGCTGGAAAAAACTGCCTTATTTTTCAGAGCAGAGCATGCACAAACCATGACAATCTTTCAAGATTATTCAAAATAAATTGATTGCTGTTTGCTGTTACTCACAGTTCCTTTTGCTGTGTGGTGCTGCCTACCGCCCGACAGAAGAAATCGACCTTCGCAGTATCGGCTGGGGAAACATCTTCCAGCTGCCTTTCAAACACCTGAGAGACTACCGCCTGCGGCTGCTTTGCCCCTTCTTCATCTACAGTGGATTTGAAGTGCTGTTTGCCGTCACCGGATTCTCCTTGGTACTGCGTTGTCAATGAAGTTTGTTGAACAGTAGAGTAGCTTTTACTTGCATTGCTTAATTTTGTTGGTGTCTTTGAGTAGTTTAAAATGTAAAATAATAAAACAGGACACATAAAGGAGCAGACACATGTTAGGAATAAGGACAGGAACAATAGAAAATATAACTTCTTTGTTTTTTCTTTTCCTCCCTCCACAGTCCTATGGCGTCTGCGTTCTGGGCCTGGAAAAACTGTGGCTCCTTATAGTCGTCTATGGCCTCTCCTGCTCTGTCTTTTCCTCCCTCTCCCTTTGCCTCCTACGCTTCCCACGCTGGCTGTGTCTGGTGGGGGGCGCTGCTGTGCATGGGGTGCTGCTGGTGGTTCTCCTGGCATGGTCTCTACCTTCTAATAAACCAGAGTATCTGGGCCCTCTGCTGGTGGTCTCTGTGCTGTGGGGACTCGGCACCGCCCTGAACAAGACTGGCGTCAGCAGTGAGTAACGTCTGCGGTCTGTACATACTCTACAGTAACTTTGTTCACACATGACATGTGTCAGCCTGAACTCCTCTCTGTGTGTGTCAGTTCTGCTCGGTATGCTGTATGCTGAGGAAAAAGAACGTCTGGACTTTGTCTACACCATCTATCACTGGTGGCAGGCCATCGCCATATTCATAGTTTACCTCTGGTCCAACCTGCCTATGAGGGTATGACTCTGTGTGTGTGTGTTTAGAGAATGTTTAATGTGTTTGTGCCTCAAGTATAGCACCTCTTAGAAAAGACTCACCATTTGATCCACATTTTAAAGGAAAAGTGCCTACTTTTTCCTTTCTTCACCCATTTTGTCTCCCTCTGTCAGGCCAAACTCTCCATCCTGTTGGCCATTTTATTGCTGGCCTGCTACTGTTATTGGGTGATGGAGCGTCGGCTGGCCAGGAAAGTGCCTTTCAGACTGCCTCGCATCCCTCGCCCACGGCACAAGGTAACCAATCACAGTCTGTCACAAGTGACTGCCTGAATCTGGTCAGATTTATCTTAGCATATTCATGCTGTCAGCCAAAGATTGAAGTGCAGCCTTCACAGCCCAAGAAGAAGGTATTCTAGTGTAGTATACTTAACAAATTGCAACAAGGAATTTAGTTACCAATGAAGCCAACTACAAATATTGATGTGATGGAAAGAAGCAACCAGAATCAATTTGTACATGTGCTGTTATGTTCATTTGTTTCAACATTATTACACTTTCAGAAATAAGCATTCTTTGCCAGTTTGTAACCTATTTGTTTTATATATCTAATTTCAAGTAGGAAGCCATAAAAACTTTAAACACTGGGTAAGCAGCTTTCCCTAGAATGAACAGGCTGCCCCATTTAATGACCTCTTTGTTTGATGTATAAATCGTGGGTATTTTATATAAACTCTACTGGTGTTCTCATGTGGGTATTTAGCCTATATGCCATCAAAGCTTAGACATTAAAGTAAATGCATTTTGCTTATTGTTACATCATTTAGATGTTTGAACTTCACTGTGTAGAAAGATGTATGCGTAGAGAAGGCTGATTTCACATTCATATGCTGAGGGGGAAAGTTTCTGTGTGCTCACCTTAAATCTCATTTTAAGACCTGTACGTATGATCATGATTTTGTGACATCACAACTACTTTGAAAGCCAGTCTTGATCTAATATGCAACTTACACAAGTGTGATGTGGAAACTTGAAACCTCCAGTGCACATAAACTGAGAATGACTTTTCAGTGAAGTAGACAACTTTTGAAATAAAGTTGGATGGATTTTTCAATGAGGGAGAAGAAGTAGAAGTAATTTTAAGAATATTTTTAAAGAGGTAATTGAACTTTTTTTTGTGGAAAACATCAGACACAAATTAGTAGTTATTATTTATTAGTATCAGTTTCCTGAAGCAGCAGACGGATACCGGGAGGCCAGAAGGGCTGCGGCTTCAGTGTGGAAGGAGCTTAGGGAGACTATGGAGAAGGGCTTTTGGTTGGCCTCAAGGAAGTTCTGGACAACCATCAGACGACTCAGGAAGGGAAAGCAGGCCTTGGCTCAGGCTGTGTTCAGCAGTGGAGGAGAACTGCAGACCCTGACTGGGGATATTATCAAGCAGTGGAAAGAGCGCTTTGGGCAACCTCTGAGCCCAACCAACACAGGCAGAGTTTGAAGAGTTGGGAGAAGCCTCACTCATATCACTGGCAGAGGTCTCCGAGGTAGTTAAGAAGCCAAGGCAAGGCACCCTGAGATGGTGAAGGCTCCGGAAATTGTTGGGCTGTCTTGGCTGATACTAGAGCTGAGCGATAAATTGATTTTATATTAATTAATTCGATTTTGTGGTTTAAGACGATGTTTAAAAATGAAAATTGATTTTCACTTTAAGTTTGGTAATTACGGTACAGAATCATCACCGCTCCCCTGAGCTCCCGTAGTTCATAGTGCCCCCCTGAGAGTTCTCTTCAGACACAGGTAAAATATCAACAGGGCAGCGTGCACTAATGAAAGTCATCTGGAAGTGTTTGGATTTTGCAGTGCCCGACCTCAAGCAAACCACTGTCCACTGTAAAGTTTGTTTAAAGTCTGTGGCAACTAAAAACAGCAGCACGACTAATTTATTCCAGCATCTCAAACAGAGGCATGCAGCTGAGTGGGAGAAGTGTGTGGCACTGCGAGTTGCACAAGACAGCAGCATCCCTAAAACACTTGCTAAAAAGCAGGTAACATTAGTGGAATAATTTCCCCATAGTTTCCCATATAAAAACAAGGGGCCCCAGTGGAAAAATTTATTAACATTGTAAATTGGGTGTGGTGTGATTTTATTTTTAGGCCATATCGCTATCCCTAGCTGAAACACCTCTTCAATGTTGCATGGAGGACAGAGACAGTGCCTGCGGAATGGCAGACCGGGGTGGTGGTTCCCATTTTTAAAAGGGGGGTTTCACACTCATCCTCCCTGGGAAAGCTTATGCCAAGGGGCTGGAAAGTAGGCGCCGACTGATTGTCAAACCTCAGATCCAGGAGAAGAAATGCAGATTCCCTCAGAGTGTCCAGTTTTGGGACCACACAGTTTCTTCTCTGCTCTTTGCAGATGATGTGGTTCTGTTGGCTTCATCAGACAGTCATACTGGGGCCGTTTGAAGTCGAATGTGAAGTGGTCGGGATGAGAGTCCAGCACCTCCAAGTCTGGGGCCATGGTTCTCTGCTGGAAAATGGTGGATTGCTCCATCTGGGTTGGGAGTGAGTTGCTGCCCCAAGTAAAGGAGCTCAAGTATCTCAGGGGCCATGTTCACGAGTGAGGGTAAAATGGAGCATGAGATCGTTAGGCAGATTAGTCTGCCATCAGCAGTAATACAGGAGTTGTACCAGACCGTTGTGGTGAAGAGGGGAGCTGAGCTGGAAGGTAAAATTTCCGATTTACAAGTCGATCTACATTCCAACCCTCACCTTTGGTCACGAGCTTTGGAAAGTGACCGAAAGAATGAGATCGCAGATACAAGTGGCCGAAATAAGTTTTCTCCATAGGGTGGCTGGGCTCACCCTTAGAGATAGTGTAAGGAGCTCAGACATGGAGCTGGAAGGGAGCTGGAAGTTGAGCCGCTTCTCCTTTGTGTTGAAAGGAGCCAGTTGAGGTGGTTCGGCCATCGGATCAGGATGTTTTCTGGGCGCCTCCCTTTGGAAGTTTTCTGGGCATGTCCAACTGGTAGGAGACCCAAAACTCACTGGAGAGATTATATATCTCATACACCACCTTGGAATCCCCCAGGAGGAGATGGAAAACGTTGCTGGGCAGAGGAACATCTGGACTCCCTTGCTTAGCCTGGCCCCGGATAAGTGGCACAAAATGGATGGATAGAACTGAAACAAGTATATGATTATTCATTTAGTCATTTGATAGTCAACTAGTCGGCACAGCAACTATTTAGATAATAATAATATTAATTTTAATAGTTTCTGACATACTATAGACCAAGCGATTAATTTATTAATCAATAGTAATTGAGGCGAAAGAACCAGAGAACCATGTTCTTTGATTTCTAGCTGTCAAGAGATCTTCTCCTTATAGCTAAAACAGTCAACCCAGCAACTGATTTAAACCTGACAGTCTAACAGTCACAGCTTTGCAGAAGATCAATATACACTGAGCACCAGATATCTACAATTTTTTCTTCAATTCTACATGAGGTAAGTGGGTTGTCTGGAGCAAACAATGCTTTTGCATTCAGCATGTAAATGCTTTATTCCCTCCAGGAAACTCTCTTATCTCGTGCAGAAATAAAGAATTATCTATAGAGATCTGGTGTCTGGTGAGATTTGAACTCCTGCAGACAGTGATTTGTCCCGCACTCTACCAGCCCTCTATGGAAGAAATCCTTCAGCTGTGCGGGAGTGAATAAAGTATTATTATAGTCCGAGCTTTATTGTCACATTTAACAGATTAAAAGGTGAGTGCAAATGCATTTTGACTTAAGATCGACTCTCTTTCTTTCCTCAGTTATCAATATAATATACGTATCATTTGTTTCCACAGGTCAAAGGCTACCGCTACCTGGAAGAGGACAACTCAGATGAGTCAGACTCTGAGAGAAGTGAGGAGGATGAGAACAGGGAGGATGAAGAGCATGTGGCGGAGGAGATGGGAGCAGAGGACAGGGAGGAAGGAGGCCAAGGCGCAGTGGTCCAGGAAGCTGACTCACCTGGAGCCAGGAGGAGAGGGGCAGAGGGTCACCGCCGCAGACGGGAGGACGCCCATGTGAAGGAGGGAGAGAGGGAGGAGCGTGAGGGAGGATGAGAGAGGAGAAAAAGGAGTAGAAATGAGGGGAGATGGTTGACAGATGACAGATATACAGAAGAGGAAGAGAGTTAGAGATGCGCTGGATGCTGTTGTGTTCATGACCCCATTCATGTTTTTACAGATATTTATTCTTGGTGTTTTTCTTACATACTACACTAAACAAAAGCATTTTCTTTTTTTTGCAAAAGCTTTAATTGAAAAGCTATAATGACAACAGTGATCCAGAAGGGTACAAAAACTGGGAATACTATATTGCTATTTAACAATAGGTATGGCAATCTTAGCAGGTAGCACACATTGGATAAAACACGACTACAACTCAATACAACAAGAATACTTTTGTTTGGCTTCTGCTGCAGTTTGTGGCTCCTATTTCCCGAATGTGCCGATAATTACAGAGGGCATTGCAGTTGCTTTTGTGCTTCATCAAGAAGAAAACATATTCTGTGACATATAAACTGGTTTCGTGTTATAAGAGTACTTATCTGAAAAGAAATAACTAAAAGTGACAGAAAAAGAAATGAGGAATTGATTTTCTAAGTTCATCCTCAGGGTGGAGTGCGTTTTGATGGAGTCATTTTTAGAGAGCCCGGTCCTGCTGGATGTGAACAGGGTTTACCTTCAACCCCTTTTCTTAGAGAAAACAAGCTAACTCAAGCTGTTATCAGAAGCTCAGACACGTGTCTGTTGCCTGATGTATCTCTTGGCAGGAGTTAAACATGCTTTTTTGCAGAAGTTGAATATGAATATGAATGTATAGATATATATGTATAACACAATATGTAACAGGCACCAGCGGTCAGTCATGTATGACCAATGCCCATAAGGTATGCATTTTGGTAAATGGTGTCCTCAGGGATATTATAATTACTAATAAGTGGACTCTCTCCATTGTTTTTAATAAAGTGATCTACAACACAACAATAAACAAGATTCTACAGCCATGCTAGCAGCTCTACAAGGAGCCGTGATGTCAGCTAAATACTCACATTGTTAGCATGCTAATGTCAGCATGCTAACATGCTAACAGTTTCAATGGTAACATGCTGACGTTTAGCAGGTATAATGTTTATTATGTTCACCATCTTAGTATAGCTTGTTAGCATTCTGACATTTGCTAAATGGCACTAAACACAAAGTACAGCTGAGGCTGATGGGAATGTCCTTAGTTTTGCAGATATTTGGTCATAAACCAAAGTATTGGACAAACTGAAATTTTAACCTAATGGTGCTAGATGACACTAGAAAGTCAGGGGATCACCAAAGTTATTAAAATGTATTTTGAGGTGGACATGAATGTCTGTGCCATTTCATAGTTGTGCAGACATTTCACTCAAACCTACAAATGTCAACCTGCTGGTGGCGCTAGAGGAAAATTCAGAGAATCACCAAAGTCATTAGGATTCATCACCTGGGGACCATGAATGTCTGTACAAAATTTCATAGCAATCTACCCAATATGTGTTGAGATATTTCAGTCTGGACGGACCAACATTGCAATCCATTGAAACTGCACACATATCAGACTGTCCGCATGCCCTTAGAAATCCTGTAAAATACTGTACTGTAAAATTTTTATTAATTTAAGGCCTCAAAAAGTATTAAAAGGCCTTCCATACAGTTATTAGAGATCTTACGTTGTCATGATGTGAAAACAGCTTTGTTTGTGCTGAATTTTTCACTGAATACATTTTGACATGTCAGCAGGAAAAGCACAGGTATTAATAATAAAATAAATGATGGCTGAATTCCTGCTGTGGGAGGAAGGAATAAAATCCACATTCTCTAGGATATTTAGCTTTTTGTCCTACTTGATGTTGCACTTATGAAGTTAATTTATGTAACTGACGTACACAGTGTGACACTTTGTTGCTGTGGTCACAGGAATAAACTTT
Organism: Siniperca chuatsi; assembly: GCF_020085105.1. NCBI lineage: Eukaryota > Metazoa > Chordata > Actinopteri > Centrarchiformes > Sinipercidae > Siniperca > Siniperca chuatsi. The sequence goes on along the minus strand of NC_058044.1, from coordinate 27,664,648 downwards.
GTATGTCTCTCTTGATTACACCTGTACATTTAACTAAAGATTGTGTTGGAAGTTCACTGCTGCTGTCTGTTTCTCTTGACTGGTGGGTGGTGTGATGTCAAAGCCACTGACTTTATATTAAGAAGTGACAGCCAAACACTTATCGCCATGGAAACTTTAAAGTACGACCAATGCAACGAATAGCAAGATTAAAATAATGTTTCATTGCAGGTATTGTGACAAAGTACATTTACATACCCACATATTTATAAATGTAGACTACATCATTGAAAACTGCTTATGTCTTTTACTTATGTAAGAGTAGAAATACTATAATGAACTTGGAAAAGAAAACAAGTCAAAGTAAAGGTTCTGTGTTCAAGCTGTAAAAGTATCAGAAATAAGCATCACTTTCTAGTGTTACTGATGCATTCACTTTAAGTATTAGGTTGTATTATTCCAAATACTTAAGTTGTGGTTGTTCTAACCAAACAAAATGCCAACGGGTCATTAAGCTGCATCATTTTTCAGTCTATGTGTTTTGCATTTAAAGCACTATGTCCTTGTGCTGGTTTAACTTTCTGCAGGGATTCTGAGATGCTGGGCCCTGGACTAAAAGAGTGAAGTTTCACCAAATAAGAAATACTCAAAACATGTACTGCAGTAAATGTACTTTGCACACAACTTAGTGCATTTTTATACGGCAGAATTCTAACCCATAAAAACGTTTTTTAAGGAATAATTTCTACCTTAATAGTTTCAGACATAGGCTGGTATGTGATCAGCTTGTATTGTTCAGTGGCCTTTCTTTCTGTTCTCTCAGCACTGAAATTGCAGCGGCTCTTTGTGCGGAGGGACACGTGTTCACTCATCGATGAACTGACCTGTAAAAACATTCTCTCTGCCCGCGTGCACTCACACAGGAATTACAGAAAGGACTTCTCAGGTTCTTATTCTGAACTTTATTTCACTTGTTTCACTAAAACTAAAAAAGAGCATTAACAGAAATATGAATGTGAGCTGGGATAAAGAGGTAGCTGCTACATCACTGTTGGTTTGTGTTGTAGTTGCGGTCTTGACAAATGAAGCTCAGAACCAAACCTAAAGTTCAGGCTTTTGGCTCATAGTCAAGCCCCTAAAGCACAGCGTCCAGGTATTAGCTTGAGCCGTTGCTGTTGCCAATGCTGATCTGTTCCCTCTCAGTGCCTGATGCGTCTGATGGACTGGATCTTTGGAGTCTGGCAGTGGGAGCCCCAGTTCCTCCAGTATTGGTAGTCTCCGCTGTGTCTTTCACACTCCATGATGTACTGCTGGCCTCTGTAGCCCGGGTACTCATAGCACACAAAGCTGAAGAAAGACAGAGGCAGGAGGAGGAGGGAAAGTAAGTAAGAAGAGCTGAATTCAATTGTTATGAGTTGCTTTACATAAAGAAATCCGATGGTTCGGGCTCAAGAAGAACATTTAAGCAGGAATTCAGCGTTTTAGGGATTAAAAAACAGATGCAGCCCATAAAAGAGAGAAAAAAAGCAAAGACACACTGAGAAGAGCCACCTTGAGAGTAAAGTGTGAGTGTGGTTACAAGTGTGTCAATGAGGGTTTTTGTTGCTTTGGGACATGATATGCCTCCTGAAATGTCTGAACTGATATAACTACATTATGGACGTCTGTAAGTTTACTTTGTCCTGTTTAATTCTTTGGTACTGAATAGGAATATTTTCTACTCCAATCTCCCCTTTCTGCTTGTGTTTTTCTCTTGAAAACCCTCTGACACTTCTTTATGATAAAGAGCTATCATTCAAGTCGAACTAGAACGCGTTGGGATGAAGCACTGACTTACGCTCCACACTGCACGTGCATGGAGCCCACCTCGGGCCTGAACCAGCCCATGGCCTGCAGGGAGGGGTAGTCGTCGCACAGCTCGGTGCTGCGGCCCATGAAGTTCTCCCTCTCAAAGATCATCATACGGCTGCTGTGGTGAGACTGGGGGGGGCAACAGAGTGTTAAAGTTAGCGTTAGGCCTGTCAGACAGACGTACAGAGTGAGCAGACATCTGGCACTGAGTTGTCTCATTTCACTTGCTGTCTGGCTTACTGTTCTGATCACTCCCTCCTTCTGTCACTCACTATCTTCTCGTTTCCATTCGCCCTTTCCATTCTTGCTCTTTCACTCCCACTTCTCTTTTCCTCTGTCTTATTTTAGCCCTCCCCTCCTCTGCAGGTACTCACAGCACAGTAGATGGGGCGAAAGGACATGAAGCGCTCAGTGTGGTAGGACAGGGAGCCACTGTAGGCGTCCCAGTTAGGGTACTCGCCCCTCTCCAGGATGAACTGCTGGCCCTGGAAGTCATGGTGCTCGAAACCCACCCAACTGGACGCATGAGCGGAAAAGGTGAAATAGTCAGACGGGTGAGTAAAAATGGTAAACAGTGTTGTCTGAAATCAGTCTGAACATAAAACAGACAGATGACAGGTGACATTAGACGGGGTGAGAGGTATATAAAAGCACACAAGAAGAGTTTTAAGGTTTTTGGCCAGACAGCAAGTGACATGTTCTTGCCAGGGTGCAAAGAGAAGAGTGAATAATACTTGGTGCAGGTGGAGCGTACTGGCAACTTCCAGACTGTCCTGGATAATCAGTTCTCACCACATTTTATACTCAGAATTAAGAATAAATGCCATCTTTGGAGTCCAAATGGAAGCACAAGTACAGGAGGATCTTGTAGAATGATCAAATCTTACTTTTGGTCATGCACATAATCCTTTGTTGGAGCATTTTCATAATCACTGAACAAAGCAATCATGGAAAAAACAACTGAAGAGAACAAAATAGTAGAAAAAAACTACTAACTACTAACCTACCACCTACTTCATTAAGGTGTGTTCAGACCAAACACGAAGTGAATCTTTCGCGCAGCGCAATCAATCCAAAGACGCAAATTCATGGGTGATGTCAATAGATGTGAAAAGTTTGCGTGACGCTGTTTCACGAAAGCCTATCAGCGTTCTCCTGACGTCACCGAGAATCAAAAATCAAATACTGCATTACAAGTAAAGTCCTGCTTTCAAAATTGTACTTAAATAAAAGTATGAAAGTATAAGCAACAAAATTTACTTAAAGTAAAGTAAAAGTACTCATTAGGCAGAATGAGTCAGTGTCAGTGTTATATTATTGGATCTAATGGAGCTGGTGGAGCTAATTTTATCTGCTTCATATACTGTTGGGTAATTTAATCTGTGACAATGCATCATATTTTATAACCTTTTCCAACAAGTCCATATGTTTTGTAAGTAGAATCCTAATCTGAAAAGTAACTAGTAACTATAACTGTTAGATACATTTAGTGGAGTTAAAAAGTAAAAAATATTTGATTAGATTAGAAGTATAAAATACCCTAAAATAGAAATACTCAAGTAAAGTACAAGTACCTCAAAAGTATACTTAAGTATTGTACTTGAGTAAATGTACTTAGTTACTTTCCACCGCTGATAATACCCCAGGATGTTTCTTCAAAACTTTAATTTTCATTGTTGCTTATTTAGTCATGAATATGTTATCAAGATTAACTTAATATTTGAAACCAAGGTTTTCAGAGGCTTTAAGATTGAATGTAATTAGTTACCAGTGTGAAACCTGGACCATAGAAATAGATAGTAACAGTATATAGTATAATATTAGGTACAGGTTTAACGTTATTTTTAACAAGCTAGTCCCAATAGATAGTTCTCAGAGCAGTTTGGAGTTTCTAAAAATGTTATAATGCTTTTCATCAGAGGGATTTTGCTCTTTTCCTTCGCATACACTGTATGAGAAAAAGCAGTGTCAGATCATTTTATCAAAGGAATAAATATACTCATGTGGCCTTAAATGATCCACTGCTGACCAATGATAACTGCCGACCATGGGTGAGGCACGTACGCCAGCTTTGAATAGCCTCCACAAAGTGAAACTCCTGCAGTGTAAATGGCTTTCAGACTGGGTAAAAGAACCCGTTAGCTCAGGTGATCGCGATAAAACTCTGTCTCAGTATTTCATCTGAAAAAGGAAGCTGTGGCAAAAAGAAGACGGCCTCCCCACTGCTGCTTGTGTTGGGTGCACCCTACATGTAGGACAGAGTGACCTCAGAGGTTTAGTGGGAGCCTGGACACTACTTCCTCTCATTATCTCTCTACCTCCGTCTCACAGACACACACACACACACACACACACACACAGAGTCAGTCAGCTGTCCACAGAGACTTGCAGGCGTACAGGCTGTGTGACTCACGCTCCACTCTCCACTCGGATGGAGCGGATGTTGTCCAGGCCGCAGTTGTGGATGTTGCAGCACTCGGAGGTGAACTCCATACACTTGCCCTGGAAATGCTCCTGCTCAAACACAGTCACCTGCACACAGGGGGAAGACAGGGGCAGACATGAGGGTGTGTACTGTATGTGTGTGTATATATCTGTGTTGATGAGTGTGTGTGTGTGTGTGTGAATTCACCTTAAAGAAAGGGGCTGTACCCATGCTAGGGAAGTACATGGGTGAGGTCATGTGGGTTTTAGTGACTCTATTCATTGCTGAAGTGGGACAGAAAAGAAGAAAAACAAAGTACATGAATCAGAGAAGGGGTATAAATGTACGAGTAATAGCAAATTTAGATTTATTGGATAACAACAAAAATATTTGTCGTTAAGTGTGAACTTTAAGTGACTTTAAGTAGTTTCCATTTGTTGTAACTAACAATGTTTACCTCTATATTAATGAAGAATTTTACATTCAACTTCTCATGCAGCCAATATGTTCTAAATAAAAAGCTAGCAACTAAAATGTCTGGTTTAGGAGAAGCCAAAACAACCATTTAACCCAATAAAACCATCCATGGGAAAGTTCAGTCATTTTCCCGCTCCTGCTTACCTGGATGCTCTCCGCTCTCCTCGCGTTCCTCACACACCAAATCCTCTTTACGTAGACTTTTGTCTGAACCTGGCGCTTCTGTTTTATACCGGCGTCCACGCGGGAATCTCGTGCTCGCGCGTGCGCGCGTGTCGCCCCTCCATGCTAATGATGTGAACGAGGCGCGTTTGTCAAGTGTGAATCTCGCCCGAATTCAGGATAATACTTCCGGTTAGAGTCTTCAAAATTAAGCTCTGTTGAACACTATAACACCTGTACAGTGTGTTACAATGATTATTTGAAGTAATACAGAGTAAGAAATTGAAAAAGGAAAATACAATCATAATAATCATACAGATAATATGATTCTCATGTTATCAAATTTTACTTTGTCCTTAAATGAACTGTTCCATGAGGCACAGTTCCTAAAAATGATAACACTGAATCCTTTAATTATGTGTTACAGGCAGGCCTTCATCTCATTCATAATTGTTTAGGCCTACATATGTTCTGCTATTCTTTATATACGCTGCTGCATAGCCGAGCTTAGTCAGTTAGGCCAATTGATTAGATAACCGAAAATTCATCAACTATTGTGATAATCGATTCATTAATTTTTAGGCAGAATTCCGTGGTTCCATGGTTCCAGCTGCTTCTCGTTGACATATAACACCATAAATTGAGTAGCCTATCTTTGAAGTCATTTCATAGACTAAACAATTAATTTATTAATCTAGAAAATAGTCGGCAGATTGTTATCAGTGAAATGTGCCAAAAGGAAGCCCAGTATTCGAGTTACATGATGTAAGGCCCTGCAGTTAATCAATAAGGAAAATAATTAGCAGTTTCAGCCCTATTTCAAATGCCATTTCAGAACTAATAAGGTTCTTATTTTGAAGGAAAAGTGAGGACGAGTTCCGGTATTCCTCTGGCTAACTGTGACCAACTTGACCCAGGTGAGAGTGACCTCTCCTGCGCCCCTCCGTGCTCATGTTTGTGCGTGAAAAACGGGTTGTGTGTGTGCGCGCGCCGGCGAGCCTGCCGCTCAGCGCTCTCTCTTTGTAACCCTATGCGGCCTGTCGACTCAGCAGATCATATACAGCGCAGAGGTGAGGGTGGGGAATGCGAGGCTGTTGTCGGTCTATTCGTATAGGTCAGCAGTGCCATCGTATAGAGCAACAATGGCTGGGGCTATAGGCAGAGAATGAGGAGGATTTGGAGGGCCATCCGGGGAGCCCGCTTCAATGGTGGCTCCCAAAAGTCGAGGAAATTGGGACAGAGGAATTAAATTAATGATGATGATATTTATTATTGAATAATAACAATATGGTAATACGTTCTCTTAAAATAAAAAAAACATAGCTAGAAAAGTGGTTCAGGACAATATTTCTTGTGTAATACCCCCCACACACACACACACACACACTTTGTTTCTCCACCTGTGTCACATCCATAGAACCTTTTTGCACTGATGTTGTTTTAATGTAAACCCCCTAGGCCATCCCTTTGGACAATGGGCCACAGTTGCCACAGCAACGTCCCCCATAACCTCATCTGGTCCTTGGTCCTTGACATCCTTCATCTAGAGAGCACATGAGGAGGCTGGCACCAAGTTCCCCTTAACATGTCCCCCGTCATACAGGCAGACGCACAAAGACACACTCACATGTCTACACACACACACACACACACACACACACACACACACACAGGCAGTTGCCACATCGAAGGACACCAAAGTCAATCAAACCTTTACTGAACTGGAAGGTGCACTCCGGATATTGATCAATGGGCATTTTGTAGAGCATGTTTGATTAGAGCACATGGAAAATGCCATTGTCGTTTGTTGGCTCTATTTCATCTTTTCCGATCAGATCTTCTTATTACTCCAGCTGAGCATGTTTGGTCTGGTTTTATATACTGTGAGGGGCCGATACAGATTGTGTAGCTTGGATTGCCCATTGTAAAAACACTGATCACCTACAAAAACAGTAGGACCACAATGTGAAATTATGTAGTTGTGTTCCTGTCATGTTTCCAGCTGTGCCAGATGTGAATGTGAAAGATGGAATAGTCCTATACCATGCATTCCAAGGATATTTATGCAGGATAAAATATGTTTTCATGGTTTATAACCTTCATATATGGTGCACTGCAAATATTCTATATGTGATTCATCTTTGGGTGATCAGTGTCCAGAATGGCTTGGCATTGTTTGGAAAGTTTATTAATGAACAAAATCCAAGGACTTAAAGTTTTCTACTTAAAGATTCTTAAATCATAATACACATTCCTTTATTTGCATTATTGTTTGTCACAGTTTTAGGAATGTAATTGTTTTAAATGGGCAAGCATATCATTTCTTTCATGTCTTTCAGGGCCGTTTCTGTTGTCCTCTATGTGAATGTTTTATATCACCTGTGTGTGTTCTTATGCCACAGTGTGTATTATTATGCTCAAGAAAAAGAGAAAATATATCTCAAGAAACTTCCTGATTAAAAAACGGTTTACCTGATAACACACTTCCCTTGCTTATGCATCGTAACTTCTATGATCTGTGATGTGATTTAAGAGAGTCACACACTCTGACACTTGCGTATCCTCACTCCCTTTTCCTCATCTGCTCTGAGAAGCGTTTTATCAGCTTGAATGTCTTTTTGGATGGTGGACTTTGACTGAATCCAGTCAGTGAATCCAGTCCAAAGTGAAGGACCTCAGTCTGTCCTCCAGTCTCGGCTAGGGGACGGAGAACAGGGAGGACAAGGATGCATAAATAAGAGATGTGTCCCAGAGTGCCCACTTAACTTCCCCTTTTTCTGCCTTCATGTGACTCTCAGCAGTGACTGAGGACGTCCCACAGTCACTGAGAGGGAAGTGTGTGATTCACCCCTTCACTCCGTCCCCCAGTGACCTTTCACTGATGCTCACTTGAGCGCGAGGATTTGAGGAAATTTAAATGGCAGGATTAATGAGGCCGACCGCAGTCTCCAAGACATGAACAGTTTCACCTCAGGACCTGCTGCAGCCCTTATGTCCTTCCTGTCCTCATCTTCACATGTGAAACCTTGATGTCACACAACACGCGCCCTCGCCTGAGCAGCCATGTTCGGAGCTACGCTCGGCCGGTTTGCTTGTTCCCTCGTGTGTGCTTTGGAGTAAGCATCTCATGGACTTTCCTCTTGGAGCTAACGCCCACCACATTATTTTACCCACCCACACAAGAAAAGTGGGGCTTTAATTTAATAGCTTTCTCCCACTGTGATGAAGAGAGAGATTCAGATTGTTGCCCATGCACACTCTCAACCTCTTTGCTCACCCAGAGGTGGAACAGAGAGGTTATTGCTTCTCACAGTTTATTGCTTTTCCTGTTATTATTTGTCCCAGCGCCTCTTGATTACAGCACTGAAAGGAATATGAGTGAATAATTCTGTGACAGGCTCTTAAATGTGAACCTGGTCAGCCTGGCTGTCATTATTATGAAACTGCTATTGGGGTTAGGGCTTACAAATAGACTTTGTCTATAACAGCTGACTGAAGAAACAGTAAACTCACTCACTTCATGCTGACTGCACTCTTTTTACTTCATGGATTCATGTCATGATCAAGTTTTTACAGAGTTATTTTGTGTTTCATCAAGCCTGAGGCCAAATATACAATGAGTTTCAGTGTGTCACATTTGCTTCCTCGTATTCTTCTCTTCTTTCAACCTATATGTCTCTGCCTCTGTCTGTCCCACAGTCTCTCTCTCTCTCTCTCTCTCTCTCTCTCTGCCTCTCTCTCTCTTTGATGATGGGGGTATTTCTATTCTGTGGGGGCTGTGAGCTCAGCGAGTTTGTTTCTGTGTCTATAATCCCCTCTCTCTGGGCGCCAGCATATAAAAGCGGCGAGGGGCCTGGCACACTCTCACACAGACCACCAGTCTCAGCCCCGAGTCTACTCCTTTACGCACACACTGCCACAGGTAAGACAGTGGACAAACAGAACGAGAAAAGATAAGACAGAAGGGAGGTAGACAGTAACCTGATGTAATACCTGACAATGAGAAAAGTTTATTGTAGCTCGAACTCAAGCTATGAAAGTCAAACATTGCTGGTGAAATGTGAATTTATTTCGCGCAAATCCAGTTTCTGTCAATAAATGCACTATGGCCTGTTTAAGTCTCTTATATTCAGAATAAACATTAGAGTTTATTCCGAGTATAAATTGTGCTAAACCAAATGCTTAAATCCTGACTGGTAGAACCTAAAATATAAATCTGCTCCGTTTTCAATTTCAGGCTCAAAACTGAAACCAAACCAAAAGTTTGATTTTAAAAATCTCTTTATGTGTATGTTATATTCACGTACAGTAGCTTTGTTTTGGTGATTTGCAAAGAATGAACGCCTGTAAGTAGGATTTACTACATTTTCTTTTTTACAGAGGACTTCATTTTGAGTATTTTGATGGTTTATTGATGGAAAAAGTTTGATGTTTTATACTATAAATATCAGTGTGAAGCAGAACAAGTGACTAGATAGTTATTTGTGTGGTGAAGTTGGATCTGAATTCAGCTTTGTTAGGGATTGTATGAAAATGATCAGGAGTGGGGTGGGAAGGTCAGGAAAAGGGAGTGTTATTTGTTTTTTTCTTTTTGCTGAAGGGAGGACTTCTATTGTGCAATTTGGTGGCTATGTGAATTATTATTATTCCATTAACATATGAATTTTAATTGAAGTATACCATCTTAAATTATTGGTGCACTTAATAATTGTTAATAATATAATAGTTAATAATGCCAAAATGATTGGTACCAATTTAATTGTTATATTACTTTGAGATATTGTGTTACATTATTTTGAGATATTATGTCAAAAGAAAATATTAGCTGGAGAGGGTTTTGCTTTGAAATAACTGAAACATAATGTTTAATGTTGAACAGTAAAAGAGTAAAAGCTATTAAAGTTTATTAAAAGTGGCTCAAAGCATCTGCTTTACTCTTCTCAGTCATCATGTCTGGAGAGAAATCCAAGTCTGCTTCCCAGACTGATGGGAAGGCGGCTCAGAACAAGATGTCTGAGATGGGCATGATGTCCTACAAGGTACAGTACACGCACACACACACACACACACACACACACACACACACACACACACACACACACACACACACACACACACACACACACACACACTACACCCCACATGTATAGCAGATGATGATCAAACATTTACAAATATACCATACAGTCTTTTTCACACGTGTGTAGCAGCTGACCTCACACCAACAGTTTACCTTCTGGGCTGATGTGTATTATCACGACCTGTTGGTTCTTATAGCTCAGTGAGGGGGTGGGCGACAACTAGAACTGACAGAAAAATACCATGTGAGCCTTCTGTGCATTGTAACTGTGGAGAAAGCTGTCATAACGCTTCATTTGTACATCTCTTTTTACGCCTCTTTCTTGTTTAGTCACTTTCTCACCTCTTTAACAGTCTTTCCATCCTATTTCTACTCTCCTTGAATGTTACCTTTGACTTCTGCGACCTCCCTTCTCACTCCCATTCTCATGCTCTTTACCCCAACTATGCAGATGTGTGTGTATGACCAGGAGAACTTCCAGGGCCGCTGTATTGAGATCAGCGCCGAGTGTATGAATGTGTGTGACATGGGAATGGACAGGGTGCGCTCCCTGCGTGTCGACTGCGGACCGTAAGTAGCTTGTGCATGTATAGCTCCACGTACACACCCACCCACACATGCAAGTAAACATACCATACCCAACACCCACACTCCTCTGAGCACAGAGCAGGTGATTTCACAGTTGTACCTCACCATCATGTGACATTTCACACTTCGCATTTTAGGCATTTTTATCCAGTGATTTGCAGAGAGTGCAGCTGTAGAATGTAATGAAAGTATTGCAATGATCACGTAACAAAGTAAGGACATGAGCAAATAATTGCAAATCAAAAGAAGAAAGGAGAACAGTGACACTGGTAGTTCACCTGGTAGAGCACGCGCCCCATGTACAAGGCTGAGTCCTTATTGCAGCAGCCCTCTCCCACATTTCCTGTCTCTCTTCAGCTGTTCCTATTAAATAAAGGCAAAAATTAAATAGATGGTTTTTTGTTTAAAATGTCTTCAGCCCAAGCCGAGATAACCCTGATGACATCATCAGGGTAATTGATCTTCATGTGCCTTCAAAAGGCAATACAACGATTGTCCATCATATGTAGAGCTCATCACCTTCCTCCCCTCCTCAGCTTTGTGGGCTTTGAGCAGATGAACTTCTGTGGTGAGATGTTCATCCTGGAGAAGGGCGAGTACCCCCGCTGGGACTCCTGGAGCAACTGTCAGAAGAACGACTACCTGCTGTCCTTCAGGCCTGTCCGCATGGTAAACCCCCTGTCTGTTTGACCACTGGCAGCTTATATCCATGCATGTAGTTTGCGCTAACTCTTCTTCATTTTCTATCTCACCTCATCTCAACTCCCCCCCCCCCCCCCGTCTTCTAGGACCCTGAGAAGCACAAGATCTGCCTGTATGAGGTCGGCGAGTTCAAGGGACGTAAGATGGAGATCATGGACGATGATGTCCCCAGTCTGTTTTCCTATGGTTTCACCGACAGAGTGGGCAGCATCATGGTCAGCTGTGGAACGTGAGTACTGAGGCAACATGTTATGAGCATTTTCTTGTCTTTTTTCGGATTAAATAAACCAGATATAACATGCTAATGAGTGAGTTTTAGAGGTGCTGGTAGGTTTTGCTAGACCGAAGAGGCTCTTAACTTTTTCTCACTGTTTCCAGTCTTTATGCCAGGCTAAGCTAACCAGCTGCTGGCTGTAGCTTCATATTTAGCATACAAATTAGAGAGTGGTATCGATCTTCTCATCTAACTCTGCAGGAAAGCGAATAAGCATGTTTCCCAAAACTATTCCTTTAAACATCAAGAAGACCTGCCTCTGTTTTTTTATGTCTGACTACGGAGCTGTAAGTCAGCTATCTCAAATCCTTTCTCCTTTTGCAGCTCCCAGTTGTCAAATCATACATTTTTCAACAGTGCCGGCTACAAACAATACACCCTGTTTTTGCAACAGCTCCATGTACTGCGGCAGAATAGTTTACGCATCTGTGTCGTCATTCTCGAACTAGGAGAAACAGCAGCATAATCACCAACTATCTGAGTGTTTTTGTGGGAGCGAGTTCAGCAATAGAAGCTTTTTCATCAGCAGCTAGCCGAGGGTGTCATGAACGTCAGCAGCTCAGTCTCTCTGTCTGTGCTCTCAGAGGTGTGGCAGGCATTAGACACTGTTTCTGAAATGCTGTGATTACTTCATTTGTAGTGCCCCCCCCGCTTGGAGACAAACAGATCGATGTCTTTAGTTGTTAGATGTTTATCCTCCCTGATTGTCTACATCTGTGTTTCTAGCATCACATCTTTCACCCTTGTGTTTTCTTTTCTTGAATCAATTTTCTCTGGTCAATCACGCACCTTTTTCCTCATCACTTTCTGTATTCCTCTGTTTCCTCCTCCTCTTCCTCTGTCTCTCCCCCAGATGGGTCGGTTACCAGTTCCCTGGCTACCGTGGCAGCCAGTACCTGCTGGAGAAGGGTGAATACAGGCATTTCAATGAGTTCGGTGCCCGCTGCCCCCAGATGCAGTCCATTAGGCGCATCCGCGACATGCAGTGGCACCCACACGGCTGCTACACCATGTCCTCCAAGTGAAACCCAGCGAGGGCGAGGAAGAGAGGGATCAGAGGAGAAACAGAGGCCGAGGGCGGGCACAGAGATGGAGGGGGAGGCGGAGGAGGGAGGGCGAAGAAGGAGAGGAGGAGGGAGATGGTGTAATATTTTCTCCTCAGCCCCAGACATCTCTTGGTGGTTTGAGTGCAGGATGGAGGGAATACAGTAGGTTATTATTTTTTAGTTGTTGGAACATTGTAATCTAGTGACCAATGAAAAGTTCTTCAAAGTGAAGGAGGAGATAACATCATGGACCATCGAGACTGTATCTGAAAATAAATCATTTTGTTCTCCCTCTCGCACCGTCTCTGACAGCTCCCTTATCCCCACTTTCCTCTCTCTCCTCCCCTCCCTCCCTCTCTCCCCCTCACGCACTTCTCTTCCACATCCCACCAATGATGGGAGTACCAGTGTGGATATGTGTGTGTTTGTGTGGTGGGGGAGCTGAGACAGAAGAAAGCCACAACAAGGGAAGTGGTGGTGAATTATCTCTGCTCTGATCCTGCAGCCACATCAAACCGAAACCCCAATAAAGCATCTTACATCCTACTCCACTTGAAATGACGTCTGATTTAACAGCTGTATTTTGCAGGTTCATCTTAACTCAAAATTTGTGCTGTTGATCCTGAACTTAAAGCTACTATTTTTTTTGTATTGCAATAGTTGCTCATAGTGACAAGCTAACGAAGAACTATCACCCAACTCTGTAGTTTCTGTCAGCTCTACAGAGATTTTTAGTGTCTTTCAGCTCATCGTTTTGGTTTTACAGCCCACTGCTTCACCACAACCAACTGTATGCTACCTGCCCAGTACCAAACAACAGATAAAAAAAAAATGGTGACTAGCTGGTGAACATAGTGGAGCATTTAGCAGCTAAAGAGCCAGATATTTCCCTCAGGAGTTGGCGAAGAACAAAAACAGAGCTAAAAGGATAATAGAATATTAGACTTACATTCATCAGGTGGCCAGACACATAACTCCAAATGAATGCTAATGTTGCTCCGTATCTGATGGATGTGGAAATATTAAATTGCCACCTGTTTGCTAACAAGTTTGTAATATCAACTTAAAAGGAGATAATATGTCAATATTATTTATGGCTTGTGTTTGCTGCCCCCAAGTGGCCAAAAAATAAGTTAAAGGGTAACTTCACCGATTTTACACATCAGAGTCTGTTTACAGGTCTGCTGCATATGTGTAAATTACCTCAAGTGACGTCACTTGAGTCAGTGTCGGTTGGAGCTGAGGGTTGCAAATTCAAAAGTGAACTTACCAGGCCTCTGTAGCCCGCTCCTTATCTCTGCTTAAGGCTAGCGGCCTGAGGGTACATTAGCCCCTACTAGCATAATGCACCCGAATCTCTGACTGTCGGTGGTTGAGTTGCATATTGGGTAATGTAGGCGTCAGGTTTTGACAAGGAAGAAGAATGCATGTAATAAAAAAGACAATATGTTAAGTACTTTGTTCATGCTGGAGATGAAAAGAGGCTGTCTATAAGTTTCTTAAAACGGCTTGCCACAGCTGATCCACACTGACATCTCCATAATACTCACCACAAATATTATACAAAATATTGTAGCATGCTATATAAATACAGAAAACTGTCACAGGAAGCAGGTTATATTTTCTTAAGCAGAGCTACATTTTTGAGTAATAAAATAAAATAAAGTGATCAGCATATCCTCACTTTTGACTGTTAATGTTAATTTTAAATGTTAATAACAGTCATTTCAAACAGAGTTTCTGGTTTTAGTGCCTTCTAAATCTCTGGTATTAGTAATCCATCCCTGCCCAAATGAGCAGTTGGGGTTAATTTTCTTGTTCATTGTAACTCTGATCAACTGGAAGTTGAGAATGTAAAAGGGTGTGACTTCCTGCCAGAGCAATGCTAAAAAAACATGCAACTTGTTTTTTTTTAATTGAACCTCTGTCATCTTCTTCTCTAAGACACAGAGTGCACTTTTATTGTCTTGCTTCACACACTTCTAATAACTTTGAATCGGTAGAAAATAGAATCGATCGGTTAACTGGATTTGTTCTTGTTTGAGAACATCTTGATGTAATTTGCAATTTGTATGCCCAGTCCATTCACAGTGCAAACACTCAACATAATGCGTGCTGCAGATTGGATTTGTACTGATGGAAAACAATTTGGACCAACATCATTGATGTATGAAAGAAGAAAGCACCTCATCCTCTTTACCATAGCACTCTGTCTAAAACAGCACATTATGTTTTGGAGTTTTCTATGATGAATGATTTCATGCATTATTTATCTTTCTCACTTTTGATGCTCAGTGTGGTCTGCAAACGTCAGCACCAAAATGGACTTCACCACATTTTAGCATTCAGACTTTCTTTTTATAAAATATGATCAATTATGCAAAACTTACTTCTTCCCCTGAGGCTATCAAATATTAAGAAATACCAAACTACATAATTCATGATGTAATCTGCTTCTCACCGTGCGGTGTGGTTTAGCCACAGTGTGACGTCAGTGATGATTAGACTTTTATAGAACAGCGCTTTTCATTTGCTGAGAGTGCTTCAAATCAAATACAATGAGGCAAGTTTCAGTAAACTGCATTAGAGTATTATTCAATCACTGTTAGCCCAGAAATGACAGGCACAGTACATAAATATGATTCACTATGTCCTTTCATTTGTTCTTTGTCTCCCTCAACAACCTGCTGACCAATCCATACACTTTCTATTTAAATACAACAAAAGATGTACACACTCCAATAAGAAAATATCTAATGCAACACAATAACATGCTTATTCCTGTCATACACTGTTTCAAATTTCTGCCAGCTCTGCACAGGGGGTTAAAGCTCAGACTGGGTGTTTCTTCAGTACACAGTATCCCAATATCCAGTGCTAATGCAGGAAGCAGTTTGATGTAGTCTGTTTATCACAGTGGTTTTACATTGACCGTGGGGTTTCTAAGTTTGTTCCTTGCAGCACCATGTCTTGTTGAAAAGATGTGGTGCAAAATGTGGCAGTTTGGCAAAATACTGTGTACAGTGCTATAATGAACAACACAAACACCTGGACAAGCTGATGCAATCCAACACAAAGCCCTGGCAAAATATTACCTTTCTGAAGCCTTCAATGTTCAGTTGTGAAAAATCAAAGAGGACGAGGATAACGGGTTAGAAAATATCTGAGAAGTGGTTCTTCGTGCATCTTCCAGCAGTATGCAGCTGAACCAGGTGCTTCTCAGCTCGAGTGCAGCAAACTTCCAAGGTAAAACAATATATACATTTATATATATCTTATCCCTTAGAAAATATCTGTTGTGATTGTTTAAATTACGTTGTAGACCATAACATCTTACGTTGCTTTATAGGATTATGTGCTGCTCTTCATTTTGTGCTCTACTGTGCCCAAACTATTCCCTCTTGCACAGTGGAGCTGAAACTGCCGTAGATCTTCTTTGATCCTGTAGCAGAATTATACAGATGATGAGGCGATGGTGCCCTTTGGACATCAGGGCAATGTTGGACATGCCAAATCTATATCTTTGTATAGCTACTTTGTATTGCTTGTATTATCTCACTTGCATAAGTGTAATTACTGGCAACGCCATTTCTCCTTTCAGGGAACTGCATGACATCTTGATGGCAAACTGGGCAGCATTAGGCAATTGTTTGTTACTCCAGTAGAGGATCAAGGTGGGAAGATATTTTAGGTGTCCAGGGTTCGGGAAGAAAATCACTAAGCTTAAAATTCTGTTGCCTGCGGCTCTAATGGCAGGTTAAGGCTTGAGTTCATGTTTTGAAGACTACTGTTAATAATTAATAGATTTTGCATTTTACATCAATTCACTCTGATTCTGGGTCATTGCGGGAAGAATTCACCAGTGTTTCGTCCGAGTTGCAAAGACAAAGCCTTCTGGATTTGATACAGCTCTGATTCTTTCTGGCTGGCTTCTTCTCCATAGCAATAGCCGCTGAGGCTTATGGGTACAGTAGAATTTAAAGTAATTGACCATACCTAACTGAAAAAATTTAGTATATATAGTATTATTAAATTAATCCTTGCTGCCATAATGAGGGACATGAGGTTTCAAATGTGGCTCCTGTCCCTTGGCTACTCTCCTGAGGGCAGCTAATTGATTGGCAGGCGTGGCTCATTCAGTAAGGATCATTCAGTAATTGGGTGCCAATTGAAACTCTCAGTTATTACATGAATGAATAAAAGGAGACCTCCCAGATACAGTGGATACAGCTGTAGCACGCAGTCGACACCACACTCACATGTAGGTGGAGAGAGCAACAGAAATAGCAGAACCAGTAGAAAGAGGTCTTCCAGCTGAGAAAAACAGCATGGCACTTTAAGAAACATGACTTATGGCCTCATTGCATTCACCTGATGTTTCCTATTTGTGTTTTAGACATTTTACTTTTTTGTTAAGTTCTATTATAGCTGCGCTGGGAATATGTCTTCACATCACATCTTTTTTTTTTGGCATCTAACACAAATCCAAGCAACATTAGCAATAGTTGTTTTTATAACTGGGGCAAGAGGTTGTAGAGGTTTATTTTAATATGCGATGATGCACCTTTTCAACACTTTCCTCATGATTTTTTCATCCCTCCTTCCTGAAATACTTCTGTGTCTGCCTCTGAAACTGCAGTAAAAACCCAGTTCTATCAGAACAGATTCCCATGCAGTCCCACTCCAGAAATAAACTCTCGCAATTCAGCTCGGCCCTCTTCCTCCCTTCAAACTAGAGAGGGAAAGGCACACTTCACCTGTCACACTGGCACCCAGTTTAGTTCAGTCTATAAATACATTGAGATAAGACACCTACAAGGTACTATGAGCCTTCCTCACTATGCAGTTAAATATGGATCGGAGGAGTATTGACGTCAGACTGACACGCACACACACACATGCAAATACACACAACACACACACATATATGGACGTTCATATGTGAGTAGACCCGAGCACAAGCCGGCACACTCACACACACACACACACACACACATATATACACACATACAAATCCACATGCGGCTACACTTATTTCCAGCCCTGCCTCTGATGTCATTCTGTGACTTGGGACTGTCTCAGCAGCAGGGCATTATGGGATAGCTTATAAGAGCTTAATGACTCCTTGAGGTACACTGCTGCTAAATAATGGGTTGAGAAAGAGAGAGAGAGAGAGAGAGAGAGAGAGAGAGAAAGAGAGAGAGGGATGAACACACACACACACCCTCACACATATACATGTCCACCTAATCTCCACCTTCTCACTTCCAATTCCAGCACCACACTTCTCACTCCATCTGGTGATTTAGCAGCTCTGACAGGCTGATTGGCTGCTCAGACAGGCGGTCATTCGCCACTGCCGATAAAGACTAATCCCATTTATTAGAAGCTGTTGAAAATGATGCAGTGTGTGCTCGCACTTTCTTTAACAACTTACGTTCCCCGTCTCATTTCCTCTTTCTGAGGGGTGGGGTCTCTCTGGCTCTAATGTCAGTGGATAGAAGAAATGGGTTTTATGTAACAACAACACTTTGATTTTCAATTTCTGTAGAAGAGAGGATGTACAACAGCTCATTCACAATGGAAGCCTCTAGGGATGGTAGTTTAATTGGAAGTAACGTGATGAGGATGTCTTCAATCCACAGGGTTGTCAAGTGGAATTTAATGAGCTCATCAGAACTACAGTCCCATCTGATTCTCCTGAGTGCTGCTTTATGGAAGACCAAACCTGACTCTTTAATAAACAAATATATCTAAAAATAAATGTGAAGTGAATTTAATAAAAATGAATGAATGAATGAATGAATAAAATAAATAAATAAACTAACAAATCCATGCGTGTCATATTTGTCATGTCTAATATTCAGTTTATCTTTCATTGTCATCTCAGGTCTAATATTTAGTTTATCTTTCATTGTCATCTCAGGATTCATTTCCTTCAACAAGATTTTGCATGTTGGAAGAAAAATGTGTTAGGCCATCTCCAAACTTGACTCATTGAAGAATTAATGAACAAAAGCAAAGAATAAATAAAATATCATTGTCATCTCAAAATCAATTTCCTTCAACAAGATTTTAACACCCCCGTTAATATCCATGTTGAAAGAAAAATGAAACAGGCCATTGCCTCATTCACAAGGTTAAATCAATTAGGCCTAAAGGCTAGGCCTTTTACAATTTTAGTTAGATTTAGTCACTAAAATCACTCTAAACAGTACGTACATGAGTAAAGCTCTGAGTTGATAAAAATGTTGTTACAGAGATTTGAGTCACCTTTATTTATGATGTGTGCTCACAGCAATTAGCCTTGCAAGCAGCAACAAGTCCTTTGTAGACATTTTACGCCCTGGACTTTTCCTCTCAGGCTACATACAAGCTGTCCTAACCTTCTCATTGGTGGAAGAAGCCTAGGAGGAACAGATATGCCATTCCTCACCAACCTGTAATCACCCACACCTGCTCCCAATTACACTCCTGCTCCCCATTAGCTCCAATCACAGCTAGTACAAAAGCACACCACTCACCTCAGTCAGTGTCCGACCTCCTTTGAATCTAGGACTCTCTATCACTCAGTAGCTTACCTATTTCCTTTGTGGCCAGCGTTTCCCTTGTCTGCCTCCAGTGATCTCCCCGTCTGCCTCCAGTGCTCTCCCCGTCTGCCTCCAGTGATCTCTCTCTCTCCATACCCGCTATGTCCGGCTGTCATCTCAATAAAACCCCTTCTGTCTCCATCTCGGTGCTGTTCCATAACAGGAACACCTCCTGTATCTCCTTTATTATGGGGAAAAAAAACGTATATATAGTCTATATTTACAGTTGTTAATGTGCTATTAAATTAAATGCCATTTTATTTACGATTGGTGCCATAATGATACGGCAATTTACATTTATGTTATTTAAAGCACAATAACCTATTTCATAATACATTTTTTTAAGAACCCACAATTGTCCCCCTTATTTCTGAAACCAAACCTATACAACTCAAATTCTAAAGGAAAATACATTCTGCAAATTGAAAACATACAGGCTGAGGGAAAATTAAAACCAACAGTGACAATAAAATATAGAATAAATAATATGGCATGAAATCATTACACATATATATACATTTATTTTTATATTTCTCTAAACGTGTGGATTGATTTACTGATTTATTGGTCCATTTTATTTAATTGTGTTTTAGATATATGTATCATTTTATTTTGACATTTATTTATTTTAACATTTATTACAATGTTTTTGTTAGTTTAAAATGTATTTGTTTGTTAATTTCTTAGAATTTTGTATTTGTCATTTTATTTTAACATGCATTTATTAATTTGAATTTACATATTTTTCAGTTTATTTGACCATTTTGTTTTTTTTCTTTCATTTCTTTGTTAATAAGTCATGTTTGGTCCTCCATACTTTAGACTGTCAAGTCATTATCTTCCTTCCCACCAACTGCACTGTAATAGTTTCTTAGCAAGCTTAATGAGTTTAGTTCTGAGTTCAGAATTACAGGCAGACAAAATAAAATCACCAA
This sequence comes from Siniperca chuatsi, assembly GCF_020085105.1. Classification (NCBI taxonomy): domain Eukaryota; kingdom Metazoa; phylum Chordata; class Actinopteri; order Centrarchiformes; family Sinipercidae; genus Siniperca; species Siniperca chuatsi. The sequence continues at coordinate 27,644,539 of NC_058044.1, read as the reverse complement.
GCAGATAATTCTCTGTTTATTGCTGTCAAAGTCACAGTTTTTTGCCACCAATTGAATATGTCATCAGTGCTAATTTTACTGTGATATTTGAATAATATAGTCAGCTTTAGCATATAAGTGAAGCTTTATTAATCATTACAATTGGCAGTAATTTGGATGCTGCCATTGTTACATGCAGGGATTGTGATGTATAAGTTTGGAAACAGCTTGCACACGTATGTTGAGTAGGAGTGGACTGACAATTTTAGTCTCATTGTCCAATTATGAGTAATGGTAACTCATAATTATAAGTTGGAGGGAAAAGGGGAAGGTGTCGGTCTATATGGAAGAACATTTTTCTCTTTCCTCTATGCTGTATGAGTCTGTGAAGCTACTTTCTATCTAGATCTGCACAAATGAACTATGCACAAATTAATTTGCACATATTTGCACCTCTTTCACGAACACACATATACAAACACACACACAAGCACATAAATACTTCAACCTGACAGTTGGTGTGCGTCATGCAGTGTTGATTCTCTTTCAGTGCCTCTATGAAAAGTCTCAGGCTGACTGTTGAGTGATGTAAGATTGATATGTAACTCCTCTTCTTTCTGCTCAGACAAATGAGTGGGTGTGTTGAGCTTTCAGGAAGATAGATGGGGTAGAGAGGGAAGAAGTGTGAATAATACAACGATGATTATGTTTTTAGTTGACATGGTTTACACCACAGTAGGGGATTTGAAATGTTAGTGGCAGGTATTTCAGCAATATGTCACAGGTGACAAGTTTTAGAAAGGCTACCTGTTTAGCTCCCAGTTACGTGTAAAAAGAGGGATGATAACATTTCTGCCTCTCACTTCGTCTGTCTCACCACCTATCCCTTGCTCCCAGCCTTTAACTCAAACTTTCTCCCTCCTTGTCTCCCTAACAAGCCCCCCTGTGTCTGCCTGTTTTCCTCTCTCATTTCAGACACTGTCTCTCTCTGTCTGCAGCCCAGGCCTTTTCCCTCTTTAGTTTACTGTGTCTGTATTACGTGCCCATCTGCGTCACGCATGAGGCATGCCTGAGGGTTAAAAATAAAAGATGAAAGGGGAACAGACGGATGCAAGGAAAGAGGAGAGGGGGACTGATGACTAGGGGTTAGGATATGGAGGGAAGAGGAGGGAGGACTGGCCTTAGAAGCGGCAGCTTGCACGATATAAGTAATAATCTATCCATTAATAGTTGTTTGTTTATGTATTTATTCTTCAGTCCATCACCTGTAAATGAAGTGCCACTGAGGCGTCACAGGGACTGAATGTTTTCTGTCTGGCCGTGTCAGTGGTTGACACAGATGCTATTGAAAGTGTCTGAATCCTGAGTGATGGGAGATAATGGGCAGTATCCACAATAACCAGAAAAATAGGATGGGAGGTGTGTATCCTGGAAAAGTGTGTGTGCTTGCTGCCATGTATTTCTATCTTCACGAGGGCCAAATGATTGAAAGTTAATTCTGAGTCATTTCTGAAATGTGTTAGTTAGAGTTATCTTTTTCCTTCTTTTACAACTTCTGCAACTTCTCGTGTGTATAACCAAATGCAACACCATGCGGGCCTTCTATGAGAGAATGTGAAAATCTGAAAAAGTGTGTTGTTATCCCAATTTGAACGATTACCATGTCTCGTTCATCTCATCCCTTCAAGACAGGACCACAAGATCAGATGGTAAAGCAGGACCCACTTTAAGACCCTTGTCATGTTGGTAATTTGTGCTTTAGAGATGCATATTCCAAAACAGAATTTCAGTTAAATCAACACAAACCAGTAGACACATGGTAAATCTGGATTTTTTGGGGCCCGTGTTGTTCTGGGGCTCTGGGGCAGTTTGTCCACTTCTCCCTGTTGGTAATCCAGCCTTGTGTATAAGCCGGTTTGTTTCAAGCAGACCCCGGCCTTCAGGCAAGCTTCCTTTGTTAAAGTACCAGCCACTAGCTTATGCTGTCTCACAACATGGACATGAATGCCTGTGTTTATATTTGGCAGCCCAGTTAATGTACAAGGTTGGTGTTTAGTTTTCAGGTGACAGTGCTGTCAAAGACAAAAGCAGGTACTTGCAAGTTGCTGCTGTGTCTCTACATGTGGAGGTGGCACTTCTAGCTGCACTCTTACTAGAGTGTAGTTGGTAGGTGTAGTGGTGTAACAAGTCCAAAATGAAGGGCTATATCATCCAGTACTTACGTTCTGTGTGTTTATAATATGTTAACGTAAATAAATAAAAATGTATACTTGATGGATGGCACGTGTATTTTATGTGGGAAAACTGTTGAAATTGCTGCAAAGTATGTGTTGAGCAGTATTGGGCAGTAACGCATTACTTAGTGACACGTTACTTTTTTAGCCCTGCGACGAGTTGGCCACTGTCCAGGGTGTACCCTGCCTAAGGCCCAAAGTCACTGGGATAGGCTCCAGTCACCCGCGACCCCTAACGGGACCAAGCGGTAGAAAATGGATGGATGGACGTTACTTTTTCAGTAGCAAGTACTGTAAGGGTTCACAGTTGATGTAATTTAGTAATTTCATTAGAGTTACACATCACAGTAACACTCTTTGACATGTGGGGGTCGGCTTGCTCGCTGTCTTAGTGGGATTTTGATGGAGGGTTGATAACAGTTTGGTTTCTGTGTGTTCAGTGGAGTGGCTAATTTACATGTTGTGTGTTCTTGACTGGCTTACTAATGTTAGCGACTGACATGCCTACATTCCTACATCATCTGGTTTTGTTCAGAATTGGAGGTTGAGTTAATTAAATAGGTTTCCATCCAAATTTAGTCTTTTCGGTAGAGCAGAAGCTTCAGTGGATGTTTCAATTAATTTGTTGTTCAATGTTAATGTGAGGTTTTTGTATTTAGTTTTTAGGATGTTTTCTCCAAAGTTAAAAGTGGTGTCCCACACTGTTCAGTGCTAAGCCTCTGCTTTTTTTAGCATCTTTTCCGCTCCCTCTGTAGCTAAAAACGGCTCATTCTAAGGTAATGAAAACACAACGATTCTTATTTTCAGGTGATTATAAACTAATGAAAACATACTTAAAAATATTATATTCCGTTTCTGCCAAAAGCTCCTCCTAAATGTTACACACTGGACCTTAACCTTTAAAATCGGTAAATCAAGTCACGTCACTGACGGAAGTTTTTCCATTTTCATAGGCCCGTCAGATCTTATATTCATATATACTCTAGTGCTGTTTCTACTGGTTACCTTTGTTTTGTCTTTTGGTTCAAAGCATGTCATGGCTCCATTAACCCACTGACACATTCATTCATTCATTCATCGACACTCTGTCATTCTGCTCCAAAGTGGCTGTTAGGAGGCCGATATTAAACCAGGATCACTTTCTTTCCTCCTTACTGTAATGCTTCCTAACTGTGATCTTTTCTTCCATGAGCAGCTGGTGCATAATTGATTTGGCAATATTATTACAGAACAGTCATTTTAAAAGCTCAGTTTAATTAAATGTAATTGAATGAGACAGAACGAAAAAGACAGAGCACCCTAAAGTAGGAGAGGGAACAAGACAAAAAACAAGACCTTACACCTGGAGCAAAGTGTTAATAAGAAAGTGTATGTGCAGACGTACGACACATACGCACACACAACAGGCACAGATAACATTTGGAGGAGATGATGACGCAAAGCAAGTCGGTGTGAAAAGTTGGAAAAAATAATAAATCTGTGAACTTGAGTTGATCTCATTACAGTGTGCTTTGGCATGGCTCTAATCATGCCAGTAAAGCTTGAGAGAACCGAATCAAACTGACCTGAGAGACAGATGGAGACAGAGAGGATGGTGAAGCAAATCAAACACTGTCACAGATCAGACGAAAGAACAACAAAATTGCTACTTGAGTTGACATAGAAAATATGACCTGGCTGATTATCGGCCCTCTGTGCAAGATCCTGATCAGACACAGGATTAATGATCACTTTCTCCCTGTAGATTAAGCACAATTTAAAACGACAAGGCTACTGAGAGGGGAGTGTGTATGTGGTCACTGCATGATAAGAAAAGCACTGTATCCTCTGCTTTGAAAAATATTTCTCGCTGTGGGAAATGTTCCAAGATGGCTGAAGATGCCTGAGGCCAGAATAGTTTGTGCGCCTCATGGCTGAAGGACCAACTGCTGTGACTGCCATAACATACAATGCCCTTTGACAAAGCCAGGGTTTCTGTGTAACTTGGCCTATTTCAACATATTTTATATATGTTTTTTTATATATGTATAATACAAACAAAGTTACTTATTGCCCTGAACTGGAAAAAGCCTAATTAGCCTTACATTGGTGTATGGCTTAAAAATATGAAACATTGTCTGAACTTAAAGTATATGGAGAAATCTATGTGGTCTACTTTACAGGACTGGTTTGCTTTTATTCATTTGTGTTCATTTATTTATTGTTCATTTATTTTTCATTTTTTTGTTGTAATTTGGGTATATTTCTTTCTTGTTTTTGTTTTTCTAGATGTTAATATCTTAACTTTGTTTTCCTTTAGAATGTAATACCAATTCCAATACTGTATTTGTAACTGCATATATATATATATATATATATATATATATATATATATATATATATATATATATATATATATATATATATATATATATGTGTGTAGATATATGATTATATTTCAAGATATGTGATGGAGGACAGCATAAAGCTTTGCAGACTCTGTACAGATTACCCTGAATTGGTATCGTCCCCAATAGATTTTAGTTTCGAGCTGAATTGTTATCTGAGGTGCAGTTTGAGGTCAGTCACTGCGCATGTTCTCTAAATGACCGCAGTCCAATTTCCCACATGGCTGCTGTCAAAAGATCCGTTATAAACTGTAGTGAGCTTGTTTTAATATTATTGGAGTAGTATTTTACATTACAGTATTTTACTGTAGTCTTGACTGAGACTGCTGTGATATAGTTAAAACAGAACAGACAGACCATACTGTCTGCATCTTCCAGCCATCTGCGGCGCCATATTTTTCTTTTTTTCCTCCCTACTTTCTGTTCATAGTAGAATTGCACAAAGTAATGCTGCCTTTCTCTCTTTTTGTCAACATTATTTGAATAAACGTTATTGGAATTGTAACTGGAACAACTGACTGGGGGTTCCGTGCTTATGTTCAGTGTGAGCAGCCATGTCGTGGCCGAAATGCATTGTGTGTATCCTTCAGGCTTGACAGACGTGCATTTCCTCCCTCACAGCATTTGCAAGCCCATTTAAAAAAAAAAAAATTCTTAAATTGTGCCTTGTTTTTATCCATGTTTGCTAGAGTCTTTTAGTCCTTCCTTTCCTTCGCTTTGCATGTTACTGCCACCATCTGTCAGTAGAGTACCGTGAAACTGGTGGCAGAAATGTGTGTTGAGTCGACTGCGTGTTCACGTGTGTGCATACAAACAAAACTGGAGCTCATAAAAACATCACTCCATAGTGCTACTAGTGGTGAAAAACGTCCACAGAGTACCTTTGATAATAAAAACTTTACATATTGTGTTGAGTTAGGGATCGAAGGTAGGAAAAACTCAGCAGAGCAGACATGACCTTGAATATCATGATTCTTTCTTAGCATTTAACTTTAATGGACAGTGACTGTAGAGGTACAGGGGAGAGATAGAAAGACAGATGTGACATGTAACAAAGGTCCCTGGCTGCAGTCAAACCAAGGACCTTGTGAGATGGTTATTGCGACAGTTTTGTAGCAACAGGCAAACCATCAGCACTGCAACAGACCCACCTAAGCACTCACATTGGGGAATGCACCAATTGTGCACTACGTAACTATTTTGACAATAATGTGAGTGTGGCAACGATAAAACAATGTAGAACACAGGAACGCCAATAACAATGCAGAAAAACAAGTAAATGAAGACGTGTGTCCGTAAGTCCTTTGCCCCAGTGAATGCTGGGAGGCTTTCCTACATGCCTATGTACTGTATATGGGCTTATCATTTGTTCAATGAAATGCCAGAAGAGGGTTGTTACACTGAAACATGGCAATTTTAGTACATTTGCCAGTACTGCCAGAGAGAGAGAGAGAGAGAGAGAGGGGAGCAAATGCTTTTTGGTAATTGGGAGAGCAGTGAGTGGACAGAGTAGCTCTGAAGAGAAGTGTGAGTGAGGGAGTGAGGGAGGGAGGGTTGGAGGAGGAGGAGGGAGTGTGGACAATGTTGATCTGAACACATGCAAACACATATGGCTGAGTGTTATACAATTGTTCTGCTGGTGATGAAAGAGGAGGAGAGGAAGTTGTATTGACCAAAGAAAGCAGTGTGAGTGTGTTTACAGAAGAAAGGATCATTTTATAAAATCACTTTGCACTCTGCATTTCTCCCAGTACAAAGGATGATATTTCTGAGCACAAATTGGGACTGAGACCAGCATTTATTAGGTTCATGATAGTGACTGTACGCTTCTGTACTGTACTTCTGGACATGTATAGCCTATACTTATAAAACAGTTTGTGTTACATATGATGATGACATCATCAGGGTTATTTTCTCAGACTTTAGAAAGCTCCCTTCAGAGCCACAGAAGATATTGACATTGATATTGAGCACATACACGATGCACAAAAAGTGAGAAGAACAGGGGTCCACAGATCATTTTAATGCTGCACAGTACTCAGAGGAAATGTTTAGAAAATACAAAATACAAAAGTACCTAATGATAAAATGTATTTTAATTTGCTTATGTTGATAAAGTTTATCTTCTAGAATAAAGGGAAATCATTGTTAAACTCATTTTAAACTTTAAAGTGCATAATAATATAATATAATGATGTTAACACCAAAGTGATGACGTCCTCTCTGAATGGCTGTCTAGCATTTTAGAAACTTAATAACTTGTTGCCTTTTAAGAAGGAACTAATTACTTGTCACTCCAGTAACCATTGTGCTGCAGACTGTGTGCCAGTGCCTGGAAAGAAAGCAGCAGTATATGGTTGAGCGGAAGTGGTGACGCTGAGGGACAGAACAAATGAAAGACACTGGCAAAAAAAGGCAGGGAGCATTGGAAGACAAAGAGAAAAGCGATGTAGGAGAGGGGAGGTGAGCAAGACGCTGAAGAATAGCTCGAGCGTCTTTGTCTCTGACAATTGGACAAACGCTGAAAGATGTTGTTGCCTCTGTGAATGCGTGCGGACTGTACCAATGAGCAATGTGTTAGATAGTTTCCTACAAAACAATAAGACAAGTTGAGTCACCTTCCCGAAGTACATGTCCTGGTTTTCTTTGTCTCACGGTTTATGTGCGTGACACTACGCTATCTTGTGCTGTTTACTTCTCAGAGTGGGTCTGTCTGCGTCTTCAAGTCTCGGTGTCTGCATCTGTCTTTTACTTCATGAACATCACGTTGTCTGTTGTAACCATCAGGGGGCGTGCATGCTCACCCTCCTGTCTTTCTTTTACCTCCTCATTAGTGTCGCCCGTTAGGACACAAATATACCGAGTGTACAAGTTGTGCATCCAAACAGTCTTTTGTGTTCACTAATGAGATTAACCATGTGAGTGTACACTCCAGGATGTTAATAAAGAGAAGCAAATGAAGGCTGTGAATTGGGCAAAAGGAGGCTGCAGTTCAACAACAGGAGAATATTACCTATATTTATCTTCATCACAGGCTTAGAGAACAGAAGGATGTATGTTTTTACTTTGGCAACAGACACACCTCTACTACACTATCCCATCACCCCTACTAACATCCACTCCGACCTTCTATCAGTGTGACGGTGTTGACGTCATGCAGGACAGAATTGTGCAGCCGCACTGTAGCAATGAATCCAGGAGGCTAATTTGGATCAGCTTGATTGAAAGAGCAATCAGTCTATTTCAGTGCGCCTCACACTATACAGAGCAAGATGACAACACGCTGCGTTTGCAGGTGCAGTGAGGCACTCCTCAGCTGGTAACCAACAGCGACGCGAAGCCGAGCAGAGAGTGAATAAAGCGAGGTACAGCAGGATGCAGATAGAGGGACAGATAAAGACAAGACATGCAGATGGACAGAGAGACGGGCTGGCAGATGTGCCGGAGTGGGTGCGGGCCGGGGAAGCCTCAGTTTGTTTCTGTGTGGGGATTACACAAACACGACGTAGCGATCATCACACTCATTGAGGAGACAGTGCCTACACAGTACCGCAAACCTGCTGTGTGGGTGACTGGCACAACACTGATTGACTGACACTCCGTGGTGGCATTTAGACAAAGTTGTGCCTCAGCAGGCAGGCATGCAAACACACATGTACAGACATACACTGACACACACACTTGCACAGCTGGTACTGTGGGTGTGTGTGAAGGGGAGGCCTGTGAGGTGATGGTCCCAGATGGCCAGTGGGCACTAAAGCTCGTCCACAAGTCCAGATAAGGACAAAGCAGGAGGTGTGAGGGAACAACAACACACACACACACACACACACACACACGCCGCGTAATGGATCCCCTCAATTACTCATTTGTTTATCATTGCCTTGGGCTCAATTGGCTTTGTGCAGAATGAAGCTTGTGTACACACACTGGGTGTGTGTGTGTGTACTGTACTGTATATGCGTTGATGTGTGTGCATGTGTGCGGCCATGCATACGCCCTTACGTGTGACTGTTTCTTCCCTCATACACTCATCTGTTGAGCCGCCTGTGTGTTTCTATGAATGGGTGCGCTTCTGTTGTCTACCTCCGCATGGCTCTTGATCTGAGCAACAATCTACATTTATTATCAGTGTCAGACATACAAGAAAAGCTGGAATTATTCTCCAAGGTCGACTCTGAAGTATTGCTTGTATAATGTCACACTAAGAAAATGCTCTTAAGAAATGATGCTATAAGGGTTCATATATTTATACAGCTCTTTATTGCTCCTCCTATATGTCTTCACGCAGGCATTTCTTAAAGGACTTTACAGAGACAGAGTCTACTAGATCAAACTAATCAATGATCAATTAAAGCAAAATTGAGTCGTACATTAAGCAAAAGGCAACAGGAAAGCAAACAAGTACAAAAAAGCCTTTTGGAGAGAGCTTAAAAGCTGAAGACATCTTGAATGCCTTGCACAAGATGCTTGAATGAATTAGTCTCTTACTCTCAAAGCTTATGCTATACTTTCCCATCCTATTCAGTAAACTGTAGCTGAGGTTCCTCGTGGTATGTTGGTCTTTTGCATTGCTAAATTAATCTCTGGTTGCAGTTTCTTATGATGTTTCAGAGTTGCACAAAATGAGTGTTTTTTATGTAGAGAAATATTGACTACTGGTCTTTCCTCCACTACTACTAGCAGATACTTTTATTTTCTACATGGTCACTGGATGATAGAACAATACACTGATATTCACAGTGGCCAGAAAGATAGAAACACCTCATGCAGAATAGCCCTGCAAATAATACAAACTTAGTTTAGTTTACATCGAAGTTTTAGAAACACATTTTTCAGTGTCAACGTAATTAAAAGTTTCATAAAGGTAGTTAACATTGCATTCCATTGTTGTGTTGGACTGCATTGCAATGTACAGGGGTTTCTATTTTTTTGGTCACTCAGTCTATTAAAGTACACTGCATCTTTAAATTACATTAGATTTGATCAATGAAAAGGCAAATGGCAGTTTTATTTATCACACTGTATCATTGTCACAATCAATGCTATCTTGCTATCTTACAGCTGGTGGTCAAACACAAGCAGTGACAGCTTGAGGCACAGACGCACAGCAAAACAGACTTGAAGTGGCATGCATATTAAAGCATCTGTTGTGTTTTGCTGTCTTTCTGGCTTCATTAGTAGCCCGTTCCCCCCAATTTATGAACCTAATTAACACGAATATTTAAGAATAATATCAAGAATATTTGAACTAGTGCAATAAAAACAGGGAAATAAGCCATATGAACTGAGAGGAATTACATTTGACAAGTCCCATTCACATCTAAATAACTCTAATTTTGTTTAAAGGAATCCAAATGTTCTTAAATAGTAATAACGCAAACTTCTATCTGACCACGCTTGTCTTGTTTAGCCAATTAATGCTATTTCATATCTCCATCATCAGAAGAATTATGTCAGAAGCTATAATTAATATACAAACAGTATGACTGGAGCATGTCGTAGTTAACCTCCACAACAAATACTACTCAATCACGGTTGTTTTGAGTGACTCTCTTCTGGCACCGAATTCTCTCTTGTGGTTGAATCATAATTCGGGGGCATCCTCCTTTCCTAATGCAGAGCCATCCAAGCCCTTTTCTGTCTCTTTCTGTCTGGCTGCAGCGCGCCGGAAACAGACCATAACGGTCTCTTAGAGAGCCAGCCAGGAAACGAGCTGTGCGCTCTTCTCCTACCCGTTCTCCGCTCCTCCACAGAGCCCAGTCATCATTACCGTGCCTTGCCCCCCCCCCCGTTTCTACTTTCACTCTCTCGCTCTCCCTCCCTCTTGTTCCTATGTGCGTCGAGAAAGTCTCCTCCTCTCACAGAGTCTGAGCGCACGTCTCCAACCAGTCTTTACGCGCGTACAAACTCTCCAAGAGAATCCCCAATGGTCGGCCCCTCCCCTTTCCGTTTTTTGCCGCCCTCACTCATTCATGACCCCGGATCGGTGACGTAGGAGATTCCACGGTGCCCACTGCCGTAGGCAATAACTGGATGCTTGAGTATATATGGGACACTGGTAGCCATCAACCGGTACACTCTCAGTCGCTCCGACTCGGGAACCAGGGCATCAGCGGAGATAGCAGGCTTAACTTCGCCCTCTTAGGCTAACTCGCTTTGGGCTTTGGTTCAGGATGGAAACCTCTTCGATTTTTCGGAGCCGACGATGCTCCATCATGCGCAACTGCAAAAGTAAGTTTCTCTCTGTCTTCTTTGGTTTTGGATACCACATGGACACTACAATCATAGAGCTAACGCTGCTTTTCATTACTTCTGCAACAATTTCTAAGTAAATTTCAGAGTTTTTAATCTAACAACGCTTGTGGTACTTTGATATATTAAATGTAGCATCCAAAATGGATACATGATTTGATGGATGATACAGATCGAAAGGAAACTAGGAAGTTCTGGCAGAAAAATATAGTATATATTCTGACTTATAGTCAAATTGCAGGATGTGAAGTGGAATATATAAGAACGTTTTATTAACTCCAAGAAATAGCTGCTACTCTATGTTTTGACTTCATCCCTTTCTGAGCATGCTGTGCGTAATGGTCTGGACAAGTGTAGTGCTGAGGCTTACATTTCATTTATTGGAGAAACATAAAGCTGTAAGGTGTTCATCCTGTTATTCTAGATGTAATTCCAGCCAAAATACCAGTGCATACATGCAATAATAGCAAAATAAATATACAATTTTAACATGCAACACAAAAGAAGCGCAAATATTCCCTCGTTTGGAGTCAGTGTGTTGATGTAATGTACAGCGACAGATGATTTCAGCACCCTGGACAGCTCCCGCTCACCTCCCTCTCTCCCTGCTCTCCTCCAGGCGGTCTCTCCCTCTGGCTGGTGGTGTGGCTGGTCCTCGGCAAGCCAAGTCCGGCATCGGCGTGCCCGCACCTGTGCGTGTGCTACCCGACGCCCATGACTGTGAGCTGCCAGGCGCAGAACTTCACCGCCGTCCCGGTCGGAGTGCCCTATGAGTCGCAGCGCGTGTTCCTTCAGAACAACCGCATCACGCAGCTTAGAGTTGGCTCTTTTGGCTTCGGGACTCAGGTAAGAAGGAGTGGGGAAAAGGGCGTTTGCAGGAAGGGAAGGAGAAATATGAAGCTTAGAAAAGTTCTATTTCATCATGTTTTAAAAAAAACATTTAAAGTTAAGTAATGTCGACGTTCAATTCACGTTTTTTCTTACATCAGGTTCTGTGGCTGTTCTCCAACAACATCACGTGGATTGAGGCAGGGGCCTTCAGTGAGCTGAGGGACTTGGAGGAGTTGGACCTGGGGGACAACCCCAATCTCCACAGGCTGGAGGGGGGAGCCTTCCGCGGCCTAGAGAAGCTCCAGAGCCTCCACATGCACCGCTGCCGGCTCACTGCCCTGCCCCATGACATTTTCCACAAGCTTTACAGCCTGCAGTTCCTCTACCTGCAGGTAGGGGCGATGGAGAGACATACAAATGCATGCAGATAACTCTGACACACAGATACACACACACACACACACACACACACACACACACACACACACACACACGCACACATGCAGCCACCCACACATGTACATTCACAGCATCACAAATGTCCAGTTACAAATGTTACAAATCCCAGTGTGTCTGTTCTTTTCATGCTAAACCCCTTTCCTTCTTTTCTTTTCTTCCTCAGGAGAATAATCTCCACTTCCTGCAGGACGACATCTTTTCTGACCTCATCAACCTGAGCCAGCTTTTCCTGCATGGCAACCGTATCCGCACCCTCTCAGAGAACGTGTTCCGCGGCCTGGTCAACCTCGACCGCCTTCTCCTCCACGACAACCGCATCAGGCAGGTGAACCGCCGCGCCTTTCGCGACCTCGGCCGCCTGACCATGCTCTTCCTCTTCAACAACTCCCTGGCTGAGCTGCCCAGTCAGACCCTGAGGGACACGCAGGGCATTGAGTTCCTCCGCCTCAACGCCAACCCCTGGTCCTGCGGCTGCGAGGCCCGCGCCCTGTGGGAGTGGTTCCGCGAGGCCCGTGTGTCTTCATCTGAGGTGATCTGTGCCTCCCCTTCAACCCGCCGTGGCCAGGACCTCCGCTTCCTTCGTGAGATGGACTTCGCCCTCTGCCCCCTGCCCGACCCAGGCTCCATCGCCGGCTCCACCACCACCACCTTCAGCACCAAAACCCGCTGGTGGTTCCACAAGAACAAGCCCCAGTCGTCTACGAAAGGCGTCTTTGAGAAATCCTCAGAGACTGTCAAGGCTGGTTTGCACGGGAAAGGCCCATCCACAACCACGTCTGTAGTCAAGTACGAGTTGGGGGAGGAAGAGCTGGCGCTGCCCAAACTCGACCCAGAAGAGTACTGGGCAAACTACGGCAACGAGGACTCAGGTGTCACCCTGCGATGCTTCGAGCTCGAATGTCCACCTGAGTTTGACCTGCCTCCATCTTCCTCCTCTCCCTCATCCTCCTCTCCCTCTTACCTCTCACTACTAGCCCTTTCTGTTTTCAGCCTCTGCCTCAGCCTCCACCTGCTATTCGGCTGAATCTGACTCTTAGTACCATGCCCCTTCCCCTTCCAGCCTGTTTTAAAGGCTGTGAGGATCCCTGTTAGACTCTCTACACCCCCTTTGCCCGCTTTGCTGTAAGCCAATCCTCAAGGCACAGCGAGGGAGATAGGGGGACGGTTAGATTCTGAATCTACCACCTACAGGGCTTAACACTTTTCAGGGCTGCTAAGAGTTGTTCAGCTAAGGTCATATATATCTACAATACTCTACAGGTATGGCTTTCTGTGTCTCACCTGTATGATGTCATGTTATGATTCCCTGCAATCAGGGCTACGAGGGCTGGGTCCATCACTAATATCAGCGCGATTTGCTAGCAGTTGTGAATGATGTTAATTTTGTCACTTCAGCTTCGTTAGAACTACTAGAGCTATTAGTGCATCCAATTAACTGGCTGCTACAAATACTACAATTACTGTTAGAATCGGTACACAGTAATGACAATACTGTAACCACTTAAAGTGTCATGTAAATAGGTATGTATTTTTGTGAGTGTTCAAATTGATCCAGCAAATGCTTTCATTTTGATCTGAGAAATACTTCTACAGGACAGAGCACGATGCACAGTGAGGCTGAGAGTTTACTAAGAGAGAGAGAAGAGAGGAAAATATACTGTGAAGCTGGGAGGGAGGGAAAAGAAAGAGAGAGGAATGCAGGCATGTCAACGACGAAGGAAGGGTTACAAGGACAGTGACAGGGAGAGGAGAGGAGGGGATTTTTTTTAAAGAAACAGGATTAGAAAAAGGAAGAGGAAAAAGGAGGGAGGAGGGGGTCAGTGTTCATGCAGCAATAAGAAAAGAAGCAGCGAGAATACAGCGCGGACGCTCTGAAGGACAGTGCTGGCGGTAGAAGCAGCAAATTGCAGGAGAAAAGTAATAAATCCACTCATTGGTAGTTGTTCCATCCATCCAACTCATACCATCCACCATTTTCTGTAAATATGGTGTTGTTTGCGACAACCACAAGGAAATAATGCTTCCTGTCAGGAAGCCAGAGATTTTAGTTTTTGGATGTCTTTCTGTGACATATTGATATAATGTGTAAAGATTGTTGACTTGGATGCAGATGAAGATCTTGATAAAAAGATACACCGAATATTTCCTGAATCATGCTGTCTCATGCTTTTCTTTGGGCATCATTTGCAGAATTTAATTTTAAAAAAGGGATTTTGTGTTGAACGCAAAAGCACATACAACAGACAAAACATCTAAAAACAAAAACAAAGGTTCAACTAAAAGTAGCGGATTGCCGCTGTGTGACTAAACTGTGACTAAATCTGACTATAGTGGACTAAAACGACTGACCACATGGACCTAGATGTTACAGCAAGAGGCCGCTCAGAATGGCTCTGGCTGTGATGGGCATCTGTCTGTGTGTGTGTGTGTGGATAAATGAGGATGAATGGATTCACAAGCTGGCACCACTGCAAAAGGCAAATGCGTCACTAGGTTTGTCACTCCACTGACTCATCGGTGGACGATGCCAGATGGACAGACGAGGTGCAAATTGGCTGATTTGTAAATACACCAAGAGAGCAATGAGAGAGTCTGGTGACTGTCAGAGCTGGAGATAAATTAAGACTGACACACTGACATGCAGACAGACTGATGGAGACGATGTGAAGTGCTAGAAGAGTGGGCTTAAAAGTCAAACTTACAGGGAATTGTTAATGCTGAGGCGGCAAAAGTAAGGAGAAGAAATGTTCTGAGCGAGAAGCGGAAGTAGTGCGAAATAAGGGAGGAGAAATACCAAATATAGGCATCCACTCGTTCTTCTTCAGCAGTGTAGGAAGCAAGATACCGTAGGCGAGCTGATAGTGTGCTGATGTATAGTGCCCACCGTTTTCCTAAAGCTCTTCTCATCCTATACTGCAGTGACGAGGGCAAGGCCAAGATGTAGTAGTAGTGAAAGACTAGGAGGTAATGTTAAAGAGGCACACACACACACACACACACACACACACACACACACACACACACACACACACACACACACACACACACACACACACACACACACACACACACACACATCCACTCACAAAGCCAGTTAGCCTTGCTTCAACAGACACAACCTCACACAATCTTTTTTCCTCTATCTGGTTCTGAGAGTTACAGAAAAACGACTGCCTCTTTGAGACTTTTTGTCTTTTAATTAAGACTGATTTGGGGAAATATTCAGTGTCATCTCGCAGTTTAGTCTCTTATTGAGTCTCGTGGAGGAGGTCAAACTGAGCCCGGGTGCTCTTCAGTGGCCATGACAATGAGGTCACTGTCAGACGACCAAAGTGCCAGTTATACCATTTCCCCCAGTTTCCTTGTTCAGTTTGTCAGTTTGCATGTTCTGTGTTTTGTATCTGAGAAAGAAATAATTCTATAAGACAGATTGGCTTATTTGTTATTTATTTTTATTGTAAAAGAAAAAAAGATGTTGTTGAAAGATGCAGCATAAAGAAAGAATAAATTCATACTCGTTTTAACAAAATGTTTTTTTGTGGGGGCGTTTCATTCTATGTCTTGGCGATTGTCCACTCAAACACCCAAAGCAATCAAAGCGCACATACACACTCACCCACACACACACACACACACACACGCACACATGCACACGCACGCACACACACACACACACACACACACACACACACACACAAACACACACGTGGACACACAGACACACTTGCCATTGTGCAAGTCCTCCAGGCAGTTGTCCAGCTTTCTCAACTGTGCACCTATTCATCTGAGAAAGATAGAGAACAGGAAGCGTGGAGATGAAAACAGAGCACAAGCAGTGTAAACTTTACTACATTACTATTCACCAACAATCCATGACACCATATGACACCATAAACAAACCTGCTCACAGCACCTGCTCCTGCAATATGCTGACAGCATATAATCAAAAACACCAACAGTAATTAAATAATAATGATTATTAGCATTGTTGAGCACCACCTGTAGATAAAAGATTATCGTTACAATTATTGTAAAAAAAAAAATTAAAACATGGTTAGCTTGATGTAGTGATATTATCCACACACACATATACCCCAAACTATTGTGTACATGTGATTATTTCTGCCTAAAAGTAAAGAGAACTTGAAAATGTAATGAACATGAGTTGTGCACATGAAAGCACTATTAAAGGTTAGGTTCACATTGTTTAAACCTAATACAGTACTGACATGCCCATACAGTATGTACATCACAAAGGTTATTGGTCGCTGTAATCAGTCCTCCTGTTCTGATTTGTTGTCAAATCAAGTGGGTATTTTCCAAAGTTACAGCCTTTTTAGGACAAAATTCTCTCTTCCCTCTGAACTGCAGAGGGTCTACAGCCATGCTAGTGGCTCTGTGAGGCTGTACCTAGGTACAGCAATGCCTTAAGCTAAATGCTACGGGGTCAACATCAGCATGTTAACACGCCCACAATGAAAATGCTAACATGCTGATGTTTAGCAGGTAATGTTTAACATGTTCACCACCTTAGTTTAGTGTGTTAGCATGCTAACATTTGCTAATTAGCATTAAACACAAAGTACAGCTGAGGCTGATGGGAATGTCATTAGTTTTTCAGGTATTTGGTCATAAACCAGAGTATATGATATTTTGACCTGATGTAAGCGCTATAGGAAAAGTTAAGGGATCATCAAAGTTATTACAATTCATCCTGAGGGGGCACGAATGTGTGTATCAAGTTTCATCCAATAATTGTTGATAATCCACAGTGGACTGTGTTTAATAGGCACTGTTTGTTTAGTAGAAAGTAGTTCCAATGAAAACTGCTCACAGTGAGGTTAATGGATTGTCCAGAGTGACCAGGATATTGTTTTTGATAAAACACAATGCTAATGAATTTTTCATTGCCATTCACCTCCATTCTAGAGGTGGATATCTCAAAATCCCGCCGTATAAAACCAAAACTATGCATGGCTAGATACACTAGGGATAAGAGAGAATTATTTTTTTTGGGCTATATCTTGGAGTTCAATGGCTGCATGTATCCTGTGATGTATGTACACAATCCTGATGAACGCAACCGTTAAAAAAGGGTGGTCTTTAACGGCTCCGACAGCAGTTCTGCAGCTTAATGGTTTGTTTTTGCCTCTTTCAAATTACTGCTGATATTTAATTAGTTCATTTGT